>NC_072021.1:19838031-21038031 GCF_027791375.1 Indicator indicator
ACCAGAGACAGCATTCTGTCTCAAGTCCTGACATTAGAACAGGATGCCCAGGGAGATGATTGAGTCACCAGCTATGGAGGGGTTTAAAGGTTCTTCAAATGTGGTGCTTGGGAATATGGTTTAGGGGTGAACTTTGTAGAGTACAGTTAATGGTTGGACTTGGTGTTCCCAAGGGTCTTTTCCAACCTGAATGATTCTGTGGTATCATCACATACTTATAACTTTCAGAGATATGCCTCTGTTGACTGCTAAACCGACCTGAGCCTGTCAATGAAGTCTTTGACAAAATTATAAATCATTTTGGTCCAATCAGGTATATTTCTAGCCCTTTCTCATCTCAGAGTGCATTATGAAGCTCATGATCATCCTTCTCATTTTACTTGAACACTGATGTACAAGAAGGAAAAAAGCTAATGCCGAGATCTCCTATGGAGACAGTGATAAAGAACCAGAAATACAAATTTGAGTCTATAGAGACCCAGACCCACTCAGAACAACGGATGAATCAGATTGTCAACCACCAACAGTCCACATGTTGTTTTCCAAGGAGAATAAACACCCGCAATGAAAAACTCCATGTTTTCCTTACCTGGCACTTGCTACTATGTAAATGTTCATAACCTAGCAGGGTCTTACAAACAAATCTGTCATCAGTCCGTCAAAATAAGAGACAACAGGCCTTGTGGATTTTGGGACACATAAAATCTCTAGGCAGTGCTTAAAAAAAAAAGGATGAGAGACCCAAAAGGGGAAATTAAAGATGTCCAGGGCTCTACTTGGGCAAGCAAGAAACATGGTGCTGCCATGGTCTCACATGCAATAACCTGCACCTTCAGAGAGCCCTTGAATAAGGCACCTGTACCTTCTCAGCCATGAACAAGGACTCTCAGACTGGCAACAGCTTTGATCAGTGTAAAGGGAAAATCTGACTGCTTAACTAGATAGACATGAGAACATGTAGCAAAGAGACAGGCAGGAAACATTTAAGATGTCTTTGATAGACCAACAGTAGCAATTTGTTCCATGTAATGCTTGAGCTCTCTGTGATTCATTATGGTATAAGATCCACTTCAGAGTGTATGCTTCAGACTGATAGAAAAGCTTTTTTACTTTCTACCTATCAGGCAGCTAATCCAGACCTATCTATTGCAATATAACTTTCAGCAGCATTCTGCATTTGAAAAATAGTTATCAATGACAGAATCAAGGCAATCTGGCTTTTCCTCCCCAGCTCTTCTATCAGAAGAAGCACAAAGTTGGCAAATCTTTCACACATGCTTCCTTTCCACACTGCCAGTGGATCTTGGCAGAAAAATCAGCTGAAGAAACAAGTGCTGGAGACATTGAAAACAACTGGTTGCCAGTAGATGTCATTATATACCAGCAATGCACCTGCCAGCCAGGGGCCAATGCTGCAAAGAAAGAAATGTTTTCTAAGTTTATGTAAGGAAAAAAACAATTAAAATACCAAGTTACTAGTATTTTTATATTTTTACTCTGCTGAGAATTAAGCTGTCACGATGCACAATTACTATGTGATCTGGCTTCGAGTTGTTTATTACCATCTGCAGCTGTTATTCTGGGGCACAGAAAAACCACAGAATTTATCTAAACCCCTCTAATTATTGTTAGGAAAACATACTCCATAAAACCACAGTTATTTAGCTATGCAGAATGTACTTTAAGTACAGTTAAGAAAACTCAAAAATACTCAACACGCAGACTGAAATTGCCATACACAAGAGGATTTGGAACATACTGGGAGTAAGTAAGGCAGATACTAAAAGGTGTACCTCACCTTTTCATCAGAAGATAAACAAAAGAAATCACAGATGCAAACAACTCCAGTGAGCTGTATGACAGCCTTATAAAGTGAATGAGGTTGTTATTATACAGATGTTTAACTGCTGGACTTAGAGGTTAAGGGCTGAGTGACCTTAACCAAATGAAATCAGTAGCTAAGAATGGTTCCTGAGAGAGATGGTTCCCAGCACAAAAAATAATAAGAAAAAATCCTGCAAATATTGCACTTTCACTTTTCATTACCAGTTCAATTTGAGCTATGCTCACATTATTCTGCAATAGAGTAAGAAGATCTGAATGCTAAAAAACCAAACCCTGAGGAGGTAATGTTTCCACAGCCACCATCTCCAAGGAACACCAATTATTGGGCAGTTGTTGATAATTTTTGGTGGTTTTTTTTTGGTTGGGTTTATTGTTGGGGTTTTTTTTTGGTTTTTGGGGTTTATTTTCAAATTTCAGACTCAACAGTATCTCTACACTTGAAGATATCTTCCCATCATTTCACTGCCAAGATGCGCTCACTGAAAGAGCACTGCCCACTGACCTGGATGCTGAAGCACAAAGGCTTCTGCTGCCAACTGCTTACTTATGCACTCACAGTTATCCTTCAACTCACCAGACCTGGATAAACTGGGTGGC
This sequence comes from Indicator indicator, assembly GCF_027791375.1. Classification (NCBI taxonomy): domain Eukaryota; kingdom Metazoa; phylum Chordata; class Aves; order Piciformes; family Indicatoridae; genus Indicator; species Indicator indicator. The sequence goes on from NC_072021.1 coordinate 19,840,474, forward strand.
ATTTAAGAATTCTGGAAGTTGGTGTTTATGTCTGAACACCACAGCAGCCCAAACAAGGCTTGTAACTTCACTGAAATACCTTCCCTGTGCTGGGCTCAAGGTTTCAGCAAAAGCAAGGACTGGGCCAGCCTCTAGACAAATGACATATGTCTCTATGAACCCCTTTCCCTTCCCAAAGGGAAAAAGAAAGGGAATAGGGAAAAGAGACTTACAGGTTGGAAAAGAAAACTAAAACTGATTTAATGCAAATGATAACCAAAAAAAAAAAAAAATGTATACAGCCCAATACTGAACTCAGTCTCCCCGACGGCAATCACCCTCACCACTGATGCTGTGGGCAGGCACTGGGGAAGTCCCAGACTGGACTAAGATGCAGATGGGAGCTGGATTCTGGAACATGTGGATCAGGATTGAAGGCAGAACAGACTCCTCCTTGGACCAGCCATTCAAGAAGAAAGTTTGATCCTCGTAATCCCTCAGCTTTATAGTGAATATGATGCATATGGAATAGAATCCCTTGTTTGTCAGTTTAGGGTCACCTGTCCTGTCCATTCCTCCCCACAGATGTGACCTCTTAGGGTCTTGGGGTATGCAAGAGCAAGAGCCTTTCTGCATAACTATCCCTAACTGTAAGGATAAACATAAAGCGTTAGCATGTCTAGAAGCAGACACTGTCTGCAAAAACATTAACTGCAGCAAGTGCAGCTATTAGAACAGACTGAGCTGAAAAGCAAAATCACCAAACAGAAGTAGTTCTTTCCTAACTCAAATCAGGACATAAGGGCACACAAATTTCTCACAGCAATAATTAGTTTTATTTGGAAACTGCAGGAATAAGGACTAATTCTTGGCTTGTGAAAGCTCAGGTTCCACATTGTGAAAGCGCTCAGAGTACATCCTGCTTCTAGAAGTGCAAATGGTTGTACCTCCTTACTTGTATTGAAGCTGTTTCTAAGCTCTCAGCTTTGGCCCTTGCTTGAACTACACTGCAGCAGCCTGGCAATGTACCCTGCAAATCCTGATCCTGACTGTGCAGAATCACTTTCCTGTCTTAAGACGTTCTTCATCAACCACAAACTGGTGTGGTGCTAAGGGATAAACTCTGGCTGGTGAGGTGCCTGCTCTGCCAGTCATGGGATTGCTCCCAGCTCCAATTCCCTTCAGGATCAGCTGATCCTTGCTTTACCCCAACACTCAGAGATCCAACTCTCAAACATTATTATAGCTTTGTATGTCTAAAATACTACTACCAGCCTGAGCCTTACCTCCAACCATGTCACACAAACAACCCTTCTGGTCCCTCTAAAAATATCCAAGCAAAAGCTCTCCTTTGCCATCAAACCAGAATGCAACATCAGACTCCAGCTATCAGACTCCAGTTCTGCCTGCGGCACCTTTTGCAGTGATTTTCTTGTGCCCCAAGTCACTGGACGCTAGCCAGCCCCAAGCCAGAGGCACTGTGCTCATGCTAATTTGGCAAACCCTGCTGAGAGCACAGCAGAAGGGTGAAAAAGTCACCTGGCTTACAGGTCAGACCTTTCTTATACTGAGCTGCCTCAGGGCAAAGACAGAGAGTGCAGGGCTCTGTGTGGATGAACTGTATCTAGCAGGGTAGATTTCCATCATTTTTCCAAAAGCTCTAAAAATGACAGTAACGAATTCTGAAGCAAGTGAGGGAAGAGGAAGCAAAGCCTTTGCTTGAAGGATCTAGCAGGCAAGATATACAAAGCCTAAAGGGAAAGATGTTCTCCAGCTGCATTTTACAGGAACAAAAACTAGTTGCTTTGCCCAAGGTCAGCAAATCTGTTGGAGCCAACTTTTAAGCTTGGGTCTTCTGCAGCCTGGCCCAGAGCATTAACAGTCTGCCTACTTTTCTATGCTTGGCCTTGCAGTCACTGCATCTCTAATAAGCCAAGCCACGTCAGATGTTTTGTTCTTATTAGAAATCCTATAATAATCCTTTTTATCACATAGAATCATTATCATTAAAATAAAAAAATAATAATAATTAAAAATTGTTACGAGAATATAGACAATCTACTAAAGTTGTTTCTCATATCCACTGCTGCATGTGTGGTTACAAGCATGAAAGGAAACAGATCACAAAGGGAAAGCTCAGATACTCTTACAAACACATCAGTGAGTGAAGTCCCACTGTAAACCAGTAGTGGGTGCTCCTGGTCAGAGTCTTCTTCAACAGATTGGTTTCAATGAAGGTGTTAAGAATATTCCAGAGTTATACAAAAATCTAAGAAGAGCTATCAGTGGTCAGGCGAAAGGTTTAGCTAGCTCCTATCCCATCTGCAGTAGTGGCCTTATGGAAGACTTCATCGGTCTGTTGTCCTGTTATTACCAAACACAGTATGCAGACATACACCGATTTCCTGAAGCAGAGATGATGTCTTTGTACTGACTAGTGTTTCTCTCTAGGTGTCTCTCTTTAACTAACTTGTATGCACTATTTTAAACACACAAAATTTTAACCCCCAGAGCAAACTGCAAAGAGAAGCTCCAATACCTAATGTACAAAAAGCAGCTTTATTTTGTTCATCTTAAATTTGCCATCAACGGATTTGATTTGTTTCCTCTTAGCTTTTACAACAGAACAAACAGCAAAAACTAATTTCCTACTAATATCTCCATAGCAGTTGAAGTTTGACATATTTCATCACATCTTTTTCAAAGTCATTGCTTTTCCAAGCACTCGCAGAGCCTTCTCGTTACCATTGGCCTTAAGAATGCCAGGCTTAGGATGGTTATATAATGCTTTGTACTTTGCAAGACAAGGGCATAAGTTTTTGAAAGCCTCTAAGTTAAACTTTGTATGGAGGCATTAAAAGGGCAGGCTGGCTCATGATGTGGATGGCTGTGCCCCAGGAATGTAGACCTCATACTCTATAGAACCTTCCTTGTCAAATGTGATTTCCCTGGCTTTGATCAAGAGTCACTGAAACCCTGTCTTGCTTGCACCATTCTCAGAAATGCTCTACAGTTGTTTCTTCTGCTTTCATTCTTCTCCTGTACCTACTCCTATTGGGTCAATACGGTTTGAAGCTTCGAGTTATAATCCTTGCAGGACCAGGCCACCTGGTCTACAAGATACTCATTTGAATAACCTACAGGATAAAGCTGAAGCATTGCCTTTCAAGGTCATCATGCTACAGAATTATGTATTTGCTTGTGTATAATTATCGGTTCAACAACGTAAGTGCATGGGAACTGTGTGAATGAAGACACAGTAAAGAGACACAGATTTATGAGCAGAAATATGACAGACTACATCAGCTGCCATAGGAATTAAACATTCCAAAGGCTGAAAGATGACAGTCAGCAGGGGAAATTTAAGATCCAATACAGAGCAGTAATGGCTGAATCACACCTGACAAGGAAATCCACTTGAGAGCAGTTTACATGAGCACCTGTAGATGCATTATGTTATTTTCTCTTTTTATATACATGAACAATCACTTGTCTGCACATGCATGTTTCTGTACGTCAAAAGCATCATCTACCAGGCCAAGATATTTAGGCCTGGCAGAACATGCTGGGCCATTGTTTGAACTACCACAATGGTAGTTCAGTGAATGTCCTCATTTTCAAAGTCATACAGGACCTCATGTTGACGTGAATTAGGTTTTTAGCCACAGCTGATATTGTCTTTTGGTTTACCACTAATGATGTACTTGACATTTTATGTATTCTAATACAAGCATCATTTTGGCTTTAACTTAGTGATATAAGTGAGGTATAGGCCTGGAGAAACAAGGGCAGTGCCTCTGCTGCCCTTCTGGAAAAGCACAGGATTTGCCCTCTAACAAATGCCTCAGACCTCGCATAATTGCCCTACACATAATACTTGGCACCAGCATGATCTGGCAGGTGCTTGGCTCTAGCACAGTCTGGCAGGTGTTTGGCATTAGTACAGCTGGAGAGCAATCCTATAATAATGTTTTCAATCTTGTCATCTCAGTCATTTCAAAGGTGAGATAGCTTTATTAGATGAATGCTTAGGATGTGAGCCTTGTCCTTATGAACGAGCCCACAGCACATGCATAGCAATAATTGCACAGACTGCAGCTGTTTGAAGCCCAGTCTCTCTGATCCAGTTTCCTAGCACTGGTCCATACTCATAAAAATCAAGAAAACATAAAGCTGTCACCGCTAGAGTGGAAAGCAAGAATTCATGCCTGTGCAGGCACTGCAGTGCAGCAGGCAAACAGGCAAAACACTCTGCACAGGGTGGGTTCCTGAACTCAGGGAACCTCAGCGGAGCAGAGACACACACCAGGAGCCAACAGCTCATATCACAGCAGCTGTGGAGATCTGGGTAAGGCTAGGAAAAATAGTGTCCAAGCCCTGACACATATTAGAGAAGCCCTTGGAGAGCAATAGTAACCCTGAGTGCCATAACCAGAGCATACCAACACACCATGGTATGGCAGCAAGGACTTGGGAGTTGAGAGGTCCCAGTCAACTGGAAGCTGGAAAATGTTATCTGAGTTATCAAGAAGGCTAAGAATAAAGACCCTACTAATTACAGGCCTGTCAGTCTCACTTCAGTGACTGGAAAAATTATGGAGAAAATTATTCTGGAAGTTATTGAAAAACACTTGAAAGAAATTGGTGGTCACAGCCAGAACAGGTTCATGTGGTGAAATCCTGTTTAACTTAAGTTTCTTTTATGACAAGGTCATCCATCTAGTTGGCCAAGGAAAGCCAGTAGATGTGGTGGGGTATGAATTTTAGCAAATATTTTCATACTGTTTCTCACAGTATCCCTCTGGACAAAGTGTCCAGCACACAGCTAGACAATGCAGCGATATACTTGGTCATCAACTGGCTGATGGGCTCAAAAAGTTACAGTAAATAGGGTTACATCAGGCTGGTGGCCAGTCAGCAGTGGGGTTCTCTACAGCTCAGTTTTAGAGGCAGTGCTCTTCAATGTTTTTATAAATGATCTGGACTCAGCAATCAAAGGTACATTAAGTAATTTTGCTGACGATACTAAACTAGGATAAATGGTGGAGCCCCTCAAGGAGAGAGAAGACTTACAGAGAGATTTGGATAGATGAGACCTAGGCAATCACCAACCATATGCAATTTAACAAGAGGAAGTACAGGACCCTCTACCTGGAACAGGGAAATCCCAGTTACATACAAACCGGGGGATGAAAGGCTGGTGAGCAGGCCTGAAGAAACAGATCTAAGGGTTTGGTTTGATGGCAAGTTGAGTATGAGTCAACAGTGTGTCCCAGTAGCCAAAAGGGTCATCCATGTCCTGGGTGCATCAAGCATAGCATAGTGAGCTGAGGGAGACGATTGTCCCACGCTGCATAGCATTGGTACAGCTCTACCTCAAGTACTGTGTGCAGGTTTGGCTGCTTCAATATAAAAGGAGTTCAAACTATTAAAGGGTGTCCAGAAGAAGGTGACCAAGATGGTGAAAGGCCTCAAGGAAAAGACTTGCAAGGAGTGTCTGAGGTCAATTGAGTTGTTCAATATGAAGAGAAGGCCAAGGGAAGATCTTACTGCAGTCTACAACTTCCTCAAGAGGGAAAGCGCAGGAGGAAGTGTAGATCTCTGATGATCAGTGACAGTACATGAAGAAATGTAATGAAGCTGTGTCAAGAGTTGAGACTGGACATTAGGAAAAGGTTCTTCACTGAGAAGGTGGTTGGTAACCAAAACAGACTCCATAAGGAAGTAGAGATGACACAAAGCCATGGAGTACCTGGACAATGCTCTTAGACACATGGTTTATTTTTAGGTAGTCCTGCAATAAGCAGGGAGTGGGACTCAGTATTCCTTGTGGGTCTCTTCCAACTTGAGATATTCCATGATTCTTTAGCTACAGGCTCCCTATTTAATCAAGCTAGCAAGACACAGCTGATATGTCCCTGCTCTTCACCAGCAACAGTACTGGCACACAGCCATTGGGTGACATAAGGCACAAACATACCAGGTACCAAATACACTTCCTTCACAGAGGAGGATAAGCTGCCTCGGCTGGCAGGAGTACCAAACAAACAAAACAAACAAGCTGGCCAGGAACTCAGCTGTCTCCGTGCCTACACATTCATTTGGGCCAGGCAGTTTCATTTGGCTATTCCAGTCAAAGAAGTTCTGCATAATGTCGGGTCTTTGTTTTTTCCCCTTTCCAATTAAGAACTGTAGACCTATTTTTCTAGGCAGGACAATAATACAGACTGAGCAATGTTTTCCAATACTTTTCTGCAGAGATCAAAACATAAGAAAACAAGAACTTGCTTCAACTGCGGCACAACTCATATTATAAACATCATGTTTCCCACCAGACTGCTGACTCTCACCACCTGCCAAACATGAGCTAGTTTCTAAAGGCTGAATCCTGAGTCTCAAAGGCTAAATAGAAGCAGTCAGTGGGAGGACTGCAGAAGATGGATGTAGAAATGTGTGCTTTATAGGCCCCATGTCTCTAGTCTGGCTCAATAATATTTCCTGCTATGAGCAACCCTCATTTAGATTGTAGTTTCACATGATGCATTGCCATTATATACAATCAATATATCATAATCATAGAAACAAATGAGAAGATACAATGGCCATAAATGCAATGTTCTCAGTAGTACAACATTCCTCCTTTCAGACCACAAGCCAATATTATTTTAAATTCCCTGAGCAATCAGGTAGTCACAGACCCCCTGGAAAACAGCTCCACAGATTATTAATCTCTTTTTCAGTATGAACTATGAGTTCTTCCTTAGTACATCCATCTATCTCCTAGATACTCCTGTCAATCTTTTTCCTTTGTTCCCCACAACTTGAAATTTCATTTTGGCAATACAGAAAACACCTATAACCAGGTACAATAGGAAGCTACAGAAAGAGCGAGCTACTTTGCAGTCTAGGTGAGCACCCTGTTTGTTGTGTGGAATGGGAAGTTTGCAGACAGAACTGCCTGGAAATCAGTATCTTTTTTAATGCAAATTAGTCCAGACATGATACTTTTTTCCTTTATTTTTTCCTTTATTGTTGGTCAGCATTGACCATATTTTCCAAGACAGATAACCTAGCTGTTTTAAGTGGTGTTCTGTATTCTCTGTTTTAACCTCCAAGTCTTAATGTTCTGTCCTGCCCAATATTTGCAGTAAGAAAATGCTCTGGGTTTTGTCCTTCAGGTTATTAATGAAAATATCCAATGAAAAGAAACAGTGTGGCAGACTCCTCCTGCCTCAAATTTAATACTGTTGAAAATACAATAAACTCAAAATTGTACTTTCCCTTTGTTTTTCACCCTTCCAGCCAGTGGCTTTACTGCATTATCTGCTATGAACTCACTGCTGCTTACACAAAGCAAAGATTATTATTTCAATTTCATATCAATTTACATGGCCAATGCACAAATGAAACTCAACACAGAGGGGAAGAATGATGAACACTCAAAATTTTTTTTTTCCTGCAGAAGGAAGCATAACACAATAGAAAAGTTCCCTACAAAGATCCAACTGTATCTCATGTCCTGCATTTTATGAGCTACAAAAACAGCCCCTAAGATACAGAAAGCAATGGCAAGTCCCATTTACTTAGTCCAGTGAAGGATTAGATCTCACCTTTTCTCCTTTTTCTCCTCGGCCATAGGCTCTGCCCTAGAAATAAAAGAAAAGAGGGAAAAGGTACAATTGATAGCAAGGATGTGAAACACCACTATAAATACCTATTTTGTGTTTCCCTTGTTATATATCTGAGACATATCTATCTATTTGTCTATCCATATATATCACATATATAGTGACACACAAGTCACAGGACAGCTACTATAGGGAAAGTAATTTTATTTGGGCATAATTCCTTGATAATAATTCAGTGACAAATTGAAATAGAAAACCTATCCCAAATTCTCCTCCTACAGCCAGGAAAACAACTTATTTTCTATTCAGGACAGAGTCTGATATTACATTTCCAAAATCAAAGATGCCAACAACCCTTATTAGAATGAATTTTACATAGAGTTAAAATTTTTCTCGCCTAAAAACTCACTCTGGCATTTGCATTAATTGCAGCTGGGGAAAGCTGTATCTTGGTCATCTGGATGTAAAAGAGTTGAGAAAGATTTGCATCATCTTTTTATTGGTTGCCTGGTACAGTCACTATTAGATGTGCAGCTGTGCTATAATCAAGTACACCCAAATTACCTATTTTAATTGGAAGGCCAATACTAAGTCAATTATCAGCTGTATTCAGGGATGAAGCCACCTACTTCCCCTCTTCCAAAAAATGATGGTGGGTGTCAGAAAGATCAGCTTTCCCCTGGGATTAAGGCCCAGCACCAGGAACATATTTAACAAGGCACATTGACATTGTAAGCAAGTTCACATCCTAAAGGAGAAAATAACTACTTGCATTTCCACCTCCTTACATAAAAACAATACAGTGTTTCTTACTTACCGACTCTCCTTTTTCACCTCTGAGCCCAGGAAGGCCTTGAATGCCAATTTCTCCCTTGAAAAAGAAAGGGTATTAATACCATGGAATTAATTAATTCCTTTCTTGACAGGCATGGATATAAGAAATGAGATGAGATTGGACTCATTTGTGAAATTTGTCACATTTCTGTTTTTTATTTTGTGGTCACCTTTTCATTGCTTTCATTTTTTGGGAAGCAATGTAACAAGAATTTGACTGAGATTGTGCACACTTGGTCCCACCAATCTTGGCAAAGATTTCATCTCCTGCCGTAAGGATTAGGTGTACTTCACTGCATTTATACTAACTTGAATGTCCAGGTTCTCAGATGGATGTTATATTCTATTTTTCATATGAAAGTACTGCTAGAAGCCTTGTGTGGTACTTCAACTGTCCTTGCTTTCTATTAAGTGAGGAATGACTTGGAAATGTGCTTTATGTAAGACCTAGAAGCTGCACATATGAAATGTGGGGGAAAAAATCCTGTAAATATTGTCAAGATTTTAGAGTTATCTTTAAAAGAATTCAAATTTCATTGATTTAATTCACACTAAATTCACATTCCTCCCTTCCCTAGCAAGAGGGTGCAACATGCATAGAATCACTCTTCCTGATTGCTTCAAAAGAGGGAAGAAAACCCAGAAAAAAGACAGCTGAAAACATACAAATTATGATGGGTAAAGGGCTGAAAATGTAATAAGCAAATACATAGCGAGGAAAAGAGAAAAATGGTCCACAAAAATCCAAGAATTTTATTTTTTTTCTTCACTTGTCTCTTAAAAAGCATGGAATGAAAGGAAAAGAAAAATAATTGCATATTCAGCAGATACAGAGCTCAAAGTGGTGCCAAAACCACAACTGGAGAAAAAAATACCTGCAAATCATTTTCACACATTGCTCTGCAGTCACAAATCTGGAAGAAGGACCAACTGAGAATATACCCATTACTAAGATTAGTTTAATGCTGTGTATAATGTTGCCACCAGTTCCTTCAATTCCTATAGCGTCAGGAGCTGATGAAGAGCAGAAGGCTCTGCCCACCCAAAAGGTGTATACCAGGAATATGTTGTGCTGGGATCCTTTTCCATCACTAACAAATGCAGTATCCTCACCTATTTGTAACTCCTATTGCCTTTTGCTTGTAGGGAGTCCAGGCACTTTGGACTTCAAGTTAGGCATAGTTCCAAGCCAAAAAAGTCTCAAACATGGAGCAGGTCTCTACAGTACCGCAGCAGCAAATCATACAATTTTTTATTCAGTCATCCCTTTTAAGTCATTTAAAGTACAACAAAACTCCTTTTTAATTTAAAGGGGGAAAAATCCCACTAGAGCATGTCTAATACACTGGACTTCATAAATTTCCCAAAGGTGGGTAAGCAATGTCGTTGCTATGATAGGGACAGAAAAACCATGTCACAGAGAAATTATTTTCTCTAAACTCAGATCAATATAGAAGAGAGCACGAACCTCTTGACTGTCAGCCCAGTGTACCAACCAGCCAGCCTGGCTGCCTGCAAACATAGCATGCAGAATGAGTAGGGAAGGAAAATAAATTAGACTGGGCTGTCATTACCATCTAAAATTTATCAATAGGACCCAGCTTCAGGCATGTTAACCCCTTGTTCCAAACTTATTTCTTGTCTCACTCTTTCCTGGTATTATCCTCTATTGCTTCTCCTTCCAAAACATGTAGACTCTGTCCCCATGTATTACCTTCAGTTTGGCAGCATGGGTGACTGAGGCAGAGAAGTTAGCTCTGAGAGATTTTTTTCACCATTTTTAATAACTGCAAGCACTCCTGTTGTGCCCTACCTTGGAGAGGAACAGAAATTCATTATCTTCCATAAACTGGTTATACCCTTCACCTATTTCCACTGTTCAGATGGTATTGTAAGAAAAACCTGTCAGAACTGCCACCTCTAAAAGAAAGAATATGCTATGGGAGCTCAGGATAGCAGATTCTGAACAGCAGCCTCTCCATCTTCAACTAAGATAAATGACATTTAGTTTACTTAACAGACCCTCAAGTTGACCTTTTGAAAAAGGAAACAGAACCACATAGCCATTACTCTTTTGAACAGAGTGGAAAAGCCACCAACTACCACTCCTCTAGGGAAAACAAAACAAGACTAAAGTCAAAAACTGTCTTAGCTCAGAGAAGGAGCTTTAAGCCCTCCTGTACCTGCCAATCTCTCCAAAGATCCCTGTTTTGAAATAAAGGGAGGTGTTTTGGTTTTTAAACACTGACCCCTCACTCTATTGGTATCCCCTAGTGGGACTCATTTCTCAGGTGACTCCCACCAGCTGTGTGCTGTTTTTCCAACACAGCTGAACCAGTTGCTTTCCTGGGTTCTTATATGGCCACATAGTCTCTCACAGAACATTTCTCACTATCGGCCTGGAAATTTTTTTTGAGTAATGCTCAAATACCTGCAGCCTACATAAATATCCCTTGGACTCCAGTTTTTAAGGGATAGGTTTCAGTTTTGCAACTCATCACCTTATGAACACTTAAAACTCTATAATGCAAAAGTCACTCATTTTTTTGTGGGGTCTTAGTCTTTCCTTAATAAAGTACCAAATTGTAATATTGTTGAGATGCAAATAGCATTGACTTTGTTCCCCATGGTCAGCATTTAGCCTGGGTAGCTCAGAATGTCACAGAGAGAGCGAAAAGGGGAGAGATATTAGTTCCTAAACATAAAGCAGGGACTGTGACAATCTGGTCCTTGGCAATAGCAATGCATTAACTGCTTTCAAGGGTGATATACATTATTTAATCACATATTTGAAAGTCAGGAGCAAAATCTATTACTTGCCTTATTTAGCAGATAGCTTCTCAAGCTAAGTCATTTGTCTCAAATCATCACATTTGTATCACATTGTTGTCAGAGCCTGGATTTAAAAGCCATCATCCTCTTCCTGAGAATGTAACACAGTCCTAACTCAACTGTATACAAACCTTGGACTGCTACAGGCAGGGAAAAGTCACACACATCTGCAGAGCTCTCCAGCAGCCCACCTGCAGGACTGAGACAGCCACTTCAGGATCTGTTGCAGAAAACCTGCTGATGCTGTACTGGGATATGCACTATTTCATATTCAGCTGGTGCCTCCTGAACCCCAGCAGTGTGCCATGTAACACAGTACAGACATCCTCACAGGGGCATAGACCTTGTCAAAGCAGTGAGAGACAATATGACGTTGCTGCAGGACACTTTTATTATTGTCATCATCATCCTTCTGCAACCTCTTCACAACAGTCATGGCTTTGCCATTCTTCAAACCGCCCCTCATTATTTAAGCTGTCACAGATTAAAATAGAAAGTTGCTATTTATATATGTGTGGAAGCATAAGGAATCATGTTCTGCAGTTTCAGCCATGCTTCAGTTCTGAGCACTAATATATCCATGTTCTTTCATGCCAGCTGAAAACATACTCCAAAACACATCTCCGCATTATCCAAAGCTTCTCTCTGCAGATAGCAGACCAAGACTTGCCAAAAAACCCACAACACATTGCTGAGGATGTCTGACCTTCCAAGATCCAGAGATTTCTGCCTTTCCTTTCCTTCCCTTCCCTTTCCTTCCATTCCCTTCCCTTCCCTTTCCACAGTATCTCATAATAACTGAGTAAGTTTTGGTGAAGTTCAATTCTTTTATTCACCAAACAGGTAGAAATTCAGTGACAAATTTGCAAAAGTGATTCAGATGGATGCAGTTTTGAATACAAATTGTTCCCAAATATCTTTTTAATCACACAGATGGTGAAACTGGAAACCACCAAAGCCACCAACTTTCACCTCCTCAGAAATGTTGTGAACCCTATTTTTTTCCCAGTACAAGTGCTCCCTTTAAGTCAATTGTCTCAGAGGTCTATTTGTAACCAAGCACAGAAGGAAAATGTCTGTACCCTGAAAGCACACATGTGCATATCAAAGAGGCTTGTAGTATATGTAGGATAATATAGAGGCTGCACTGTGAAACTTAAAGCAGTCATCACAACCACTCTCCTACCCTGTCATCTAGGAAGAAGAGTACTGAGGGACATGGCCTATGTTTAACACCATGACTCAGCCAGCCTTGCTAAGGATAACAGATTATGGCTGACTCTTTACCTCAGCCTCACAAAATTTTGTAGAGTGTGACTGGGAGACTGCTCCCTAACCTATGGTATGTAGTACTGCTGAGCAAGGCACAGCACAGAACCAGCACATGGTTTTCCAGGTGACTTACTGTGAAAGATGTGTGCAATGTATTGAATAACATTAATTTGCAAAAATGCCAGCTAAGAAGTTACAGGAAAAGATTATGGAACACACTTTCTCCAACAGTGGCATAAAGCAGCAACACAGAAGCTCAAATGCAAGGCTAGGTCAAAGATACAAGATGGCTAGAGATTCTCACAGTCCCAGGCTCTTCCAGAATGACCTGAACTCACTCATACACCAAATTAACTCGTATTTCTCAAAATCTTCAACTGCTCAGCTAATTCTGAAACTGATTTATTGTTGATGTTGTTTTTATCAAGCAAATGAACTAATACATATTACTGACCTTTTGACCTTTAGGACCTCCAGGGCCCATCGGACCTCTGTCCCCCTAAGAGAAAAAAACACAATTAGTCCAACTGATCTTTTCATTATAAAACAAAACAAGAGGCCCAATCTTACAACAACTGGTAGCAACAGAAATTGTTTTCAGGTTTCAATGTAGAGCAGAGTGAAACTGACATGCTCTCAAGAGCAATGACAATGAACTGGCTTCTCAGAGGTCCCAGTCACAGTCAATATATACAAACACATTGCTTTTCAAAGCTGTGAGATTTTTACAATGTGGCTATCTTACCTCCAGGATCTCTTCCTTTTTTCATTTGAAGAGGGATGCACATGAGTGTACTGGCTAAGAACCACTACTTAGTTTTCAAGGTTGATACCATGACTGCCATTACTTCTACAGATATCCCACTTGTGAATAACACACGCCTAGCTTTTTCTGTGAAGTGCTTTTCACCTCTAGGTCTTAAAATGCTTCACAAAGACAATTCTTCTTGTAACTCACCTGCACTATGTCATAGACCTATTTCCAAATCTATCCAGCATGTCTCAAATGAACACAGCAATCTCAATACTCACCTTTTGTCCAGCAGGACAGGAACAGTTGAAAGTCTTGAGGTGGCCAACTTGCTCACTGCCAACAGTGGGCCTCACTTCCAAGGGAGGTGCTTCTGTCAGGACCGTGACCTGGCACTACACCCAAACACCCAAGATCATGATGAAACTTGATGCTAGAAAGCTTCCTCTTTCACCCCTTTAGAGAAACTGCATAGGTATTACTGGGTAACACACAGCTAAATGAATCCTAGTGAGGAACAAAATCCCACAAACACCATTCATTTGAGCAATGAGGGGAAATGTTGCAAAATTAATAAAGAATCTCTTTAATCTAGATTGAGGGGAGAGAATTGAAAGGAAAGTGGAAGTTTCTAACGACAGTTGAGCACAGGAAACTAAGCAGCAACTGGCACTGTGTTAGCACTCCCCAAATAAAAGCAGCAGGAAACATGTTGAATATTTCATGTTGTATTTCTGTTGTTCCATCATCACTTCAGGGTTTTGTTTCCCCTGACAGTTTGACAAGGAAAGAGCAACTAGGAAACTTCAATTCCTCATATTCATCCCTCTTCAGTAGTCCTCTCTGGCACTGCAACACTACCAATTATATAGTGAAGTTTCATTCACCATCATTAAAAAAATTATAATCCCACACTCCCATATATTCCCTCTTTTATGCAACAGATTTCAATGAAGAGTGTTCATGTGAAAATGAATAAATGACAAAAAAGAATCTTACTGGTCCAGAGGGAATGTCACAGCAGGTCTCCAGCTCAGCATGCCTAGAATCACAGTAAATAACCATCCGCTGAAGATCAAACTAGAAGATAAAGTGAGGCAATAGTTTTAGAGACAGTGAATTATTAAAGACTGAATGTCCTTTTTATTGGATACCAACAATGCAGACAAATAGAAACAAAAAAAACAGATGGGCCAAACTTCGTAGTGATTCTATGGATTCTGTGGTATTTATCTATCAATAATGGACCAATATTTCAGCATGCTCCAGGAGTGCTGAGCTAATGAGAACCTGCATATCCCTATTAAAATTGTGGTACAGATTTTCATGCAAATAAGGTCATATGCTAATCCCCATGTCCTGGCCAAATTTCTGTTTGAGAAGACATATTCTGACCACCGCTATCCTTCCTAGAATTTTATCTAGACATAAAGTGTGGTTTTTCTCATGTTGTGCCTTGCATCTTCTGAACATTTACCCCTGTATGAGAAATGCTATTAACATATTTAATATGTGTGTTCCATCCAGCTAAGAAAGATTATACAAGTCTCCAAGCAATTATGCATGAGTTATACCAGGTTAAGATTGCTACCAAATAATCAGGTCCAACCTGCAGGTCTCAACTTTGATTCAATTGGAGCAAGAGTTATTTAATATCAGGTATCATTTCTGATACCTGATCATCACAACTCTCTCGAGTTAATAAGTTTTCTGGTTTTCCCCATCTCTTCCTATCACAGGAAGAAACATTCATAATGCCAAGACCAAACAGCAAAAGACCTTTACATGTGTAGTTCAGTACCCAGTTTCATGGCAATTGTGGATGATTTTGTCTCTGATTTTAACAGTAGCACACTGCAGGATTAGACAGAAAGATTAAATGGATTTCTCATTTTTAATCCCTATTACAGAGACACTGACAGTCTCACAGAAAAAGACAGCACGTCTACACATGATGTGATGCAAATCTGTCATACCTATGTCACACAGGTAACATTTCAGTGATGCTGCTTTAGGAAAAGCAGTCAACTACAACGTAGACCCCAAACCCCCATTCATACACTGCAAACCCAATTCTGAACAATAACCCAGTTCAAACCTGCCCCCACAGTACTTACCTCAATGGGGACACTGTCATACAAGCGTTTGCCAATCACAGTCTTTCCTTGAATGTCAATATTTTCCCTGTCTTCAATAGGCAGCATCTGCACCAGTCTGCAGTCTATGTAAAGTGAGACAGCCTTTGACTGAATACTGAGGGCAATTTTGTGCCAGTTGCGGTCAAAAAGGTCACTGACACGGGCACTTCGGAAGACCACTCTCACGGCGTCCTTGGTGAGGCCAATGGCATTGTACTCTACAGCTTTGTTCTCTCCATCTAATCGAATTGAGACCTGCGAGCAGATAGAAATGATTCTGCAAAGAAAGAAAGTGCAAAGCCTTCTCCTTCCTCTTGCCTGCTTTCCATCACAACAGACACCCCAAAGTCAGCGAGGGTACAGCATGCGGTAAGAAGTCCAAGCAAAGAGCAGAGCACAGAATTTTGAGTGAGATATGCACAGGGAGCCTAAGTCTGTTCAGATGACTGCTTGGATGCAGATCCATGAGCTTCTAAAGACTTCTCTCGTGAGTACAATCCTTGACATGGTTTCAGTGCATGCCACTTTGAATTCTCCCAAGCAATGCTTGGGCATGATTGGGTGGTAACATAGCAGGGGCATCTTCCCGAAGGCAGACAGACAAAGCTGAACCTGTTTTGGTTTTCTCTATCCTGTGTACTACTTCACAACTTCCCAGCAGGCTATGGGCTCTTTAGTCCCATCACATGTCCTCAACTGTCCCCTGGGGCATGGACAAGTGCCATATTGCTTGGTAAGAAACCATTCTGCTGAACTGTAGCACTGCATACACTTTATTTCAGATGCTTTGAACAGCAAACTACAGCTACAGCCTCCACACACTGTGTTGCAGGCTATGGGGCACATAAAAGGAGGCTTTCGAAGACATTACACCATTATTTCTTTTAGAAATTAGTTTCTTTTACCAAAGTCAGGCAGTTACCAGCAAGTAGCATGGAACAGAGTAAAGCAAAAGCCGTAGGAACAAATGGTGTTGTTTTCAAGCTGCAGGGCTGGAAGGAGTTTGGCAACATCAGCACTGAGCTTTGTCTGATAAAAGCAGCCCAGGGCAGGCTGAATGCAGAGCTAACCCAACATCTCCAATACAACTGAGCACTGTGATGGCTGGAAACGCCAGCTCGGATCAGTGTTAGCTCAGAAGCTTCTGCAGTCTGTACACTATGCAGGTCTGCAATGTAGTGGCTTAACCACTAGCAACTTACATGAAACAGGGCTCATGAGGCTCCAAGGCACTTCTGGCACCAAAATTTAAGGCACTTTAGAATATAATACTGAGAGTCTTGAGTACTTTTTCCTGTCCACACCCAAGCAGTTCAAGTTTTCAGCTGCCTCAAATAAATGCTGAGCGATAGACACATTCTCACTCTGCAGGAATTAGGAGTGCATGTAGCACAGTACATGATGTTTTGTATAACACAGAGAAGTCGATAATAATTTTCATATAAACCTTTTGCCATTGTCTGAAATTCAGTTAATAAAGCCCTCAAACTGCACCTATTCTTCACTGAAAATTCTCCAAATCCTTTCAAATACCAGTCTCAAAGCAGCAATACTGCATCTCAAAGCAGCAATACTGCATTACACGGCTGTGTGCCTGTGCTGACAGCTCAGTTTAGAGTCATGAGCAATGCCGTCAGAGCTATGTTTGTACTAAGCAAAGAAACATAAGCCCATCCAAGCCTCTCCCTCTTTAAGCACAGAAGAACTACTAAACTATAGCATGCTAAGATCGTGCTCTATAGGAACAGATAGTTGTTTCTTACACATTTATGGTGTTTTTCTTCTGAGATCCTGAGAGTACTTGTCAACAATTTAGATCAAATTCTGCAGCAGTCAGGATTTGGGCTTGTAGAGTAGTAAAATCCACATTTTAAGTTGAGCATCTATAATGCGTTTATATGATATCTAGAAGTCTGTGGAAAAACTTGATATATCTCACTACACTGTAGTACAACTGTGTGCCAATCATTTTTCAAACAGGCAAAATATTTTCCCCTAAACAATACTACGTGAACAAAACAATCAAAACCCCCAAATTGTCTTCAGTAACAAGGGTGGTGCGTGTTTCTCCCCCTTTCCAACTAACACTACTATCTTCATGCTAACAACAATCAAGGCCTATGCAAGCCTTTCTTCAGGGTTTGAGTTAAAGGTAAAGGATTTTCAGCAAAATGAACTGAAAGACAGGTAAACAGATTTTTACTCATCCACAAGGAAAAATGATGAGTGGGAGGTTAAGGCAAGAAAACTGCTTCATGCAACAGAAGAGAAAGCAAGCTGCTCTTGCTGGCTGCAAATGGCCTCGTACCTGTGGTATGCCATACTTGTCAATAATCTGCCAAATGTACCAATCTTCTTTCCTGGAAGCCTTCCGGAATTTGAAGGTAGTTACAAAGGCATACTCATCAGGGAGACCTTGTGGAAATACATCCCTGGCAGGGGAAGGGGAAACAGAGTAATGCATTAGACTTAGCAGTAAAAAGTAGAACCTCTGAAACTCCCTGCATCTCCCAGCAATGCTTCCCAAAAATATTACATAGCTCCCACAAAATCTGCTCTATTTGGCAGCCTACCAAACCTACCAAGATGAACACGAACTTATGTCCTCCAGGGGGTTCTGTCCTTTAGAAGCCCTTTTTCATTTCAATGTCATAGCTCTCAAATTAATTATATAAATAGATAAAAACAGTGAAAATCTGCAGTCCAGTATGCACCATGTCAAACCAGTTACTTTTCACTTGATGCTTCATTTCATGCAATCTGTAAATCAGTTGGTTCTTCTTCAGATGCACTGAAGACATGTGACACACCTGAAACCCTGGATAAATGTACCAAGTTACATCAATAAATATTGTAATATTTGCTCCAAAACAGGCACTACTCTGCATGCCTGTCCAAGAAGATGTTCCTTGGTTGATGGCCTGGGAGAACAGAACCTTCTCAAATCAAACACTGCTAACACATTAGCATAAATTTACTCAGACTGACATCAAGATCCATGCATGAGTCTGAAGGAATCAAAACCAGCACTATTTGACTCAACCCCAACATAAGAACATACAGTAAGATGAGCAAGAAGGGCTGGACAGAACGTGTAACTAACCCAGCAGCATTATCTTTTTTGTGATTAGCCATTACTGGATGCCTAAGAGCAACAAGCAGAACAAACATATTCCCTCCTACCTCCAGATTTTTGGAATCCAGGGGTCAAATTCAGCTACATCTGCAATTTTTATATTAATAATTTTTAATGTATTTATCTTGTATGGACTTCTCCAGTTTCCCCTTGAGCTCAGGTAAATTTACTACATTCACAATGTCTTTTGCCAAGGAATCACACAGCTCTGCTACTCAATGTCTAATGAGTATCCTCTTCTTTAGGACCTAGCTCAGTTTTTATAAGGGACAACACAATGAATCTATTCTTCTTCTTTTTTTTTAATGCCATTCATGGTTTTGCAAACTTTGCTTATAATGCTTAGAGCCATCTTTTTTCCCAGCTGAAGAGTCCTAGTTAATGTCCTTGTTCCCCATGCCCAAACCAGCCTGTTCCTCTGATCATTCCTAAATAGACTCTTCCTAAATATCATGTCTTTCCTTCCAGACATCTGAGCAATCAGGCCTAAGCACCCCTTAGAAAACAAAACACAACAGCAGCAATTAATGAAGAACAAAATAATGAAGACAGATTCTCTTAAGGAATACTTGACATAGTCCACCACTATGCAGAAACTGACACAAAGGCACACAAAACTAGAGACTTTTAATGATATTTAAAGAAAAAAGAAATCTTCAACATTCCCAATTATTTTTTGGTTTTCTGCTGTTACAGCAAACGTTGAAAGCCAATCTTTCCTAATGCCAAAATATTCAGCCATCTTTTCATATATGCTTTGAATACCCTATCTTTTTAGCCAAGTTAAAAATCCAGAACACTGTGACTTCATCCACTACTGAGGCTTTTGCTGTATAAAATGCCCATGCAGGCTATACAGAGTTATAAGCTTGTCTTCCCACTGAGGACAAAAGCACCCTCTGAAGGCTTCCAACAACCAAGCTCCTACTTGCTCCTTTACTAAATCCTTCCCTTAGGAGAGCAGACAAGGCTGTCTCACTTCTTGGTACTAGCTATTTGCAAACTGGACCACCCTGGTTACTGACCACCCTACCTCACACCAGTACCCATCTCTCTCATGGCACACAAAGTAGTCAGACACTCCTTCCCTTCATGACAAAACAAGCATGTCAGTTGTCATTCTTGTGGCAGAGTTGCTATGGAGAATACAACTGGCACGACAAGGGCACTGAAAGCCACTAAGTCTACAGGATGTCTGGCAAGAGAGAGTCATGTCAGTCACATCAGCCCTCCCAAAAAGACTCCCTGCCAGGTATCCTTCACCACTGACCTGTCTCACTGCAAATTTCCTGCCAAAATGGTTTTGTACCCTTATTGTGTCCGAGTTTGTCAAAGAAGATGTGTGCCTCAGCTTTTAACATCACTGACAGCTTGGGCTGTTCTTCTCCACCCCTTCGAGAAAGTTCAGCAAGGTGGCAATGCTGATAGTTGAAAGGCCTTGCATACTGCTCTGTTCTCTTGAACAAAACCCATCAGTGTTTCTACATGAGAGTGCTGGCAGTGGGGGCATTTCCCTGTGGCTCAGCTTCTCAAACTTCTGTCATTTCAGCCTACGTACCTACTGTATTTACCTTCATTCACTTCTCACCACCTACCATCACCATCAAAACTGGGTTTAATGAGTTCTCTGTCCTGCCCTATAAGATTCTTATTGACATTCATGGCACAGACAGCCCTATTGAAGGATTCTCCTAGCTACAACCCATCACCAGCTCCAATGAAAAGCTAGCAGAGAAATGGTTCTTCATTTAATCCAGTGGTGTCACAATGTAGCAGAGTTACAGCTCTGTAGTATGTTTGCTACCATCACATCAGCAGCAGCAGGACACATGCATTCAGTGATGCCTTTCCCTAACAGTTTTCCAACTCTGTATATACTGGTGTACTCAGTTCCAAGTAAGAATTATGGGTAGTGGCTCTAAGTCTGGCATGACTGCTTTCTGAGCAGTAAGTTATCAGAGCATGTGGTTGAAATTAATCCCTCAAGATACTATGTTGAGTCTTGGGCCTGACAAACTACAATCAAATCTGGAATAGCCAACTTCTGGCTTTCATGCTAAGAGAGTCTTTCTGGATACCTCTGAGGTGGAAATAGGAATATTTCCCCGTGAGCTTAAATTCAGAAAGGGTTTTCAGATGCTTAAGGCCCACAGAAGTAACTGGGAGTCAGGTACCTAAATATACTACTGAGTCTGACTACATCTCATCACACAGAGACTGACAAATGGTCCATCAGGTAGATTCAAGCTGATAGAGAGCTAGAATGCACTACTACTTGTCACTCTCAACTGATTTTTAAAGGTGTCAAAGAACTGGCTGCAAGTTCCTGATAGAGAAAGGCTTCATGCCAAAAGCAAATCTAAAGACACTCTCATTACTCTAAAGATGATAAAAACTATTTTTGAAGTCATTGCTCCCTGTATCTTTTACAGAGATGCATTACTGCATAAATAATAAAATCTTCCTTTATGAGTTTTCATTTATTTTCTCACTAAAAAGTGATCTCCATCTAGAAGATCAGCTTTACTTAGGAATCCAAGGGCAGGAATTGCTGTCCTCAGAAATGTTTTATTTCCTTTTCACCCAAGGCTGAATTGAACTGATGATCCATATTATGGAGCTTTGCTGGATGTCTGGTTCCTACAGGGAGCACTCTGCCAGCTCCTTGGTCTATAATTCTGACAACAAGATAAACTGCAGAAGAGTCCTTTATAAAACTCCAAGACAAAAGAATCCCCCAGTGTTGCAGGTTAGTCCAGGAGTTAATTAACCCAGCTACATGGTCAGGTGAATCACAACTTCCACAAACAAATTATAATAATGAGGCAGAAGACTCTTTGGCCATTGCCCATTTTCAATACCCAGTCTCCTTCTTACATGATTTTGTTTGGCATAAGACCTACATCTGTGACAAACAGCATGAGACCCTACATCTATAATAATAACACAATGGAGCAAAATAAGATTATCAGTTCTCATTTCAGACTTTGAATGAAACAACAATTAATAGAATTTCTGGTGAGGAAGAGCATAACTAGTGTATTTGACCACTTTTGCAACAGTTAAAACTGTTAATACGAAATGTAACTCACAAATTTAGTCTGCAAAACAAGGTTGGAGAAAGCTAGTTAATTTCACAGATTCAGAGTCACAGGTTGCATTGGTTTGGAAGGGACCCTCAAAGGTCATCTTGTCCAACCTCCTTAAATCATAGAATCATAGAATCAAGAAGGTTGGAAGAGACCTCAAGGATCATCGAGTCCAACCTGTCACCCTACACCTCATGCCTATCTAAACCATGGCACCAAGTGCCACGTCCAATCCCCCCTTGAACACCTCCAGGGATGGTGACTCCACCACCTCCCTGGGCAGCCCATTCCAATGGCCAACCATTCTCTCTGTGAAGAACTTTCTCCTCACCTCCTAAACCTCCCCTGGCGCAGCTTGAGACTGTGTCCTCTTGTTCTGGTGTTGGTTACCTGGGAGAAGAGACCAACCCCCTCCTGGCTACAACCTCCCTTCAGGTAGTTGTAGACATGTGCCTCCCCTACCCAGATGCCTTCTCTCCTCCAAGCTGAAGAATCTCAGTTATCTCTGCTGTTCCTCATGTGAAACAGATGTTTGAGAAGAAGTAAGTAAAAAGAAAACATTCAACAGATTTTATATCTAGTGTAGGAAGTTTTGGTAGCTTTGTGTAGAATTTATTTCTCTGTGAAGCAAAACAAGAGTCCACAGAGAAAACCATGGTAGTGAACTGAAGTCAAAGTGATGTCAGGAGACAGAGTCCCCAGACAAACAAAATAGCTCAAAACAATCTAAGACTCAGAAACCGGGGAAGACAACAATGTAGCAATATGAAAAGTAAAAGGAGCACCACTAGAAGCTATAATAGGTATCAGGAAGTTCTGTGAGGTGGCAGCTGAGATAAGAACCAAGCCAGGCTAGAACCAGACCAGGCAAGAGAAAAACTGAGGGATGGAAATGACCAGGAGGAAGGCTCAGGGGTCAGGATTAGGAGAAACAGGTGGAGGACAGAGCAAGATACTGAGCCAAAAGTTTGGCATTAGCCAAGACAACAGTAATGAGAAACAATCTTGAGTACCCAAACCCAGAAATCTGGGGCACAGCTTCAGCCAGGAGTTCCACTGAGGAGCCATAAGCCAACAGTAGGACTGGGAGAAAAACAGATATATGGACCAGCCCTTAGCCAGCTAGAGAGTCCTGTAAGCCCCTCTGACCAGGACGTTGGCTGCAGCCGGGTTCCCAGCTGTGGTTGCTTGCTCACAGAGCCATAACAAGATGCCTCACCACAAATAGGAAGAAAGTTAATAATTCTAGTCTTCAGGCTGGAAGATGAATAGGCACATTTCCCAAACAGCTAGGATGGAACTTTGTACAAATAAAAGTGCTTAAAGAAAAGGATACAAATCCTTTAAGCAGATAATAAAGTGAATTACATACATTACCAGTTAATGATTTTTTTTATCTAATTATGAAATGTTGCTACCAGTGGCTAAGCATTGCTTGCGGTTATCTACAAGACAGGACAGATGTTTTTGTTTTGTTTATTCTTCCAGTGATCAGTTTTATGCAGTTTCAAAAGTTTTCATTTTCCTGACATTCAAAGATTAAAATGAACCAAATATGCAGACAACCCCCCAGGAGTTATGTCCATTTCAGTGCAGTTCCACCCACAGGAATATGGAATTTAAAATACAAAAGGCTGAAAATACAAAAGTCCTTCTTTCATTCCATATTTCAGTTAACCATTAAACAGGAAGTTTACCCATTTCAATCTACCAATTATGAATACTTGACTTCTAATTGTCCTGAGCAATAAAATATATTACTTATTTTAAAACCAACAGCAACAAATAAATGGGTTCAATCTGAGCAGACAGAAAGTCACCACAGCTAGTTGGTCTGCCTTCACTCCCTCAAGTCTTTCTGGGAAAACAACAGAAGAAACAACAACAAAGTCCTTCAATCCTTAATTTGAAAAAAAAAAAATCCAAATGGAAACTCTCTATAATCTGCACTTTTTGTTGTTAACAGATACCCACTGACTTTCAGTCTACCACTAGCACCAAAGAACCTTTCCTAAACTTAGATTCCCCAGAGATTCTTATGGAGAGAGATCACTTCAGTTGTTAACAGTTTATTTTACCTGACTACACTGCACTTGAATTTCTCACTATTAGACTTCACAGCGTTTTAGATTTTCATTCATTCCATTCCTAGTTACTGAACTATGGAAATCAGAACTGGGCATAGCATCCCACCAGTGGTGACTGAGTTGCCTGATATGGAGATAGTCAGCTCATACTTTATGACAGTTCTTGTTCATACACCCAAAGATTGCCCTAGTCCTATTCGTCACAGTATTGCCCGGAGCTCAGATTCAGTAGATGATCATTCAAACAATTTCTTAAGTGTGACCATTTCTATGTAGTTTGCTGGTAATGCTTTACAGTGATAAAGCATGCTACTACTGCCTGTTAAGAGCTGCAGCAGAGACTCTGCCAAAAGACTCTGCTGCGAGCTAAACAAAATAGGTTTATACCCCTCCCCACATACACTAGTTATATATCTACTACTTATCAAGACCAAGCTGTCTTTGGTTGTCTGGCCTTCTTCCAGATCATGAATTTTCTTACCCTGAGACTTGACAACATTTATGGAGTTTAGAGCAATAGGTTTTCCCTTCAGTATACCATATTTTTACTTTTTCTTTTTTTTTTTTTTTTTTTTTAAGATTGTGTGTTTATACAAAGAAGGAGAGGGAGGGGGAAAGGGCAAATCAATACAGGTTGGCTCCAGGACAGAAAAAAATATATGAAATAAAACAAATATAAGTCTGGGGACAATCTCAAAGATACAGTGAGCTAAGTAAAAGAGCTAAAGCAAAAAAAAAAAAAAATAACAATAGCAGTCCTCATCTATAAGAAGGAAAATACTTGCTATTGATTTTTTAAACTGAAGTTAACACCAGCACAGAGAAATTTACTGGAAAAGTGTTAATGATGACAATTGAATCTATGGCTCATGGTTACTCCATGAAATTATGCACTCATTCTTTTCAAGGCTAATGTTAGCAGAACTCAAGTACCAACCTGAAGAGAAAACAGTAGTCTGACAGACTACAATACAACTGGCAGCATCAGGTCATAAAAGGCTCCAAGAACTGAATCCATGTCAACACAGGATTAAAAATGTTTCATTCTTTTGTGAGGCCAAAACCCATATTAGCTAACTGATATCAACATCTACTAGGAACTTGTCTCTCTCATGTGATTAGCAAATATATATCTCAACAGGAGTGCTACCAAAAATTCCTTTTACAAGCTGTTTATTAAACCCCAGGTTCTTTTGTGAATTTCTTGATGCTGCTTCTCACAACCAATGAGGCACGCAGAAAACAGCTCATACTCTACCCAGATGGAGCCTGTAGGTAGTGTGGAGGCTGCCAACCACGTTGGATAAATTCTGTGCCTGTAGAACTGAGAGAGATGATCAAAGCAGGAATGTATGTGTAGATACTTCATAACTACTACAAAGTTAACCTGAAGGAATCAACGTAAAGCAAAGACTCAGATGAAAATACAGCGAAAAACCAGTGTACTCACTCAGTTTTCTGAACAACTGGGAAGCTTCCAAGTCGTACATAAGCACTCTGAATTCCATTTTCTTTCGTTCCAAAAATCTGTTTCACGCTGAACGAATCCATCAGGTCAAATCCTGTCCATCAAGGAAGTGTCAATATGAGACATTGATCAGACAGGGGGATGTGCCTTCAATAGTACTTATCTTAGCCCACAAAGACAACACTTCACAGATCGACCTTGTTCTTGCTGGGAAAAGCCAGAACAAAATTCTGGTATGGTCTAATCTGCTCAGTCAAAAAAAAACCAAAAACAAAACCCCACAACAACTCAAAACCAAACATAAATTCAGCCATAACAAGTCCTGTAGAGATTAGAGCAGGGTTTTCCAAAAATCAGTAGTTGTTGTTTGCATTGCACTGAAGTCTATTATAATTAGTTAAGCTCTATGAAGAAAAACACGCAGGTACAGACTCAAAAACTTATTTACAGAATCATAGAACCCTAGAATCATAGAGCGGTTTGCGTTGGTAGGAACTTTCAAAGATCATCTAGTCCAATCCCCCTGCCACAGGCAGGGATATCTTTTACTATACCAGGTTGCTCAAGGCCCCATCCAACCTGACTTTCAACATTTCAGGTGATGGGGCATCCACAGCTGCTCTGGGCAACAAGTTCCAGTGTCTCACCACCCTCAATGTACTTTTTCGCCCCCCTTATCACCAATCTCTCAGTTTAAAACTGTTCCCCCTTATCCTGTCACTACAGACCCTGGCAAAAACTCTCACTCCATCTTTCTTATAACCCCCTTTTATATATAGAAAGGTTACAATAAGATTTCCCTGAAGCCTCCCCTTCTCCAGGCTGAACATCCTGAACTCTCTCAGGCTGTCTTCACAGGAAAGATGTTCCAGCCCCATGACCGTTTCTGTGGCCTTCTCTGGACTCACTCTCCATGTCTCTGTTGAAAATCACCTGTCTGAGACACTCAACTGCGTACACTTTTGTGTCATTTTAATAGAAATATGACTAACAGCTGCTCCCAGAACCAAACACACTGTGGAGATGGAGGCAAAGACGCTGCAAAAGGCAGGTTGTGAGTGACTGAGGAGAGAATCTGTGCTTTATTTGGGCTATTTCAACCTTGTGTCCCTCTCACACAAGCACAGATACTGACTCCTCTGTGTGTCATTCCAACACACAAACCCAGTGATATTAGAACAGCTTCATGTGATGAATACATTTTGACCTATGTGAGTGCTTTTAACTTTGCTCAATTAGTGAGTTCCTAAAAGTTTTCTAGGACAAACATTTCCATGTGATGAAGTTAGACCCTAAGATACTCGGGTTTCTTAGTTTCCTCACGAGCCTTTCAGGATGAAAGCCATTTCAGGACTTGAAAACAGCTACAGCAGGAAACCATGCCCACCTAATGATGTTATTCTTCAAATTTATATGAATAAATAGCTGCAAAATACCTGCGTGGTCCTGTCCCAAGGCAAATCAAAATGTGACAGCAGACAACAAGCAGAACAAAAAGCTTCCATCATAGAGCTATTTCTGAAGTAATAGCTTTTTTTTTTTTTCCTGAGGAAATATAATCTTACTTGTTTTCAAAGACAGAAATGGTTGCCTGGTGCCAAGTTTAGGCCTTTTGTATTACACTAACTTTCTTATCTGTCAATAGCTTTTCTCTCCTGTCCACTCTATTTTCAGCTATTACTGGACACTCAGGTGGGCAAATGAGGCAGTTAAGATGCTCCAAGGGCTCATGGTCCCACCTCATAATCACCTTTACAACAACTCTAGTGATACCCTCTTCTGACATACTATAATCAGCCACAATTACAGCTATAAATCTTAGTAAATAGACCCTACCAGAACATGAGAGTTCCCTCCTGGCCATAACATAAAAACTAGTGTGACCTGTCCATAGAAGCCCTCTCATAACTCATTTAACCAAGCAGTACACATCCCTCATCTACACCAGCCACAGAAATGTAAGGAAGGCAGATGAGCATTGCTGGCAACAAGAAACTGCAATGACTGGGAAAGGAAATTGTTAGGAAACTGAAAGGCTGAAGTGCTGCCCAAGTGATGCTGTAATGTCCATTCACCAGGGTCCTCCTCAAATTGTGGAGTACTGTAAAGGTCTGTGCTCAAAATATGCAAATACAAGACTCAGATAAAAACTTCTTGCTAAGTTTCTCCATCATTAGCTCAGACTCAGACTTGTTCTCTTCTTTCTCTGACAACTCAAACTAGCATTCATATCATGGGCAACTGTGAAGCTGTGCACAATAGTATGTTTCTCCAATGGAAACAAGCTAAAGAGTCATATTTAATCAACCTCTTTTTATTTTTTTTTCCTCTAAGATTTCCTACATTTCCTATCAACATGCAGCGTAGAAAGCCTAGCCTAAATAACACCAGGAAACACATACAAGGTCATTAAAACCACTTTGCATGCAGAACTTGTTGTATGAAAATAAGTCACACTCACAACTTAGACTATCTCATTTGCATTCAGAATTGGAAAAGCACACAGGTAAATCATAATAGGATTTTTCATATTTGGGCCATGAATTGGCAAATTGCAAATTTCTTGATCTATTTTTGATTAAAGAGTGAATGAAGGTTGTTCTTTCTGAAATGCCATGTAAGTCTACAAGAAAACTAATCCTGGATGTGTCAGAGTCTACAGTCAAAACCAGCAAATGGTTTTGTTTTAATCAGACTATTAATTTACTCTGTGTCAAATTCAGATATTGCCCCCATTTTCCTTAGGGGGAGCTATGAAACAAAATAATTGATGTTCACAGAGCACTCCACATTGAGTTAATCTGCCTAAATATCAGCTCTCTATACAGGGTAGTAACAGTGACTCTCATTCAGTCAAGCACAGAGAGTCAAAAAAACCAGACACTTCTAGGGAAAGATTAATCTCATACTAAAACAGATGCCAAAAGTGGATATTTCTCTCCATCGACATCAAGAAAGCTTAGAATGCTGCAAGCTAAACCTCACCCAGTAAAGGTCTATAGCTGGTGAGCTAACCTTTACTTTTAGATACTCCATTGCCAACCAAAGCCCATTTAGATTATGGACACTCTGGTTGCTGAAGAATTTCAATAGCATTATAGAAAATGTGGCATCACGCTACTGAACAATGAAGAACTCTGCTGAGGATGAGCATTTCACCTGATTTTAGCTGTCTTAAAGGAAGGCAACTGATGTATGCAGATTGCTTCGTTTCCCTTGTGGGTCAGTGGAGAAATACAGAGAAACAACTCATCACATCTGTCTCAGGCTGAGTTTGGCACTACCTATCTCCTTCCACTCAGAAAAAAGAGAGCTTATACAAACTACAGTTTTCAGACTGCTGAAGTTGGGTGCAATGACTGAAGTAAAAGGGAAAAAAAAGCATTAATTAATCACAAATAACTCATATTTACATTGTCTAATTTGGCAACAGGATTGAATAAAGACTGATGATTTTTAAGTTTAGGCTAGCAATGTCTTAAATTTGCTAGTCACTCCTGCATTTGTCATTCCCTGCAAGATTCTCCTTAAACATACATCTTTTCATTTCAAAATAGGAGGACCAAAAATTGAACATAAAATAGTTTAATTTGAGCTGAGAAATTAGTCAAGGCAGATTGCTCAGGGGGGACTGGAAAAAAGACAGTTTGGGAAACTTCCAAATTTGTGCTTTAAAGTAACCTCTATGATTATTTCAGCTGAAGGACAAGAAAAATAACATATGGTATTTTAGTATTACTGTTGTTATTTTGCCTACTTCATGTGCCTGGAAGCACTTTAAATTATGTTCCTTTGATGACTTTAGGACTGGAACAGGGATTGTGAGGCAGACAGCCTCTAATTTAGTCTTGAACCACAATGTTAATGTAAAAAATATGCAATGCTGTAATCAGGAGGCTTGAACAGGATTTTTTCACCTGGCAGGGTATGGCTGCTAACAGTGCAGGCAAAACAACTTGCTTAGATCTTTCCTCAAATATCTCACTGGCCATTTTGTCTGTCATACAGCATCACTGGATGAGGTGACAACAAAAATATGGGCTCCATTGTTTTCTTCACTACCAAGGAGGGACCACTTTGTCAGTGACCCAGGGAAAAGCAGATCCTACACATAGCTTCCCAATCTCTCCATAAGTGAAATGGCAAAGAACATACCTGCCTAAACTAGAAAGGATAAACCTACTGTTACCTATTGCACCATGATCAAGCACAGGATGAAAGGGTGGGACTTTCCTGTTCTCAGCTGCTTTGATTAAAAATGTTTTTTTTTTTCTGGTGTACCAGGGCAGGTGTAGTTTCCCAGTTGACTTATAAACTATTTAATCAGTAATGCCATAAATATAGCGATTAATAAGATGAATAATGGTCTTTGATCATAAGCCTCATTATAGCTACTAAAACAATATGGGGCCACCGAAACCCTCTAACCTAGATGATTGCATCTCCTGAAAAGCAGCATACCCTAGTCCATTACCATTAAAATTAAAATGGTGACCTGAAAGAAAAGCTCAAATTCCTAAGAGCATACTTGGCTTGGAAAGCAATTTCTTATGCACTGCTCTGCTGATCAAATCAGCTGAATGTTCCTCTACTTGAGAGTAATAACTTCCTTACAGGAAGCAGCCTGTTTTCCCAGAATCAGAAAACAAACTTGAACCTGCCTGTTACAGGGAGAAGATGGCAACACTTGGCACTGGACAATTCCTACATCATCTAACTGTAATACACAACCATATTTTTCTTACAGGAAAGACATCCATTCATCACCCAACCACACCCAAAGGATGATCAAACAGCTCTGTACTTGTCCAGAATCCTATGACCTTTGTTTCAAAATAATTATTTCAAGACCAGACTAAAGTGGCTATGGTTGGTTGCCCTGAGTATGAGCTGGATTTCTGCCTGGCTCCATTAAGGATGTGATACAGATCCGATATGGACAGCATGGTGGCAGCTAATGTGCATGTTGAGACTTTCTTGTCTGTATTGTGTTCAGAGGCAACCACCCACCCCCTCAGAAATCAAAACAGGAGCCAAACCCAGAAAACTAGTGCAACAATGGAAAGTTTAAATAGTCAGAAAAAAAACAAGCAGTGTGCACGTTTTGAAAGTTTTCTCAAAGGAGGACAGAGCTATTAACAACAACTTTAACCTGAAGAAAAAAGCCTTCTGCTCTCCATTCCCAAGAAGCCCAAAATAACACTCACAAGGGGAATCACTGGGCTGCTTCTAATTGTGAAAGTTTCTGATAAGACAACAGCCTGGAGGGAAATTTGAAAGCAGATGAGAAAGAAATCAGGAAAGGCACTGGACATCAGAGCCTCAAGTGATGTGTGTGGAATATATTTGTTATGGAGATTTCTAGCCACAAGTACTAATATAAAAAACCCCAATCAAACAAACAAAAAAACCCCACAAAACCAAAACCAAAACAAAAAAAACACCAGCTTTTGCAGGAAATGATTCATAGTTTGTTCTTGCTTAAGCTCTCAGATGGAATATTAGCCTTCTCCATGTATTCATAGAGTATCACCAATAGCCAAGGTCAGGGAGGTTGTCATCAACTACTGGTTCTCTGAGACTACTGAAATAGCAACCTGTATTGCTTGTGATAAAACAGCATATGTTACTTCTACTGGAGGGAGGTCAATGGCAATAAACTTTATGGTAGACTAGAGCAGAGTATAAATTCCTAGGAAGAATAGCATCACTTGGGAGCCTTTCAGCAAACACAGGATCTTCTCCATTTTCTTGCCTAACATTTCTGCAGCCTTCAAAGTTAAGCTTTCCTGGATTGCCTGTGCTCACAAGGAAGATCCCATATGCTCACTAGATCCTGAGCATCTCTTTCAATTCCTCCAGTATAGTCTGCAAGAGCTCTCAAAAAAATAATTAAAA
Organism: Indicator indicator; assembly: GCF_027791375.1. Lineage (NCBI taxonomy): Eukaryota > Metazoa > Chordata > Aves > Piciformes > Indicatoridae > Indicator > Indicator indicator. The sequence goes on from NC_072021.1 coordinate 19,871,586, forward strand.
AGTCACTATTTGTTTTTGCTGAAGTGTTATAGGCAAGTGGCACCGAAATAAGAGGATTTTGCTAATTGCCATCACCATAGTATTATGCCCAAAACTACAACTGACTGCACTGAATTGTCTGCTAATATATACTTTAAGATACAGTTTCTCTGCTAATATACACTTTAAAAATAACAGGAAAAAAGTTACCATGTCATATTCTAAAGCTAAATAGTGTATCGAAACAGCTATGTCTGGCCATTAGTTATTTGAAGCTACAGTGTACATGATGGTTATTTTTCTTCAACTCCACCTAAACCTTTGGCATCCTTATCTTCCATGATATTCTAGACTGTAAACAGCTACTTCTGAACAGCCAAGGTGTGTCTCAGTTCAGAGCTGGGATGGGAGTAAAAGTGTCTGAATCCTGAATCCTACTACTATTCATCATGTGCTGTTGTTACTGTTATAATAGCTATCACCTGCTGTTTTTCTGGCATTCCTTTCTCCATAGGAAATGAAATGCTGTCAAGAGCTAACAGAATATCAGATTTTAGGGATATTTTTAAGAGGTCAATGAAGTCTCCAACTCCAAGGCTCTTCCACCACATTAGAATTACCCACATCCCTAGCAGTATATCACTGCTCAAACCATAGCAAGTTGGCAACAAGAAGGAACATTTAGGAGGGGACAGAGTGAATACTGATGCTATCATTTTTCAGTGTCCTGTCTTTCTGGGATGCTGGCAGGAGGCAGTCAGAAAGCCCTTATCCTCTTTTGATGACCAGCTGCTTGGGTTAGCCAGACGTCTATGATGACAACACGGGGGTCAATGTCAAAGTAGCCAGACACTGTATCTCACATTGTCCAAGCATCCCTGTAGGGCACACAGGTATCAATTCTTTGCTCATGGTATTCTTTACAACAGGTTAGGTCAGAACCTGCAGTTCAGGTACTGTTTAGGTCTGCCTGACTGTGAATGATTGTAAAGAGGGGTTTGACAGACAGTTCTTGGCTGGACTAATTTTTCTTCTAACTCTTTCTGGCTGCCAAAATAAGTGATTTCCAAAAGTGAATTCCAAATGGATAGGGATTCTCTATTCTTGCACTGTTTTATTTATCTGGTTCGCCCCTCCAGCAAAGCCAGAGGAGACAGCAGCTTGTTTTTTGCACGGATAATTCACCCCACATCCAGGACTCTCAGCTAAATAGCTTGATTCAGCATCATCAGTTAGCAGCAGTTATCTGACTTCAGTCCTGCATTAAGGACAGCACCTCTGGAGGAACAAAGCAGAGAGATTTACTGGCTGCCCTCATCTATGGAGTAGTGTGGTGACTAAAAGTGTTGCACAAGTCATTGAAAGAAATAACTTGCTATATTTCACAAGCAGCTTGCAAGGGGATTTTTAAATGATATAATTTTACAAAGCCTATAGACTAAAAGTTCTTAGGAGCAATTTTAGAGGTTCTCACTACTAACCAGTTCTCCTTTCTTACCACAGATGTAAAAGTTGGGATTTCAGTGGGACACAGGAAAGATAACACTTCAAGAAAGATAAAGGGGATACAAAACAGTAAGAAAATTAATCCAAAGACACAGTAAGAGAGAAAGAGAGAGAGAGAGGTCATAAGCACAAGCAAATAAATGAATGCAAGGTTATAACCACCCCACCTGGTGGAAAGGGCTCTTGTAATCCAACACCCAGCCTGTTGTAAAAACAGGAAATAAATACATGTCTACAGTGACTGCCTCTGAGGTAGCACCTTTCAACACCTGCTCTGATGTTAATAACATACCACTTGATGTGATGCATTATTCTGTTTATCTACATCAGTCCACTCTTACCTGTTAGCCTCTCAGGTTTTGGACAGTTGCAAGTGGCATATTGAATGACATTAAAAGCTGGTTTTGACACTGATCTTTTTGCCTCATTACTGAAGGCTTTTCTGTGTTGAAGTCATTCTCCATTTTCTCAGTGATGAACATTTGGCTTAGTGCCATGGGCCCTCTTTCAACTCCTTTCCTGCTCCAGTGATTTACAAGATTAAATAGAGGTTCATTATTCCTTTGATCTCCCTGTATGCCACATAGGCTTGCACCAGCTGAACTTAACCAGGACTACTTGTATTAGGTTCTGATTTTAATTAGTTCCTCTGTTTTGAAGCTATCTTTTGAGTTCCTCAGGCCCTAAGGTGCTCTGTGTTCCTCTAGAAAATCATAAAATGGCATAATTGCAAACTCATCACTTTGGATAGCAGTGGTGGGGGGAAGGACTCTACACATCTTTGAGTGAAGATTTTGCTGGTATCACCCAAGGGTACTCTGTGGCATAAATCTGAGAACAATGACAGTGGATAAGTGTGTATAAGACCAGAGTGTTAGGACTGATGAATTCAACATAACTAGCAATAATTCTTATTTCTTGCTTGTACAAGAAGCTAGTGTTATTTTTAGGATAAGAAAATGTATTTGAGGAAAAACACTTTACTGAGAAATAAAGGGCTAGATTCTCCTTGTAATGCTACTATCCAGGCTACAGGTAAACCTGCATCAAGATGTTATTCGTTAAAATAAAAATATTCCCATTAATTTTAGGTGCTGTAGTATGAAAGCAGGTAGAGACTGCTCTCTAAGAGATTGTGATGGTTTCTTTATGCCAGATGATCAGTACAAAATAGATTAGACCTATGGGTACACCAAAACCTGGCCACAGCTGTCATCAGGGACCATTCAAGTAAACTGATCTAACTCCAAGGGTTATGGAGACTGAATATGCAACTTCTTCCCATCATGTGTGGGAATAGTCAAAAAAAGCTTGCACTGACAAATAATATACAGGATTTTTTCTCCAGACCCCTCTTCTTCATCAATCTCTTTTCTGAAGTAGAATTAATCTAAAATATTTGGACCAAGAAATATCTAGAAATGCTAGATTTCTAGCTAAATTATTAGTCTTTTTAAAGCCACAAGACTGGTTGCTTCTTGGGCTATGTATAGTAAAATATTGAATTTATTTCCTTTTAATCAACCTCAAATGCACTGGAATAAGAAAAAAAATCTGGCTTGTTTAACTTCTGGGAGAAACCAATTACTATAATTTAAAAATAAACAAATACCTTAGGGATAAATATATCTATATTTTTTAATATGCAAGCAGATCTCAAATTTTCATGTGCACAGTCTTATGCATGAGTAACACTTCTAAAGTCTTCTATATTAATGCAAAAGTCAAAATTTGTCACTGTTGGATTCAAACCAGGGAGAGTCTTTCACAGGAAACAGTCAGCTGTTACCATTTTTCTGCAGTATCAGAGCCTAAAGTAATTTCAGCATTTGCTCTCCATGTTTCATGCCGTTAATGAACAGCTCAGCCAGGCTACCAGCTCCAACAAAGATCTGATGCCTATCATGACTCAGGTCATTCACAGTGCCCAAAGCCAAGTGAGATCCAGGATATTTGGTAATAGCTACATCTCTGACCACACTAGGGAAAAGATTCATTGAGAACAATCAATGAACTCCTCAACCATGCTCTGTTGGTGACAGCGCAGTTATGCATCCTCTGCAGGGTGCTTGTTTTCAGGCTTCTAGTCCAAACGCACACTTCGGTGGCAACCCTCTCCCTGTTAGGGGTGACTGTACACTTTCACCTCCTGATTCCAGTTTTCTTGGAGTTACTGGATATTAAAACATCCTTGAACATAGAGGAAAAATTTGGCAACCTCTGAAAAACTTTAAAGAACTTTTTACATACAATGATCCAGGCTCTAATGCTGAGATTAACTATTGCACAGTACATACACTCCTAGAAAGCAGAGCTAAAAGGGAATCGTAAGGTCACCTGCTATCAAGATATTTCACCTACCAGCCCAGAGAGTGAATCCACCCTACAGCAGAAGTCAAATCGTTTTCTCCAGCTCACAAGAGACTGAAATGGCTCTTGAGACTACCAATTACCTTCTTAATTTTCCATGGAGACACAGCAGCTATAACCAGATGCATGTATCTCAGGAACCTCATTTCGAATTCAGCTTTCCAAATCCTTGGAGAATGGAGAACATAGCACTCAAGGCAGAACTAAGTACTCTTTATGAGATTTTATATAGGGGGCTTCCTAGGGCAAGTGTAGGGAGGAGGAAGAAATGAGCTCTTAGCCCTAACCCCATTATATTCAGTTAGTGACAGGTCACTGCAAAATGTGACAGCAAAGTGACTGTGCCATGGCACAGTAAAGCTTCATCCTTCTGTCTCATCTTCCAAAAATATCATAGCTGCATCCAGTCCTACCTATACAGGTGTTAGACTGAGGATGGAGAAGAGAGTAGCTGGTGTCCACGTGAATATCCAGCTTCACCATCATTGTGTATATGCAGTCCTTGCTGGTGACCACTGTGTCTGTGCTTTTACTTTCAGAAGGCACTGATCTGTTACAAATCTCCGCAGCTATTCATGCATTTGTCACTTCCTCTCAGAAGCCTCCCAAGGAGACCATGGGAGGGACAATACAAACTGCCAAGTCTGCAAAAGGGGCAAAATGCCCATCACAGAAGCACCATAGAAAACACTTTGTCCCCAGGAAGACATCAGTCTAATGTCCTCATTCTGCAGGTACAACAGCCTGGGCACTCCAATTTCCTTCTCAACCGCAAGTTTTAGTGGGCAAACATAAATAGTCCCAGGGATATTGTAATTAGTCACTGGCATCTCTGGAATGAGAACCCTGTGCTGCAAACTGCAGGACATTGGAGACATTTGGACAGTTAAACACAGCCACTGCCATCATAATTGTAGGGTACTAGTTTTACAACCAGTGCCTCTATTGTAAGATGCCCAAATATTCTTTACAGAGCTACAGAAAAACACAGAGGTCACAAATACACTGGATTTTTGCTTATTTGCACATGGAAGTTTCTCATATGGGGAAGAGAGTTAGAAGTGGAGGTCAACCTGTGGTTCAGCCCACAGTGCAATTTCTTAGGTACAGTCTGTGCGACTACTTAGGAGTTACAGTTAGGGCTTTTATGTTCCTCCCTTGCCCCATTAACACCATCCAGTGCAGGATGTATAATGTGATGCAGTGGTTGGAAGGCTCTCTCCCCAGGGTTGACTTTTCTCAACACTTTACAGAAATCATTGCAGGTCTTTCTTTATTTCTGTAGCAGATTTCCTCTGAAAACAGCAGTCAGGATCTGCTGAGGGTTATCATCTCTGGTGGATACTGTTGAGGACTCAAGCTCAGCCTACATTTAATTCTAGGAATGCAGATTTCTGCAATCAAATTCCATGTCCTGCAGGTCTAGATTAAAATGCAAATAACTCAGATGTGAAGTTTTAAAACTTCAAGAAGTATAATTCATTTTTGATAACTTTCATGTGTTGCTTTGATGCAATATAATTGTTCATAAAAATACACAAGAAGCACATCTTCAGGGTGCAAAATGTTATCATTGTGTTTTCCTGCCTGGTTATGATTAATAGTAGGCTATGTTCCTTTGTTAAATGCTGATGGAACCAAAATGACGATTCAGCAATATAAAAGGTATTAAGTAGTACAACTAGAGTTTTGTTTTGAATACTTTAGGGCAGATGAGTTAAATCCTTTGCTGTCTTCATTTCTTGATTAAAAAAAAAAAAAAGAAAGAAAAAGAAAAAAGGTACCCATAAGGATGCTGCAAGAGATTTCTTGCTTTCTTTCAAAATTCCCTATGTGATTTCTAATGCATGCAGCAACATTTATATTCTGAATGTGTGTTATGAACTGTTAAGCAGATGCTGCTTCACTGCCAAAATTTGTATCTGTAGCAGAGTAAAGCTGCCCATATATTCTTCCCTCCTGCAATCCCATTTCACTGTGGCAGCCCTTATTGAATGCTACAGCTACTGATTTTTTTTATTTAAATGCTGTGACACCAGAGGGTCATAGAGTACAATCCTCTGCTATGAAAGAACTCATGACTATCGATCACTATTTGCCTCCATTACTACTACTTCTCCACTTGCTATAGTACTTCATATCTCTGACAGTTTGAAACTTTCTTCTGATGTATTGAATGTATCTCTTAAACAATTGACACCTACTTCTTATTATACCATTTGTCCTTTATCATGAGTGATTTCCCTATCTCCCTATAGATATTCTCTTGATCTATTTGCAGAAAGCAATAGTATCTCCACTTTCCACTGCAAGATTAACGAAGCTCAGTGTTTAAGTCTTCTGTTTGAAATAGAGTCTCTGGCTCCTGAACACACTAATACAGCTCCTTAAGGCTAAATCCATCTTTCCTGGGCTACAGAGGTTTGATCAGACTTTTCTAGATACGCTGTAACCAAAGCCCTGTCCACTCTTAGGAATTCTTCCCTATCTCTTCAAGTTGTAATTTACCTTGTCCACTGATGACCTCTGCCTTTTTACCCAGCAGTACAGCACCATGACTTATAAACCTCCACTGACTAAGAATCCTCAGTTCCAGAGTATGAGTTTATACCACAAAGTTCAGTTAATAGGTCTACACACCCCGTAACAGGCCTTTTAAACTACAGTCCTGAGTCAGTTGGAAAAACTCCTAGACTTTTTAGGTCAGCCAGTTCCTCCTTCAAAGATATTCTGATCCCAATCTATATAGGGGTAACTCACAGTGATTAGATCCAAAACTATACAGTGAGGAAGTCTACCACTGTCCTTTTCCTAGAAACTTCATCATTATCTCCCTGACAGACAGTTACTGCCTCACTTTATGTTTATTAATCTTGACCGTTTCACTTTAGCAGTGACTTCCAACACAGCACTGTATCAAATGCTTACAGAAGTCAAGACAAATGAGATTTTCTTAGTTCTCTTTGTCTAAAGAAATAAAACTAACCTGTCTCTTAAAAGAAAAATATCAATGTGGTCTGCTTGCTCTCCTCCAACTTATAATGTGGGGGGTTGATACTGGCACGAAGACGGATGGTTTTGAATAACAACAGCAGATTTAGACCTAACCCAAAACTAGATATTTATTTGATTATGCATGGAACTGTCCTCCCTACTCTCAGCCTTTGATTAAACAAATCCTAGGCATCTTCCACTTCTTTGTCACACTACCAGTTCTCTTAATCTCACAACGTGTGGTCTTCCATAGCTTGTATTATGATTTAACTTCTTTTTTTACTTCTACTAATACAGAGTGACTCAATTCACATTTACTTAACTGCAGACACAGACTTAAAGGTAGCAGGTGATGCCATAACTATATGCTGGCAGAGTATACTAGAAAGACCTGGAATTGGTGTTGTTCTTTCTGAAATAATTGTCTCTGCCATCTGATGGTGCATTTCACCCAATAAAAATAGAAGGGGGAAAAAAAAATCCTCAGAAGGATTTTTGCCCCTCTTACCTTCAGTTCTGATGTCTTGTCCCTGTCTGAGACAGAGAAGAGGCATTTAATCTGAGGAGCTTTTTTATACAGCCTTCCCTGTCACAAAAATTAGATGTACTGCAACTTCCACTCCCTGGGGCTGCACTTCGCATCCACCTAGAAACAAGTTTGTGCAAGATGTAGCTATGAAGTTCTGTGTTGGATCCTGTTGGACAAGGATCCATTTTGGTTGTCATTAAGCTTCCACACAGAGCACAAGACATAGGTGCTAACTTCAGATTCTTGACAGTAAAAGGACCTGGGTAGTAGTGGAACAGGGTCCACTTCAGTGCTGTCACTGGTGAATCCATAGAATTCCCAAAGCTGAATCACTCTCGTAAGTGTGAGGTAGCAAGAGGCAGGCTGTTCCTCAAAACTGAAATGCATCCCTCTTTGGGGCAGACTACAAAAGTCTTTCAGCAACAACTAGCAGGACAGCACATCCCTTGAGATGTGGAACAAGAGTATTAAGCCATCAGAAATTTTCCAGGTACTAGCTGGGAGAAGGCAATGATTTTCTGTTTGAACTGGCCCCAGGGGCAGTAAGAAAATGCTCTAGAGTATGTGTGGATTACATACGGAGTGGAAGAGCATGTGGTCCTATACTGAGCCATCGCCAGAAGCTCAATGACCTTTAAGAGGTCCATGATAGCCATTCCTTTTTTTTTTTTTCCAGAGAAGAAGCATACAAAGAAATAAATTAAAAGTCTTCTACACATCCTCTTGTTTTGGAGAGAGGCCAGTGATGAAACATTAATTAAATAGTGTAACAATCCTCTTATTACATCACTGCGTGGTACAGCGAGCATTTACACTTCACAGTGAACAGAAGTTCCTTAGGTCAGATAATGACAGCCCTATACTATCAGACTAACCGGGGGAACAGACGTGTTGCAATAACTGAAATTCTGTTTAGATATTAGGGAAGTAAAAATATTCAGTGTCATAGCAGCCATACTGGAACAGTTGCCCTGTGGACCTGTGAAAGGTCCATCTTTGGAGATTCCCTAACCCAACTGTACAAGGCCCTGAACACCCTGTTCTAACTTCAAAGTAACATTGAAGTAGGACTTTCTTTTAGTATAATGACTTCCACAGGACTCTTCCAGCCTGAGCTAGTCTACAAATCTAAGACAGTAAAGTCATGTTTAAGTTAAAACACTGGATATTGACTTACTTTCTAGGAGGGATGTGGGATTTCAAGAGAAAAATCAACATCTTTACAGAGGTGCATAATTAGATATGTATACATATATAAATATATATAAGCATATGTGCATCTACCACTCACTGCTCCAAACTTTTTCACAAGATCTGAAGTGACATTCTTGTCCTTTACACTGCTCAATGGAAGATATATTTTTGAAGCCAGATAAAAGCATAGAGTCTATTAATTAGAACTTAATTATAGTTCAGGTAAACACAAACTAGACATAGGCAGCCATTCACACCTCCATTCTTCTGAAAGGATCAGACAGAAGATGATCATCTGAGGAAGGCCACAATCCTACTGATTTTGAGCAGCAGCTTCCACTGCAAATAGGTTCATTCAGAAAGAGTAGGGCTATTTGCTGAATAGCTCTACTGTTTGCACAGCTAAGTGACAGGAGGACTGCCAGAAGAGGTTAATGTAAGACCTAGCAATAGATAGAAGTTAAAAATGGATGTTTGAGGATTATGAGTTTGTGTCTAACAACCAGAAAAGGTGTTACCCCCCTACATTATCACAGGCTTAGATATAATCATACTGCAGTCAAAATAATCTGCCTACAGACAACACAGTTGAAACTGATATTCTGTGCAGGCAGCTAAAATCCCAGAAGGAAAAAACTCAGAGTGAGTAGCAAAGCTGTCAAACATTGGCCACTTCTGCTCATAATCAAATTGCAGAAGAGTCTCTGGCCTCCCACTGCAGTTCTTGGGTCAGTCAAAGATATTCCCAGTCCATTTTTGATTGGCAGGTTTTCTCTGCCAACAGCTAAGTCTTGGAGCACTAGAAGAGAGAGACAGCACACATGTATATCTGACAGATTAAGTCCTTCAGCTGGATAGAAAGATATATCAGAATTCAGAGAAAGCAAAGACATCACCAGACAGGTTTTTCTTCTGATCTTTCACCAGCATTTCAGAAATGATGTTTCTTCTTGGGACTTTTTCTTTGGTTGATTGGTTGATTGGTTTTGTTTTGTTTTGTTTTCTTATATATGCATGTGTAAGAATTTCTTCAGTGGTAATTACCACTGTGCTTGGATGTCCCACAGCAATCACAGATCAGATAAATGGACATTAAAACTCAACAAACATGGATTGGTTAGGAAAAAAAGTAATCTCTAAGACTTATTGCATTTCTCTATCCACTACACTAAACTCCACTGTCATTTTAATTTGCTGCCATATCTAAAGAAAGTTCATGACTGATTTGCTGTTGACTGTCAACAGATAACTCTTTTCAGCCCCACAGTTTCTAATATACTTCTCCATCACTGGAAAGGTGTAATGAACCCAAACATAACACTAGAAATTTGCAGTTATATAATTTCATTTCACAGATGTACAGCAGAAAAGTGTGCCTCTTTACCTGGAATTTCATCAGTCTCCCTCTCAGTGTGTTTGAATCGATCTCCTTCCACGTGGACATTTGGGCACAGGACATCTGAAAAGCAAAAGAACCAGTACACAATTATCACAAGTAAGATCACCATTTGGAAGCTGTAGAACTAAGAAAGGGTTTGTCCAACGCACAAACATTGTCCCACAGCAATAAATCTGTTCTAAATTTCTGCATGTCCTAAATTCCCATCCTCTATCCCATCCCCTAACCACATGCTAGGCAAGAGATCCAGTAGACTTAGTCTAGTTTTGAGACACCTTTTGCTAACTGTCAGTCAAAAAAGAGTAGGTGACCCCTTCCCTCAGTTAGGACATCGCTCTGGGTTTTTCTCTTTCATCAGTCTGTCAATTTGCATAAAAGTCACAGAAACTTAAGAAAATAGAGAATATGATTCCCCTCTCAGATTGGATGGGAGGGGAGATCTGAAAGCCAGGCTGACACTAGGGTGCTGCTCAAAGTTTTCAGAAAGGTCAAGTCCTACACAGAAAAACCTCAAACCTGACATGCTAAGACAGGAAAGGGAATTCAGAGCACGCAATGATGAAGGTCTCATTACAGGCCAATGACAATGACAAAAAGTGAAGCCCACTCTCCTGTATCTCACTGTATTACATATGATTCTCCTGATAATACTTCTTCAGGACATGACAACTTATGTATCTGCTTCTTGAGTTTATTCCAGTAGAAAGCAGAGTTAACTATGACTTAAAAGTTGAAGAATATCCACCCCTGCTCACAGGTTTCAAAACAGTCATGAAAATACCCAGCCTTTGTCATTCATTTCTCATGCTCCCAATTAGTGTCAGCACAAGCACAGGTAAATGCTTTTCTGCAGTGAACTGTCTATTCATCCACTTCTTTTCTGCCATATCTTTGAAGTAACATTTATTTATGCTTTGTTTTCCCAGATCAATAGGTAATTGCAGACTTGTAAACAATGGGGACAGGTAGCTCAAGGATTCAGTTTAATGAGAATATAAAAATGAGTCTCTGACATTTTACCACTTGCACAGCTCCACATTTATGTCCTTTCTCTGATTTAAAGAACAACCAGGTGAGAACAGCCAAGTCCCATTGCTTCACTTGCCCAGCTGCACACATGATGATACATATATCCTCTGCAGTTGCAAGACTCATCTTGATCCATATGGTTTTTAGCATCATCTCCACCTGATGTCTAGTACATTATTCCTTCAGCATCATTAACTATTGTGCTTGTAAAAGAGCAGAGAGGGGTGGGGAGCCAGGAGCAGAAGGCAAGGCAACATGCTCACTAATGGAGGACAATCTCACAGGGTTCTCTGAACAATTTCTACAGCAGGTCTACCTTGAATTCTTCATGAAGCTACACCCAAAACCATGAGGAAAAAAACTACTTTCTGAGGACACTGTCAGCCTATATCTCTCCTGCTTCCTGACTCTCAATAAAAGATCCAATAAATGTTTTGTTAAGTCTAGCAATGAAAGCAGATAATTTTTCCTGCTTTATTACACTAATGAATTTACTTTCCAGATTATCAACTGCAGCTGAGGCACTCTCAGCTCAGTGAAAAGGAAAGGGGACTGTAAAAGCCATTGCCAGAAGCCCCAGCAGACAATGCAGCAATGAGAAGCAAACACATTCATCCACACCTTTGCTGCAGCAGTGGAGGAGACAAGAGACTGATTACTCATGCAGGTGTGTCTTAGCCAGGGCATTTCAGATTTTCTTTGGACCATCTTTAGGGGTTCTGTTTCAATATATAAAATTCAGGCTAGTTACATTTTCGGGGTTTGTTTCTTTTCACCATATCAGGAGCCAATGCTGACTGATGCATAGGGTCACCATGTAAATTTTAGCCCAAGTTCTCTTCTGCTGCCTGATGCATGCTGGTTTGAAAGCCAAGACATTTCTCTTAAACCTGCTTATGTCTTAACATTAGACATGTGAAACCATGTGGGAGTTTCCCCTCCCTCAGAGGTCTGTACAACTTCCCAACACAATAGGAAGGTTTCTCCTCTGCTAAGGAAACTTCAGAAGCTGAAAATCATAGAATTACAGAATCATTTTGGTTGGAAAAGAGCTGTAAGATCATAGAGTCTCACAGAGTCCAACCATTATCTAATTGTGCCAAATCTGGTGATAAACCACCTCCGTCAGCACCATATCTAAATGTTTTAAACCATTAAGACTTAGAAGATCCAAAGTTAGGCCACCTCTATTCTCCTTCAGAACTAAGCTATACAGACAAAAGATTTGTTTACATGTGTCAGGCACCCAATGTAGATGTGATAATAATCCTTTAAATTTTAGCTTTGCTAACAATGAATGTTCTTATGATTACAGACACTGTAGTGCAGTTAACAGCACTACCGAGTCCCAGTCTTGGAACTGGAAGATGTATGGCTATGCATTAAAATAACGAACATAAGAAATCAAAATCAGCAAGATTTCCCCAAATATAAGAATAAACAAATGGAAAGTATGACTAAAACCACAAAAATGTCACTCATATGTGCAGGACTCAAGAGATACATAGGGAAGAATACAGCACAGCAGTGTACTTCTTCATGCAACAGGAAGGTAATGTCTGACTTACAGATATATAAATTATCACTCCAATCTTTAATGACGTCACACATCCTCTACCAATTAGAAAGAACCATGGCTTCCTAGCCGGGAACTATAAGCTAGAGAAATGTTCCTGGATTTAGTTCTTGTTTTGGAAGGACAACTTTACAGCAAACTCTTGCACTTGGACCTGATGCAGAACTGTATCGCCACAAAAAAATAGAAATACCAATGTTAATATTAGTCTCTTCTTCCAGCTCTGTTGAATATCATATTACCTCTTAAAGAACTGTAGCCTCACTATGGCCTTTACTTTACAAATGTCCTGTGCTCTTTTCTGCTTCTTGCATATAAAGCACAAGCATAAATTGTTCACAAGGGGGGAAAAATAATTGCAATGCTCACTTTCCAGCTACAGAATAATTCACAGAGGCACAAAAGATTTTAGTGCTTTACCATCCACGATAGCAGCACATCTACTTGTGTTCAAAGGATGATGCACCAGGCTGACAGCACATTAATAGATCCCAACCAGCAAGCAGGTTTCATTGCTACATTTGGAAGTGCATTTGTAGGAAAGGAAAGACAATTGCTGTTCCTCTCCTGTTGAGCCTTTCTGTGAGATACCTGATATGGGTGAACATTCTAACATCAAAGAAGAATGTTTCTGGCTATTCTTTCTGCTATTGCCAAACAAATCTTTGAGCAAACACACACAGTTCTTAAAGGATTTGCATCAGTGAGCATCCACCACAAACAGCAGAAAGAGTAATAAAATCTGTAGGTATTTCTCTGCTAATTTGTAAACACTTACAGATTTTTAAAAAAGAGAAAATACAACTGACTGACCTGAGCTTTCAGCCTCTAGTCCTTGTTACATCCTCTCTGGCCATGTCATTCAAATCTATATGAACCTGCAGCTGCTTTTAAATACATGCTCTTTAAAACTAATTCCTTGTCCTTGACTTTATGTGATAGTCTCTCAATCCTTTTCTTTATCCACTATTTTTTTTCAGAAAAGATTTTGCATTTATGGTCATGTCGTTCATAGAAATTTTTGATAGCACCAGAACTGCTATATATCCCCTCTAAAGCTGCTCTAGAGATGATGACTTTCCACTGACACCTGCTACATGAGATCAGTCAGCTCTTAATCCATTGTAGCATGTGACTTTTTAATGTAAATGACATTCAATATTCAACAACAATGACTAAGAACAAATATATTATATCCAGGGAGTTACCATATCGACCAAACTGTAACTTTTCACAGAAAGAAATTAGTTTTGTTAGAGATGACCTCTTTCTCATAAAATTATAATTCTTGAATAGGGATACATAATAATTGTCATTCTGTAATACTTTATTGACTGGCTTCAACATAAGTGATTTTGTGTGTGTGTGGGTGGGTGAGAACAGGCAAACTCATCTATAGCCATATATATGAATCATTTTTTCATTTTTTTAATAGTGATACATTATCATAATTTCAAAGTTCCATAATTAGTGTTGTACTAGGAAGCTATATGTGCATATGTTGCAGACAACACCAAATGCGGTGTGGTTCACAAACTGAGAGAAGGAATGCAATACAGAGGGACCCAGGCAAGCTCAAGGATTGGGCACATATCAATCTCAGGAGGCCAAGTGCAAGGTCCTGCACCTGAGCTGGGGAAACCCCTGGTATCAATATAAACTGGAGAATAAAGAGATTGAGAGCAGACATACAGAGAAAGACAGACAGAAAGAAAGAGAAAGAAACAAAGAAAAAGAAAGAAAGAAAGAAAGAAAGAAAGAAAGAAAGAAAGAAAGAAAGAAAGAAAGAAAGAAAGAAAGAAAGAAAGAAAGAAAGAAAGAAAGAAAGAAAGAAAGAAAGAAAGAAAGAAAGAAAGAAAGAAAGAAAGAAAGAAAGAAAGAAAGAAAGAAAGAAAGAGAGAAAGAGAAAGAAAGAAAGAAAGAAAGAAAGAAAGAAAGAAAGAAAGAAAGAAAGAAAGAAAGAAAGAAAGAAAGAAAGAAAGAAAGAAAGAAAGAAAGAAAGAAAGAAAAGAAAGAAAGAAAGAAAGAAAGAAAGAAAGAAAGAAGAGAAAGAGAAGAAAGAAAGAAGAGAAAGAAAGAGAAAGAAAGAAGAAAGAAAGAAAGAAAGAAAGAAAGAAAAGAAAGAAAGAAAGAAAGAAAGAAAGAAAGAAAGAAAGAAAGAAAGAAAGAAAGAAAGAAAGAAAGAAAGAAAGAAAGAAAGAAAGAAAGAAAGAAAGAAAGAAAGAAAGAAAGAAAGAAAGAAAGAAAGAAAGAAAGAAAGAAAGAAAGAAAGAAAGAAAGAAAGAAAGAAAGAAAGAAAGAAAGAAAGAAAGAAAGAAAGAAAGAAAGAAAGAAAGAAAGAAAGAAAGAAAGAAAAGGCAAAGGGAAAAGAGGTAGTTTGACAGAAAGATTCATTGAAGGTCTATAAGCATGCAAACAGATAAATGATTTTGCACTGTAGTGGGCTATTAAATCTGCCAGCCGCTCTATTGAAACTGAAGCAAGACAGATTGAAATCGTAAGGCGCTTTTTCTTTTCTGACATTTCCTTTTTCCACACATGGACTGGTTTATATGAGGAGGACACAAGGCTCTTCCTCTGCTGAGAACTCCAGATCCAGCCTGTGCATACATCTGCCTCAGGGCTGAACAGTAACTCTGCCAGACCCAAAGGGCTGGTAATGCATGGGGTATCTTCACAGCCTGCATTGCTGCAGGAGCTCACACTGATGATTTGTGATGTTTCACCCTCACCCCACAAGTTTATGAATCTCCATTTCTATTTGTAATGTGGGAAAAGTGTAATTACTGGAAGAACTACCTTATCCATCAGTCTGCTCTGAGTAGCTGTTTCCTAAAACACCTTTTTTGAAGGCAATCCCTTCACTTCTAAAGTTTGGTAAAAGTCACGTCATGTCTGTTATAACAGTCACTAGCCAGGAACAGGGTAATCCTACTGCCTCTTAGGATTTTCTGATAAAATACCTTCCCTGTAAAGTGCTAAAATGCAAAAGCCAGTTGCCAGTGCTCCATCCTTTTGTCCTTAGGATTCTACTGAAATAGTTTCTTTATTTTCATTTCTATTCTTTAAAAAATAAATAAGCCCTCAGCTGCCAAGGGCTTCTCCAGGGACTTGTGTATAATGAATGCTGAACACGTGCAGCTGTCAAGTTACACAAGAATAAAGTAGGGAGGTGAGAATAAAAACACAGGAAGGTTAAAGCAAACTTTTTTTTTTTTTACCATGTTTCATTTTCCCAAACTGAGTATTTTATGATTCTGGAATCTCTGCAGCACCCAGTGCACTGCCAGACATTCAGCTACTCTGCATCTCCATCATTATTGCATTCCTGCAATAAAAGCATGATATTCCCAACATGATGTGACTTTTACCAAACTTTAGAAGTGAAGGGGTTGCCTTCAAAAAAGGTGTTTTAGCTACTCAGAGTAGCTACTCAGAGTAGACTCATGGAGAAGGTAGTTCTTCCAGTAATTATGCTTTTCCCACAGTACAAATAGAAATGGAGATTCATAACATAAGTTTTCTCAACCCCTGACAGTAATCTTTAGCACACCATAAATTCTATCCATAGATAAGGAAACAATCTCACAAATACAGCCCTCTTTAAAAGCTGTATCTCAAAATATTAGACCAGACTTCAAATTATTTGCAAGGAATAACTCTTCTTTAGACATTCCTGAGGATGAACTCTGAATCCTGTGTGCTTTTCAGAGCTAAACAATAAGAATCTCACAAGAAAAAAGAGATTTGGAAAATCTGTCAGGGACGGCTCTCATTTTTTTCTGTAGCTAATGTTACAAATATTTTCTACATTGAAACAAATTTTCCCATTGAAGTCTACATTTAAAGGGGAAGGGCCTAGCAAGAAATTTTTCTTCAAGTTATGAAGATTTCATAAAAGCAGTTTCTCAGAGGAGCTTATCTTTTTTTTGTTTTATGAAACACTGTACATGGACCATTGTCAAGACTTAGCACTTAGGGTTGGTTTTTTTCCTAACTCTTTTAAAAATACTTCTTATTTTAAAAGGATACATCCATGTGTCCATATTGACTAAATACTTCTTTCAAATGTTCATTGCCAGAAATTCTTCCACAGCAGATGAACCACTTGTCCTTGAAAACAAATTCATATGGAAAATAATGGCATATTTTTCAACTACAGTAGTGGTATTGACAGTGTAATTATACTGCAGTTGCTTCTGTACCAACATTATAATTTGTAGCAAGGTGTATGTAAAACACAGCATCACAGCAATCACGATTCCACCTTGCAGTTTAATGCCTTATGCAGTTTTCCTTTCTGAAATCACACTGCATCCTCACACCAAGAAGTTTCAAGTCCATCGGTTCCAGGAATATCACTCATTCGTGGCTGCTGCAATTAAGGTAGATTCTGCCTTTCCCCCTTCAGATAATGCCTACATTGATTCTGGATGAGGTTCCATATTTCCACACCAAGGCACTCTGTCACCATCAATGGTGGGCCTCATAAATGTTCATGATGAAATGGAAAGGAAGTTACAAACCCTCCCCATAACAGAGCTTACAGACTGAGAAAACAACAGCTCTGCCCTATCCTATTCCTCATATCCCAGGGCTGTCACATTTTTCCACCAAAACATTACTCTAAAAATGTACCAACACTGAGCTGAATTGCTCTTCAAACTCCTTTGGCTACTGAGTATGTCCCAAGTGACTGCAGTGGGA
Organism: Indicator indicator; assembly: GCF_027791375.1. Taxonomy (NCBI): domain Eukaryota; kingdom Metazoa; phylum Chordata; class Aves; order Piciformes; family Indicatoridae; genus Indicator; species Indicator indicator. The sequence continues at coordinate 19,888,869 of NC_072021.1, forward strand.
GTGCAGATAGATGCATTCGGAGGGCTCCCTCTGAATGTGTGGTTCTGTAAGCAATCACATATTTAGTGCCTGGCAGTAGACATTATATTCCACATGCAGGGAACACAAAACTACCAGGTTTTATACCCCAGAGGGCATTCATGCAACACACATTTAAGGTTCCAGGCAAGAGGACACCCTTCTTTGGCTCCTTCTACAGGAAAGGAGAAGCAAGGCTTCTTCAAAGAGCAATTCATAGTAGGAACCCAATTTAGGTGACCAGATTTACCCTTTAAAAGGCTACTCTTTTCCTCTTGGTTACGTGGGGAATGTAAGGACACATGGTTCCTAATTCAGACATCTATTAAAGGCACCACAGTCACATCCATCCAGTTCAAACAAGCTTGGTTGCATGAATCCCTGGGCACTGAGGCCAAGTCCATGTCTATGCTACCAAATAGTCTTAGCCTCCAAAACAAGGTGTCTGCTGACCATGAACACTTCCTGGCATGCTATATGTGCCCTTGTGGCCCCTAAAAATGTTCTGACAGTGTTAGCTTGCTTAGGCCAAAATGTGCCAGACCCCAGTGCAGATGAGTACATTACATTGTCCAGGAATGCTTCTGACCACATTTATGGTTCCTAGTTTAGCTACAGCCCATAAATATCACCCTTTGCTAGGAGCTCTGTAATAAAGATCAAAAGGAGCCTCTTGGGCAAAAATACTAAATTCATTTTATGGTCACAGGTTACCAATTTTTAAATGCATTCCATTCAAACAAGACAGTGGGAAAGGGTCTGACTGCACAGCCAAAAAGTGTTGTACCTTATTTAAGTAGGGACAGGGGAAATGCAGGGAGTTCTGGTAGTTGCAAAACATTTGAAGTCCTTCTAAAGGTGAAAAAAAAAAAAAAAAAAAGTTAAAAATCTTTTCATATACTATGCTTCCTGGCCTATCTTACCTTACCTAGGAACTGTTCACACAAATACAGGGAAGATGCCCAGTTTGGCAGCCCTATCTTCAGGTTGATCCCATACTTTAACCCTTATCCCACCTTCAGATGTCTTTTATAATTCCTTAGAGAAGCTCCTGAATCACAGTGTGAGTCCTTAGGATTCAGTGATAGCCTCACCCCCTCTAATGCACCCACACAAATATCAGCAACTGACTGGACAACAGCAGCAGACTTATATTGTCAAGAGGACTGATGTAATTAGCGCCATTTAAGTGAGCAGCATACAAAATTAATTTGCACATGCTCCCACAGGGAATAAATGTCACTATGGGAACTATGAATATAGCATCAAGCCTCAGCACTTCCAAGATAATTTGCTTGTGTCTGCCCCTAAACAAACAGACAGACTTTGTGCCAAGGAGCTTGTCAGCAAACAGCACAAGGTTTTGAGGAAAGCAATTAGCAGCCGCAGTGCTTCCCATTCAGGCTGCAAGCTGATTGCTGCTCTGGGGCACAAGTCCATCCCTCTCTCTGGTTCTTCCATCTTGAGAAAGAGGAGAAGCTTTGCAGTGCAACGTGCGCTTGATCCCAGTGAACCAAAGGGTTTCTCCCGAGTGGCCAGTCACCCCCTTAACAAAAAAAACTGCCATGAAAATATCTTCAGACTGATGACCTACAACATATTCAACAGGACAACAGTATGGAGTTGAGTTCACACCCTACAGAAGCCAGCAGCCATAATAACAAGGCCTTCCCCAGTGGCTCCTCTATGGGCATAAATGAACCATGTCACCCCTAACCCAGCGACTGGGCTTCCTGGGACGGTTTTAGCTGCATTTGCTGCCTGTACTTCATAGGCTGGAGAGTGGAGGGTGTTGCAAGAATGGGAAAGTTTCCTGCTTGCCCTTACATCTCTGACAAGGAACAAAGATTACAGTTGTACTACTCACCTGACTGTGGGAACACAAAGCTGCACCACCTACCAAACTGAAGATCCAAAAAGTGCATAAATAGACCAGCACATAATGCTTCTGTAAGGGTGTAGTTTGTGGATGGCAACAGAAGGCAGTCCAGGGAGACTGGCTAATCTGATGACCATCTCATGGATGTAGAACTGCCAATCATCCAAGAAATCTGTTGTTCTTTCTCTCCCTCTCACTCACTCTTTTCTATTCCTGGATCTTGCACTATTGGATATGGATCAAGAAAAGCTGAGCTGAATCATCTGTGCTTTATACGCCTTTAAAAGCTTGTAAGTATCATTACTACTTGTGCAAGTGTTGATTGTGGAAACAGGATGAAAAATATCTCCACTAACAGAAATTATTCTCTCTTACCCTTTTTCCTACACTACTAAACAAGTTAGATGGAAGCAAAAATTTGCCAGTAGCAAATTTCACAACGGGGAGATGGTAGCAACAGTAGCAAATAAATGCTAAATATCCAATAGCAATGGTTGTTTTTAGAATGGAGCTGAATGATATAAAATGCTGATGATCTAAGAGAGAAGGTGGTTTTGTTTCATTTGGCTTTTACAGTAGCAATTCTGTGATAGTCCTATAATTGAAACAACTGAGATTAAAAATAAACTCAGTGCGACGCTTCGGTAAATTGGCTCTCACTGAATAGGAATATTGCAATATTTCTGCTATAAAACCCCATCAATCTCACTTGCACTCAGCATTCATGAAAGACATTTCCTAAATGAGACCAACAGAGCAGTACAGCTACAGATCTGCCGAAGCCACCAGTTCCCACTGCCAGATGGAGGTACAAGCCAGTCTGTCCATTATCTTCCCATGTGCCACAACACAGTGACAAGAGAATAGATTCTCCTCATCTGTGCACTGTCAAAATGGTGAGGTGTTGAGCTAGAATTTGTAATTGATTTGTAAAAGCAAATCCTGTGAAAACTGAAAATATTCTTTTATTTGTTAAATTGCTCTGAAAACCATGGCTTCACTAAAATAGTAATAAGAAACCCAGGTATGGTGCTCTGTTACTTCATAAGTAGTTCCAAAAGTGAATTAATTTGAAGCAACTTGGTTCAAAGTTGGTGTCTTTTCAGCTGATCAATAAATACACACTAGTTGTACTCAAATAGCTTTCAAGAGAGAACTATATCTCAAGGAAATGTTTAAGAGGAACTTTGACTGGCATTACTCTTTTGGTGTAATTATACAACTGCAAATTGAACAGTATCATCTTCTACATGGGTATTTTGGGGGGTTATTCTAACAGTGGTTTTCAGGCTCGGCCCTGCAGGAGTATAATTATATCACACGAGAAAAGCAAGGAAATTTCTGTACAAATACAATCCTTGACTTTTCTTAGGAATCTTCTAAAGAACTGCAATATCACCTTTGAAAAATAGAGGGAGGTTTAAGGTATAGAAGTGACTTTAGTTTCCTCTTAGATGAAACCAGGAAAAACTGACATCCCGGAAGAAGAGCCTGGATGTAGCTCAGCAAACTCAGCAGTTTATCTGGTTGCAGTCCACATCCTTCCACTACCTGACTCTGACCTTTCATGGGCAAAACGCTGAACTGCCTACAGAGGCAGAAGGTAGCACTAGTCATGTGCAAAGACCCATCACCAACTAAAGAAACCAATGTGACATTTCATTGGTGGTAGAGCTCTTCAGAAGAGATTCTTTAAGAGCAAGCCGTCTCTCTGATAATATTCACAAGAATAAACTTTGGGGACACCAATGGAAACAGCATAGGGGTGAAGTGATTGATCATGTGAGAACAAGGGCTTGTCCCAGACCAGGTACCAGCACCAGCTGTTGGCTTTCAAAGTTTGGTAAACTCTCTGATTCTGCCTTCCAGTATGCTCCTGAGTCCAGCTGGAAAAAGATTTTATTCAAAATGACTAAAGGATGGCAGAATAAAGCCCAATACCTGCTTCCTTACATGCAAATTGGTTAAAAGGGTCATTGACACTAACATTTTGCATCTATACAGATGTAAAGACCTTTAAGGGACTATCTGGGTTTTAAGTTCTCAAACACTTTTAGAAAGCCAGGATGAAAGCACTGGGTTCATACGTGCCACCAGGGCCATTCTTTCTAAGGAGTTTTGTGTAAGATCTGGGCCCTTCACTTTTATGGGCACTTGCAGGAATTTATCCTCTGAAGTCTAAAAGGAGTTGAAAGAAAAGCAACCAAATTGGAAGTGGTTTTGAGGGCATCTGCCCCCTCCTTTTTCCACTACACACAAAAATATTACAACTGTAAGTGTTTGAGAGCTATAAGTGAAAGCTGGCACAACCTGAGTTCTGTTCCTTGAGCCAGGTGAATGAAGAGTTCAAATGCATTCTTCTTCCTTTCCCTCTCTACAGAGATCTCCCTGCTCAAAAATGTCAATCCCTCATTTTTAAAGAGAAAAAAAGAGGTTTGAAATGATATTTTAGACAAGTCTATGAGAAGATGAGAGGTAGAGAATCAACACAGAGTATAAAAAGGAAACCATTCAAGAAACAGAAAGTACACAAGTGCCAATCAGCAGCTACAGCCCTGCCACTTCTGGATACTGAGGTCTTCATCCCCACTAAGAGCCTGTTTATGCCAGAAAAGCTCCTGTTTATCAATTCCTGTGCCATATGTAGTGGGTTGAAAATTCCCCCCAACATTAAATTTGCCAGACCAGCCCAGCTGGAAGCAAATTAAACTGTATTACCAAGCAAAACTACAATCTGCAATGAAATGCAATGAATATGTACAAAATATACAGTATTTACAATATTTACAGGTATTTACAATTTATAAACAGCACAAGAACCCCCCTGGCCAAAAACCAGGGGAGCTAATAGTTTCTCCCTTCCTGATGCCCACCCCCCCTCCCCCACCCCCTTGGGCTCAAAGGGACAAGAGAAAAGAGCAGAGAGTTATTTTGTCAGACTTAGCCAAAACAATGCTGCCAGGGTCAGCAGAAGCACAAAGTATCTCCCAGAGCAAAGAAGCCAAAAGAGAGAAAGATTGTTTACCATACTAATTCTTATGGTAGGTATCACTCCAATGGGATCATTTAGAACTATCATTATTTTCCTTTTAACACCCAATAGTGATTTATTTACATTTTACCACTTTCTGGTCAAGATCTGTGGAAAATCTTAAAGGTACAGCCTCAAACTACCACACCATAAGACAGGACTGCCACACTGCAACACACCTGTGCCATCTTACTCATGTATTTGGAATCCAGCTGTGCTGTTCTTCTGCTAGTCTGCCAGCAATGCAACCCAAGCCTCCACACAGACATGCCAGGATGAGTTAATGCTGTAAAAGATTCAGCTACACAACCACGAAAGGAACACCACAGTGTGAAAGAATCAGTCACAGCATGAGAGAATCGGTCACAGCATGAGAGAATCAGTGCTGCCAGAGGACCTGCAAACTCAGCGTGGTTGTACCCATCTCCATGGTTCCTCTCTAGGGAGCTGAGCACATGGACTCCCTGACTGTTCTGTGGAGATTTTTAAAAATATATTAAGTAATTGGTATTTAGAACTCAGAATAGAACTTCTTCACTTTGGAAAAAAAAATCAAAATAAGACATTTTAATAACTTCTGTTTTCCAATCCCTCTCCATCATCAAAATCTTATCTAAACTGGCTTTTCCCAGAAGTTTCAGTCTTAATGAATTAGCATTTTCCCTATGACAGGCATTTAATTAAGATGTCCTAAATCAATTCTGAGAGGTTTCTTTTCCTACACAATGCAATGTCCTCAAGCCCATGCATCTAAGGGTATATGGTGCAGGAGGTAGATACTTTTTATCTGCTGCCAGTTAGGAAAGAAAGATTTGAAAATGGTGTTTAAATCAGAAATAGACTAAAACTTGCAGTCAAAAGTAAGGTATTCCAGCTCGAGAGCTTCCAATGAATCCTGAAGGACAGCTTCCAGAAATTGCTCATCCTGTTCAGTCTGAGAAGGAAAACGATTTCAGAAAAGCTCTTGTGGGCTCACGGAAGGACCCATTTACTGTCATCAAATGCCTCAGTAGCAGCTCAGCAGAAGTTGTCTGTAGTGAAACCCATCTCCAGAGGGTGTTCTTGAAGAGTCACTGCACATTTTAAAGCATTCATTCCTACAGGTTTGGTGTTTGTTGTTTTGGTTTGGTTTGTTCATTTTTAAATTTAATTTTCAAGGACCCCTGGAATCTGCATTTCAAATTTAGGTCAAGTAATAATTGTTTTCTTCCTTTTGGACTTTTTTTCTTTTTTTACTAAGTGATTCTGCCATTTGGTTCCACTCTGCTGAGAGCCCACATGAGTACTCCATCCAGCTCTGGAGTCCTCAGTACAAGAAAGGCACAAATCTATTGGAGCAGGTCCAGAGGAGGGCTGCAAAATGATCAGAGAGATGGGACACCTCTACTACGAGGAAAGGCTGAGACAGTTTGGGTTGTTCAGCTTGGCAAAGAGAAAGCCCCAGAGAAACTGTATTGCAGCCTTTCACTATGTAAGGGGGGTCTGTAAGAAAGCTGGGGAAAGTCTTTTTATCAGGGCCTGTTGTGATAGGACAAGGGATAACGGTTTTAAACTAAAAGAGGGGAGACTTAGACTAGGTAGAAGGAAGAAATGTTTTACAACGAAGGTGGTGAAACTCTGGAACAGACTACCCAGGGAGATGGTACAAGTCCCCTCCCTGGAAACACTTAAGGCAAGCTTGGATGACACTGAGCAACATGTCTTGTTAAAGATGTCCCTACTCATTGCAAGGTAGGCTGGACTAGGTCCCTTCCAACCCAAACCTTCTCTTTAGCAGTTATTCCCCACACTTTATACAGAGCTTGTTGGGCACAAAGCAAAATAAAACCAGGAAGGAGCAGAGACAGAGTTTGGCTGTATCTCTACACAGAAAGAAGGCACAGATAGAAGGGCTCATAAACACCAGGCAAAGGAGAGGGCAATCAGCTTTTTCTTTTTTTTTTTTTTTTTTTTAACAGGGGGCACTACAGAAAAGCACCCCGGCAGCAAGCTTCTAGTGTCCTCACTTGCCTATAAGATCCAGAAGTAACAGGGAAGGTGTGTGTGTGCATGCCACAGAAATGATAGTCAGCTATGCATCTAATGATCAGTCCAGAGCTGTTAATTGGTCTGGATCATAGCATCCATTCCTCACAGACTATGCAAAGATAGCATAGAAGATTTACTTACAAGGGAGGCTGCCTACTGAGTGAGGTTTGGCTTGCAAAGATACATTACTCATGTACAGGGACAATTGGAAAAGGAACTCATGTTGCCATAGGGATTGAAACACTTCGGGAAGCTATGAACTATCTTTTGCAGGCTGAGTTCCTCTCCTCTTAAAGAGAGACTTGAATCTTAAATGAATGTGGTGAAGGTTTCTGCATGTTTATCTGACCTGGCTTGCAGAGGCACAGCATTGAAGAGTGGCTATTTTATGTGCTGAGCTCAAGAAGAAACTGTTTCTGGACAAGGATTGCAGGAGAGTTAAGTTTTTGATTGCAGAAATGTATGAGGGTGCATACTGGGCTGGGACTTTATATGTGAAGAAAGGAAAAGTGGTGAAGTCTGATACAGGATTATGGCTAGACACATTAAAGCTTTTCATTAGCATTTTCTAATAAGATTATAAATATTCTGTATAATTGCCACTAGATAGAGTGGCCAAAAGCATAAAGTGGTAAAAAGTATAAGTTCATTATGAAAATACGCCGAATACATGAGAGGGAAATGCAAATAATGGAAAACAGAGCTAAGGAAGTTAATCCATGCCATTAAAAAAACCCTTCTAATAACTCCAAAACACACCTCACAAGTCCCACCATGGACCAATTGGCCCTTTGCCACTTCAGGGCAATGGAAATGAGATCCATCAGCTCAGCAAATACCGCCAGTGAACAAAAGCCTCACTGCCAGGATTTGTTGGCACCAGCACCATTCCCACGCATTGCCCCACATCCCCTCTGGAGAGAAGGACTGTATATGACATGTTTAGTCCAAGTGTCCCTGCCTGGCATCAGCACCCGGAGCTTTGTCCTCTTCCCCTTCCCATTTCCCCCTGGGTCTTTCGGAGGCCTGAGATGTCTGAACCATCCAGGGGGTTCCCTTGCACACTGAGCCGACCTCATTCTGCTCTGCCCCACTGAGCACAACTAATAACCACAGCTCGCCTCCTTTAATTGAGGCTCTGAATAACCAAGAGCAAGTACCAAACCCTCCAACAAAGCAAAGCTCCCCTCACTGCAGAGCACAGCTGCCACTCACCCAGGTCTGTGCTGGTGTTTCACAAAAGCTGCTCTATTTGCATGGAAAGCTGCTATCACAAAAGTAGCTATGAGCAAACAGAGGCCAGCATGAATTCCAGGGAAGTCCCCATGGCAGAGAGCATTGTCTAGCTTTCTGCACCCCACACTTGCTGAGAGCCAGCAGCTTGGCTAAATTATTTCATCCTGCAACAGCCTTTTCTAAACAGCTGTGGAAGCTCAGAGGAATGACAGACATGCTGGTGATGAAAATTACTGCAAACCAGAGGGTGTTTGTCAGCTCAGAATCCAAAACAGATCAGATTTTCTGCAGGCACTGGTAAGAAAAATACTAATTAGTGCTAAGTGTGGTGATAGGCCAGCTCTCTTGCTTAGTTACTCATTCATTAAAGTGAAATTAATCTGGATTTAGATCAATGTAAATGAGTGCAGAATGTAGCTGGGTGGTTGTATTTTGTGAACACTTGTCTGCTGCTGTTGCTGAGAGCAGAAAAACAAAGCTGAAAACACAACATAGGTCGCCACAAACTATAACCAAGGCCTGCTATGAAAAAGTGATGTGTCACATGAAAGCTGTTAGCCTCCCAAACTCAATCTGAGAATATGGAAATATTCAGGTGAACAGAAATTAGTCTAGATAAGGTTCACACAATTACTGGGAAGCAAGCAAAAGATGCAGAAAAGGCAGCACGCCTCAGGTTCCCCATGTGAAGAGGTCCCAATGACATCCTCAAAGAACAGCCTTGGCATGGTAAACAATGGGAAACCCTTATATATAATACATGACATTCTTGACTTTGGCCACAAGGTTCCAGAAGTTCTGTATTTTACTGGGCCCCTCATTCCAGCAACATCTGTCTTCACAGTTCACAGTACAAAAACCTAAACCCACATAGAAGGCATCATGAAGGATGTGATATGGAAAGGACTACTTACAAACCTGATAGCTGTGCCACTAAAGGAAAGACTATGACAGCAGTCAGGACTAGCTGGGGGAACCTCCACAAATACCCCATATCCAAATTCTTCCATACTCAAACATCCCATCTGCTTTACAAGTGCACACTTCTGTATTTCTGTACAAACCAAACTCATTCTTTGGCCAGCAGGGCAAGAAGGCAGAGTCAAACTTCTCTCCACTCCCATCCACCCAAAACCAGGATGTCACATTCCTGCTGGCTATTAAAGAAAGGTTCCTGGCCCGGGACAGTGCTATTCCCTGACCCATGTCTGGTCATTGTTCAGAAAGAGCTCGTTAGCTCAGAGCAAACCCATCTCATCAAGTATCCCCTAGGCTATGGTGGGACAGTGCCAGGTCCCAGGCCTGTACTATCAGAGGTGTAGTTTCCAAGGTCATATCTCTGTGTTGCATTTCTCCTTGCTCCATTATGTGTGCATGTTTAGAATCAGGTTTTCCATCACTACGCCTTATATCACAGTCATCCACAGAGAAGGATGACTTATTTAAAGTGGTCATTTAAATTCTAGAGCTCACTCTGAGCTATGTAGAACTAGTAGGGACGTGGTTGAGTTACTCCAGCACTGATTGCAATAGAGCACAAAGATGACAAGTACACATTAAGTCCTTATGTACCACTGCTAGCTACCACTGGTAACTTAACCTTCACCAGGATGCTGCCTTTAAGCTACTAGTGACACTTGTCCTGGCAGGCAGGAGGAGACACAGGCAGAATGCCTTCCAGATGACAGTGACTCCATCCTACAAAGGCCTACACAGGGGCACTTCTCTGTGCAGCACGTTTTATATGACATATGGGTGTTATACAACAAGAGGATTTTTATATAAGAAGTAAGAGGATGCAAAGCTAGACTTCATCCATCTTGGAACTTTTCTTTCCTAGGCGTCCACTACCCATCACATCATTAGCTTCACAGCAGAACTGTGTGAGGGATTTTCAGCTCTCACACTGTTACAATAATGATCCACCCCAAGGCCAGTTCCTCTCGAATCGTTGTGCCACTGCCTCTCTGGGAAGCAGACATGTCAAGGGGAGCGATACAGACTTGGCACTCCTGGTGGGAATGAGAGAGCTTGCTCTCTGCAGCAATCACCAGAATGAGCATAAGCACTTTCCCTGATAAGTGTTAGATATGTGGTGTTGTTTTCTGTGCCTAAAACTGACTCAGGATTAGTTACTGAAAAACATCTTGGCAGATTTCCAGGCCACTACACAAGAAAGTCACTCTATTGCCTTATGGACAAACAAAGTCTTCAATTTGTCTCTAATCATCTCCATTAGAGCACAGTTTGCCTTCTAATCAAAGGACATGTTTTCCATTTTTTCCTTCTTCTCATCTTCCACTATGTCAGGGGCATGATGCTGTGAACAAACCTATAAATACAGACACTTACAGATTCATATGTCTATTCCACCAGGGTCTAAAAGCTCAGAGTCTAAGAGAGTGATATTCTGGTAGCTTTTCTGCTAGGACAAGGCAAAAGGCAAATATATTAATGATCTCTAAACAAAGAGTGTTTTGCAGCCCTCTCTGCCAGATTCACAGATTTTACAGCTACAGAAAACTATGGCCACAATTAAGGCCTCTTGCACAGGACATCAGACATCTCATGTCCCACAGCAGTACCTGCTCCCTCAGAAATTAATCTCTCCTTTTTCAGAAGAAAATTCTGTTAAAGCCAGCTGAACAAGACCACATATCTTACAAAGGCATGAGCGTGCATTTTAAGAAGCTGGAGGAATGCACTCAAGCATCACCCTTGCTGATCTTCTTCCAGTGATTAATTACCCTCAGAGTTGGGGGGGAAAAAAAAAAAACAACCACCCTTATATACCCTTTGAGAAGTAACCTTTAGTTTCAACTTTTGTCTTGATGAAGGGATCCAGACAATCAGTGTGCCATACTATTTTTCAAATTCTTTATAGTCTGGCTTGTAGCACAAAGGTTATGGCACACTCAACAATTCCCACAAGCTCAGCAACTTTTAACATAGCTGATGGGCTCACTATTTTCATATTTCCATACTTCTCAACAGGCATGATGAACACTCTTGGTCATATCTCCTAATATGTTAGACCATAGGTGGATGGGGAATTTTGATCATTAGCAACACCAGTGTTCAATGTGGCATGAATTTTCTAAATTAGTGCGAGGTCATTTACAACTACAAATAAAAGAGTCATTTAAAACTAAGATTCATACTGAGCAAAGAGTGATACCCTAAATAGGCTGGCAGTCTTGTTGTAAGAGAGGCACGTTTTAAACTGCTTCCTTAGATTAGGATAGCTAAAAAGCCCACAATGTCCATTATTGTGATCAGAATATGTTACTGAGATCATGTTTCTCCAACTGTAATAAAAGTGAGAAGCTCCAGAAAGACTATACAATCCTTTGAGTAAACACTGAGAGCTTAAAGAGAGAATGGCACTATTATCTTTGGGCGGTGAAATTCTTCTGATTCACACCTGCTGCAACTACCAAGCAAGGATGAATTTGGAGCTATATATAGAAAACAGAGACACAAGAGCAGACTATAGGCACACCTTCTCTCTTGATTTGGAAGGAGTTCTGGGGAAGCAACAGCTAAGCACAGAACGGTGTACTTGACATGTTGAGCAAATACTGAGCAAGTCTAAGTGTTTATCATAAAGTATCTGACCAAACAAACACAAAGTTGCACATGTAAATTCATCTACTATTTGCATTAACTATTTTATACCTGTAGATAAACTGCTAAATGTAATTGGCTTTGAATTAATGTTGCCATAGTATACCTTATATGAATCACTTCCTGCACTAACCCATTTTAACTTAGCATCCAGGCTGATGTTTCATACAGAAAGTGACATGAAAAGTTCATCCCAAGAGTGGAAAAATGCCCAGACATAGGCTTCTCTTTACTGATTTCAGCTGCTTTTCCATAGGTCCTACAAACTCTAGGAGAATCATCCACACTGTATAGTTAAAAAAAAAACATCACAACCAAAAAACAAAAATCCAAAACCCCACAAAAATGCAGAAATTACTATACAATTGCAAATACATTGTAGATACACTGACATTCTCTACTTTCTTATCCAAAATTATATAATTAAATTACTACTGGTTTAATGAAAACTAATTCTGTACTCTACTGAACTTTAGGACACTCCACTCCTGCTGTGGGAACACAGATCCACCCACCATGAACAGCACATTTAGCTATCCCTGTGGTTTTCATTCCCCACAATTTATTTGCATTTACTGAAAGCAAGCATGTATAGACACATTTGAAAAATAGTGGATGCTATAAAAATAACTGAGTGCAAAAGAGGATGCTAATTTCAAGGAAGGATTGTGGAGGATGCTCAAGTTCATGGGAGATGTGGAGTGCCCCATCAGTGACCACCAGAAAGTGCTCAGATCCACAGTCATTTCACCAGCCAGCACTTTCCAGACAGTGATCTGATCAGTACTTCATCTCCTGATCAATTTGAAATCATCCAATCACAGGTAATGGCTCTGTGGGCAAAGTAGATGAAGGAAGGAGTGCCTTTAGTGTTGTCAGTCCCATTGCTTTCTGGTGACAGTAAGTTACTAGGAAGCTTATGTTATAATGAAGTTTGGCTGGTGGAAGGAAAACCACTTGCAAACCAACCTCTATGACTGTGAACTTATTGGCATGAACTTGTCTGCTCTTCTTGGCATTTCTCCCTCTTATTCCACCACAGCACAGAGTTATCAGTAGAAAACACTCTTCCTGAAAAGCTGTTTTTCTCCTGTATCTTTTGTGGTAAAGGGAAGGTAATAACTGAGAAACAAAACAAAAAGAAGATGAAAGGGGCAGCATTGCACAACTACAGTCTTGAGTGCTTCTGCACTATTCCTGGACTACACTAACGTAGCATCATCCTGGCACAACACTGGTGGTGCCTGTTTTTCAGTAGTAGAAGATACATGAGCAAAAACACCACTGAGAAACGTACAGAGCTAGGTCAGGTCCATCTTGAATGCTTGGACTGTGCTGAGCACACTAGGATCTTCCTAGTAGGGATATAACCCCTCACTCAAGTAATACCACTACATAAAGCCACCACTAAGGAACAATCTCTTATGAACAATTTCTACATTTGTTTCATGTTATCTTCCCTAGTAGCAGGACATCAGTATTTTTAAGACTGAAGAAACTGAATAAAATACCAGCCCCAACAAGTATCCTCTTTATGCTTGGGTGCACCAAACTTCTTATGGAAAGTCTTCAGTTTCCCATAAGAAGGGAACTGCTCCATCTGTAAGTCAAGGGGTTTTTTCCCAAGGTTTTTTTTCCCACTGTCTTATGTGAGCTTAAAAAAACCCCATGGGGTTCACTAGAAATAACTCAGAACTGATGGGTAAAAGCTGTACAAATTTCTGGCAAATCAGAACCTAATACTTTCTCAGATGTTATGCTATTAGTTCATTGAGAATAATGAGCAGTGAGATATTACTGAGCATTAGCAGAGATGAGTAAAACTACTCCATGATCCAGATGAGAGTCCCAAAATGAGACTTTCTGCTTTAGTTATAATCTCAACTATGATCATTAACATTAAAAGATCTAAAACAAATAAAACAACCTGCAGTAGGATCTGGAAAAAAATTTTTTGTGCCTGTGAGACCAAGAGATGGGTTTGAAAATTTCATCAAGGCATAACATTCATAATTTAGGAATATACCCATGAAATTCAAAGAAAGCTTAGACTTTTTCTTTATTACAGGCCCTCTGCTCTAAAGTAAATAAATATATCCACCTCCAAAGCCAAATCACCTGAAAGATACAATCAACTCAATAATAGCTTGTAGAGCTGAATGTGGTAGCAGGATGTAGCAACCCATCCACTAATTCCATTTGTTTAACGATCCTAGCCAGTATTCTTTTACCATCAGCAAGTACCAAGGGCAGTGTTTTTAACTAAATAGCAACACGTAAAAGGTTTCACAATGAAAAACAAGTTTTATAAACTCCTACTAACTGGGATAAACTGCTAATTATAGACTATACAAATCCAGCCATAAATTCCAGATATGTATCCAGTGTCTCACGGCATATAAAGGTGTGACCATGTAAATACTCAGCTGGTGATAAATGCAATATAAATGTAATACTAGTCCAAAGAAATTAATTCTTTAGGATATTATGATATCACTACTATATTATGATATCACTACAGAGTCAAATAACAGTTTATCAGGTAGGTAAATAAGATAAGCATCACCTGCTATGCCTGCTAATAGAAATAGTAACAGTTAGTGGAAATCATGTTGCATCTTTTAAGAACTTGTAGCTCTGCAAATTTTACACTAGTCCTTAAACAGCTTGGCTCAAAATCAATGTGCATGACTCACTATTCCAGCACAGAGCTCTGATAGCTTGGAGGATAACTAGCAGATCCCTCTCTAAGTATATTGATTTGTAACTAACACAGTAAATTTTCTAGGACATTTTGCCTTTTTTCATGAGATGTTACATACTCACAGTTCAAGTAAGCCTCACAGTTTATGTGTTACAGCTAAGATAATGACAACTTTCTTCTGGCTTTATACTGTTACCCTTTTCATTAAAGCAGTGAGCTCTGAATTAATAGGGCCACAAGTGTAGAAGCTGGTCATTTCTCTGGAAGGGGAGTCATGATTGCAAGCAAGCTGGATTAGGGCAAAAGCATTACGCACAGTTTGCACTCTAACAAGACTCTTGGGGCTGCTTGGTGCCAAAACATATAGGGAAATATAGAATGAGAAATTTAAAGAAATATACATACAAAGTTCTTAGTCTACATACTTAAGTGGCCCAAAAGCCACAGGAGAGTCCAGCAATTCTTTCACTGTTTTTTTTTTTTACCAAGTCTGACAAGGGGATTCTTCACTTGTCTGTTATAGGAGGACAATCAGTATGCACCAGTAACAAGAATGCAGTTAAGGTCTTTGACACAGTTCCCCTCGAAGTTGTGCAGATATGGATTTGGTGTGTGGACTGTTCAGTGGATAAGGAATTGGTTGGGTGGTCACATGCAGAGGATAATTGTCAACAGCTCAATGTACAGATGGAGATAAGTGGTGTCCCTCAGGATCCCATACCCCAGTATGATGCTTAGTATCTTCATCAGTGACATAGGCAATGGGATCAAGTGCACCCTCAGCAAATTTGCAGACACCAGTTGACATGTCTGAAGGAAGTGATGTCATCCAGAGGGACATAGACAAGCTCAATAAGTAGGTCTGTCTGAAATTCATGAGGTTCAACAAGGCCAAGTACAATGTCATACATGTGGGTCATGGTAGCTCCCAGTATCAATAGAGACTACTGGATGAAGGGATTGAGAATGGTCCTGTGGAGGAGGACTTGAAGGTACTGATGAATGAAAAGTTGGGTGTCAGTCAAAAATGTGCACTCACAGCCACCCAGAAGGCCAACTGTATCCTGGGTTGCATCAAAAGAATAGTGGGCAACATGTCAAGGGAGGTGATTCTAACACTTTGCTCTGCTTTGCTGAGACTCCACACGGAATAATGTATCCAGCTCTGGGGCACTCAGCACAAGGACACGAACTTGTTGGAGCAAGTCTAGAGAAGGGGTGCAAAAGTGATCATATGGATGGAACACCTATCCTATGAGGGAAAGCTGAGGGAGTTGGGGCTGTTCAGCCTAGAGAAGAGAAGGCTCCAGGGAGACCTTATTATGGCCTTTCAGTGTGTAAAAGAAGCCTGTAAGAAAGATGGGGACAGTCTTTTTAGCAGTGCCTCTTGTAACAGTATAAGGAGTGATGGTTTTAAACTAAAAGATGGGGCATCCACAGCTTCTCTGGGCAACCTTATTGTAAAAATATTGTTCCTTATATCTAGTCTAAATCTACCCTCTTTTAGGTAGTGTTAAAGGTCAGGTTGGATGGGGTTTTGAGCAGCTTGGTCTATTTAAAGATGTCCCTGATTTGGTTGGACTAGATGAGCTTTAAAGGTCCCTTCTAACCCAAACTATTGTATGATTCTATGGAATATGCATGACTGTCTGAGCTGTCATCCTTCTCATTTCGGTTGCAGAAGAATACAGTTTGCTTTGGGCTCTGATTCTGTTACAGTGAAAACTGGAAAGATCATTAGGAAGGCCTGTCTCGGGGTGCAACCTTCATGCTTCAATTAACAAAAAAAAAAAAAAAAGAAAGAAAGGAAAAAAAGTATTTGCAGCAAAGGTGTCTTTCAGTGACATTAATAAAAAAAACCCAAACTTGTCTCCTCCTCTGATACTCTTAGTTGTATTTCAGGCATTAGTTGTTTTTTAAAGCATTATCTCTTTGCTATAACCAGTCAATAGACTCACACAGCAGGTAGTATCACAATGCATTTTACTTCAAGGGCCAAAATAAGACAGAGGAAACCATCCTTCTGACAGGCCTAGTACCTTAGGGATGAAGTAAGTTTAGCAGTACAATGTTTGATCAAAAACATATGGCAATACCTGACAAAAGTTCTCTAAACAGACATTGTCTCCTGGTACTGCACATCAAGTAGCTGGATGAGAAATCCAACACACACTGAGCTTGCAACCAAACTGACCTGTTTATGCATCAGCAATGTAAAACCCAACAGACTGAGTTACTGGAAAAATGAACCGAATATTGAAGATTCCTAGAATGCAGTGGGGAAAGATTCAACTCTTTTCCTGTCCAAGTGAGGAATCTGGTGCAACCAAGTCATCTAAGCTCTCTCAAAAAGTTAATGAAAAGGGATAGGAAATTAGATGTTGAATCATGCCACCTGTCCTGGACAGTCGTCTTTGAAAAGGATGGATGAATCACTCTCTGTAAGTGTCTATTCCTTTCCACTGACTATCGAAAGAGCCTAGACAAATAACTTCCAGGCCACTGCAGTTAGATGATACAAATCCCACTAAAGATAGTTGAATATAAAGATACAATATTGTTTAATTCAATTTATACACCTCAGTTTTGATCCAATCCCTGTTTAAACTCAGAAACACCCTCAAGCTCTGAGAGTCCTTTACCAGAAAGCATTAGGACTATCAACTAAAATGCTGCTGCAACATCCTACTTGTGTCATATTAGTATTGCAGCCTCTCACACAGAAGTTATGTCTTCACTACAAAACTGAGAGGTTTTTATAGTAGATAACTAATACATGCTATCCATCCTGCTATAAAACCCTGGGGGAACAAAGCAAGTGATTTCTATTGCAGAGTTGCTAAACGAAGTCTTGCCTAGAGGTGCTGGATTGGGTTGATTGTGTGTAGTTACACTGCAGTAAAAATGTCCTGTATTTCATCTTCACTCAGGCTTTAATGTGTTAAGGCTTTTTATCTAACTCACTGTAAAACAAAAGACTGATGCTTTAGGCTGAAAGGACACAGCTTTATTTTCCAGAGTTTATATATATATATCTATCTATCTTATTCACATAAACATATACATATGTATTTTATATAAAAATTTCTTAGAGTACAAATCAAGTTGCAGCCAAACTGACACTAAATATTGACTATTAAGCTGTAAGGAAATTAATGGAGTTTTGAAACCTGACATCAGATGAGGTTGCTATTCAACACTTTAGGACAGAAGCAACAAAACCCACAGTATCCAATTGAGCTACCTTCCCTGAAAGATACTCCCCCTACTTCTGGTCAGTGTTAGCAGCAGTACTCACAGCTGGAGTGGAGCACATGGAGAGCATGTCAATGGAGAGCATGGCAAAAGGCATTTTATGCATAACTCTAAAATGTTCTCCATCATCTGTAACTACATTAATACAGCAGAACTTGTTACAATTTCTTATTTGCATTTTAAAGAGCCTAATTAGTACTTTATCAAAAAGCAGTTCTCCTAGGTGTTAAAAATGCTCTGCTGCTTTTGTTTCATATTATAAACAAGATTACTGATTTGAAAAGGGATTTGGTATTTGGATGTAACTCGTAGGGAACTTCATGCAATTCAAACACTAACCCTACAATTTACTAACAAAAATACCACATCAGCTAAAGCATGCTGCACTGTACCACTGGGGAAGAAATATTCTCAGCAGTCCAGTACACTACAATTCAATTTTACCTGTTGGCTCAGTTCATTTGGAAAAAAAAAATAAAAAAAGCTGAAATTCAGTGAGAGAAAGGATTAATAACCTTTACAAACTTCCACAGAAGAAAGGATGCACCATTTCATATTACTGAATGATGAAAAATGCAGTGGTTATATCATCTGAGTTTGAACTCCAGTAATAACTTGAATGTCTCTTTTGCAGAGAGTCCATGCAAAAGAGAGAGATCTACCTACAGCTTCAAAATAAGCTGTTAGAAATTTAAATGACAATCTTTGCTTTGGTCCTAAGCACAGGGATAAACATCACAGGCTTCTAAAGGCAGCTCAGCAAGACACAGAACTGTAAGTAATGGCTTCATCAAAAATCTTAAAAATAGATGGTTCTGCTCATTTTGTGTCAGCTGTTATTGTGACAGCTTATCTGGGTCTAAGATCAATTTAGTTCTTTTGGTTCACTTCTGCCTGTGAAATTGTTTCTAAAACCTGCAAAAGGACACAAATTTTTCAGTGAAACTATTTGATGCAAAAGCAGCCATTTACCCAGGCCAGAGTTTTTGTGCTAAACTTTTGCCCAAATGTCACAGGCATCCTGTGACCAGCAAAGGCTGTGTTCCTCCCACGAGACCAGGCAACCTCCATGGTACATTCAAGCTCCCTCATCACCTGGAAATTAGGACCTGCAGCTCTCACTGCAGTTACTCATCACAAGACTCACATCATCAAGAGACTATGTCTCTTAAATACACAAACACAGATATAAAAATAAAGCAAGCTAGCCCCAAGAGCCCAAGCTCACCATTCCTATAGGAGGTTTACAGAAACATTAATTTCTTTAGAAGATGCAGGGTTCAGGAAACCCATCAAGTTTCAGGAAAAGCTTTATATGCTGTAATGGGGCCTTTAATGCACTGCGTGGGATTTTGCATGCTCTGACTGACATTAACACTTCTCTATCATTTGTTTCAGGAGCAGAACAGGGACTAAATCTCTGTAGCACATTTCCAGTCTTGTCTTTCATTATCCAAAATAGAAGTACATCCTCAAACTGAGGGAGAGCGGAGGAAATCTTTAATTCACAGGTGCACCTAACCAGAGCAGGTGATGACTAGGTCCATTTGTAGCCTGTGCTGGATGATACCATTAGATTTTTATGAGAAAAGCAACCTAAAGCATTTAAAAATGCTTTGGGAGGGGAGGGGGAGAGGCTAGAAAATTAAGTAAGTGTTGTTCTTTCAGTTTGAGGTTAGCTTAGGTGCTGTTAATGAAGGAAAATAAAGGCCATAACTGCACAAGAGCTGCTGAGGTTTAAAACATTTTAGTTTTGTGAAGGACACATGGCAAAGGTTTTCTCCTCATTTGTTTGTTTTTCTTAGACAGAAAAGCCTGTAACTAAACCTGAAATCTCAAAGGTTTTTGTATACCTCACCCAAGTCTCCTGTTGAACATCTGCATTTTTATCAGTCCATCAGAAAGCAAATACTGAGATAAACAGTGTTGCCGCAAGGATGGGTCCTTTCTTTTACCTTGTCATTTGGATTCCACCTGAGCAGACAGAAAGCCTCTTTCTGATTGCAGCTGGATAAGTACTGGGCTCTACAGCCTAATTTTGACAGTGCTGAGCACCCACAGCTCATACAAAATCAATGAGGGCTGCAAGCAGTGTTGAAAAACAAACGACGAATAACTTTCAGTACATGACAATATGTTCCAGTTTTTTGCCTGTTCCTATTTCTGTCTCATTCCTACACTATTTAGAAATGGCTCCCATAGTCACCATATTTTTCTTCTTTTTGTTCTCTAAACAGCACATTACTTTTTCATAAGATGTAATTTTTCCTGCCACTGAGACCCGTACTTTTCCCGATTGTCTCAATGTTTCTTTCTAATGTCTGGGACTTACTTTTATTTGTCATGAGTCTAATCTTCTCTCTGCCTTTGCAATTAGTTTTACCGTACATCAAACATTGTTCACAGAGATTTGTTGTCTGAAATGCAAGAAAAACTCTTAGAAGCTAGGGGAGATGTTATCATTCAGCTTGATTCTCTGATTTTGGACAAGATGTCGGCAGTGCAGAGATTCGGTGCTTTATGTAAAATGATTGTCTGTGTCTTATGAAGGTACTTTTTGTATATAATTGTTAAAGAAAGAAACTAGAGATAAGAAAGGCAAGAGCCAAATATTCAATCAATCTGATTTTATAATACTTCTACCTTCCAAATCCCTTATTTAGAATCCTAGTGGTCTGTACAAAGCTGCAAGCTTGGAACAGAGTTCTTTTCTGAGATGCGGAACAGAGTTCTTTTCTCAGATGCACAACAGAGAAGTAGAAGTAAAATAATTTTCCGATATAGACTTATTTCTAAAGCTCTCTTGTTTGGATGGATCTTGGATTCATACCTCTGCTCCCTCAGCTAAAAGGAGAAATCAGGCCACAGCTGCAGCAAGGCTGAATTTGCTCCTCACCTAAAGGCAGTGTTAAAGATAACGCTTTTTCCGATGTACAAAGCAAGAAAAAAGAAATCGATAAATCATTTTCCAAAACTAATAACAGAGACAACATCTGTACTTGTGGAGTGTCCTGATTTGAGCTAAACCAGAACCAATTCTTTGTTAATAGAGAGCATCTGTCATTCATTTAGTGGCCAGCACAGCCTCAGCCCATGGCAGGCAGAGAAGCTACCCAGAGGCAGGATCACAGAAGTATCAAAGTGGTGCCTGGAGGCAATGATAGGTGGTCTGTATCTAAATGAAGGTGTTGGTCAGCTTGATCATCACACCTACCAATGACTCTCAGCAAGATTCTCCCACCCAGATGAAGAGTGCATCCAAGGAGAAAGAGCTCAGTGATCACAGCTACACTGCTGAACAATCAGAAGCTGTTAGTAAAGCAGCAAGAATTATGTATACTGAAAATTTCTTTAACGAAAATGGAACAGAATCATTAAGAGATTCATCTGTAGTGGGATATTTTTGTTTTAAAAATGGTTGTTTTATTCAAGGCAAGCAAGACGTGCTTGCGAGATGTGGAGTTTGAATGGGAAGAACCTGCCTAAAAATCTGCTTTGTGTGGACTTAAACCAGAGGGCAGCAGAACTCAGGCTCATGTTTACAGTAAGAGCACATGGAGGATTTTCCTCAGCTTTCTGAAGTTCTCAGATAATGTTCATCAAGCTGATATAAACCAGCACTGCAGCAAAGGAAGCAGTTCAGGTCTTCCTTCCTCTCTTAGTTATTTGCCCTTGCCTTGTGCCATTCCTGCTCTGGGATCACAAATGTCCACGTGGCTGTACGGTGAACTAAATCTGAGTAAAAATTACTCTGGGAAAGAACAAGAACATTCATTGTCTCCCTGCTGTAGTTCATGGTGGGGCCACATAAATGCTTATGCTGGCAGATGGGAGAAGGAAGTTTGGAAAAATAAGACTTTCTTTTTTAGCAGTGGGACTGTCTTTAACCAGTCATAAAATAGCACTGTTGCTAATCTCAGAATAAACCTATTCATTTCAGAGACTCAAGCAAAATAAGAAGTTAGTTTAGGTTGGAAAAGATCTTTAGGATCATTGAGTCCAACTGTTATCCTAATCCTGCCAAGCCCACCACTAAACTACATCCCTGGGCAGCCTGTCCTAATGCTTGGTAACCTTTTTAGTGAAGATATTTGTCTTAATATCCAGAGTAAACCTTCCGTGGTGCAACTTAAGGCCATTCCCTCTTGTCCTATCACTTGTTACATGGGAGAAGAGACTGCCATCTAACTCGCTACAACCTCCTTTTAGGCAGTTGCAGGGAGTGATAAGGTCTTCCCTGAGCCTCCTTTTATTTCCAGGCTAAACAATCCCAGTTCCCTCAGCCATTCCTCATAAGACTTGTTCTCTAGAGCCTTCAGCTTCATTGCCCGTCTTTGGACATGCAAAATTTAAATGATAGGGAGATTACTCAGTGGCAGAAAGAACTGTACTCATGATCTGGGAACTTTTATGTGATCTGTGGAGGAACTGAGGACCAAGCAGCAGCCATTGCACACTCCCTGAGCTCAAGGATTTCTGTCTGCCTGACATTAGCTCTGGAACTGCCTTGCTCTAAGTTAGTGATGACTGGCTGCAGCGGAAAAATGCATTTGAGAGTTTCAGATGTTTGATTCAAAAATAAAAAAAATACTGTAAGAGAAAAACTATATCATTACTGTTCTTCCTGGAGCCATAATCCAAGATACCAAGCTGTACTTCAATCCACCCAATGACAGAAGAAACAACTAAGTCATAACAACTAAGCTCATCAAATATTTTATCTCCTCCCAGACTATCATCCATGAAAAGTGGCCTTTTTTTTTTTTTTTCCTTCAAGCAAAAGATAAATCAGTTGGAAATTCCTTCTTAGGACTCCAATGCCTTCACAGTAAACTGCAGTTGGCCAGTAAAAGTGGTGATGGAAGGACGTGCAATCTGGTCATCTGTGATATGAGAGATTGCTAGAATCCAGAGATGTTACAGAGTTTGAGAAAGCCACTACTGCATCTGGGGAAGAAGAGCATCAAGAAGCAACAGGAGATATCAGAGGTGATATCAGCTGGGGCACTGCTTAACTGCAGCTTTCATAAAAGCAGCAGCTGTCTGCTGAACTTTTAACAGACTTCCCAAATCATCTGCAAAGTGACTAGATTTCTAAGCAACAGTGAAAACGTTAGTACCCGCACTTAGCCTGGACATACTCTTAAACAGCCAAATGTGGAATATTCCACTTGCGTCAGATTTGATATCTACATTAGCTAGAAGTTAGATTATCTCCTGATATTTCAGCACTTATGTCAGATATTACTATATTTGTAAATATTTTAGGAACATTCAGTCAAGATAAGTCAATTAGGATGCCTACCCTTTGCCACGGCCTCTTTGTGCATGAAATATTTTTAATATTGAAGGTCAAGAAGAAACAGCTACTTCTTCTTCTGTTAACATAATATGACTCTAAGCAAAGCTGACTTCAATAAAGACATCTCTGAAACTTTTAGACTGTTTTATTGAATAGTGTTCAAGGTGTTGCCTTCAAAGCTGGAAGCATGTTTGCTTTAGAAACAGAACAGTAGTAGCATAAGACATATTTTATGCACTGCATACACAACTCAGACTCAACAAAGACAGATGCAAATAAAAAATAATTGTAATAAATCATCTGAACACAACTGCTTTTAATATTTCATCACAGTCCTCACAATGACAAACTATTGGTACCAACAAGTCACTGAAACATTGCAGCCTCATTTCCTTGCCTTTGCAAAGCACTTGAGATTCATATGATGACATAGTCCTTTGGTCTTCCACACACTTGCTGAGGAGCTTCTCAAGTTCACAGAGAAGTCCAAACTGGTTGTAGAAAAAGCTGCAGTTTACTTGAAAGTCACTACTAGACATAGACCAATGTCAAGCACAGTACTCCTATGTACTTCCTCAGAAAACATCAGCTTGTGTTTCTCCTATTACTAGCTGCAGAAAAAACTACCCAAATCTTAGCAGAGACTGTACCTCTAAAGCCAAATTTATTTTCAAGTTGTGGTATCTGATTTTTGCAGTAGAGCAGAGGCTTAGTAGTCACACACACAGTAGAGCAGAGGCTTAGTAATTGCACATACACAACATGTGTGCATGTTATCCTAATGTGCCAAGTCACAGGCTCCCGCTTCATGGCGCCAGTCAAGACTGAGAATGTTTTTGCTCAGCTCTGCAAACTATCTTCTCACCTGCCTGGCTTAATGATAACAGAATAAACTCAGAATATCACAGATTCCAAAGTCAATACATCACTAATTACCTCTGAGCATGTGTGGGTGTTTTAGGTGACCATTGCAACATCTTGCCCTCTGAGGCTTAAAGGTGAAATGACAGCATTAAACACCAGTGCCGTCACTTTCAAGCCAGGTTGAAAACTTTGTACATGCACTACCTTATCAAATCCAGCTTTAAATTAAATCTGGGTTGAAATCAAAGCCATTAGCTCTCTGACAAGCATAAATCTACTATTCACCTAGCAGAAGCAGATGCTGGTATATTTTTAAATATTCCATAGCTGCCTATTTTTATTGCTACAACATGCCCGCAGAACCCTATTTAGGAAGCATGTAGCATCTCTGGAATTTTTAGTTAAATGTACTGATCCTGCTTTCTTGTGAAAGCATCACCCATTTTTGCCTGCTAGCTATAGTCCAGAATGTAATGGAGATATTTGTCAAAAATATCTCCCACTGACACAAGGTCCCACTGAGCAGACATGTTATTTTCCAGTTCTGCTATGCTTACTTCCACAAGATCAAATAAGAGCTAGAATGCTATTAATGCACTTAATGACACGTTCTTGCAATACATTCAGTCAAATATAGCAAGACAGAATGACTGAGTCTAGGACAGTGAGACCTGAGACAAGTGATTCTGAACAGCTGCTGGCATGAAATCCAGTATTTGCAACACTTCACTGTTTTGGTAGTACAAGATAGTGCAAGGACTGGAAGACTCATCACTGCTCAGTACAATAAAAAAACTTTCTACTATTTCTACTCTTTGATTCACATATAACCCAGAGGCTCACAAAGGATTATGTCTATTAAAACACAAGGCTTGGCTGTGGCAATGCACATTCTGTCTTAGGATATGCACAAACTAAAGAGCTGCTTGGCATGTGCCCTTGTCATGTCCTCCACCCACACGGTGGTTTCTATGTTCTTGTTTTATGCAGTGCTGTCATTAAACCCACAGAAACTACAACAGCTATTAAAACACATTCTAAATGTGTATAAGGCATAGCCCTTACAGTGAACTCCTTTCCTGTTCATACTGTGTTAACATAAAATTTAAAAGTGGCACCATCATGAGAAGTCACTGGGTCCTGTTCTCCACCAGTCCTCTCTCATCCCTCATACAGTTCCACTTCACATGTTGAGATAAGAAAAAAGTTCTCCAATCTCTGTGTTAGAACTTCTGCTGATGGAAAGACAAGACATTTAGGTGCTGGAGTGTCTCCAAATGTCAATTGTCAGTAACAGAACTTGTCAGTCTACAGACCTGCTTATTCTAACACCGCAATGTGTTACAGCATCATGCAGGGAGTCAGCTGCTGCCTTTTAATTTCAGACCTAGGAACCAGAGTAATGCCTTATGATTTTGACTCAAAAAACTCACAGTGACCACAACACATTAGGCAAAAATCAGCAAAACCAAGTAACTTTTAAGTAAAGGCATAAAAACACAAGTACCCTTTTGGTTGGTAAAGGATCATTCTCAGCAGCATCCAGAGCACAGTGCAATGCCAAAAAATAACAGGGGGAAATACAGTTCCTAGGCAAAATAAATTAAAACCTGGACATAAATAAGATGTCACCCTTCATTTTGAGTGGTCCAAAGTATTACAAAGTAATGAACTACATCAGAACCAAAAAGAATTCACATTCTGCTCTCTAGCTGAACACTAGAAGTTGACCCATTGTTAATACCATCTTGGGCAGAAGAATCCAGAAGTGATCACTTCATCAACCTCCAAGTAGTAAATGATTTCGTATAGAGTGCAAGAATGAAAAAAAAAAAAACCAAACCCAAATCACAGTTTCCCATACTTATATGCTAACCAAACCTACTAGAATTCCAATTTTGTAGAAGAAATGAGATCTCTACTTACTTTCACAGAGACGTCTTCTAAGCTTCCCTCGAATTTTATCAATGGCATTGTAATCAGACACATGAAACACATGAGCAGACTTGGGCTCTGAAGCAATTTCATCAAGTTCTTCTTTTAAGGCTTCACCAACACCCACAGCAAAGATCCTAATTCCAGCCTGATGGGCTGCAGTGGCTGGATCCAAGACATAATCCTGGCTTCTTCCATCAGTCAAAAGGATAGCCACTTTTTTAACAGTTTGATCGCTAAGTCTCCCACCAGCTTCTTTGGAAAAGCTGTAGGTGTTGATGTACCTGAGAGCATCTCCAGTGTTTGTATTACCCCCATAATACTTAATTTTTCGTGCAGCCTCTTTGATTTCCTCACGTGTTTTATACTTTCCCAGGTCGAACTCCGTTGTCGGACGATCACTGTATCGCACCACACCTACACGGGTTTTGTCTGGGCCAATCTCAAAAGTTTCCACCAAATTAGACACCCACTGTCGAACTTTCTCAAAATCTTCTTTTCCAACGCTGGAGGAGGCATCCAAGATAAAGACAAGGTCATAGTGAACGTTCTTGCAACCTGCAGGATTGCCAGAAAATATTGCTAAGGGAAGATGAAAGAAGAGTGCCAGACATACCAAATATTCCCTGGGCAAGGCTCCCTAGTGAGCAGTTTGGAGGAGGCAGCAAACCCTTTCCCTGTCCTACGGGGAAAGTATAGATTCTCAGCCTTTCTTTCTTGTGATTCACCTCATCTGTTTCAGAACATCTACAGACCAGCATACAATTCGCTTTGAAATGCAAACCCTTTCTCTCCCTGCACCATGAACTGCCTCTTCTGATCAATCTTTCACCTACTTCATCTGCATGCATATGAAGCTTTATTTTTTAAACTTCATTGCAGTGCCTTTGCTCAGGCAATGCTCTGAAATGACCTTGGCAGATCAAGAGGCCTGCCCTGACTGTGCCTATGCCAGTGCCAATTCCGATTGTGATAGTGAGGCTTTCATGTTCTCTCTTGCATTAATATTATGACCTATATATGCATAGCTAGAAGTAGGTTTTTTTGCTCAGCATATGTTGATGAAGCAAGTTTATAATAAGATTCTTTTGATTCTGAGTTGCTCTCCCATTTACTATTGACTAAAGGATGACTGAGTGAATTCTGTGATGGCTTCCTTGACAGCAAAGGGCAGCTGCTTCATAAGGGAAAAGTTCACTTATCCCCACAACCACCCTTCTGCTTCCAGTCATGATATTGGTAGTCTGAGGCTTGTGTAATCCAAAAAGCAAATGTATTTTAATTGCAGCTTGCTTGTCCTATGAAGTCAGACTGTCAGATGCCTGCCAAGAAAATAGACCTCACAGGAGATGTTTTCTATCCATTTCTGAATAGCTACAAGCAAGAAGGCAGCAGATTAAGTGTCCCACAGATGTCAAAGATTTATCAACATAATGGTCCAACTGGACTAAATGTATATATATGCATATGTTTATTTAATTCACTATTATAGGCCACAGTCCTTAACAAATAATGATTTTTAAAGATTAAAAGTTGCTCTACAAAATCAATTTGTCTATGGTCACAACCATCATTCATTGCTTATTCATTATTTCTTGTCTCACATAGTCTCACAAAATACTATTTCTTCTTTGAACCAAGGGTAAAAAGTTAATTTGACCTGTCAGGTGGAGAGCAAAGCACATACAACATGATACAAAAGCTGGTCCACACCAGTGCTTGTGCCCTTTTTTCTCCCAGAGTAACAGGGCTTGGAGTTGCTGTGGTTGAGGCCCCATCCCTGGAGACATTCAACATCAAACTTGATGGAGCCCTGGGCAACCCAATCTAATTGGCAATGCCCTGCTCACTGCAGGGAAGACGGACAAAATAGCCTTCGTAGGTCCGTCCTAACCTGAGGCACTCTGATTCAGTGATTCAGTGACATCACACATGGTTCATCCAGTCAAGCACTTGCTCGACAGCCAGCTCAGAGAACAGAAATATGAATCATGCTACTCAGAGTGGGGGAAATGATGCCATCGCCATATTTCCTCACTGAGTTCTAGCGTTTCAGCCTATAGAAAGGTCATGAAGTCTTCTACACCTAGATTTGACTTTCAGAAAGCACAAATTACCTCTGGTGTTTTTAATAATCCTGTGGCTATGCACTTCCTCTGAAGAGGACAAGAATCTCAGAACAGTCCACTACACTGGACAGTGTGGGTATGTCAGCCCCATGAAGAGGATTTGCCTTCAGATAAGAGTAAAGGCATTATAGGTAGCAATTCCAACACTGTAAGTCAGTGCTCATGATATTGCATAATGGCCATGAAAGAGGCTGACTATACACACAGTGTGTTGTAGGTAACAATGAAAAATGACCATCATCTAATACTGTGTTAACTTCTGCAGCACAGTACAGCCCAGGTGCTGCCATTCCTTCAATCTCTATGGGTACAACCTATGCACGTTCAATTAGGATCCCACTGGGAACAACCCAGCTACATGAGATCATATTGCAAATAATCTGTCCACATTGGGGTTCTGTTCTGTGATGGCATTTTGTCAGTGGAGGAATGCTTATCTCTAAACACAGAACACAGAAGGATCTGGATGGAAAAACTCTCCAAAAGGCAATCAGAGTGGAGAGACAACAGTATATATCATTTTATATCATGATGCAAGTTACATTACATCTCTGTAAATCACCTAGACTGTCAAGTGTATTTCTGCTTGATTTTTGCAAAATATAAATTATAGAATATATAACAGCAAAAGGTAAGCAACAAGTCTCCCTTTTCCCACCCTAAAAATGAATCATTATTATATTAATTTAGTCTGCCTGAAAGAATGTTAATTAAGTGAAACTAACTAGAGTATAAAAAGATTTGACTATAAACCCCATACAGTACAGACCTTCCTGTTGCTTATTTTAATGACTCCCAGCAGGTGAAATGACTGCAATTTAAAAACAAACAGAACAGACAGAATGAATCCTGTGTGTTCAATAGCAATGAGCTTTAAAAGGTTAAGGTTTAAAAAGTGATGCCTTTTCAAGCAGTGTTACATGGAAGAAAAAGATCCTGGTCTTTCAGGATCATTTTCTTAGAGTCAGTGATTCTTTATTTACAGACGTGATGGGAGTGTGATGAAATGCTGCCGAAAAGCTTTTAGTAAATATTAATCTCCATTTTTAGCACCATAATGTTCACTGCTGGACAAAACTGATTGTTTTCCAAGAATGCTATAATAATATTGTTTACTGCCAGGAACAGTTCATGTTATGGGAATACAGGGGATTATTCATAGAAAGTGAACTTTCAGTTTTGTAATTACAGGAATGCTCTCTGGAAGCATAATTCCAGGAGCTGTGTTCATCCACTCAGACAGTAAAGTGCTTTGCAACATCCCCCTTAAAAACGTTCACAAGCAAGCCCTAAGCCCAAAACTATTTAAAGTAATCACTGAATGAACATAAAAGTAGCACCACCATACTCTTCCTGTGACTGATCCACAGGCAGGGGGAAAAAAAAAAAAGAGAGAGATTTCACTTTGTTTTGTTACAAAGTACTTATTTCTGTTAAAGTTCACCCACAAAGCCTCACACAGATCACATAACAAAACTGTAAACCAGCTATTCCTTAGACTGAGATAAGGTCTAAGACAGCCTTTTCTTTCTTGGAAATTACACAGGCTTACAGAATACTGTCTTTCTTAGAAAAAGAGACAGAAAGCCTCCATTTCAAAGTACCTTTAGGCTTTTATATCAATAAAATGCATGTGTGTGCAACCATTTTCTGCACCTGAGATGTAGCATCACTCAGCCAGATAACTCTTCCTTCTACCCTCCAAAAAGCAACATGTCCTTGTCAAGGCTGCCTATAGGAACAGTCCTTCAGCTGCACGATCCTCTAATGCATTCAGCGGCACATGGGGGAGAGTGCTTGTCAGCACAGGCCAAAAGCCATGCCATGGACCATGGTAGCAACTAACAGTATGAACCCTGGCCCTGTTTAGCTCACTAGGAAAAGTCCTAGACAGGTCTAATCTGACTCCCGCTAAAGGCAACAGAAGAAGTGATCTCCATGCCAGTGCTGGGTAGATGAAGCAATGTCCAGAGTAAACTGTGTGCTGCTCCCCTTTCTGTGGGTAGTTGAGTTAACCTTTCTAAGCCTGCAGCAGAACAAGAGACCATACATAAATCACAACCTTGATCCCTGATCTGTTTTCATCCCTAAGGTCTATTTTAGGCCTTTTCAGCAATAAATGTTTTGGGTTTTGCAACTGTTTTCCTCCTCCTTTCCAACAATAGCTTCTCAGACACACAAAAGCCCCAACAGCTACTCAGCGCGAGGCACTAAGCTGAACAGTGCATACCTGCTCTTTGAGCCTCAATTCTCTCCCCGCTGAACGTGAACATGAGAAGAACCAAGAGATGGAGCACACAGCATCTTCCCGTAATGGACATATCCGTATCTCCTTTCTTGTATCAGTTTGTCTTTTCTCTGTGGTGAGAAACTTGCTAGAAATCCAATCTGTAGCCTGGAAAGGAAAATAAAGAGCAAGTGTTATCTCATAGAAACACAAACAGCAGTAATGATGCAAGTCATGGGAGCAATGTTTTGGAGAGTTGTCTCTTCTGTCATTTTACTTGAGTAGACACAAACCACTCAGACAAAGAGGCAGAAGTTCACCTACTTTTCAAAAGCTATATTCTTTCACTGTCTCTATTCAGTGTGCAGCAGCCTGAATGGAAACAGGAGAGAGATTACCAGATTATTATACTTTAATTGAGCCCACTGCCAACTACACAATCAACGCACTGGAGTGGAAACCATTCCTGACCTGGCCCTCCCATGCATTCATCATTAGTAAATACACAGCACAGAGCTGAGATAGAAACCACTGGAAATCACACACAACCAGTTGCCCCTTCACACATTGCTGCTTTCAGTTCCAGAGCTTCAGAAAGGAAGAATGGTAAAAATACACAGCCATTTGCATAAATGTACTTGTTGCTATCAGTCCTTCTCTACACTAGTAAACTCAGAGTTTCAAAACACATTTTGGAACTGCTTAGTCTAAAGGACTGCAAAAGCTCAGGTGGATGATCTTCAGTTTAAGGCCATTGGCCTGAGTTTACCTTGATTAAAGCCACTGAATTCAGCCAGGCAAAGTTTGGCTGAGTGTTTTACCACTAGACCAACTCATTTAAAAAATAAAATTAATTTTAAAAAATTACTTCTTCCCTTTGTTTTACTATTTTTTCTATTAGCTCATAACGTCACTGCAGCTCGCTCTACTGTGTACACACACACAGGAGAAAACAATTTCCACTCTGTAGCTCTTACTGCCTAAGGAATTATTTTAGAAAACTCAGCTCCTAAATCCATCTTTGGTTCTCATGCACACATTTCTTTGTCCATTTTCTGAGGGAATTTCTGCTTCCTCTGTCCTTTAACATGCACATCAGTTTCTCACTGTTGATAGCTGGGTAAAAGCATGAAGAAGATCGCTGCTGCAGGGTCCATTATGTATTCTAGGATATTTCTTTTCAAAGCAGTTGGGTTCTGTGGGAATCACAGGCAAAAAGAATGGTGGTGTCAGCATTTGTTCAAAAGCAGTCTTGATGAATCAAAAGTTGGACCTATCTCTATCATGTATCTCAGAAATAAAGTGCATGCCATGCTAGTTTAGGAAATTTTTAAAAAGGGAAAATCTTATGTAGATGTTGAGACACAGCAGTAAATCCTTATTCCCAGGAAAAAAATACAGCCTCTTACATTTTCAAAAGATCCTATCATATGCATACAAGCAATATATCTACAAAACCTGAACTCTGCAAAAAAACATAAAAGCATGAAAGAAAAAAAAAAAAACCACAAACCAAACCAAACAAACAAAACCCCCACATGCTTAGTCAAGTAGCATCCTTAAATCTAAAGGGCACAAGCAGGTGCTGTAGTTTACACCTCAGCCAGATGATGTCCCTACAAGACAGTGAGGGGCTCGGATTTGAGCAAGCTGGAAAAGGCTGCATGAAAATATCACTGTGCCCTACAGTACTTTTAGAATTTCCTTTCAAATAAATTACTGAAATACTGATCAGGCAGCCACTTGCAGAGGGATCAGGGCAAGGATTACTCAAAATATCTATGGGAGCCTTCATCCCCAGCCTCCTGTGTATTTTTTAGGAAACATTTTTTTCTGGCACTGGTGATGGAAGAGCAGGTTAGTGGTGGCGGCAAGAGATGGGAAACCAGATCTGCCATGCAGCATTCTGTGCTTCCACTGCTGAGTGCTCAAAACATCCTTTCTCTGTGTCTGGGCTTGCACGGCTGCTAAGTTTTATAAATACATTATTACAAACAGTCTTTGTCAGCTGCTAACCCACATGAGACCAGGATAAAAGGAGCAGAGCACCAGCTGGTGTCAGTCAGCAGAACGGCGGCAGGATGGATCAACACTGACTTGACACGCAGTGGATGTGGTGTTGTATGGAGCTTGGTGGATGTGGTTCACTTGGTACATGCATGACTTCTGTGCCAGCACATGACCAGGTCGGAGAGCTGCATCTCTAAGACATCACTCCTCTCCATTCTTTGCCAAAACATTTCAAAAACTCATTGTTTCATTATGCATGCCGGAAGGTGTCTCAGAACAGTCATTTAGGCTAAAAATAGTGGAAAAAAACCTCAAATTGAAGCAGAACATCTGCTTAAAATCTAAATTCATAACTTGTGGAGGCTTTAATATGCATTTGTGGTTCAATGTTATTCTTGCATTCAAGCCAAATACATAATTTTATCCATTTTTATAGCATGAAGAACTGAACCAAGTCTCTTAACTTGCAACTACTTTATGTAGTTTATGGATATATACTGGTGAGAGAAAAATTACCCTGTTCACATTAACAGAACTCATATCACAGCAAGAAATTCTTCAGGGGCATGAGAATAAAGGTTGATGATAAAGCCTTTTTACTAATGGGTTTGTCACTGTGAGACTGAGGCCATTTGAGCATCAGCTGATCAACATTTATTTCCCCTTTCAGGTGAAAAGGTCAAAAAGGAGACAGAAGTGAGACAGTTTAAGCATCAGAAGAAGAACAATAAATTCTGTTTTGTTGATCCTATTTTCAATTGGCCAATGTGGATTTTTTAATTACTATTATATGTAGT
The DNA here is from genome assembly GCF_027791375.1 of Indicator indicator. NCBI lineage: Eukaryota > Metazoa > Chordata > Aves > Piciformes > Indicatoridae > Indicator > Indicator indicator. Next base: position 19,921,911 of record NC_072021.1, read on the forward strand.
TCAGCCTGTCATGTAGGCAATGATTTTCCTGAAAGTACCCTACATTAATGTACATCCATTAAAAATACCTCATCTTTCCTTTTTATCTTACAAACATCTCTTTGGGATTCCCTTGTGACACATTTAGATGCATTAAGTGATATTGCAAACAGAACTAACATGTTCTATCATGTCCAAGTCTATTACCAAACTGAGGACTCTGTGCCTGAGGCCCCATTTTTAATAGTTTAATGGGAAAAAAAGAGGTGAATAATTCTGGCTACATATGAACATGATGAGGGAATGGCATCTAGGCTGAGAATTACACTACTAATGTTAAAGTGAATCCTCTACACTTAAAATACAGGGATAGTACTAAACTATTCATCCTGCCTCACAGCTGAAAACACAGTATGCAGAGGGTAGTCACAAGATCTATACAAACTTCAGCTTCTACATTCCTTTTTCAGGGGAGGTGGTATAGAGTTTTAGGTCAGTGAGCATCCATGGTAAGGCGTCTCTGCTTTCAAACAATAAATTGTCAATTTTGGAGAAATGTATGCTTATAAAAAGCAGCAGTAGAAAATATATATCTGAAGGAGAACTAGGTCTTGTCTTCAAAAATATTTTAATCATTTGTTCACTGTTGGGTTTCTGTGCGTCTTAAAGAATGATGCTTTGGTGTTTTCTATCCTGCTTTTTCTGTCTTTGTCCTGCCAGAGACTGATTCTGAAGGGACACACAGGAACTTTGTTCTCATCTTGCTTCTCAGATAATGCTGAGTACCGTTGTAATTCGTGGGAGAAAAAGGAAAAAGTTATATGAAAGAATGTTTGTTTAGAAATGGTATCTGAAAAAAAAAAAAGAAAAAAAAAGGAAAAGATGGGGCAGACATGAAGAATGTATCAGAGAAAAAAAAACTTCATGGCATTCCTAGGACAAGCAATTTAAGCACAAGCACTGGATATTCCCTATCTCAGCCTCTCCAGAGACTGTTCTGCCCTGGTTTGAGAGATGTAACCAAGAGGAAAAAAAATAAAATATAAAAAAATTGTTAAAGTGAGTTAGAGATGGAAAAACCCAGAACCTGTTCTGTGATCTCTTTCATCCTTCAGAGGAGTGATTCAGTCACAAATATTAATAAAACAAAACTAAACAAAATTGGAGTCAGTAGTAAGACGGGCATTTCAGGAGCGTGATTTAATAAAACTGCATCCACCTAATGTGAGCAAAAGTTCAAAGACACTACAGACACAGTGATTCAAGGCTGAAGTAAAAATCATGTCCCATTATGGACTTTAGTCTGCTCATTAACATATCTGAGCTTTTAAGTTTTACTAAGTTATACCAGTGAACTGTTCATCTTACTGTTAAATTCAAGGGGAGCTGATACTATTATTGTGCTTCATTTCATCCATTTGTCTGCTGCCACTGAACATCACCATGTGCCATATAAATGTCCTAAATATGCTGGCATTCATAATGTGATTTTAAATGTCTTTGGTATGCTCCTCTGAAGAAGAGGTTAGCCTGGGGTGAAAAAGACAGTGTCCAATTATACAGACTTTCACACACATACACAAAAAAAGAAAAACAAAAAACCCATCCCAGAACACTAATACATCTGACATCTTAGTAGAGTCAGCTTGTTGATCATGCCTCTTCCAGCTACTGAACTAAGCAATTTAATTATCTAAATTATTGCTGATATGAGCAGGAAGACAACCATATAAAAGAGAGATGGGATTTTCTTCCCCCTGATCAACCTATGCAGTCGTATATCTTTGTTCAATGCTTTTTAAAGAAATCATCCAATGGCATTTCTGGAAGATATGCATCTTCCCAGGCCTGATCCAAAGCCAATTGTAGTTAATGAAAAGAGGGCCATTGATTTCAGCAGGCATTATTTCAAAACCCATGTGAATAATAGAGCAGAAAATTCTCTGCTGACATCAGGGTTGTTCCTGAGCTACTTTGTTCAACTACAACTGATCCAAAGTCTGCTGAAATCAAGGAGGCGGCTGACAGCAGCTCCACAGTATATTGGATGGGGACATTTATGCACCCTGCCAGTAAACTGCTCTCCAGTGTCAGCTCTAATTGCCAGCAAGGCTGCAGGGGCTGAGGCATTCATTTCTTCCCTTCTTTTGCAATATCACATCTCAAGAACAGCTTCTACCCCAATCCCTAAAAAAATTATCAGACACAGAGAGACAGTTAGCAGGAAGGCTAGCCAAAGAGATCTGTCAACTTCACAGGAGACGAAATAGGGTGGTGGGAAAGAGCAGTAGACCATTCAAACCCATCAATTTTTTTGACTTAGCTGAACTGCATTACTGCACTGAAGTACTTGATGATAGAACCACTAGTGCCCATGAAAGATCAATATAGATGCAACTGGAAATAGGTTCAATTGTGCAAGAAATAAAGTCCATGCCAAAAAATTAGGAAGGCAAATATAAGAAATAGTGGTTTGCTATGTGACAGCTACCAGCCCGGGAGACAGGGAGAGACAGGAATTGAATGGGGAAAAATACCATACAGTGCAACACAACTAAGAGCCTTAGAGGGCCATAAAGCATACTCCAGGGGGGGAGTGGATTCACTCAGCATGGATATTTCCTAAATTCTCTGTGCTCCACTTTGCAGCCTTAGGAACATTAATGTAACCTCTGTGGTGTTGCATGTGTATGTGCAAGGAAACCTGAGAGGAGGTCAGAATTAGAATTCAGCCATCTCTGACTCTTTAACCTATGCTTGGAGCATGCATCCCTCAAACTGACTCCTTAGTAAATGCATCTACCACAGACACTTTAAAACAAGCTCTTACTGATTGCTTGCCAAATCACTGCAATTCTAAAATGCCCCAAGTGCTAGACGAGGACTTTGCAATGTATTTTTGCCTGCTGCAGCCACGCAGTGTCTACAGGCTAAAACCTTGATGCAATACCCCCAAGTATAACTTTTCAATGTCCAAAGGAGATAACTCCAGATTTGGATTGCAATCTTGTATATCAAGCATAGTTATCCTTCTACTTACTGGCTAAGAAAACCCAAAACTAACATGTGGTTAAAAGTCTCTATGATAGAATCTCCCAAATCATATGATCTGTGGCTAGAGTACCACCAAATCACCCCACCATTCTTCAGTTCATTTTGTTATCTCTCCTATAAACCAGCTGCACTCCTATGGTGGGACCAGTCTACATCTCAGCTCCCTGATGGGACAAGATAGAGCTGCACACTGTTCTGCAGTGCTGTGCTTAGGAGAACACACACCACAAAGTGATGTTTCAGACTTGGTAGATCTGTCCAAATGGCTAAAGCCACTCTTAAGGGCATTCCACTGAGCGCAACTGTGTCTTGGTCTCCTGATGTAAACTACAAGATACACTCCCTGCCTAGCATGGAAAAAGCATATTCTGAAGTGATGTTTGAGAAAGTTCCACCCAGCAATTCTTCCATACTGCACTATATGAACATAGGTTTTTTGACCAGTGGAGTGGTAACCTTGCCTCACTTCAGCTAACAAGGAGTTTGAATTGCAAAATACATTCTACATCTCAAACACCGGCTCTGCATAAAACAATATTCTGCAAGCAACTTACTTCACCTGAGTGAAATAATTATCAAGGAAAACATTCACAGGAAGTGTCTCAGGATGTATGTGAGGTCCAAGGGATTAGAAGAAAGAGCTGGTAAGGGGAAGCTTTGCCCATCTGACCTGGGAAAACAATACCTAGAAAGTTGAGTTTTCCCAAGAACCAGACACCAGTACCTGTAGGGCTTATAGCAATACCTGCTTTCCCCAGGACTGTTTTCTAGCTGGCAAAACTAGGAACAATATTTTGAATTTGAAATTGAAGCATTGGTTCGACAGTTCCAGATACAGTTTTCTTTATAGTAAAATAGCCTCTCGTTGCTGTCTTTTAAGTCAAGATTTTCCCCTCTAGTTTTTACTTAATTCCCTTTGGAAAGCACTATGGACCAGGGAATTAGGAACAGAACAGGACAGTTAACTTGCCATAATCTTATTTCAGAGCTCCTACCCCCAAAATATCCCTAAATGTATAATTTGAGTCATGTAGATTGCAAGTTATTTACACAACACTTCAGCACATATCATGACCCTGCAGTTGCTGATCCATTTCAGCACAAATGTAAATCAATCCTGTAGATATTAAAACAACGAAATGATTAGATACATAATAGTTTTATGAATGATGATGTACTTACTAGGGGGGAACACACACTTCAAACTACATGACTCAACAGCAGTTGCACAGCTCAGTCATCCAAATAATGACTCTATTGCACTCTCAGTTAGAAAACTTTGCCAATACTTCACTGCTTACTTCTTTTAAACTTAACTCTGAAATGTCTTTCATGTTGTCACTGAAGCAGGGTTTGGAGCTTACACATGTCCTAGAACTGGAAAGTCCACCGCCTGCTTGTAATAAAAGGCACACTGTATATTCAGATAAAATTATTCATTGGTCTTCATCAGAAAAAAAGCCCAATTCATACCTTTAAATTAAGAGACACTTATTAATGTCCACATTAATAAGAAGTGACATAAGGAAGACAAAGATCAAAAGGATGTCCACAGAGGAAGTAAACAGTTCAAACTGTAGAAATAGTTTGCTGTGGAGTGGAAAATCCTAAGATTTTTGCCCAGTACTACGTGCTCAGACTGTCTTTACTGCCGTGTGTGCAGAGCATGTTGAATTATTACAGGATCACAGATCACCAGTCTTTTGGCCTAAGCCCTATAACTTGTACAGGGAAAGTCCCACAAATCCCATTTCCTCTCAAGCAGAAGCGGAGCTGTTCCAGCTCACATTAAGTATTAGGAAGAAGCCTGTAACATTGAGCCCCTTGAGGCTATCCAATATGAGAGTGTTCTACTTCTACAGGGCCCATTTCCTGCTTTTTACATCTTCATGGAAGTTCTTCCAGCTCTTGGAATGAAACCTAATATTTTCTTTTTTAGTACAGTAGAGGATTATGTCAGTAAAAAGACCCATATGTCATGGCTTTATATAGTCAGCTAGCAGAGCTGGAGCAAGGAATCAGGTCGGGATAACAGACTAAATCCGTTCAGAAAATAGGCAACATACTTCCTAACAAAGAAGAGCCTGGTGAATGAATTTCCCGGAGCTCCTGCTGGGGCTAATGCAAGAATTTCTTTTATACTCCTTGTCCTATGCTTTATGATAATGGCCCAGAGAAGGATTGACAAAATTCCCACAAGCTCCAGAAATGAGTTCATACCAATTGCCTGTCACCCTCAGTGTCATTAACTAGCATATGCTACTTTGAAATGTAACATGCACTCATCTACCATGTCTCCACCACTTCTGCTGGACTGTCCAGATGACAGAAAATTTCGCAAGTACAGAAACTTCAATGCCTCCTACTCTTCTCCTACTCTATGGGTCAATTTTCTCCTCCACATGTTCCAACAATTTCATGGCCTTCTAATGTCATGAACGTTTGTTCAGAAACAAAAACTACATTCAAGTGATTCACTATTGCAAAGCATTTCCAATGTCTAATTTCCATGGTCTTGGTCTTGATCTTTGTGATGAAACCCAGAATGCTACTGTGGAGAACAGCAAACCTCAAAGTTCTGTGAAGAAAGACTACAAAAATAATAGATACCTGTTGTCATTTGGGGAAGTGCAGAGAGCAGGGTTGCATCCTAAGCCTTGCCCCTTTCTGCAGCTTTCCTTTTTCACTCAGCACTTGCAGAAGGCATTTTACCCTGTGCAGTATCCTCTGCCTGAAATCACCCAGGCTGACTACCTCCATGCTCTTATCTGCTGAGAACAAGCATTGCCACTTCCCTTTTAAAACAGATGAAATAAAAAAGGAGAGCTGAATAGATATAGGCAGCTTGCAAGCAATCTTTTTGCACCAGGTATTCTAGAAAAAGGCCATTCTTTGCCTCTCTTGCAGCAAGGCCCCAAAGCAGAAAGCAATTTGTGGTTAGTTAACATTGCAGCATGGTAAGCATTTTGGGAGCTGAGGTAAAAACACAAAATGGGACTGGAACCCACATCAGATTGTTGCTTTTATTTCTCATAATGGCGTAACCTAAATAATTTAAGGCTGAGGAAATTCTGGGAAGACCCAATAACAGAACTCTAAGGTTATGCATCTTAACTAGTTTAGGTGTCCGCAGAGTGAAGAGGTTCTATGGAGGATTTAAGACTGAAAATTTTGGGAGCAAGTGCCTCAAGTCTTTATTGGCTCCAACTTCAAATGCTTCTCCCTTCCATGAATGGTGCTGCAGCTAGAAGAGGACAACTACTCATCTTCTCCGACCATAGAGGACACCTGTAGATGTCCTCACCATCAACATAGCCTACTTTAAGACAATAAGAGAAGAAGCATGGCCTTAATGCAGCACCAGCTTTTAGTGGAGATAAGTTAGACAGCACATCCTTGATGTCTCAGCCATCTCTGTCCAGTTCTGTGGTGACCATCAACACGGGACTAACATGTAAGGGGAACTCACAGGAGTCAAGAAGAAGCAGAGTTTATTCAGTATCACAGAGATCCTGAGATAAAACACATTTCTCTTGGTTACTGAATGTCACATACAGGAAATCACTGCCTATGAACCATTCTGTGATCTTGCCACGATCCTGGCAGTGGGAGAGTACAGCAAAATTCTGCCTTGTCACTTCTCTTGACATTGCTGATTCCAGGGCTGTGAGTAAGACAGAACAGGAAGCTGATGAAGCAAGCACTTAAAAGAAGTGGTCTGAAAGCCGTAAATCAAAACAAGAAGAGAACTACAGCCAGAAAAAGCATGCAAACTTCCCCTGTTTTCTAATAGGAAGGATTCTCTTGATGATATTTAAAGGTCCCTTCCAATCCGAACCATTCTATGAATCACATGGATGAATCATGGAACAACATCAAACTCAGGTCTCCCAAACATTCTCATCTTTTTATATTTCAAAATTTTGTAATTAACTGCAGGAAGAAGTGTGATACCAAGCTGCCTCAAAAAGACTCAAAACTGTAAAACTTACTTGGTTTCCTTGTCTTATCTCTTCATATGTAACCTCCTGAATTTCTGCCTTAAAAGAAGAGATAGCTATCACGTAGGCAATAGTAGATACCAAGGATTTTATTTGATAGTGGGTGGGAGGGTATTTTCAAATGGATAAGGACTCAAAATGTTTCAGAGTTCCCATTACTTCTAAAACTGGTGACAGCCTGGAAGACTGAATTGTTATCTCAGAAACAGGGTATTGATCTTTAAGTATAGTCTTTCATAATTCTGTATCTGTGTGCTTTCTTCAGGTAAATGGCTAAGGGCTGTGTGATGACATCACATAAGCAGTATTTTCTTGAAAACAGAGACTACTGAAAATTAGAGAGCTAGAATCAGATAGAAGGACATACAATAGTTAGCAGGAAAATAAGAGCAAATGCAAAACTGGACACTTTGTTGGAGGAGAAAGAGTATAGAAAAAAATGTAGAAATGGAAGAGATACCCACTTAGCAGTGCTAAACCTTAAATCAAATTAAAACTCTGCATTTCTGGATTTTATATATGAATTTAAGATACTACCTCAAAGTAGGCTATTTCCTGAGACATTGCAGAGCTTTGTTTGGGATTTATCTCATTTAAGTTTTGACCACAGCTGTTTAACTAACCTTGTATGTAGTTTTATATTTGAGCTCCTCAGGATGGGTCCCCTTTAAAGTTCATGGAGAAAAAAAAATCCATAGTCAGATTGATTTTATCTGAGTAAAATAAATGAACTGCTCAAAAGAAGTGCTTATTTTCCCCAGGCACAATAAGAGGAGTCTAGATTTAGATATTGATATTTCAACAAATGTCTATCTGGTCAAGGTGACGTAAGAAAGTCAGCCCAAAGCAGCAACAGCTAACAGATGGTAATGGTAATAATAGGAAACTTCAGCAAGTTCAGAAGCAGAGGGTGAAAAGACTTGAGTATAAAGTTGTTGATTAAGGAGGAACAGAAGAGTCAGATCTAGATTGCTAAACAGATATCCCTTCCTGAATGACAAAATTATCTTACAAAAGCAGGTTTGGGTAGAAGGCCCAAAATGGAGCTAGGAAAAGCTTTTACACTAGTTAACCAAGAGAGAGCTTAGTAATGTTCTGTGCAGGATTTAGTCATTTCTGTGTTAATTATGATACATATGGGAACCAAAACTATGGAGCATTCATGGAGTCCTGGATGGACTGAAAGGTTAAACTTCAGTGTGCGTTTCTGTATCCACAAACTGCATTGGATGAAGTCAGCCCTGATTCAGTTAATGCTCTGCTTTCACTGACTCTGCAAGTAGGCTCAGGAACCTAGAGGCCTAAAGACAGTCTTCACCAGTAAAACAAAGGTTATAAAAAAGACACTGGCTTTTTCTACATTTTTTCTGTCACAAGATTTCCTGCCCCATTAAGCAGCAAGCAGGTACTTTGGGTTTTAATGCCAAGGAAAACAACAAAGTACTAACATATTGCCATGATGGGCAGAGATGCACATGAATTTATACCATATACAGATAAACAAATATTTCAAACACAGATGTCCTCTGAAGAGAAATTGTTTCAATTCTACCTGCTGTCAATTAAAGAAAAAAAAAAAACAACAAAAAATAAAACCCAAAACCAAACAACAACAAAAAAAACACAACAAAAACCCCAACAAACAAACAAAAACCCCACCAATGATGACAGGTGGTGGAGGCGGTGGTGGCCCCATCCCTGGAGATACTCAAAGTCAGGCTTGATGGGGGCTCTGAGGAACCTGATCTGGTTGGGGTTGTCTATGCTTAATGAAGGGGGATTGGACTAGATGACTTCTAGAGGTCCCTTCTAACCAGTGGATACTATGATTCTATGATGGGATAATAATTGTTTTGTTGGTTTTTCTCTGTCAACAAGATCAACAGTCTATTCTTTGTTAGGAAAAACAAACAAACAAGCAGTGTTCCAACTCTTGTTTTCTATGGCTACATATAAGATGTAATATAACATATTAAAGTTGTCCGTATTCATGTGGATGTACTCAGGGAACAACCCTTATTTAGAGATTACCACACATGAAAGGGACAATTATGTAAAGACTAGCCTTCTGGCCAACATGAATCCAAAATTATTCTTAATAATATCAATACCTAATCTACATTTTGTACAAAAGTTGCAGTACTTTTCCTGCACTAGAGAGCCATCAGTATTGATTTATGAGACAGAATATTCCCACATCAGAACCAGAAGGTTGTTCAAGTGCTCAGTTTACCACTGCCTGATGCACTTGATCTCTAGAATGAACGCATTTATCTTCTGTTTGCAGTGTCATATTTTAATCTGAAATTTTTCCCTGGCTTCTGTGGCCCAGAACGAGTTGCTACACTGGTGATTAATAATTTACAAATTTGAGTTTTTTTCCCTGCTAAGGTAAGGATGAAACCTAACAATGTTATTAGCTAGTCCTTAGCCTAAAACGAACTCCAAACTGACAAATTAAGAAATAAAATAATGTTCTAGCTCAGCTACATTACCAATGTTTCCTTTGTGCAATAAAGAGAAAAAAGAATTCTCTAGCAGTGGCAGCTTAAATGCTTTAGGAGAGAATCCAAACACAATATAATGCTGAATCCTCAGACTAAGAAAAACTATGCATTTGTATACAGATAAACAGGAAGTACCTCAAGAAGTTCCCCATGAAATCCTGATGGTAGCTATAGCAATTGCATTCACTGTATTATTACTACAAAAGTTTTTAAGGTTATTTTAGTACATTTTTCAGACATTATTTACGTATGTAACTTTCTGGCCTTTTGATGCAACCCTGCTCTCCATTCAGCTCCCACTTCCACTTTGCACGCATGGCATGTGAGTTGCTGGGGTGACTCCCAAATTCAGAGAAGGAATTTTCTCTCCAAAACTCATCAGGCTTAAAACTAATCTGCTGAACTGTGGCTTTCAGTTCCAGTGAAACATCATGCCAGCACAAACACTTGCATCTCTCAAGCAAATCAGACATGTGAAGAGAATTACACTTAGAGCAATAACTAACTCTTCTCTCTGGTGCTCCTATCAGCATGAAAAACAGCCTTGACTCAAGTCTGAGAAAGAAATACACTAACACTTCACATTTGTGCTCCCCTTTGAGAAGACAGAATTTTATTTCCCTCTAGGGTGTATGAAAGAGAAAAGATTGAAAGTGCAATGCAGGCCTTCAGTCTTGATGCAGACCTTCTGCTTCCAAAGCCTGTGGAAATAAGTTCGTCAGAGCATATTGCGAAGTATATCTGTTCTCATAAGCCTCATGTCTCTTCTCACTGACAATGGACTGCTTCTTGCTCTTCCATCCCACTGCACTTAGTTAGATGTATTGATTCATTTGTTCACGTGCAACAGCTTGTCTAACATGCCCATGACTTCACTAATTATGAAGACTTCACCACGAAAAATAAAAAATCTTTCTTCTAAAAGATTTACTTTAGGACCCTTTTTTATAAAAGCTAGTCCATTTTATAAAGCATTCAGTTGTGCCCACAGAATGCCACTGGGGAGCCATGTGACCAGTGTTTTCCTTAGGTTTGTATACTTCATAGGTATAGTCTCTGCAAAGTTAAAAGCGTTAAAAGACAAAAGAAAAACAACGTTAAAAGCTGTAACAGAGGCTTCAGCATTAAGAATTTTGATGTCCACCTTAAGCTAGAACAAAGAGCTGCAATTCAGTGTAACAGAAAGTCTAGTTCTCCTGTCATGTGTTGCTCTGATGTTATCACCAAAGTTATTCCACATTCCAGTACACTAAAGCATTATGATACCTGGAAAATATTCGCAAGTTATCATCTTGTTCCTAATAACATCCTCGGGGTAAAAAAAAGATTTCTTTGCCCCTTTCCAAAGTACAAGAGTGTCAGCTTTATGACTCCTATTACACCAGAAGGACTCAGTTTCACTGGCAACAATTCAAGAACAGAAAAGTCAGGACAATGAAATTACTTCAAAGGAACATGAGTTATTGGAAAAATCATGCAAGTGCAGGCTAAGTGTTCAGCCTTAACACATTTAAGTTTCATCAGATTCCAAATAGCAGGAATCTTTTTCTTTTTTTTTTTTTTTTTTTTTTTTTTTTTTTTTTTTTATTTTTGGTGGTGGCAAATCTCTGGTATCTGAGAGTCTGGCTCCATATTGAAGTATAGCTACAACTCTATTTATTAGTGCAAATCAAAAAGAAAAAATAACACAAAAACTAACAGAAAAACCCACCAAAACAAAACCAAAAAAACAAAGCTATCAAAAAAAAAAAAAAAAAAAGACCAAACCCCGGTAAAATTACACAAGTGCAAAGGAGGAGTAAAGACACACAGCCTCTGATGCTAAGACTGACCCCCACCTTTCTGTGGAGGACAAGCTTTCAAAATAAATATGTTACCAAAGCATTTCAATCCATTCAACAGTTACTCTAAGATGACTCTTCTACCTAATGAGAGACTACTTTTCAACCACAAGTTATAAATAGACACATTGCCTCTCCATAGTGTGACTCTCACAGCAAAGAGAACATTTCTAGGGAAAAAGATTTCATCAAGGGCTGGCTATATTATCCCATTTCTCATCTTAGTAAAAGAATGAAAGGAGGGAAAAGTATTTTTCCCACCACGTGGCTCTCAGCCACATTAAGACCTACCTTATTTCTGAGCTCTGTCCTGTGGCAGAGGACTGCCTCTCTTGCAGGCTACAACCCTGCAAGTAAACAGGCAGGGATGGGCAGGATGTGGGTAGAACTTGGGATCTACTCTACCCCTCCCAGGGACCAAAGTAGTCTCAAGCCACCACAAATGCAGAAGAGAAGGATGGTAACGAAGGGCTATCCCTGCTGTGGTGCCTCCCATGATTACTGCTTGGGCAACATCTATGTGAGGAAAACACACAGGCTCTGTTTAATATCTCCTTCATCTGCAATCAGGTAAACTAGTCTCTATGCTGGTCCCAGCTTCAGCAGTCATGTACTGGGGAATGCACCAGTATTTGCAGATACACATTTAATTCAGATTGCTTTCTGGCAATTGCTTGGAAAGGATATTGCCAGAAATGTTCCAGCTCACCTACGTTTGCTGGAGAGAGCAGGCTGAGTGCATTAGTTTTTCATAAATTATCACATACAATTTTTTTAAAATCTTTAAGCCACAATTTTAAACATATAAATTTTGACAATTATTGAAAATATTTCAAAAGTTATGTATTTCAAGTTCTGTAGTTGTAGCACTCCAAGTGTTCCCACTGCACTTAACCTATCAGTGAAATCCAATGTCAAAAATTATATTTTTAAAATATTACACCTTGAATTATATGATTCAGAAAAGACTACAGTCTTTGCTAGCTCTGCTGATTTTATAGCACAGCTTGCAAAAAGATCAACGATCAGACAATCCTTCTGGTATCTCAGCATACCTCTTAGCAGATTAAAGCACTACATATTTTTTTATTGGAATGACAGAATCTGTCCCTAAATAAAGACACCATGGTAGAAGCCTCAATAAATTGGGAGTCATTTTCCATTTAAGCTGTGTAACACCAAACACCGTGTGGAAATCTTAAATCACTACAGATAACTATGGGTTGTGACAGCCCTTCTTGGACTTTATGGATTTATTCCGAGAAAGTATTAAACCTAAGGGAAGGACTGTGTTCATTTCCCTATCTCCATTTCCCATTCTGTCCAGATATAATTTAAAATCTATCCCAAAGAACTGATTTTTACTGTCTACGAAAGCATCACTGTGGACAAGCCCAGAGGCTTTTCCCCAAACTCAGGTGATACAACAAAAGAACCTGGAGAAAGGGACATCAGTATCTTAAATGGAGAGCTGGGTATACAGCAATACCTGAGTAATCTCTGAGCATAAAGTAACTGACATCAGGGAGTAATGAGACCTAGTGTCATTTGTCTGTTGTTCCTGGTATTCTCACAAATCCCAAGCAATGTAGGAAGCTACATGGAACTTTTCATAAAGAAAGAGGAGTTAGACAATGAATAAACAACACAGGCAGATGGTAGAACAAATAGGGGTAGGTTGGATAAATGCATTCCCAAAAGCTCTTAGTCTGCTAAGTCTCCTGAACCACAACTGTGTGTATCCTTACATCGGATCTTGTTTCAGTGATGGTCCCTGTTACAGCACCTGGAGGAATTTTGCAGGGGAACAGCTCAAAGTCAGGCTATACCTTAAAAAGTTACCCATGATTTACCAATGGTAGCCTTTCTGGTTTCTCTATCCTGAGTGAGCCTTTTAAAGTCCTGAAATAATATGCTGCTTCATCTGATCTTGACTTCCTCATCATGCCTCAAGTCTTCCATTCAGGTATATTACCCAGTAAGTCTGTGTTTAAAACTGAATTAGAAACACTCTCTGAAGGGATTAGAAAAAGCTTATAACCAGGCTTTTCACCTGACACCTGGTCTTTCAAATTCCAGTTTTTCACAAAAGGGGTTTGGACACTGCAGGATTTAGTTTGCATAAGGTTACTGTGTCACAGCAGGAATTAAGCTCGATCCAACAGTCTAAGTCTTGCACCCAAGAGAAAGCCCTCCTGCTTCATGCATCTCTGCTGGGACAGGAGCAAAGGATGCCCTGTTTACCAGACATGATCCTTGTGCTGAAAGAGTTTACAATCTAATAGACAGGATTTCACAAATCCTGTCAGTACATAGCCATAAAAGATTCAAAGGGCTTAATAGCCTGCTCACATTTCCCCATTCTTACAGAGGGTATTAAAGGAGAAAACCTCTCCTATCAGCTTCACTGCCATCCAATACAGCATCATGTCACAGAACAGAGAAGGGATTAGCACTTATCATCCGATCAGGCAAACAAGTTAGCTAAACAAGAAGAGCTGGTAATGAGGCAAAAAAGCTGTATGCACAATGTCATGGACCCTCCCGTCTAGGCAGGGATCAAGAGTGCTCATAATATGCTTACTTAACTGAGAGATTTCATAGATAAAGGGCAACTTTTGCAGACAGCATAGGACTGACAATGGAAAAATCCATCCTCTGTGGAGATTCTTAATGGCAAATTAGAAAGTTCAAACATTATCCTATTTATAACAGGAGTAAGTGAAATGATCATTTACATAGGTGTCTGTTTCACAGAAAATTGTCACCATGTTCCAGTAATTATTTTGGCTGGCTGGTTTCAATGCAAGAGAGACACTGTCTTCCCATCAGTATTGTCTTAAATTTGCTACAGAGGGCAAATAAATCAGCCCAAGGCTAGTGTTCCCCAAAGCCAATGTAAACCTTCCTCTTTCATCTGTCCTGGAGAAGAGAAAGAAGAGCTTTTTTTAAGATAATGTGCAATCCAATAGTCTAAAACTTCCTATATTATCTGTACATGATGGAGTACTTAGCCAGATGGCATCACTGTAAAACTGCATATCTCCTGAAAGACCCTAAATCTGATACCTGGGATAAAATTGTCACATCACACTTCTACAATTATTCCAGACTCTTCTGCTCAACTAAAACATTTTTTTAAATCAATACAAAACTTCTCTGTAGTGCTAATCTGTGGAGAAAGAGATGTCTCTGCATGTTGGTCACCAGCCAACAAGCCCCATAATGTATCAGTGGGAAATGTAGTCCTGATAGTTAATTCTGCTGAGGCCTCTTGAAAACTATGAGGATTAATCTGACCAAATATAGAGATTTAAAGAGTAGTTGTCTATATCTGAGTGAACAACCTACCCACCTTTCATAACCCATAGAAAGAAACAGACACTTCTACAGAGTAATGCACTCCAAACTGAAAAAATTTCCTATTTTTCTTCACCGGCTCTAAAAGCTGTGAGGAGTGTCTGACTGAGTGGGGAAAGTCGCCAACAGATGTCTAAAACTTGATGAGGTGTCTTGTCATGACATGGTTGGGAAGGGGCCATCTCCAGACATATTCAGCCTCTCTGCTCAAGGCAGGCAGACTCAAGAGCAGCTAAACGCCACAAAAATTAGTGGCACAGCCATTGCCCTAGGGCTATGACCGTTCATGCCATGTGTGATGGCAGTTATTTAAGGGAATTCAGCCCATGATACGGTGAATCTTCAAGTCAGTGAAGAGAAGGACAAAGGCATACAGCTAAGGGAAGAAGTGACACTCGTTCACACAGAATTGTTCCTGCTTTTTTCTGGTGAGTTTGAATCCTGAAGACCTACAAAGCCGCCAGCAACTCCAAGTAGGGGAATAGGCTCCCCAGATATCAGCATACCTGCAAGCTCCCTCTGTGGCTTCCTTGACAGGCTAGGACTTGCTTTATGGGTTACTACCTTCAAAAATACTCTCTAGGAGAGAGATGGTGAGCAAAATCAGACATGGAAATGAGGAGAAACTGAAGTAAGAGCAAATAGTTTTAAACTGTTTATCATACCAGTGAAATCTGGCATAAGAGTCCTTTATCTGTTTTGCTGCATGCTGTTATCAGTCCTAGTCCAGAAACTGAAGGTGATTTCTCTTCATATACAACTCCAATGGTGTCCTGTAAAGCAACATTTCTTTGACTTCCCTGTGTTGCCACATCTAAAATTAGCAATTTAATTTTATTGCCCACTCATAACTGCCACATCCTTACTTGGGTCATGGCCTATAGTCTGGGAACAGCTGCTAAGGGAAGTAAAAAGGACACTAAGGGAAGAAAACACAGCAATAAAGGTATCTATTGAAAAGGAAAAAAATGTTGAAGGGAATAATAAAACATACAGAACAGTGAATTAAAAGAAGAGGTAACTACTTGAAAATATCCAAATAATTTGAGCAAAAGAAAAAAAATAAAGATAATGCACTCAGTAATAAACCTAAGGGATTGCAAAGAAAGAAGCTAAAATAAGCACACTTGTAAACTGCTTTTATTTCAGGAATCAATCATAAAAGTACTTATCCGTATAATTAAGAAAACCTCCCAGAAAACATAAAAACCACTCTTATAAATACTCTAGAGGTGGTACCATAATTAAACAGCAAAGCAGGACAGGGGAAATTGCTTTGGAACAGCTCAAGCACGAGGTGGCTTATGAAACGTCAGACTTGAGCAAAGGTTGTCAACCCATGTCCCTCCCTCTTTCTCCTTCCTTCCTTCCTTCCTTCCCTCCCTCCCTCCTTCCATCTCTCCATCTCTCTCTTCCTACCTTCCTGCATTTCTTCCTTCCTGCATTCCTTCCTTCTTTCCTGCATTCCTTCCTTATAATTTCATTAGGTATTTTCCTTACTCTGGAAAAAATTTCATCTCACTACTGAAACAGATAAAGGGTTGCAGGGATGTCCAGTACAAGAAGTGCCTTGAACAGGGTACCAGCTGTTTCACTTCTAAGAACTGCAGTGGTAATCAAGACAGTCAATGCAGATTATTTGTAGCCTTTATCTGCTGATGAAATTGGAATTACTGAAGTTCTGTCATAGAAGTGGTAATTAGTTTATACTAAATGTGGAGCCAACAGAAATCTCCCCAGCGTCTCCAGCTCTATACTTTCCAGCTCAAAGAAAATACTTGCAATTGATATGCAGAATAATTTTTCTTATGACAATCAATATAAATCTGATTTCTCTGGAAAGAAATACTTGGATGCTGCCAATAGGCAAATAAGTCAACATGGTTAAGCAAACAGCACTGCACTTGGGTAATAAGTAGGCAAATCATAACAAAATGTTGGCTAAACTTAAACAAAAGAGCATGAGTCCAAAAATATTTAAAATGGTCAATGGTTTAAGCTTCCCCTCAGGTGTGATGTGGAATATGGACAGTTTTGGCATCTCTTATTAAAATCAACTAAGAATCAATATTCAGGACGCAACAATAATCAAATGAAGTTGTTTAAATTTAACTCAGGGGATTCTACTATTTTGCAAAGAATCAAAGATTAATTTCTAAGGAACTGCAACAATGCAAAGTAAATAGATTCTGATAAATTTGGGGAAGGACAGCTTACATCTACTGCATAGTAGATAAGCTCTGTGATAGCAGCACTCCCTGAGCAAAGGAAATTTAAGCAACTGCATAATCAGGACTGACAGCACTTGCAAAATATGACCCATAACTCAATTTCATTCATTCCTAATGAACTGCCAAGGCTAACAGCTTGGAGAAAGCCTTGTGACATGCAACCAGACCAACTCCAGGACTTGGCACCTTTTTGGCCACCTCTGCAGCTACATCCACCCTAGTGTGGGATTTGTGACTCTTCAATGGGCTTTTAGGATGGGTTGCAGCACTATTTACGTAGCACAAGCGTTTGCAAGGGCTCACAGGCAGCTGCCCTCTCTTTATTTCTAATCTTCCTCTATACCGGAGAAGAAATGGGATGTCTTAAAAGAGTATTGATATTGTTTTACAGGAAAAAGCCTTATAAAAACAAAATACTTTCAGAAATACCAGGCTTTTGTTTATGACTGTACAGAAAGATATCAAGTATTTGCCTTGAAAACCTCGGTATAATGAAGAATGACAATCCAGCCTGCTTTTATTTTCCAAGAAAATAAAGGGTTTTTTAGAATCACAGAATCACAGAATGCATCAGGTTGGAAGGGATCCTCAAAGGCCATCTTGTCTAACTCCCCCAGAGTAAGCAGGGACATCCTTGACTAGATCAGGTTGCTCCAGGCTCCATCAGGTTTGAGTGTATCCAGAAATGCGGCCTCCTACACTTCTCTGGGCAACCTGTTCCAGTATTTCACTACCTTGTAAAGAACCTCCTCCTGAGAACCCTGCTCTAGTTTAAAACCACTGTCCCTCATCCTATCCTTACAAGCCCTTCTAAACAGTCCCTCCCCTAGCTATCTTGTAGGTCCCCCTCAGATACTGAAATGTTGCTATAAGGTCTCCCCAGAACCTTCTCTTCTCCAGGCTGAATAATCCCAGTTTTCTCAGCCTGTCTTTGCATGATAAGTGTTCCAGCCCTCTTAACACATTTGTGGCCCTCCTGTAGACCAGCTTCCAGGTCACTTCTACCAGCACAAGGAAACAAAACTATCTCACTACTTGCATCATCCATGATTTGAAATTAATTTTCCACTCACCAGTAGGAAGCAATGTATCTGTTGTGTATCAATAGTGTTTATTATAGAGGTGGGTTGTCTCTTTTTTCCCCACTCCAGATTAAATCCCAAACCTATACCACAAGTCCCTGACAGGTCATCTACCCACCCTCTGGCCATACTGCCAATCCTTGGTATCTCTCCTTCACAGGTGGAAGAACTGTCTGCACCAATTCAGTAACTTTAGCTAAAGGCTGAGCAGCACATCTGCCTGAGCAGCATCCTCTGTCCATGGGCCTGATTACAGTCAGTGGGCTTTTTAGCTGCAATGTTAAGGCAAAAATCCTTAATTTAACCTGTAATTTACCAATCCTTGATGTAATTTATATATCAAGACCATTGGGATGAACACATCCTCTCCCCTAAAAAAAACCCAAAACGTAGCAGAGGTTTTTAACAAAATTTGAAGTTAAGAATATAAAGTAAATGTCATGATTTATTACTTCACAAGATCTCATACTTGTTTGCCATGGAGAATGTAATTCTGAGCATGGCTTGAGCTGACCACTTTGAAGCTTAAGAGGTGTAAGTCTCCTAAAAGCACAAGAAGAGACCCTTGCAGAAGCTTCTCTCCTTTCAAAATACATAACCACTGCTTGCCTCTGATAATTGAACTGGAAGAGAGTTATCTCAGACAACCTTTGCTCATGCCAACTCCAGAAGGCTGATGTAACTTCCATTGAAGGGAACAACAAAACCTTCAGAAGCAACTGGAAAAAGCCATCAGAAAAACACCAAGTGAAATGAAATATGTGATGGAGGAAATTAACAGGATGAGATTGTGTCCAAACATGATTAGATATTTTCTAATACATTCCTTTTCCTTCTCTTTTCCCAACAACATTTGCTATAAGAGTTTAAATATATGTTCCAAATTCCTCAGTTAGAGCTCAGTGATTTCTGTAGATGTTACCTCCTCATTTCTTCATTCCCAACCCTTGTGTTTTCATGTTCCAAAACACTTTTTTAACAGTTTGTAGTGCCTAATACAAAGTGATTAGTATTCAATAAGGACCCAGCATTACTGTCTTTAGAGTCATTTGGCAAAAGAAAGGCTTGCAGCAGTGGGTGCTCTCAAAAGAGCTAGTTATAAAGGTAGAAATGCTCTGCCATATCTTCCTCACTAGGGAAAACAAAGTTGGAAAAGCTGGAAGAGGATATTTCACTGTCATGGGAAGCAATGCATAATTAAGGTTTATCTAAGAAATACTGGGGAATTTGTCATTGCTTGAACAGCTGAAGTAGCCCAGTATCACCTGTACTATTCAGATGTGGTGGTACAGACAAGATGCTGATATAATGCAGGGTTTTTTTTCTTGAAGGTTTTGCTCATCATTGTAAGAAATAGGAAGAGTTTAAGAATGTTTTTTAAAAGGGAGGAATTCCAGTCATCCAGCAGTGATTAATCAAAACAGGTTTTAGAAGAAAGTGTTGCGTATGACAAATTGAAATATCCTTTGAAGCCACGATAATTACCCCACAAATCTCAGAAAGGTATTTTAACAAGAAAGTTATCACCTGCTGCAAACAAAAGTGTTCTGTTTTTCCTATTATTTTTGGTATCATAATCTCCAGATTTAAAAGCTAGCTCTGGTATATAACAAAGATATTTGCCCTAAAACTGTATGAAATGCCAGCAGAAGTAAGACTTATGTGTACGCATAGGTGCAACAGACACACTCACCCACACATTGTCTGGGTCTCTCAGAAAAATCTTCCCACAGACCACAGAAACAAACTGATTCCTTCACCTAATTTTTCCTCTGTTAGGTCCCCATTAGGAACCTTGTTCTTCTACCATGCTACTATGAGTCATATTCATGAGTCATACTGATACTTCCCCCACAATAAGTCAACCATTAGATGTACTACTCCAAGCCTCTCCTCAGTCATGGCATTGGCCTCACTCAGATTTGGGAAGCAGTCACTCAAATATTAAAGCACTGATAAAACTATCAAGATTTGGCCTCAAATTGATCCAAATGGGTACCATATATGCTGTTCTGCAAGTCGGAAGACCTGGCTTCTTTCCTTCATTTCTCAATGAGTTGAGGATTGTCCTTCTGCAAGTTATCTGGAATAATTCTACACAAAACCAGATCACATTCAACAGTTGGAAGGCTGCTCACTGCTACGTTCTGAATCAGTCTTAACTTCGCTGAGACTGATTCACCAGAAAAGATCCCAAAATAGCACATCCACAGAATCACGGAATCACAGAATCAACAAGGTTGGAAAAGACCTCAAAACACTGAAGCTACACAGTGCATCTGCCACACATACTTAGGATGTTCTTTTGTACTAAAATTCCATAAACACTTCACTGATGCAAATTCTAATGTATATCTTCATATACTTGGTATGTCTTACTGGAAGTTACTTAGGAGCACCTTCTCAACTGTGGACAAAGAGCATAGTGTTTAAATATTCAGAACAGCAGCATCATGCTGAGAAATTTCTGTTGAAAACTACTAAACACTTACTCTTAAAACCGAAAAGATCTCACAGAGCTTTTGGAGTGGATCAAACCTTGAATTCAAACTTGGCTAGCCTATTTGAGAAACTGCCTCTACTATTTTATCAATTAGTATTTATTCTTTAGTATTTATAACAAACTCCCCCAAATCAGATGTCTAAAGAGCCGTTTGCAGGGAAAAAAAAAAAAAAAAAAAAAAGAGAGAGATTTGGGCATACATCTAGAGCAATCCTGGGAAGAAATCAAGCACACAGTTACCTAGATGGATTTTGCAGGTGCATCTTCCTGAGAACGATTCCATTAGTGTCCAAACTGTGCAGATGGGCTATGTTATTTTAAGGTCTTAATCAAAACACACGCAAACAGGCACAGCACTGCTTGCATACTAATGCCTGTGAAGTGTCAGCTGTGAAGAAGTCAGTACACTCTTTTTTTTTTTTTTTTTAAACACTAGCTATGTAAAAATACAGAAGTGAAAGAACTGCTGAATTATGCAGCTTATAGCAAGTCTGAGAGGCTACAGCTAGGAAGAGATGCACAGCGTATTTGTAATAAATGTGAACTGAAGAAAACTTTACCCTGTTAACAGCACAGCATTCCCACATACCAACAGATACCGAAGTGTCACACAGATGAAATACAAGAAGGTTTTAGGTCATCAAGATCCCAAGGTATATATAGTTTGGAGAACCAACTCTAAAGTCAGTAATTATAGTGTAATCTTGACATCTCTAAGCCTCCTATCAGATCAGAACTTTTTCAATGGCTTTCCTCAATAAGGGCATTACCCATATTCAGTCTCTGCTTTATCCCCTGCACTTTGCATCCTTTAATTACAACTCGAGAGCTGAAACAGACCCAGGTTCAGAGGACAGAACCACCTATCAGTCTGTGGGCTGAAAACTTGGTTGGCTAAAGTAAAAATAAACAAACCCAGATCAAAAACAATGTATCACAGTTCCTTTGGGATTATCTTTTAAAAATACAGATCCTGTTCCTGCATACCTGCATACTTAAAAAAAAAAATATTCTGAACTTGAGCTGTCTTCCAGTGCAAGGGAAAAAGGAAAAGAAATGGGCAAAGAAAAGGTTGGGTTCAGAGTCACAGCATCCCAGGTGTCAGGCTTGTCAACCCCGAAATATCATCTTACCTGCACAAACACAGCACTACCCAAAGTGGTAAGTGGTGCCCGGCTCCTGAGCTGCACTCAGCAGCAGCCGAGGTGTGCTCTCCAGAGCTCTCAGCCCCGGCAGGGACTGGGGTGGTGATTGGCATGCGGGGGCAGGAGCACACAGACAGACAAACCGACATACAGATAGACACACCCAGGCACACCCCCTCCCCGAGAACTCCACTCACAGGGACATGCTGGTGACAGAGAGGGGGTGGGCAAAACACAGCATCCTCTGACCGCCCACCCCCGGGCCGGCTGGGAAAACCAGAGGAAGGAAAGACAGAAGAAGGGAGGAAGAGAAAAAGAAGAGGAGAGGAAATTGAGAGGAATGAGAATGAAAGGAGGGAAAGAGAGAGGGAGAGAAGGAGGGAGGGAATGAGAGAAGGAGGGAGGGAAGAAAAGAGGGAGGGAAAGAGAGAGGGAGAGAAGGAGGGAGGGAGAGAAGGAAGGAAGGAAGGAAGGAAGGAAGGAAGGAAGGAAGGAAGGAAGGAAGGAAGGAAGGAAGGAAGGAAGGAAGGAAGGAAGGAAGGAAGGAAGGAAGGAAGGAAGGAAGGAAGGAAGGAAGGAAGGAAGGAAGGAAGGAAGGAAGGAAGGAAGGAAGGAAGGAAGGAAGGAAGGAAGGAAGGAAGGAAGGAAGGAAGGAAGGAAGGAAGGAAGGAAGGAAGGAAGGAAGGAAGGAAGGAAGGAAGGAAGGAAGGAAGGAAGGAAGGAAGGAAGGAAGGAAGGAAGGAAGGAAGGAAGGAAGGAAAGGAGGGAGGGAGCAAATGCAAAAGAAGAAAGAAAATAAGGGGGAGGAGAGATGGGGAGAAGGAAGGGACGATGAGTGAGAGGAAACGGAGAGAACCGCGCACCACGGGCAGCGGCCGGCGAGGCGGGCAGGGCGGCAGCGGGACCTGGCGGCGGGCGGGCGGGATCAGAAGCCGGCCTGGGTCGGGCGCCGAGGAGGGAAGAGGGGCCGGGTCGTGACTGTCGCGGGGTTTAAGGAGCGAGGGGAGGAGAAGGGGTTGGGCGGGGATGGCTGCGAGCCTCGTCGCCGGCCGGGAGCAGGGGGGTCGCGCCCGAGGTTGGGAACGGGAGAGTGTGTAAGGATAGGGTTGAAAGACGAGGGGCCTGAGGGGCCCGGGGCTGAGATGTGGGAACCGAGGGAGAAGTTTGAGGGAAGGCGGCTGGAGGTGCCGAGCCAAGGGGCATGTTGGGTGCCCTGAGGCCCCTGCCGTCCAAGAGGTGGGGCAGAGAAATGCACCCTCAGTGAGGGAGACGTGTCCCCAGGCAGCGTGGGAAGGAAATGTCCTTTTAACAGGTGGCCTCTGCTTTTGCCTTCTCCCTGAGCTCAGGATCTAAATAAAAAGCCCTCGGCTGGGATATTTTTGCTTGAATTTCAAGTCTGACTTGTGTGCAGGATACAGTAGTCTTTCACCTCTCCCTCCAGACACATCATGTTGTCTCCTCACTGTACATCAGAATTCTAAATTACAGACTGTAGCTTCTCCCCATTAAGAAGTGTTTTGATAGCTGTTCCCTGCTGTGTCACCAGGGATGGATGTCCATCAGTGGGCTATGAGGCTCACAGAGTAGCCCTGTCTGCCCCAAGCCTGTGGTCAAGCAAACTCGGTTATTAAAGCTGTTGCTTCTTTTTACACTGCACCAAGGTGATAAACAGAAAGGAAATTGTACCTCTTTGCAGATATTTTGTTTTCAGTGGTTTTGGGAAAAACATACACTGCTTTAAGAATATGTAGATGGTGATTCAGGATGATGTCTTGTAAAGATTTCCTCTGGGAACAGCACTGAAGCAGCAGCTGAGAGGGCTATGACAACCACTGGTGCATGGATACCTAACTTAATTTCCTCACATTCTGTAGTTATTTCTGGTTTGATTGTGAGTCTTTGAATTCCATTTTCAGCCTGAGGTTGGGAATATTAGAGATGGCTGTACCACATCAGGAAGAAGGTCTGTGTAGCTTGATACCTTATCCTCAGGAATAGATGCCTCAGCAGATATGTAACAAAACAGTGATCACTTCACAGTGCTTCCCCAGAATAGCTTCTCAATCTGTGATTGTGGCATGGGGATTTCCTCACAAAAACATGGTGTGTGGCTTGAACAACTCACAGTCCTTTCTTCTTCAGTAAATTTGACCAGACGCATTTGAATCCATAGAAGTATTACTTCCAAATGTTTTGTGGCAACATATTCCACACTAGTTCACTCCCAGGAATTAGGCAGTCTGCAAATCACAGTGCCTTCCAAGCCTGAAATTGCTGATTTGATCACATATAACCGTGTCACCATAACCAGCCGCCAGTTTTTTCTTCAGTAACTTTGCTGCAGTTGTGCAGTGATTTTTCTTCTGAACGGTTAACCGTGTTTCAGGGTTCTGGCAGGTTTCTTTCACAATTTCCTGAAAATTTTGGTTCTGGAAAGGCTCAGATCAGTAGCTGTGTTCACAACTCATAAATTCCTAGGAAACAAGGAATTATATCAGTGGGGAATACTCCTGTGCCTTTTGTATTTTTAAATATATTCTCTTGTGCACATTAGGTGTTATAGTCTCAAATAATTTACATTTTAAGGTATGAAGTAGACGCAAATAGTCTCTCTCAATAAAAAAACTAAAGTTTCTCTACCGCAGAGATGTGAGGGTTTTTTTCTTTCCTGCAGTGTAGAATTTTCTATACCATTACCTATTAAAAGTAACAAAAGAAAAATACTAAATTCTGCAGTAGAATATATGTGTTCTCTCATGTTGCATTATGTATTGTGTGCTCTTCTCACATTATTGTGCTGTATGTCATGTTTTAGTTTGTTACACGTTTTATATAATATATGTAGCATGAGACTGTGCTGGTTTATGTTACTTTGTCATTGTTAGTGAATTACAGGATTTGTAATTCTCAGATCCTGACTCATAAATAATTTCTGTTTGATTGAGCACTGAATGTAGCAATTCTTCCAGTGCTGAAACTTAAAAAGTCATGAATTATGGAATCTTCACTGTTTAATGCAAAGACTTGTAAAGTTAATCTAACAACAAATAAAACTTCTACTAATCCTACAGGCTTTTTGGTATAAAACCTAGAAGTCTGAAGATAAACAGCAATAAAAATTAAAAATAAAAAAAAAAAACACCCAACCCTCACTGTCATGACCAAACACTCAAAATTTGCTTTTCAGACTTTAGAAAGATTATTCTTTATTTGACTAATTGAGCCATCTATAATTAATTCTTGTACCAATAACCCCAGCTACGTCTATATCCATTTAATCCAAAAGAGTCTGAAGGACAATGATAATTTACATTATAATTTAATTTTATTATGCTGTGTTTCTCATTTCCTGAGATATCTAAGAGTCATAACGGTCTACCTGTCTAATGCACTGTTTCTGTTTATCCGTCTTCACAGTCAGCAGCTTCTGACTCTTCATTCACAAATCATCTTTATAAAAAATGTAACCTTTAATTTGATGAGGTAGAGATAATGTATCTCAACCATCCTACAAGTGCAATATTTAGTAAGACCCCATTTGTTTTCTCCATGTAATTTGGGACAGAAAACACTATACTAGAGAAAAAAAGACTTTATTTATGATAACCCAACCTTTTAAAACTACTTTTTTTTTTTTTAAATATAACTATTTGATTTATTACATGGCTCCCTCCACAATAATCTGCAAAAGCAATGCAAAAGCCAAATACATAATTTAATTCTAGATAGTTGTAGAAATACCAGAGGGCCAGGTATTATATCATTTACATAGGCCTGATTTAATTATTGCAAATTAAGACTATTAGTAGATTTAGTAGCTTCTGTAAATCAGATAGCTCATCATAGGTGATGGTATAGTTCTGTAATTAAGTGCTGTTTCTTCTCTACAGCTATGGGCAATAAAATTCTGTGGTGTTGAGTTCTGGAGCAAGGTAACAAATCGCATTATGCTTAGAATCAGGAGGTTTTGAATGATATCGATACAATGGAAGGGGATCTGAATATGTCTATGACTCAGTGTCTCAAGTAGTCAATGAATTGCAAAATGGAGTTTGTCAGATGGACCAGAATCATTTAGATCAGAAAAGACTTTTAGGATCAAGTAGAATCACAAATTTAACACTGCCATGTCCACTGCTAAACCAATGTCCCTAACTGCCCCATCTACATGTCTTTTAAATCCCTCAGGGATGGAAACTAAACTACTACTCTAGGAAGCCTGTTCTAATACTTCATAATCATTTTGGTGAAGAAATTTTTCCTAATATGCAATCTAAATCTCCCCTGGCACAACTTGAGGCCATTTCTACTCATCCTATAACTTGTTACTTGGGAGAAGAGACCCAGAAGAAGAAAAGAGAGATGTGATTATGACTCTAGAATTAATGGTAACAATGTAGATATAAAATATCACAATCTATATTTTGAATGAAATAATTAACCAGCTTCATACCCTTGTGGTCATTCATGACCTTGGAACAATACTTTTAAGAAAATAAATTTATTCTGATACCATAGTCAGCACTGTGACCCTTATTTTTACTAAAATATGCTTTACAAGCAGTTGATCTGAAGTTGTTAGTTCTGCTTATGCTGGCCCATATATCCTGCAACATCTCCACGTCAGTAAAACTTTTTCATATTTTGGACATCCTTGCTTAATTCTAGAATCATGCATGAAGATTTTGCAACTGAACTCACCAGCAGAGACTGTGAGTGGTACTGTGGGTGTAAAACCTTTCACAATATCTCATTTGAGATAAGGCAACATCTCAAAGGAGCTGGGCATCCAAAGTAAGTGCTAAGCATGCATTTTCTTTTTGCACTATATTAGCCTGGCTTCTAATATGTTTCATGTTTGGAGGCTGATGTTGTTTATCCTAGCAGCTATAGATTCCCATGCTTACAACACCCAAGTGTCTTTCTCTGTGAAGCTGTTTTGAAAGCCCAGAAATATTTCTATAACAATTTTCTCTATATATTTTCAATGCAAAATAACATTCTCAATGCAGAAATAACTTTCCAATATGAATAATTTAATATTTTGGTACCTTTTGGGTCTATAAGTCATAGTTTGTACCCCACTGGGTGGCACAAATCTCATTTTAACCATAGAGAAAGTCTTTCTCCTATGACTTCCAGAAAACAAAGTTCTGTATATTTTTATATACAGGAGACAAAAATAATGACCCAGAGTGAATGTGGCTTATTCATGGCCTCAAGCCAAGACAAACATAGAAGGATATTTTAAAGGAGTAAGTTTGAGAGATGAAGATGATATTCTCATACAGGATAACTTATTTTAAATTCCAATAGCATAATGCTTTTTCTGGGTCTGAAATATTAATAATTAGTCTGGCAAGAAAGGTTAGAGGATATTGAGCTGGTGAAGTGGTCAAGGGAAATAATACCTGAATTTACTGCATGAGTATTCATAACTTATGTATAGTGCATTTACAAGACAAAGTTGGGGTTTTTTCCCCCTTTTTTTTTCTTCCCATTAGACTTCAAATACAGAGAAAGATTGGTGTCAGATAAATCTTCGAAGATTATTCCATGCATATAACACAGCACACAGCTAGGTGATCCAGACTGTTACTGGATGGAAGGGGCTGCAAATGGGGTCTTCAGACATAATGTGGAATATGAACAGATGGAAAATCTGGGTGGAGAAAGAACTGTGAGATTTCTGAAGAAATGCAAAAGAAGCTTGAATTTCACCAAACTTATGTCAGGCTGCTTAGGGAAGGATGATAGTGTGACTTACTAGAGTGGCAAGCCAGACTGTGGGATAATGGATGTGTTTTAGGAATTACAAGAACATAAGAACTGTACTGAATTAGACCAAAGCTTCACTTAGCCACTAATCTTGACTCCACTAATAGGCAATGAGACATGCCTAGAGAAAAACAGGGCAGATCTACAGCAAAGCTTTCCCATAATAATTACCCTTGTTCCAGTAATTCATAGTTGAATTTGTTCCTAGATGAGAGGGTGGTATCCAACAACTTTTAGTGGATTTCTCCCTCATGAAATATACAATTCCTTTTTTGAACCCGTATAAACTTATCCTACAGAAAGTTTCAAAACTTTACCACATTCTGAAGCCTGCTCCTTCTATGTATTTAGCATCTTTGTTTGATTTTATTTGATGATCTTTAGTAACTTTATCAGATGTAATCATTTCTTGTTCAAAATCTCCATACAATCCACGATTTAATACCCTCTGTCATATTCCTCTTCAGTCTTCTTTTCCTGCAGGATGAAGAGCTGTAGCTCATTTGTTTGCTCTTCCTGTGTAAACCTTCTCAAACATCTATCTCTGCCAGTCCTCTCTGTGCCTTTTCAAAATCAAGTCTATCCACATAAAGATAGAGAATTGTTTGGAAAGCAGCAAGGACCAGAGACAGTACTCCTGACTTGTTCATACCACGATTTGTATGGTCACTTAATGCTTGTTGCTTTGCTCTCTAATAAAATTTCCTCCTGAGTATAACATGCTCTTTTCTTCAACTGCTACTGAGCATTTCAAAGACCTACTTAATATATTCCTAAGACGTTGTTCCAACAATTGGGTCAAAACTTACCAGTCTGTTTATGCATTTGATACTGGTTTCCTATGAACATCCTTTTATATTTACCTAGAAAGAATTTCATCTGATGTTTTACTTGCCACTCTTTCTGTCACTCTGTGCAGTTGGTTTATCTCTATTTTACCATTAATGATTTAACATTATTAGAGTTTTGTTTCCTAGTTATTCAAGTCTCTTTCTAGAGTAGGGTCTCGCATCAACTGCAGTGAGAAGCCAAGGGTGACCTCGGACTACTGTGAATCTGTGCACTGTGCTACACACTGTAGGAAGCTGTAAGTAGGGTAAAAGTCTACCACTTGCAGTGGAAAAAAGTGTACAAGACTGGCAGCAGTTTCCAAGTTTTACTCATTGAATGTAGTTGCTTTTTGTGAAGTGACATATATTTGAAATGGAATCTTGTAAAATTTCCAATGTCATTCACTGTTCAGGGAAAGCTTTGCATCTTCCCAAAAACATTAAACATCTTTTCTCTGAAACAGGCTGAAAAAGGAGAGGTGCTGTTCAAAGCAAAATACCAGTTCAGCAAGTGAATTATGAGGTGGTGTTCTTCTGGCTGGTCTAATAAGCTGTACTACATCTCCTTCATCCTCCCAATATGTCAGCATATTGGGCTTTCTGTTCTCAGAAAAAAGTCTCCTATGGCAATGACCCCTCTTTATAGAAGTAATTTTGATATAGGGCTTATGCTGACTTAATCTTGGTGACACTTCCAGGCTAAATGAATTATCATCCTCAACATTGTTTGGTTCTACTTACAGAGCCTTGTACCTATTCTGCAAGGGCACCTGGAAAGGTCGGGGAGTTGTGGAGGAGATGCACCTGCTCATGTCAGGCAGGAATTTGTCACCATTGCCCCCTGTCCTGTAAGTCACCATGCTCTGCTGGGTGGGAAGAAGATAGGGAATCCCCCGTATCATGTGTCCTGTCTGCCTGACAGGTCTGTCCCAGGGATGGTAGCGTTCAGTTGTCTATCTCCCTCTCACAATCCCTGATACTCCTCAACTTCCCCACTCGCCCCTGGAGCCCTGTCACTAAGCACAGGACTTGCTCTCCCTGGGTGCATGTTCCACAGGAGCTCTTTCTGCTGCCACCCAGTACTGCCCTAGGAGCAGGGCACATCCCGTGTCCTGTGCTGAGTGGCTGCTTGTATCCATCAGAGCTCTGTCTGGCAAATTCATCTGTTGCAGTAGGTACAGCATTTAGAGAGGACAGGTCCTTCTGCTGGATGGATACAATTGCTCCCTGGTCAAGCTGTCAGGCTTACAGCACCCTACCTGTACACCCTTCCCTGTGAACTGGAGCTCCTCACTTTGGTGACAGGTCTCCTCAGCCTCTGTAGCCCAAGCTGCTGGCTCTTGGCAAGTGTCTCAACTCCCCAAGGTTTCCATGGTTCAGTAAACCCACTCGTGCACTCCACTGGAACATTCTCTTGCCTATTTTGCTTGCACCAGAGCTGCTCATCTTGGCTTCCTTTAAAGCAGCTTTTGCACTCTAGAAGCCTATACACCAAGAAGTGCAGAATACCTGGGAAAGTGTGCTTTCTCACACTGAGGCATCTGTTCTTTCCTCACATTGGTAGATTTAGTCTTCTTACAGTTTGCTTAGAACTTTGAACGTATTGCCCACATTGTTCCCAAGAAGACCCAGGCTTAAGTGCATGAGGTGTTTCTTAGTCTTTTCCTATGGTAGCCATGAAGTTTCTCAAGGAATGATTGGTACATCTCCTGGTATGTTCACTGGAGGACTTGTCATGTTCAGATACATCTTAGCTCAATCTGTATTAAGTAAAGCAGCTGAGATTGACTTTATATAGAGCAGCCTCAAGATGTCAAGGTAAACTTGGGGACTCAGGTTGAGGAATCATCTTTCAAGGTGCAAATAATGATAAACAGTGTGAAAAAATAGAGGACATTAGTCTGAGAATAAATAAGTTCATACTTAACTGACCCAGATGTATTTCTTCAAAGATTATTTCCTGTTCTTTTATACTATCTTCCATTGTCTTTATGCCCAAAACAGCACTGGGTGGTCCTCCTGCCCATTACTACTTCCCATAATATGACTTTCCTTTTCTGCGGTAGAAATCTGCTGCTTGCTGCAGGAAATCTACATCTGGGACTTCAGTAAATCAGACATAACACACACCCTAAGGAGTCCATGCAAAGTGAATGCAATTAGTTATGTTAGGGGCACAATCCTGTTGAAAGTCAATAGGAAACAAAATATACAGTGAGACGAGCCCAGGAAATTCTGGAGGAGGATAAATAGCCAGACTACAGGAAAAGAAGACAGCAGTGGTTTTCTGGATTGGCCATTAGCGGTTTGTCCTGTTAGAAAGATGTGTGAGATTTATTCAGTCATCCTAAGAAACAAAGATGTAGAAATAATAAAGGAAAGAAAAACTCAGCATCAACATAAGGTTAAAAGCATCAAAAAATATTTTCTGATGAAAATTACCTCTTTTCTTTCTAGAATTCCCAATATTTTTAATGTGAAAATTTTAATTTTCAGGATTTTTGCAAAAAGCTTATGACACAGCAAAACTTTGTGAATATATTTTTTTTTTTTAGATTCCTCACAAAACACATTTTTATCAAGTCCTATTAGCTTCCATATGCACAAAATAAATGTCTGACCTTCAGGTATGGGTTTGCCAGGACTCTCAGTTATGACATGCTTGAAGGATGGCACTGTACTTGGGCAAGGCCAGACCCTTTTCTGGTACTGACAAATGTGGTAAGCATCAGACACATCACTCATGATCATTAAGTACAGCTAAGAAATGGGACAGCAGATTTGACTTTTACCACCTCCTTGCCTTCCCAAATGCCAGAGCAGTTAAAGAACTGCTCTTGTTTCATCAGATGAGGCATTCATCTCTGGTCTTTTCAGCTTGTTATGTTTCTTTTACTCAGATAACTGTTATGTGGGTCTAATGAAGAGCACCACCACAGAAGATTCTTCATGGCCTTCTTAAGGCTTTTGCACTAGTGATGAAAAGAATGGGGCCAAAACCTGGCTCAGTAATTTTAGGGAAGTGTTCAAGACGTTTTTAAAGATGTCTCCCTGTAGGATCTAACTTCTGGTCTCAAAGGCAGCCTGAGACCTTCCCCTGCTTCTGTCAATGCTGAGTGCCCCTCTCCTAAACTGAAAATTCTTGTTAGGTCTTGAAGGTTGTGATGACTACAATATATCACTCCCATCACAAACTAAACAAAGTATCAGCATTGAGCCTGGGTATATTCTCTCCAGCATAGTCTTAGAAGGACTCTGAACTGACATTTAAGAACTCAAAGGAGTGATATGCGGTGTGTCACGAAGCTTCTTTCCATGAGTGTCACCAACAAGCATACACAGAATTCATGGTACATAAATATGCATGTTGTCAGGACACTGAAACATGGGTTTTAAACATCTTGAACCTTCCGTATGTTCACTTTCTGTTTCTGTATATTTTATCAGCCACCAGAAATTCCTACACATAAACGAATGGCTAAAATACATGCAACTCAGGGAATAAAAACTTCTGCTCAGCTCCACTAAAAGTTACAGTTTTAAGCCACTGGTGAGACAACCTGTGATTTAACTGGACCATGATTTGAGGCCTTGGGCAGCAAGGCTGCACAGAGAGGCATTTGATGGCTTGTCTGAACAGCAAACCTGGCTTACACAGATAAGGGAAAATGTGAACATTTACCTCTGTAGGTGATTTATTTCTAAACTAATTGCTCTATAGAGTCACAGTTCCTCTAGAATTATATCTGTAGTCAATCCCATATCAGTGTTTCCTGGCCTTCACAGCTGACTCACAGTTTTGGAAGCTGCCTGGGGAGACAGTATCACTGAAATACGCACAGTGCTCTCAGGCAGCTCTTCTGGTTCAAGAAATGGCTTTAACCTGCTCACACGGCATTTAATCCTCAAACAGCTCTTACAGTCTTCAACAGGAGGAAGACTGTGCTATACAGAAGTGCCTCATGGACTGTGCTTGCATGTAGGCCAGGAAATGAACCTGACAACTTAGACCATCCCAGTGGAAGCCTGCCTAACTTGGGTAATGATAAGAAATTATTATTTTCTTAATACTTGACAGCTCTTAAAATTATAAAGTTTTCCCTAAATGTTTTTTTTGCTATGAATTAATGTACAGGTTGCCTCTACAGAATGAACTGGGGAAAATTAGTCATTATTTCTTTAGAACAAAGAAATTATCTGATTGGAGGGTTGAGCAGTGGTGTTGGGTTCCTCCTCAGCACCCTGTTTTCTGGTCTAAACAAGACATATTGTTTCATTCTCTCAGAAGCTTTTGCCAGCCTTGTTACTTTTTGTTCATACCTATCTATTTAGTCTGTCAGTAACTTCAAATACTTGCTCATTCATAAATAAACATGAATAAAGAGAAATAATTTAATCTCATCTCTTTTTTCCACTGTCATGGAATTAGCTGTATATTTACTAAAATTCACTCTCTTCCGTAATCCAAGTCAGTAACTGTGGACTTAGTACAGGCTCGACATCTCCACTCAACCTGGGGGAGTGGAGCGATTTCCCAATCTGTCATCCACACACCTTTTGCCCATAGTATATATCTGAAAATATCACATCAGGCCTTACCAGAAGCCAAAGAAAGTCATGAAGTACCATTATGTCATTTCCTTTATATCTACTGATCCATTACTTCTTAAGGAAGGTGAGTAAATTGATGTGATGAGATGTGACAGATTGCTGGAACCAACATTTTAACAGTCTGAGAACCTGAACAAGCTTCATGAATGAGGATTATACCATGCTTTTAAAAGGGGCCATAAACTATCAGACATAAAAGCATTAACATTCTCTCTCACAGAATTAAAACGTTTCCCATGCCCACAGCATCTCACAGTGATTGCCTATGAAGTTATTGGTAACTTCTTTAAATATCAGCTACGACAACTGTCAGACAGAAAATACTGCCCTGGGTGACCTATGGGGCTGTTTGTTCCTGTAGTGCAGATGGGATGTGAAAGAATATCACAGAATTGTCAGAATTGGAAGGATCGTTGAAGTACTTCTCAATGTTTGTTTTTTTTTTTTTTTTTTTCAAAGTATTTTTATGGATTGGTTCACATTCCAAATATAAATTCCTGTGCAGTTACTTGGAATACAGGCAGATACATTTAATCCCTTCACCTCTGCACCTGGAGAGGGCATTACAGTAGCAAAAGAGAAAGGCATATGTAGAATTGACAGCAGCCATATGGCAAAACAGGTGCTCTCATTTGCAGACTGAAAGATGCTTATCCAGTACTTTTAAACACTAGCTTTTTACAACACTCAGTGCTGTGTTCTCTTTCAGGCCCCACAAGAATTAAGTGGCTAAACTGGACAGCTTTCAGAGAGTGAGATGTATGCTCAGACAGCAGGAAAACATGATCTAAGGAAACAGAACGGAAATTGAGGGTGGACATGACAGAAATCCTGAAGTATGTAGAATGTTGCTGAAAAGAGAGAGGTAGTGGATTTTTCTACATAGCTATCTGGGTTAGGTCAACAAGCCATGGACTTCAGTTGTCTTTAGAGAGACAAAGACAGCTTGTCAGAGAAAAAAAAAAAAACACCACAGTATTCAAAAGGCTATACTGAAATAGGCTTTCTTGGAAAGTCTGGGGGTTTGGATTAGTTGTGGGTGTTTTAAGAATTTGAAAAGCACTACTGAGACAGATGTGTATAGGGCAGGAACACGGACTAGGTGAGTCTCTGGAAGTCCCTTAAGCCCTGCTACAGTATTCACCCCACAGAGTTGTGGCTCTCTGGTCATAACCTCATCCCTTTGCTGAATGCAGTGGCAAACAGCAAAGTTCCTGTCATCTTAGCTATTGCAGACAAGCAGTGACGGCACCAGTATGTCATTTCTGGATAAACTTCCATGTATGTCATTCATGATACTTTAGCTCAGGGCCCTTTTCCCCCATTTTGCTTCAAGAGTTGGAAAGAATTGGGATTTACTTACTTTTGCATGGGATAAGACTGAAAGCTGAAAGATTTCAGGGCACATTTCTGTCAGAAGCAATCTGAGTCCAGCATGTCCCAGTTTCTGAAGATCTCCTTTGTTTCTGTTGAACATACTCACTTTAATTCACGGATCTGAATGTTCAACAACTACAAGACCATCTCACCTAACCATTTTTGTTTCATCTTTCACTCTCCCCCTCAAACAAATCAAATCCGTTTGCTTAAATACATTTAGCCTTTTCTCTTTGGTTCCAGGGAAGGGGAATGACACTTACTTTAGCATGATCCATCCAGAATAAGTGTTAAATACATTGGAGTACCAGTTCTTAAAAAGGAGATTTGAACCACACACAGTTCAGTGGCTTTTCTTTAGAGGATAGTAAAACTTTTCATGTCAGCCATTTAGTTTGCTTTGTCATATTTGTCTTCCTTGAACTGCATAGGATTGTTTTTATTTCGAGTTTCATTAGCAGATCCAAAGTGGAAAGAGAGTTGCTGCATCAATCAATAGCCAAAGAAAATAAATCTCAGCTCTTCCCTGCAAATATGTTGCTGCAGGATATGCTTTCCTTCAGAGAGTTTTATTCACGACAGAAGCCAGCCATCTGCTGGATTTCTACTGCTATAACCGTTTCCAGGACTGCAGGACAGAGCTGCTTGCTGATGTTAAAAAAAAAATCCAAATTTTCCTTCAAGCTTTATGAAGAATAAGCAGGTGGAGGAACTATGCAGAGATCTTGTAAAAGTAGGCCATTAGACAGATATTAAGGTCTAATAAAAGTGAAAATCTCCATCATGAGGAGGAACAGAGCACAGGACTTGAAAGCACAGATTCACCATCTATCTACATGGTGAAAACCTAAGCAATGAAAACCAGAGCACTGAACCAGTTGCTCCTCAGACCTTCAGAGGAAAAGGACTAGAACACTGTCATGGCATGGAACGCACCAAGAGGACAGAAAGCCATGCCACCTGAACAGTTCATTGCCTACAGGAGTACAGGACTTACAATGGCAAGTGCATTTTGGGACTGTGTAACATTTAGGATGGAAATACTTAAGAGGGCTATGGAAATATGCAAAATGTATTATGGGATGTTTAAAGGAATCAAAGGTGGGTAAAGAGAGGGACTGAGGTGAACTGAGGAGGAACAAGAGCAGGGAAATAAAGGGGAAAGCATCTGGATGTGTGTTGCCATGTTACTGGTAAGCATATTTCTGTCTCTGGACATACAGTGTTTGATCACTACAGCCTGTCCTGTACCCTCATTCAGGGTACCTCAAGGGTAACTGAAGGAGGAAGAAGGAGGCAGGTGGAATGAACTGGGCATTACGTTCAGCTAGGAAGCCAGGGCTGCATTTTTATTCTTTTCCTGATTGGATCTGAAGCTGCTGATTCCAAGCTTGTCTTTATTACTTGCCATGATGGCTGGGTGAAGCAGGGATTAAGTTATCCCCCCTTTGAATGCTCTGCTCTTTTCTCTATAGTAACAGTGTAGGAAGTCATATCTCAGAAGCAAAAGGCCGAATATACTGTTTCAAGACAAAGGCTGGCTAGATTTCATATTTCTGGCTGGGACAGAGTTAATTTTCTTCCTAGTAGTTGGTACGGTGCTGTATTTTGGATTTAGTATGAGAAATAAGGATAACACACTGATGTTTTAGTTGTTGCTAAGTAGTGCTTATCCTAAGATGAGGATTTTTCAGTTCCTCATGCTCTGCCAGTGAATAAGTGCACTAGAAGCTGGGAGGGAGCATGGCCAGAGCAGCTGACCCAAGCTATCCAAAAATATATTCCATGCCATAGGATGTCATGCTTAGTATATAAACTGGAGGCAGTTGACCAAGAGGAGCTAATCTCTGCTCGAGCACTGACTAGGCATTAGTCAGTGAGTGGTGAGCAACTGCATTGTGCATCACTTGTTTTCCCTGGGATTTTTTACACTCTATTTCTTATCTTTTCGTTATGATTATTGCTATTAATATTAGTATCGCTTATTACTACTATAATATTTTATTTCATTTATCAAACTGTTCTTAACCCTCAAGTTTTGCTTTTTCTTGATTCTCTTTCCCATCCTACTAGGAGGGACAGAGGAATGAGAGAGTGGCTCCTTGGTGCTTAGTTTCCAGCTAGAGTTAAACCACTAGAGTACAGAGGTGTATCCTGTTAGCTAATGGGGCTGAAATAATAATGACTTTCTTAATAGTCTCTGTCAGGAATCTGGTGCAGCACTGCTTAGAAATGACAGCTTGATGATAGGACAAACTGGTTGATTTACCAAGTGAATTACCACTGGAAGTGCACCCAGACCTCAGACTGTGATTTTTAACAACGCAGAAGTTTACTTCCCGCCCACACAACCCTGGCTTGCTTACATTTTCATTACCTTTCTCTGACAGATCTCTAAAATGAGAAAATGATGAACAGTGGAAATGTGGGGATGGAAACCATTAATTGAACTAATGAAAAAGGATGCTCACCTTCAAGGGGAAAAATTAAAAAATCTTCCACACTTCTGTTCCTAATACAGCAATTTCAGGTTGCTGGGACTAAGAGGTTATTAAAGATGACTTTATATTCTGCTCTCTGTGGATACAAAGATTGCTCTGCTGGTTGGGTGACTAGACCAAGGGCAATCACTGGATTTACCATCAACAGAGGAGTTGCAGCTCCTCTCTCCGTGCATTTAGCTTGGCACTGACATGGCCCCTGCATTGTTTCATAGATGGCAAAATAGTCTCATAGCTGAAAACTGGACTCTGGAAAAACAGTAAATCCAGAGCATCATCCCTTTAATCCACTTGAGCATCTTGCGACAGCTCTGGGGTGCTGTGAGTGCATGGAGTGTCTGTGGCCAGATATCAGGAGGGGGCCTGTGAGGAGAGGCCAGGACTGCCCCATGTCAGACAGCTGGTCCCAGCTGGCTCCAGTGGCCCCACCATAGGACACAGCTGAGCCCTTCGGCCAAGGTGGGTGCACTCTGCTCTGAAAACCTGAGTGGTGCTTTCAGAAGGTGCTTCTTGCTGCTTTCTGTGCCTTATTGGGCCAGAAACACCCAAAAGGCTTTTCAAAGCTTCTGTTCCTATTTCCATCAGGTATTACCAAGAGAAGTATGAGGAAGAAAAATGTTTTGTCTCTCTAATAGCTCACCATTTGGGTTTGCTTCTAGGTTTACCTAGAGGCTGCACACATCCTTTATCTTAACTGAACCAATTTCAACTTCCATATAAATTTCTGTGAGCCTGTGTACTCAAGGAACAAAGTTAAAAGTACTCTCTGCTAATGATTTTCCAGCACTACTCCTTTTATTGACGTTCTTGCTGCAATTGCCTGAAAGCACATCACCCCCAGGGCCTCAGTGAATATTCAGAGAAAACAATTATGTTTAAAATAATGTCTCTCACAAACTCAAAATTAAGGCAACCTGTTGGTACAAATGGCCTGAGAGCATTAGCACATCGATCCCAAAGGCAAGCATGGTGCGAGCTCATTTCTGAAGTTTTAAATCTGTTTTCCAAGATTTTAAATGTGCCCAACTTGCACAAGCAGGAAAAATCAAAGCCAGCACTGACCCTCTTCCAGCCGCACACTCACAACTACAAATCCTGGTTCAGAATAACAGTATTTTCTTTACTGCTGCTAATTTCTGAGCTCTTCTAGAAAGAACTGTGCTGCTGTTTAAACTCTAAATCAGTCAACACCAGTGCCTCTAGTGTGGGATTACTGCTCCCTGTGATTGACACCAGAGAAGTCCATGGCAAGATTCTAATGCAATCTGATTCATTATTGATGGACCTGAATCATGCTTCTCATGAACTGCATGAACTGCTGGGTGGAGGTTTTGATTATGATTTTTAAAACGTCCAGTCTTCACAATTTGAAGAGACAGGGAAAAGTTTACAGCAAGCACAGATTAGAGTCAAGGTAAGGATAGTCTCTGGAGACCTTCTTGGTTCCATACTTCTGGTTCTTACATTTCTCTTCCTCTAGTCTGTTGATGACTGCATTGTCATTTCCAATAACTGTCCAGAAAATCCACATGGAATTCACTGACAACGTAAAGGGCAATTGCAAAGGGAATCTAACAATAAGTAATACCCAAGACAAAAACTCTTAGTCTGCTGCTCTAATTCTTCGCTTCTAAAAGCTTTCCTGAATCTCTTTTCTGTTATTTTGCCTTCAGTCCAAGACTGAGTTTTCCTGCTGTAGGCTTAAAAGAGAAAAGAGCTGCAAGCAAACACCCAGTCAGTGTCTCCAGGGACATTTCTGCACATTGTAGGGGACAGTCAAGACATTTGGCTACTTTGTAGTGTTCCTCTGTGTTTCAAATCATGAGTGGGATCCGGTCCTTTTTGCACTTTCAATGAGCCACTGTGTCTGGCCCTATAGGTCTATGAATCAATCAAGAATTTGCCATTTTTTCCTCACCCTGGGAAGAGTTCTCTGCTGTGCTGTGAGGCTTGTAAAACTCTCTGAGAGTGGAAGGTGTTATTTATGAAATATGCACGACTCCTAAATTAGATAATTGTGCCACTAGTCTGCAGCTTTTGCTTGTGACTCCTATTTGCAAAGGATCTCAATATTCCACTTGCTGTATGCTTATTGTGTCCACCCACTATCTCTTTATTTGGGCTAAAAAAATTCTTGGAAACCATCTTTGTGTCCTGCTTTTCTACAGCATAGGACAAAGGGATGGAGATTGCTTTTGCAGTAAAGAAAATAAGTTACCTTCTGAGTTCCTGAGTTGCAAAAGCATTGGAGGTAAAAATAGAAAAGTGGAATATACAATCAAAGGGATTTTCTCTTAGAACCACCTACTGGACAAATACATGGATATGAATCCTTAAAACACTATTTATTCCGGTATGAAATTTCCTGCTTTGGCAGGGAGTTGGACTAGATGATCTCTCGAGGTCCCTTCCAGCCCCTAACATTCTGTGATTCTATGATTCTGTGAAATTTATTTACACAAGAAAGGATATTCCTCATTATCTAGTTGCTAGATTTTTTCCCTCGATATTTGAGAATGCTTTTACAGGTCAATTAGATCTCAGCTCCACTAATTACATCATCCCAAGTTCAAACACATTATCGAGTAAGATTTGTTCTGATGTCAGTCTGAAGACAAAGCAGCTGGATTGACTTCAGAGCACAATGCTGTATATATAGCATGTAAATGAGAGCAAAGCTTGGTTCCCCTCCATGATACCCACCTTGATGTGACAAGAGAGTTCTCTGGCAAAAATTCCTCTTTCCCCCTAATCTTGGCTCTTCAATGAGGTACTTCTGAAATCAGCTTCCTCTAGTATTTCCAGTATCCTTCCAGTATCTGAAGGGGGCCTACAAGAAAGCTGGGGAGGGACTTTTTAGGCTATCAGGTAGTGATAGGACTAGGGGGAATGGAATGAAGCTGGAAGTGGGGAGATTCAGGCTGGACGTGAGGAGGAAGTTCTTCCCCATGAGAGTGGTGAGAGCCTGGAATGGCTTGTCCAGGGAGGTGGTTGGGGCCCATCCCTGGAGGTGTTTAAGGCCAGGCTGGATGAGGCTCTGGCCAGCCTGATCTAGTGTGAGGTGTCCCTGCCCATGGCAGGGGGGTTGGAACTATATGATCCTTGTGGTCCCTTCCAACCCTGACTGATTCTATGATTCTATGATTCTATGATTTTATGTATGCACAAGACTGCTTTTTCATTACTCTGTACACTGACAAGCATTAGATAACATCAAGTCACAACTATTTTACTGGGGAAGACAGTTTTGGGAGCATCCTACTCTTAATAGTTTGTATTGGTACAAGAGTTCCCCTGATGTTCCCACATTGATACAATTTTCCATTATGGAAAACTTCTGACTACCATCACATTTCAGATGGAATAGATGTAAAACCATAACAGAGCAGAAGGATGCACAGATTCAGAATGGACAGTGAGCAATAGTATTCCCTAGACATTTCTAAATCAAAGCCACTATTATTTTTCGGTATTTTTCAGGTATTTGTATCCTGTCACAGCACCCACTGTGTTTCTTAGCACTTTGATGTGGTAGTTTATTGCCTTTGGAGTATAGTTTTGACACACTTTAACGTGACAGAAGTGCAGTCAGTCACCAGAATTAATGTGTTCTTCACTGTCCTTGCCTCTTTCATGCTGACACAAGCACTGCTGAAGCCATTCTGTA
Source organism: Indicator indicator (assembly GCF_027791375.1). NCBI lineage: Eukaryota > Metazoa > Chordata > Aves > Piciformes > Indicatoridae > Indicator > Indicator indicator. The sequence continues at coordinate 19,962,378 of NC_072021.1, forward strand.
AATCAAGACTGGGACAGATCCCAGCTGAAAACTCATCTTTTGGAGAAATCTGCTATGTTTAATTCCCTGTTCCAGATGACTGTGCTGCTGTTCAAGAAGCAGTGCCAGTGTAAGAGTGTGCTGGGAAGGTCTATGCAGTTCAAAGAGCCATCCCAGCATGAATTTATATTTGGACAGCCACCTGAGTTAAAATGCTACACCTAATACCTACATGAGTTTCTCAAAATTCATCTTCCTGTAGATTTTTGTATATATCTTTCTTTTTTCAGTTCTTCTTCTTTAAGAACCTTGAATAAACTACAGCTCAAACTTTTTCCCTGTCAAATGGAAGGTGAGTTTTCCAGAATTCAGATTAGTCTTCTGACACTTTCCCAATAAGTGAGCATGCTTTTTGAATAATGGAACATAGAGCATGAAATTCTATGTAAAGGTGGACACTGTATCCTGGAGACACCATTTCAGCAATGGTCTTGCTAATGCTGGCAACTGAAAATTCTTTTAGTCCCTTCCCATAATCAAAGGTCTCCTGGTCCTCATCCAACCATTTACCACTGTAGCTACGGGACAAAGTTTGGGCCTCTAAGTTCTTTTCAATTTCACTGTTTTATATTTTTAAACCAATGCTTTATCATTTGTTCCTGGGAACAAGATTTAATGCATTTAGTTGCATTAAAAGAGCTAAGTAAAGGAGTAGAACAAAAAGAAGTTATACATGTAGCAATCTTCCTCCAGTTCCAGACAACTGAAGGTTGTTCATCCTAGTTGAGTTGCTACTGTATTTCCAAGGCAGAAGTATCAACCAGGTGGGCTCTAACACCCATGTGAGGAACCTTCTTACATCATAGCTTGAGGAAGGACAACAGCTTCTCAGGTGAGCCAGCCCAAACACAAAAACTCATCTGTTCTTTCATGCCATCCCTCTTCTATTATAAGTACTGGGACTAAATTGAGGCTGTACATGCTTGATTTATTTTCTGTTTTACAATAATGATCATCTTTAAAAATAAACAGATTTAAAAAGTGTAAGACAGAGCTGCTTGAGACAAGACAATGAAAATACAAGGATTAGCTGTTCCTCCACTTACCAAGAAATTGGGAAAGAACAAACAGAAGTAGGTCTAAAGAAATCAAGAAAAGTCATCTATTAGATGCTTCCTTCTGAAGGATTCAGTTATTATCTTGACACTATCTGTAAGACAATGAAGAAGAATCAGTGCAATGTGAAGAGTTACTTTAATAGTACATTTTTACATTACATGACTTGGCTAGCAGCCCTTCAAGTGGACAACTGAAAAGGTAGAGCATACAATATAAGAAAATAGAGATTGAAGAACATTACAGATAATCTGGCCTCTGTTGTGCCTGAATGATTAACTCATCTGAAATCATCCCTGGCAGGTGTTTGTCTAATATATTATTTACAATCTGAATGACAGAGATTCCCATCTCTGTAAATAGTGTTCTTCAGTGTTTATTGTCCTTAAAAGTATTTCTCATTTTCTTATTTAAATGTCTCTTGCTAAAGCTTAAGCTAAATACTTTTTTGTTTTGCCAGCTATATATATGAAGAACATTTTAGTCTTGTCTTGCTGAAATAAACTTGCCACAGTTGAAAGTGAGAGGGTCTGTATTCTCAAGAGCATATGATGTTGTTTATTTTTGTCTTGCCCCAGACACAGTATTTTCTAAGGTTTATGTTTGTCTCTTGGTCCCTTCACACAGTCTACATCCAGATTTTTTCTACACAGTCCACATGTGGCTTGAAAGTTATACTCCATGCTCGACTCAGGACTGTAGCTGTTGCCTTTGTAGCGTTGAGCAGAGTAGGAGGATGTTTGTCCTATAACCCATTTGTTTGAACATTTCAGAAATAACAGAGGTGTGCACTAATATTAACTTGAGTTTGCTTTGTGGTCTAATGTATCTGACATTCTCATGAACACTTTTATCTAAGTGGTCATTTTAAAACATTTTGCCAGGTAGCTGTTGTGTCTAAATCTCCTATGCATTACATAGTGTGTGAAATTCAGTCTTCATCCACCTGGATGATGTCTCCCAAGGCCATTCTTCGAGTAGACTGCCTCCTCACAAAGGAGGCTTCATCCATTTCCCCTTGCTTTGCTCCTCGTTCCTTCTGCTTTTTGGCCACATTTTCAATGAGCTTACTTGCATCACTGAGGGTTTTTTGTGTTCGTTGACCTGCAGATTTCTGCTTTCCTTCCCCCACACTTGGATCCATGACCTTTAAGGGTTTGGCTTTCCCATGGTCTTCCTGCTGCTCTTTTATGTGCCTTAATTTGAATCGGCGCTGAGAAACATTCTGGCAAGGGTCAGAGATGCTGTCAGGTCTGTTAGCTTCATCATACATGTCAGATACCTGGAGAGTGGGGATTAATGGCTTATGGAATGTCTTTGGAGCATCTTCAACACCAGGTTGTTTAGTCACCTTAGAAGTTGCCTCTGGGGGCAAAATAATTTGAATTTCTCCCAGAGGTTTGCTGCTTTTAGGGACTAAGGAATCATCTTTATTCTCCAGAGCTGCCATTTCACTCAGTCTCATCTTTTCAACCTCCCCCTGAACCAGATTCTTTACCCTTTTCACATGGGGTTCATTGCTGGTTGAGTTGATAACTGTGAGCTTCTGAGCAGCCATTTGGGTTTCTCTCTGGATGCTCATAATCTTTTGGAGCTGGGCTTCTTTTACTTCCACAGGGATCTCCAGAGGGGCTAACTTCACAGGCCTCTTCACAGTGATGTTTTCTGTGCTGCAGAACTCATTTGCGCGATGCAGGCTGGGAGACAAAGCTCCCTCTTTTTTCGCTTTTTCTGGCCATAGTTTTTTCTCTCCCTGGGATAGCCTTTTCTCTGAAATCCTTGGAGAAGGAGGCTGGAAACCAAGGTTTCTATGTTCACTTCCTGTCTTCCCTGCTGCCAAGATGTGAATGGGCTTTTTCTCAGGCTGCAGGTTCACAATGGTGACTTCACTGATAGTGCAGTTGTACTTGGGCTTTTCTTCAGCCATTGAGACACCCTTAAAGAAAGCAAATGGATGCAAGAATCACTATCATGCATTGTATTAGTCATCACTGTTAGGTTTTTATATGATGTTTGAGAGTCTGACAAGAGTGCAAGCTTGGTGTCCCTTAAAGCGTACTCTTCATAACCATAAATCCTAGGCACTGTGCTCCGTATTTGGATGTACCCCAGGCTAATCTAAAATAAGGGACAAATTTAGTCTCTGTGTCTGGAAACTAAATAACCCTGACAACTGAGGAATCAGGGCTTGTCTTCTCCCTAGCTGTCACTGGTGCATCTCAAACAGCATTACCATTCTTTCTCCCACTCTCTCCCAAATATTGAGTGCCCTTTCTAAACAGTGAACAGCGAGTGGGAATTTTAAGAACCTGATCTTAGTATAATTGTAAATAAAAAATTATATGTGCCTTGTCCCTTTTGTTTCTTGCTGTGTTCCAAGAAAACACTTAAGGCTGCCTACAGCTCTCTAAATGAGAAGTGAAATAAAAGAAACATAAATAAACTTTTGTCCTAAAATGCAGACACATAAAGTGATGAAACAGAACAAAACTCTCATTCAAAGTGAGGTATGGGAATGGAAAGAAAGAAAAGGTAAACAACAAAGTACCTAGACATTATCATTTTTAAAAAAGATCTTGTTTGAAAAGCCTTTTAGTTGCCTTTAAAAATGAGTATAGAACAACCTGCCTAGACAATGCCTCTTTCTAGCTATGGCTATTATGTGTTTTCATGCTAGTTTTAGATAAGAGTGATTAGATGATTAAATCATTCACTGCTGAACTCATCTGAGGAACATTCAGCCAAGTTAAGAAGACCTGGAGAAATTTTACACACCACCTAAATCCGATTGGAGTCCTAATGTTAACGCACTTAAAACCCATCCAAGGCTAATCTGCAAGATAAACTGCATCCTCTGTTACCCTGCACACATTACTCAGTACCTTCTCAAAATGTCCATCTGCTATGTATATACTCCTGCTTAAAATTTAATTAAGTAATTGGCTCAATTTTGTGTAGGTAATTGCTCTGTGCCCAAAATTCCCTTTGCAGTCAATGAGAGACCCATACAAAGAATGACTGCTTCAAGCTCTCAGGATCAAAGTATTATGATAGTGGTGTTATCAAAGGGACCACCAGTCTTTATTTAGAAACCACAACCTTCATGTAATTTAAATACTTTCCTTCCTGGCCTCAGCTTGCTGATCCTTCTGATATAAACTGCACAGTAATGGAAGAAGCAAAATCAGAACAATCACAGTACATTACTACTATTTTACTGAATCTGTTGCATGCAGTGTGGCCCAGTGACAGAGTAGCATGGAGTGGCCTCAGATCTAGGAACTTGGTGTACCCTGTAAATGGGAATATGATGACCCTCTGCTTAAGCTATCTTAGTGCCCAGAATGGATGGTCCTGAAAGAGAGATGCTTCTATTATTTTACTTCATTTTGATTTCAGAAGCCTGCTCATTGCAGCATAATAAACACTTGGTTTGCAGGCAGAAAGTGAGATTTGCAATAGAATCTTAGGGAAATCAGATGCCATTTTGAAACCTTCTTCACTAGCTTGGCAACTAGGTTGAGAGAAGAGACTGAGCAGAGGTTCCTTTCTGTCTTGGTCCATAGCTTCTGTTGTTCTTTCTACAACTGATTAAACAGGGCATATCTGAAGCAGCTTCAGAGGCCCTGAAATTTTCTGTTGGTGTGTACCTGGCAAAATAAGGAAGCAAAATGGGACAAGAGTATAGGATTTGCTTAGATCTCCTGACAGCCAGCTGGACTTTAACCAGAAAGTCAATCTGTCAGCAAACAAAGCAGCAGGTTTCTGTGCTATACAAAGCTCTGCAGGTCTTGCGATCCAAACCATTATTTTATGCAAGTCACTTCTCTGTACTGCTCAGAAACACTTCCCTATTACAATTGTATCATGAACATACCCACCAGGAGGCAACACTGGAATTATAATATACATGATTATAGATACATAATGTTTGAAGGGAATTCATTAAAAGCTTCCTTTTAAAATCCCTATTTTCTAAGTCACACTTGTGAAGTTTCCTCTCCTTGTTCATTGAAGCCAAATTTATAGTACATTATATAAGAAAAAAATAAAACAATCTAATGAACCAAACAAAACCCTCTCTAAATCTCAAGCTCTTCCTACATGAGGAAAAGCTTTAATCTCATTGCTACAGGATAATCTGTAGTGGTAAGCAGATGTTGCACAACTCAGATGCTTTTCTTTCCCGTCATCACATGTCTCAGCTGATTGCTGTGGTTCAAAGGAGAGGACAGAAATACCTAAGAAAGGAAGCTCACAGATAAAATCCTCCATCTTATCTGGTTGAAAGCTTTTCTCCAGAGTGGAGTTTTCTGAGTTCAATTCCAAAATAAATACCAAGCCTTCAGTATGCCTTAATTCTCCATGTGATGCCTGAAGCTTTGCTACTGAAAAGCCCTGTGGCACGTGAAGATCCATTACACATGCTGTCATTCGACAGGGGAGAGAAGGTTTCAGTTTAAATTTCTAGGAGTGAATGGCATTGCATCCACGGCAGATTCTGCATACACTGTAAATAGCTCAGATCATTGTGAATGGATGGCAGCAAACAGAGCCAGCACCTGAACAGCTCCCAGAAAAACCTTAACTATCCATCCTTGCAGTACTCTGCCAGCTGGCATAAAGATCACACCTGCAACATCAGGGACTTAGATCATCATTTGATGTACCAGAAAAATTTTACAACCCAATATTGTCTGTAGGCCAGTGGATCTTAAGAGGTCAGATGATACCTTAGGCTGGTAAAGATAAAACATAACAGTGTCTGCAATCAGCATTACTGAAGAGAGTGCTAACATCACACCTAGCTGTCTTTGATCCCAAAACAACCAGGTATTAAGGTGGAAGGAGTTGAGAGACTTCACAGAAGTTCCTACTGCGTCTCCTCAGTGCAGGATCCAGAGATCATGTGCCATTCTGCCACAGCTCCCTTCCCATTGAACTACTTGGAATCTTAAAATAATGATGATAGCAAGAAGAGTTTCAAAACACAACAAAAGTAAGCCAAGTGAGTGGTCTAAAAAACAGACTAGTATCAGGAAACTCACTTCCAATCCCTACAAGCTCCTCATGTGATGGCAGGGAAGATTCTTGTTCCTCTGTGATGATGCTTTCTACCTGTAAATTTGTACTGATGCCCTCTCCTAACCCCTAGGAAGGTTTTGGGTATAAGTATGTTAGACAGTATTAAGCTGCTTAGCACTCAGCACTGAGTTGTGTTAGTTCTCAAAATAGGGTCAATTCCAGATAGTGCAATTTTCTGACACAAAGTGCTCTAGAGAAGGTAACATCAGTTAAATAATCAAAACCTGAGAAAACCTATAATCACTTGAAAATTATGCTAAGCATGTATATAACATTTTTCTCAACAGTGCTCTGCCAATTTCTTCATATTGTGTAGGATTTTAAAGACCTTAGTACAAATTTTGGTTTGTGTAGGACTTGTTTTTATATTGAAGGGGTTTATTTTGCAAGTGAGAGAACATTTTGTATGTGACGTTATCATTAATCTAAAGGAATGTTTAGTGAAAACACTTAAAAATTGTTCATAAATTTTGGGGGATCTTAAGTGGATTTACACTATTTGCTACAATTTGGCACACTCTCATTCCTAATGCCATCATTGCTTTAGTAGCTCCTACATGAATTCATGAAGAGACCAGTCTGAGTCCTAGGAAAGCTGCAGCAGACATGCCCTTGCAGACAGCTAATTTGCAAACCATGGAGTCTCCAGACTTCCCTCATGACTTCCAAACTTTACTGAACAACCTAAGTCTTGGGAAGCTTCTTGTAGGGATTTGTGATATTGCAGGAAAGAAGAGGAGGTGCAGAACTCCAGTGCTGGACCTAATTGACACTGTGATGACAAGAAAGTCATGCAAGCTAACTTTTCCAGCTTCCGCATCTAAACAGGGACATTGTTCTTTATTTAGACCAAGACAAAGACTTGTAAAAAGTGAGCAACTAATATTAGATTTCTAAACCCAGATTTAAGATATAAATAAATGACCTGGTTTTCAACAGTAGCACTGGCTTTGCACATTCTTAAATTCAGCCAACTTACTTAAGTATCTTAATCATAATTCAAGATTGTATCTTCAGCTTCAAAAATCTTAGCTTCAGCTGTGAAAATAAGGACAATTATTTTCCTAAATCCTGATCACCTTCAAATCCTAGCCATTTCAACAATGTCTGAGAAGTAAAGGTCTGCATCTGCAGTTGGACCCATGCTGACTGGGGTATCTATGTGTGTATGATATTACATAAGTAGCCTAAATCTTATTGCTGTGAATGGAGTGAAACAGAAATTAAAAATGCAATATCCCTTGCTAACTACCAACTTCTGTTTATGTTATGTGCCAACATAGGAGCATGAGCAGAACTTGCAGACACAAAGAGAGTGAGCTCTTCTCTTGCCAGTTTTGCTTAGAGCTTGGTACTGTAAAATCCAGAGAGAAGGAGCTGTCTGCTGCAATGGAAGCTCCTGTCTAGGAATTAATTTGGTACCCTGCACTATCCCGCTGATAAGAGGCCAGCACCTTGAAGGCAATGAGAGCAACTCTGCAATCATTCGATCTGCCTGCTCTCTGGACACCACTCATCCATTGCACTCAGAAATACTCGAGAGAAAAACACCTTTTCTCCCTCTCCCCTGCAACATTTCATTCAGAACAAAAGAATGAGCATGCCTGTCTTCTGAAAAGGAAGTGTCAGCAGTGCCATTATCTTCACTTAAAACATAGAGGATTCTTAGAACAGAGATCCTCAAGCCCCCACATCCCATCTCTCCACCGCATGGTGGGGTCATCACTCTTCCCAGAATTGTTCCTCTTTGGTTTGTTAGACCAGTTAGGCCAGAAGTGAAAAACTGGCGTGATTATGAACATTGACAGCAAGGGCACATTTGGAGGTGCCCTTTGAAAAAGATAGTTTAATACAAAAAGGCTTCAGTACTAAAATCTTCCTGAATGTCCAGCTAAAAGGCTAAAAGCCCCTATCCTTTCCCCTTGCTGCAATGTTTGTGAGTCCAGAGCTCCAGCAGAAGGGGTTGAAATTGCTTCTAGTCCAGGTGTGCCTCCTGCTTTAGTTAGGGCATATTACCAACAGGTTGCTTCAGGCGTAGTCTCTTCAGACCAGAGGAATCCCTATAGTAGGAAAGGCTTTTAGAGGGCATTTATGAGCTGTTTGATGGCTGTGCTCAGCTATGGTCTCTTCAGCTGTTAGAGTCTAGTCTGAGCTGGATGTCTAGGACACCCTCAATAGGAACAAAGAGTGACCAGGTCACACTTTCTGAAAATAGGTACTTCATACAGTACCTCAGATAGTGAGGTGACTCATCTTCCAGAAGATCCTATCCCACTTTGTGGCTCAAGTAAAGGAGGGAAACTCATTCTAGGGAGCTAGCAGGGGACTGCAGCCTGAGAAGGAGACTCCTGTTAATGGCTGGGACGAACTCTGAATTTGTTCTGCCCTTTGTGATGATTTTCTTATCCAATTTTTTGTGCTTATTACTCACCTCGTACTATCAAGTTTTTCAAATATTCATATTAAACTGTAGGCAGCATATAGTGATATGCCAGTACTGATGTTGAAGTAGAATTACCTGCTAGTCCTGTTAATCTACTGATGATTTGACAGTAGGAGTAGGACAAATAGAGCTCCTTTGTTAAAAAAAATATTAAATATGACCTGAAAGTCCACAGTGTTCTAGTTCCCTGAAAACTTACCACTTTGTTGAATGCTGTAGCATTTAAGCCCAGAGAATAGTCAATGACAGCCCATCCTCAGATCGACTAATGACATGGATGTTGAAAGACTGTTATGTCACTTCTTTTATCCTCAGGCCCATTATCTGACTCGTCTCCCTTTCACGCTTCAAATAGAAGCTGCTTTATAGAGCAGTGCAGTGGGCAAGCAGGGGAGGTAGGGATTGGTACTACATTTTCTATAGGCTTGCTCCACAGCCATACACAAGTCTATGCCTTGCAATCAAAATTGGCCTTTAGATATTTTGAAAAAATTTGGAGTCTATTAAATCTACTACACTGCTTAAGAAAGTCACTATAACCTATTCCAACCTAAATTTGCCTCTAGCAAATTTAGCTAGGGCTTAAGCAGGACACTGTTTGGCTTATTCCATTCTACCCAGTGTTCCTAAAGTTGCGCAGTGTTATTCAGCTCCTGTGCTCTGCTCTGGGAAGGGCTACATTTCAATGACATGTGGATCTCTGCACCATTTGGAGACCGCTGTAGGACCTTCCAGATGGTAGGCAGAATACATTAATCTATGTCATGAAAATTTAATTCATATGAAGGTAATAAATTGTTTATGTATAAAATAGGCAGGACTAATACATTAGCATTCAGGGCTGAATCACACCAGGATACAGGCACACACAGTTCACAGCGAACTCAGCTTTTTGGCTGTTATAACAAGAATCAATTGAATAGAATTATTAAGTGCAGATAGTCTGTGTTTGGATAGAATATGCTAACATACAAGCTACTGCACTGCTAAAACAACCCACCCATCTCCATAGTAATTTTAACTCACTCATAAGAAACCAGCCATGATTTAAAAGAGAAAAAGAATAATAGAGAGAGTATGTAACAGCATGGGCTTGCTGCTACATTTGCATTGACGTCAGAGCAAACAAGATTAAATGAAGGCAAGCACAGCTACAGAAATGTGACCTTAAACACAGCCCCAGAGTTGCAGATATTGCCAAAATCTTAACTGTAACTCCACCTGGTTTGCTGACGTAGCCCCAGAGAGCCTTCAAGAAGCAGCCAAAGATCCCTGTGGCATCTGGCATAGTGAGAGCTTTGTTCACTTTTGAGCAATGGGCATGTTGCCACAGAAAGGAATCGGGATGGGACAGGAAGGATCCAGCTGGCACGGTCCTCCAGAAGGAACCATCAAGGCTGGCAGAATTTGCAGCAGCTTCTTAGCTGCTGTAAGCTCTGATGTGGCTGCTTTGGCCTCTGCTTAGTCCAGGGTTAGTGAAAAGATGAAAAAATACTTGATCTCATTTTCCCAGTCACTCACTCTCCTCCTTTTAGCCAGGTGTAACCTTGACACTTTTGAGATCTAGTCTTGGAAAGCCCAAGCCACACAGAAAACCAGGCTGCTGGGAATAATGGTTAATGACACTTTCAAAGGCTAAGAACAATTGGAGCTAAAACCCTGTTACCATAGGAGCAAAGCCCATTTAAGTCTACCCATTCAAATAAAGCATGATTATATGGTGACATTGCCAAAATCTATGCCACTGCTCACTGAACAAAAATTAACAAAAAATAAAGATCCACAACTAAGAAAACTTATTATCTGGCAGAGAAACTCCCTTCCAAACAAACCAAGCTGATACAGCCCAGTCTTCTCAGACAGTGTGATTTAGAAGGAACAAACATGTTTCTTTGGAATTAAAGGATGGAATTATCTGCTGTGCATCACTTAAACCTTTCAAAACCAGGCTGAATTGGGGTGTAACTGATTTCATGATTTCACCAAGTCTCACTACTCTGACCATTATTTCACTTTATATTTACTGTAAAACAGATTCCACTTTGGATCTCTGGGGTAAAGCACCTTTCTAAAAATTCAAATGAGATCAACCAGAATAGCAATTTCAGGTTAATTCCCCTATTTGGAGAAGATAATCCAAATACAAAAATACCTCTTTCTTCATGTCTTTGTAGAGAGGAGTTCTGGAATGGTTAAAGCATATTGGGAGAGTTTTGACAGATAAATTACACTTTGATACCTTCTCCAATCAATTTGTCCTAGCTGAAAAAAACTGGAGATAGTTTATATGTGAACTACTGAGAATTACATTCTTATCCTGTTTCCTCCTTGTGACATCTCTGCCTAACTACAGGCAGATGGGAAATTTGGGGTTTCTTGCAGATTAAAGTCCATAATATAACCAGGCAGGTTCCTTGTGGGGGATGAGGGGAAAATACAATAATAAAACTTAGCCAAATAACCAAATTACACTCAAGATTCCAACCAGAAGCTCCTGTTACAGTACCATGCCAAGCAGTGTGCTATTAGGAGCTAAAACCCCTTTTTGTCACTGTGGCATAGAGTTCATGGGGGTTTACTGCCTTTCTGGTCTTGTTTCAGGCTCAGGAACTTTTGAGTCTTTTGGATCATGTTTCATGATCCCGATCCCAGAATGAAGAAAGGTAGTTTTTTGATTTTATTTTTATCTATGCAGCTTTATAGGTGCAAATACGTATGAAGAGATATTTGATTGTGATGCTGGTGCAGTAAAAAAAAAATCACATCTCTAATCAGACTGCACCAAGCAATTTCCCCCCACCCTTAGGAACCCAGGCAAATAAGCTATGATGCTACCCAGCTTATTACAAAAATGTTGTCAAAGACTTGAGAGATCCTTCACTGCATTTCCTCTGCCCTCTCTTTGACATGTGGAACACAAATGCTGGTGTTGCATTAACTGTAGCAGCTCCTGGTTTGAAATCTTGTAGTAATTCCCTCATCCAGAATTTGATGTTCTCAGCCACATGGATCACTGATGTGTGTCTTGGAGGTAATGTGTAGTGAATGTTCATATAGCAGTTGTTTTCATTTCTTCTGAACCATGGATGAGATCCTAGCACTTGTGACTTGTGCTTTTGAGCATTTTGTAGCCCATCAGTCAAGAGAGGATTTTTTGATTCAGCACTTAGCAGCTGGCTTTACTTAATCTGGAAATGCAAATAGATACTTTGTTTTTACTCTTAATTTTGTGCTCAACTCTTGGACAAAAGACAACTGATTTTTAAAAAGACAAAAGTTCATTGCAACTACAGCACTGACTCCATAATTTGTCTCTTGATTTACAAGGAACCGTATTACCATATACAGTTACTTGAAGAAGGAGCAGCTAGTCTACCAAGCCTGCGAGCCTCTGAATTTTTATGTGTCATTCCCAGTGATCCTGACAACGAGTAGTACATTCTTACTTGCAGATGCCCCCATCAGTCCAAGTGTGCACATGGGAGGGAGATCCAATCATTTCAGCATAGACTGAATTCAGTCCAGCCAGCTCCCTAGGAATTTTTATTACTTTACTCACCTCCCTCTATTTTATTTATTTTTCTCTTACTTATTCCCATTGCTTTCACTTAGGAGTTAGGAAGGAAAGGAAAATAACTTTTCTCCTGAGAGTTTAACACACTTCACTGCAAAGAACAAAGAAAGCCTTGAAAAACAGCAGTTTTCTGGCACAGTGCCAGGACTAAGGCAGCTTTGCTCTTCACCAGGTAAGCTGCTCTCCCTTGAATTCACAAGGACCTCTTCTCCTGCTCCCTGAGCAGATGGGCATGGAGGCAATTCCAACGCTTCTGTAGAGCAGTCTAAAGCTAGAGTTTTAGACACAGCCTTCTCTAGTATAGTCCATGACACCAATCAAGTTCATTATATATTATCCATGTGTTCTGGAGACTCTTCTAACAAATTACTATTGTTCTGTCCTTAGGACCTGTGGCAGGTTAGGCTGGGTGCCCCCTGCCACTGCTACATGAGATACACCTCTGGTGTCCTGGGTGCCCACCCAATAGCGGTGGACACAGGAAACGGCGTATTTCTACCCATAAATCCTGCGCCCTATAAATCCATCTGCAAAGTCATTCTCTTCCTCTTTCTTCCCTCTCTGCTCCCGTGGGAGATGGTCTCTCTTATCGGGTAACGGTGGGGGAGTATCTCACAGCCTCTTAGGCCTGTCTAGGCCTAATGCCAGGAGGAGAATGGAGAGGGGGCAGTCTCAGACCTGGCCAGCCTGAGACTTGCCTAGCAGTGGGAGGGGGAAGAAAGAGCCCTGAGGGTTTGCGTAGACCCTCAGGTGGGAGGAGGGAAAGATTGGGAAGCCTCTGGGTACTATGTAAGGGACTCTGTATGCTTTAGGATGTTCTTTACCACTATGCTTTGTAGTTTTTCTGTAGTTTCACCAATCGCTTTTCCATTTAAACTTTCCATCACTCTCCAATCCATTTGTGTGAGTGTCATTCTTTTGTCCCTTTCAGGGCAAGAGATGTTCTGGCTGGCCTCAAACCAGCACAGGACCATAGCACTGCTCTCAGAAATTCAGCTCTTAGTGGGAATCTTTTTGTTCACCTTGGTGGGCATCAGAACTAAACCAACAAAGTGTCATCACAAGCTGGATGTGTATTCTGCAACACAGAGGTACACTCTGGACAATCCCTCCAGATCCTGGAAGACAATGATCCTTCACCTTTCACAATCAGTGATGATACTGCCTTCGGTTTTAACATAGACAGAATAAAGATGAGGGCTTTTCCAAATTCACCAGGACAATTCTACAAATTGCATGTAGGCTTCATTCAGTTTTATGTGTGGCTAAAGAAAAACGAAGTCTTTCACCCATATCCCTCTTCAGTATTATGTATGCCCCTTAGCTGAGGCTCCAGTTTAAACATCTACACTACTAGCAGGTTGCTACCTACATTCAAACAGTCCCATCAAGCTTACTTACAAGCGCAGAGGGGTGAGTATGAAACATATACTCTATCTAAACTCCATTCAAGGCCTCATATTCAAGTGTCTGTAGAGTCTTGCCTCCTCCTTCTGGAAAAAACATGGAGTTTTGCTTGTTGACTAGAATTGTGTGCTCATTAGTTTCAGTGGGGTAAGCCTCTTGGTTCTGTTGAAATTCTCTCTGTCCATGCCAATAGTTTTATGCTCAATACAAAGAAGTCACCAGTAACAGCACTATTTCCCAAAGACCTCAGACTACCCACATGCTTGTTCTTGGACCTTCTGTCCATCTCCTCAGAAATGTGGCTTCCCTTGTTCTGTTTCACCACAACTTTGGTTCCTGGTACCTGCAATTGACTTGTGAAGGAGGCGATTTCTCCCTATAAGACTTGAAACAATTTTTGGTTGTGTTTTCTCTGATCATACAGTGCACCTTAGCCCACAGATTGGTGTGTCTTGACACACACACTCATCTTCTGTGTGCCCATATTACTCAGTCAAATCCAGTAGCCTATGGTCTTATCTTGTCAGAGTGCTTTGAAAGGCAAATGCTATCAGAGCATAATAGTCAGGGATGTTAAAGCTATTAGTACACTTTCTTAACAGGTCAGAGGACAGAAAAGGAGCTCTCTATTCATCTTCAGACACATTTTCTTTCTTTTCTTTCTCATATTCTCGAATAATAACTAAACATCAGCTCCTCCAGATGGCTTTAGTTGCTATTAACATATCCAGTAAGTAACACAGAAATTTAGCTGAAAGGCTATTGGCTGTGGATGAGCAGTGGTTGCTCATTCCCCATCTCTAAGAACATCTTTAGAAGACGGGGTCCACGTCCAACAGAGTCGTGTGCTGGCTCTCCTTCCTGACAATTTTGTTTCTGATGAAAATTGGCAGAGTCATGGAGAAACCTGGAGTGAGTCAGGAAGGCACATCATACCTGTAAAAATGTGGCTTTACTGAAACAAGAGGGTGTTTTTTTTTTTTTTTCTAACATTATCCTCTGATTGAGTAGCAGAAAGGAGAGTTCTGCTCTCTTTCTCCTACATGGCTCTGCACTATATCCTGGTTGGGTTCCTCACCTAAGAAACTGTATGTCTTAATGAAATTGAGAGTTTTTCCCATAGCTACAGTCATTAATTAAGCACTGGTTAGGATTACTTTCCTTCCCAGGAAGGGTTGGAATAAGGGTGAAGAAATTAAAGGGAGTCAGACAAGGTCATTAGCAGCATTCAGTATGATCTTCAGTCATTTCAGAGCAATGAACTACAGCTTGTGTACTGGAGATGTGTATAGATGCTATACTAAAAGCATTGTCATTGATGCTCAGCTGTGGTAGCAGCAATGTAATTGATGTTGCACAGTATGACTGTCACAGTCAGTCTACTCTGGACTTATCTAAATTGTCACATGGCGCCACACACCTGCAAATGCACCAAGCACCCCACATCTCAGAAGTGCAAGTTTCATTCCACAGCATAGTCCTGAAGGGTTTCATTACCCTCATGAGCTATGGAAGGTCTGTGTACTTCAGGTAGAGAACATGCCCTATGTACTGTGTAACACACAGATTCAGTCTCAGCATTGTACCTCAGGCCTCTCACAGTTTTTTGTTTGCTCTTCCAGTTTTATAGCACCAATGTGCTACAAAAGCAGCACGACCAGCATCATTGAAATCAAAACAGAAATGCCAGCTCTTTCCCAATTTCTCCAACAGGCATCTGAAGTGCTTTCCTCATTTGGAAAACTACCTAGTAGGACCCCAAGCCTACAAAATGCCTTGCATCTAACATTTTTCTTGTGGGATTTATTCCTTTAGCTGCCTTTTCATATTGTAGAAATAAGAGCAGCATTCTCATCTGCTACCCATTAATTTCTTTGTTCAGTTCTTGGATCTTGAAGATCTCTTTAAGGAAATTAGTCAAATCAGGCTTAAAATTCTCCTGAAACCTTTCTCCAGTAGTGAAAAGCTGATGGTGGTTGCTATTAGTATCTTGGCTTTAGAATTACTTATGTGCCTGGATAAGCCAGTCTATTTTAGTAGCAGCAGTTTTCTAATCTATCAGAAGACACTGGGGATTTCCACAGAAAAAAGCTAGAAAAATGGTTTACTTACAGAAGAATTCTAAGAAATGTAGTTAGAAAAGATAGATTATATAGATTATACCAAGTGATGTTTTAAAGAAAAATGGCAAAGGCTGAACAACCATAGTCTGTAATGGGAGATTGCCCCTGCAAGTGAAGATATTTGTAGACCCTAGACATTCAGTTTCTATCTGTGTGAAATTATCACCCTGCTAGCAATGACTAGAAAAATTGAGATTGTAAGCTTATCTGGCATCTTTTGCCTAGCATTAGTTTCAATTTTTAGGTGCTCCAAAGCTCACTGGTTCCTATTTTCACCCCTGTTAAATATCCTGAAATAGATGTCTTCTAGAAAATTCTTCTGGTTTAGCCATTTTTTTAAACAGATGCATCCACTAGGAGGGATTTTCAGCCAGTTTTTGCTGTATGGTTTGTTGTTTCTAATCTCTCCATTGCCATTATTATGGCAATCAAGTGCCTGTGCAATGCCCCAACTAGAAAATGTCTTTTTTATTTGATTAGCTCCCAAGTTCATTCTTATTACTTATTAATAAACTCATTCCACCCATAGTCTGCATTGATCCCTCTTCTCAGCAGCAGCTCCTGCTCTGTTTTCAGCTTTCTCAATGTAAGTTTTCAAAGGTAAAAATTTCCAGCCATTTCTCTAAGCAAGACTCCTGCACAATCAATAGGAAGTCCATCGCCTCCACACTTACCAGCCGGCCAGGCAGTTCTTGCTTTGCTCGTTGTGTTATCATTCCCGAGAAGTGCCTCCTCCTCCTCCTGATGAGATCTATTTACTCTGCAGTATTTGAGCTACTATGACAGGGTATGAAGAGACCAGGTGCCTTGCCTACTCAGGAGTACTGAAAGGCTTAGAAATCCTACACAGAGATAAGAAGTGGGAGATTAGGGTCAGCACTGCTGCAGTCTCACTGAAGAGATTCTATATGCCAGAAAAAGCAAATGTGAACATCTTGTATTATTCTTGCTTCTTTCTATCTTTCTTTAAGTACTTTCTTTAAGTATTCTATCTTTCTTTAAATACCAATCTGTGCAAAATCTTCCTCCTCCACCTGTCTTTAGTCCATCATGCACCTTTTTCATCCTTTCATCCGTTTTGTTCTCTTCTGTACCCTGCTTGTCTATCACACTCCTGTGGTCAGGCTGATGTCTTGAAAGCTCCCAGCCCCATTATGGTGGGCAACCTAGATACCACTGAATAACAGTCCTGCAAATATTTACAATTTACATACACAATGCAGGGAGAACATAGAGGCAGCAGAGGGGAAGTGTGAGCAGGGGAACCTCCTCACAACAGGAGGTTAATTGCAGCCATTTAGGCAGCCCAGCTGATGTTGCCTTCCTTGGCTGTTATGGACTGTGCATTTGGGCTCAGCTACTTCCTTCCCAACAAAGTATTTTGCTTTGATTTCTTTTAGCCTGATTGACCTGTCTGGCTCTATTCACCCTTGGGAAACACAGTTGTGGGCCAGCCCTACCTGTAATGAGGAAGTGATGATCTTGAAGGCTCCCCGGGCTTCACCCTCTCAAAAGGACTATAATGACTCCCCGCATGCATTCTGTAACTTTCCTAAGCAGGACAGATCCTTCCAGACACCGATGACTGATGACTAGAAAACTTCAGCAGATCCAGTGCCACTTTAAAAAGAGGAATAAAACCAGGAAAGATCACTTTTCATGGCTCTTAACATGATGATGTTAGTTAAGCACAGCACTATGGGAGCTGGTTGTTTAAATAAATAGTTAGCTCTCTGCTACAGGACTTTCTATTTACTGTGCCAGGATCCTTTCCACAGATAACACAGTCCATAAGACAAATCCTTCAACCCTTGTGAAAATAAGCTATTGATTTATTTTTTTTTCATTTACAAGTCTGCCCTTTTTTGTTCCTGGTGTGTTTTCTGTTGTTTGTCTCAAGTCAACTGAGTTGCACCAAAGTGAACAGACAAGAAATATGTGCTTACAGTTTGGCAGGGAATTGCCATGGCTGGGAATTTTCATTACCAAAAAGAAAGATGGAATGCCTGAGTAATTATTTTAATTAGTTGGATTTTTTTCTAAGGAGAGCAGCTCAGGGGGTGAAGTAAATAAATCAATATTATATATTTATGTTTACAATCCTCCTAAATCAGAGCTTGGAATGGACTTTCCGGATTGGGAGTCAAACAAAAATTGATACATGTGAGTATATCACCAAGCTCTTTTGGAAACCCAGCTTGTGTACATTATCATTAATCTTTTTTAAAACAAGTAATCAGAAAGATCTGAAAATTATTCTCTAGACAGCAGTCAACATCTCTGAGGCAGGGTTCTGAAAGATCTACCTGACTCCCCTCAGCTGTTTCAAGAACGTCAGCAGTAGATGGTAAGTACACTCTCTCACACTCTTACAGGCACACACAGAGCAATAATAGTCCAGCTGTGTTTAAGGCTCTCCTGCCAATGCTCTGTCCTGTCTTTTTACCTGCCTTTGAAACCAAAATATTCAGAAATTGTTTCAGGCACAAGTGAGTATAGCTCTCAAAATATTATAGGGGGGAAGGAGTGGAGGGGAAAGCTTTTGCAAGACAATTTAAAAAGAAAAAGGATTTATGGTTTTCAAAAGAAAAAAAAATTACACAATCTTGTTCTAAATTGTGTGTGAATAATACAAGGAAGGGCAAAAGCCAAATTGCACTGAAGACTGAAGTACAATGGAGACGGGGGGGTAATCAGCTAATGGGATGCTTTCATATAATAAAGCAAATTATGCATAAATTTTGGAGGCACCTTCAGATCTCATTGTCTTCATACAACATCCTTGATGTAAGCAGAGGCACATCAGAGCAGACCTCTGCTGTTTTCTATCTTCCATTTGTACCACTGTAGACATGAGGGCCAAAACCAATCAGAGTTCTCTATTCTCATGAAAATGAGAAATAATTTCAACTGCATCTCTTGCATGCTACATATTAAATTACAATTAAGTTGCTGTCTGTAGAAAAGAAGGCTAGGTGACTTCTTGCACCTATATACAACATTTATGTAAATAATTATTTTGTATATAACAATTTTCAAGTCCAGGACATCTGTTTATGCAGAGTTTGTCTTCACTAACTGCTTGAGCAAGCTTCCTCAATTAGCTCAAGGGGCTAATTCTGTTCCATTTTTAAAGTTTTGTTCCTGCCCAAATGTTGCTGCAGCCAGAAGTTGGGAAATTTGGAAGCAGATCTGAAGAAGAAAAATGGAGCCAAGTCCATTCTCCTCTGCTGATGTTCACACTTTTATGGTAGGTAATAAATAAGACAAGAAAGTAGACAGAAATATCAACAGTATGTCTCCACAGGTAAATTTTTTGCTGGCTAGACTACATGTGATATATCCCCATTCTCCAGAACTGACAGATCAGATTCAATCTCCATAGTCTTTCTACAGACCACTACTTAGTCACAAGTCTCGTATGTGAAGCCAAGTAAACTGGAAAAGCAGGAACCAGAATGTTAACTGGTGTATGGTGGACTTCTAAGCTGCCAAGCTCGAAATCTTGCTGTGGGCAAGATACTTTTCAGGTAGTTTCAATTCATGTGCATTTTATAAGCCAAAGTATGTGGTGTAAGTTTTAGCTTACAAAATGTACATGAATTGAAGCTATCAGAAAACTTAAACTTGGTTTCCCAAACATCTAAGGTTCCTGGTGTTTGTCTCCAGTTCATATGATGGAAAGGCTAGAATTTTAAGAAGTAATTTCCTAAGAGAGTTAAAATCACACAAAAAAATAAATTAAACCAAACTGGTGATCTGGAAGCTTTCCTAGAATAGAGATTAAAATACCCAGAATCACAAAATTGCTGACATTGGGCAGGTTCTCTAGAGATCATCTCCTCCAATCTCCCTGATCCAAGCAGGGTCATGTAGAGCAGGTTGCTCTGGGCTGTGTCCATGCCCCTGCACCATCCGACTCACAGCACAGCTCACAGGTCCAGGTCATTGGTTAGGCTGATGTGCAATTTGGCCCCAGGAATCCTTCCATCCCTTGTTTTGCACGTTTTCCAGCGATGGCCCTGCTAATATTTAGTTTTATAATACATTCCTGCATGGATACAGTGTACGGAACCAGCATCATCCCTGCAAGCCTTCACTCATCCTTTGGTATGGGGCATGACTTTACTGTTTCCTGCTGTGTAAGAACTAACTGAGATCCAGCAAAGCCAAGAGCTTTCTGACACAATGCCACCCTGGTTTTCCTCTGTTGTGCTGTGACTTCTTTTTGTTTAATATTGCAGTTTGGTAACATTGCTCTGGATAACTTCCTTCTTGCCCTAAAAGAATACTGTCATTTGCACTCTTAAAGCCTGGAGGACTCTCTGATGTCTGGTACAATTTATATGATATACTCAGGAGATGGCCTGATGTCCCTAGATTGTCATACCACTACAGTGCTGCTTACAACTGGTATAGTCATGTCTCATTTTAGATATGACAGTCTCTTTTTCAATGGGCTTATAGGACCACATTGCATCCTGTGTTTTGATAAAGCAAAAGGCTGTAAAAATTTGTCCTTCTGTTTGCCATGTTATTGAGTTGTCTTTTGAAACTACTGCCTGATGATAGTTACCCTTAATGTTAATATTAAGGTTATCATTATTCAAGCTAAGTATAAGAGTTATCTTCTTATTAATTAAAACTGCTAGGAAGCACAATGATACGGCTCACTTGTTCAAACTTGATCCTTTTTTTCTGCAATTTACCAATTTAAGGTGCCCACAGTGGTGTTTGGTGACACATTAGAGTGCAGCTGAATCCTCATCCCATGCATTTGAGTATTCTAGAAAGGTTTACACTGAGCGTACTCACAAGTATCCATCCTCTTTCAAATTTCATGCACCTACAAAAGGACTCTGGGACTTTACAAGCTGACACTAAAACACATACTCCTCCTAATTCCTTATTGCTGAGTCTGCAAAGAGCAGTTAAATAATATTGATACTTTAGTTATGAGTGTGCTTGAAGATTTATAACAATAACCATGTTATGACCTCTAGATACCTTGCTCTTTCTTATTACTACCTTAAGCATGTTTTGTGTGATGTCACTTATCTATTTCTTTAATCTTATGTGGAGAGTTGGGCTATCTGGACATCTACAAGATACATGTCCATCTGTCTGACCTTTGGTCAGATCTCAAACTGTAGCTGCTCATCAACTAGCAAAAAGTGCATTTGTTCTTGTTAATTGTACTGCAGTCCTGACAACCAGACATCCGTCGTCTTCATTAATATCCTTCTATTCCACTAGAAGGGCTGAACTGGCCTCCAACTGACCTGTAGGGGACAGCTTTTCTGTGTGCATCTCAAAAGACCCAAGAAATACATATTGCAGCTGTTTCCTTCCTAACTCTCTTGGCATCTCAAGCAAGGCTGCTTTATGCTTCTAGAGCTTTACATCAATGTGATTGTGTTTGTCCCCCATTTTCTCCTTTTCCTAACTGTAGCTTAAATTGATTTTTGCCTATCCTTCTCATGAGAGTTACATTCTTGACCAGTCTACTTTTTCTCTCCTCTGTTTCCTTTAGCCTGAGCCTTCGTATTCATTTCTCACTACTTGCTGTAACGTTGTTTAGACAAAAGATCCCTGACCAACTCATATCTGTTACCGCAACTTTTACAGGAGTTTTCTGCATAGGTTTCCAGGTGGTCTTGGTCTGAGTAGACCACTGATTGATCCAGCCATAGTCAAGTAGAAATGGATTTTACCATCTCCATAACTTTTCCCCTCCTGCCCCTGCCCTTTGCTTTTCTAATTCCATTTTGTAATTTTCTGCTGTCTCAGGAGATGTATAAAACTCCCTTCCCAAACTTCCATGCTTTCTGTACAGAGAAATAATGTCTATCCATCTTTGAAATTGAAATGACAGATTAAAATCACTGTCCATTCCCATTGGACTAATACAGAACTGATAGTTCCACACAGAATATTATCCAATCTGACCACAAAGGACAAAAGCAGTAGCTGCTTTACCACTTTCCCTGGGAGGCTCTGCCACATCCTGATTGTAAGGAGTTTGTGCTGATAATCAGAATCATTTTGCAGTTTTAAATTCAGCAGCCTGTTACTCTGAGTTACTTTTCATTGTATGGCCCTTAATCAATTCATCATTATTGTTGTTGTCGTTTACATTACTGAAGTAGGTAGTAGAAACTCTTGGCTCTCGTATAATGTTTGCTGGTGTATATGTGTGTAATAAAAGTCTCCCTTGAATTCCCTATAAACTTCCTTGAAGAGTTTCTAATCTCTTTATGAATTATTATAAGAGGTTGATGAAAACACTGAGGACTTACAAGACGAGGTGGGGGTGTACAAAATTCATCTAATAAACCAGTCTCAAAACCAGGCAATCTGTCTTTGTGAAGCCTGATGTATATTACTTGATTACTTGAAAATATTTAAAAGCTTATTCAGGGCCATTACTGCTGTCCTTTTGTGTTTATACATAGACGGCCTCTGCCCCAAGAAGTTAAAGTCTAAGTAACAGGATTATCAAAGATACACAGACAGATGTGCTTGTCTCAAGCACTACTTTTCTAGATGATACCCTTCCGTCTTTCTGAAACAAATTAATCACTCTTCAAATACCTTAATGGGCAATTCAGTCTGGAGTCTAATAGTGTGATCCACATTGAAGCTCTGGGTTTTGAGTTATAACAATGTAGTATTAGGGAAACAGGGACGCAAGATCCACATTTCTGTCTGTCTTGCCAGTATCAGTGGAGTCCATTACACGCAAACCCACTCTGCTTGTATGTTGTTTTACCAGTCTAAGCTCTTAATTGAGCCATCCTTAGATTTCTATGGATCAACCCCTACCCTCTCTGTCCTCCCCAAACTGCAGCCCAAAAACTTCCTGAGAGTCTGCAAGTTCCTATTTTGTCTGCTTGTATAAGTCCATCAGGAACTCGGATCCTGCAAAATTGCCTTTTAGCTGCCTGTGGCTATGTACATCTGCCATAACAAAAGCAACGTCTCCAGCACAAAACACTATTTATTCATTCCTGTAAGGTAGGAAGCTTTTAGAACAAAGTATAAAAAAACACACTCAGGATAAATGCATGGGTATTAAGTGCATCTTCATAAATTTGCATCCTTTCATCCTTTAGAGTTAGAAACATCTCATTCTGTACCCGCATCTTTGTCTCCCTGCCCTTCTGTGAGACATGCAGACTGTCAGCCTTTCACTAACTCACATTAGCCTCACTTACCCAAACTCCTCCCTTCCTTTCAAGTACTGCTAAAATTTTAGGCTCCTTTTGATTTTTGTGTCATTTTTAGCTTCAGAAGGGTACCACTTTCTAGCTGAATGGAGCCATCTCAATTGTGGATAATTTCTCCCTGTAATTCATGGCCAGCTGTTGCTAATGTAACTCCTAAGCTATGTACCTGAACTACTTTATCTATGTGAAGGCTTTATCTTTCTTGCTTGGTACAGTGCCCTTTTGCTTCAACCTGACTGGAGGAAAGTGAAAAAAAAAATAACTATGATTAGATTATCAACTTAATTGAAATTAATGGTGCCCAGAAATGTCAGCATATGTTAAATAATATTAGATGTGTCCATCCGGTGGGGGACTGATGAAATAGGCTGTACATCAGGAATTACCAATAGCAACCAGTACATGATAAGATATTATCTTTAAGATTTCACGAAGGTAAAGTTCCAGCAGAATAAACAAATAAGCAAACAGTACTATTAAACAAAATAAGTCCATTCCAGATGAGTTAGCATGACTTTGTTGCTTAGAAAGAAATTACATCGAACCATAAAAGAGTTGATACATAAACACCTAATAGGAAATGAAAGTGATAAGAAACAGCCAGCACTGCTTTGTCAAAAATAGGTTGCTTTCATGCAGTTGAAGAGACGACAACTTATCTAGTTAGTAAGGGGAAACGAACTGTTGACATTTCCCACAACTGTGCTCCACCATCATTGTGAAAGTTGCAGTTTCTCCTGCTTCTCACACTGCAGAAATGTTGTTCTGTGTTTTCAAGCAATCTCCTCTGAGCAGACAGTGAATTTTTAATGTAGTTTAAATTTTAATGATTTTTTTTCATTTGAAATTTGTAGCCTAATATGCCAGTTTATTGCAGTTCTGAGTTAGTGTAAGGGTGATTAAAGTACCAATGCTGCATCCTAAGATCTACCTGTTTACCCTTTCAGTATTGCCAGGGGAATGAATGCAGCCTCAGCACCATAAACAACCCTCTGGAATAGATGCATTTCTTGGAAGGAGAGCATTGCCTTGTGTACAAGCAAAAAACATACATATTTCTTGACAGGAGAACATCCAGAGGCAACCCAAACCATACTCAGAACTCGTGTGTGGACAATGGAGCTGAGCCCTAGGTAGTCTGCAGAGAGCCAGTCAATGCAGTTGACAGAGCAGAGAGCAGCAAAGAGGGGAACTCCATTGCCCATGGAGTTCATACATTTGTACCACTTAGGTGATGCCCCTGTAATCCTCTGTAATCTGTAAACTACTGTTACTGGTTCCCTGGCAGGGTAATCAAGGGCATCTCAAATGGAGGCAGACTTTGGGGGAGAAACATGTTCTGTGTCTCCACCATTTAAATGCGGCCTTGGAGACCTAACTCACCTCCACTGGCCCATAGAGCTCCTTTGTCAACAGAGTTAGTGGCCCCTGGCAACCAACACACCTCAGCCTATATCAGACAACGAGGCTCAGCTCAGTTGTCCACACTTAGGTGACTAATGTGGTTGAAATTTGTTAGAGGGCTTCCAGACTGAGTTGAGAAACATGATACAGAGTCTAATGAAAATGCATGCCTTCTGTGATTGGTGTCCAGAGGTGAGGTGGGATTCCCTGGGCAGCTCCAGCAGTACCACATGGTTTTCCTTAGATGCTTGAACCTTGCCATACATCTGGAGAGGCTAAAGTGAACCACCCTTGACGTGAAGAAGCCAGAGCATCCTATACCAAAACAGATTTTAACATGCATTTGTACACAAACCATTTGACACTGCTGCAACAAGGCATTCATGGACTTCTTATACACCATCATTTACTTAAGACCCCAGAGGGAACTTTCACTGAACCTGGCAAGGAGGAGACTTCAGCAAGAGCCCTGGGTCTGTTTCTCAGCATAGCTCTGCAGTAGGTAGGTCGATAAATTGGAGGGAGTCCAAAGAAGAGCAACATGAGTGATACAGGTGCTAAAAATCATGACTGATGAAGAAATAATGAAAATATTTGGCCTGTGGGTATATGGATGTGCATTAATCACCTTCAGGTGTCTAAAAGGTTGTTAGAAAGAGAATTCTAATCTATTGCTCTCTGTGTCCAGGAAGAGAAAAACAAAACAAAATCCCAAACAAACAAAAATCCCAAGTGTCTTAGGTTTTCTGTAATAGGTTAGCTAAAAGGAAAGGGAAAAGAGACAACAAACCTTCTAACAGGAAGGGTAGTGGAGCTCTTACACAGATTGCCTCAGAAGGCAGTAGATTACAAGCTAAAAAGCTTCTAAGATGTTATAGAAACTTCTGCTAGTGGTGGCCAATATTTATTGAATCCTTCTGCAGTGTGGAAGGATGAATTCTTCTTATCCTTCTAGTCCTACATTTTGTTGCTCTTATAAATGTAAGTCATGCCTAGAATCCAATCATTTAACTTTGTTGAATTAAACAAAGGGGAACACAGAACTGAAAGATGAAATGGTGATTATCCTGTGCTTCATCCAAACTAAGAAAATCTTGCTTCCAGTTTAATGATCTTTCATACAAACTCTATCATTTTTACTACTATTTAATGAACTCTTGATAGTACTGATGAGACCAATATTTCTACAAAGCCATCCAATAAATCCTCCCAGTGAAGCTGCCTTTTGGTCTGGATCTTTTCTACAGCATAGACAGGAGGATCAACATCCCTGATGACATCCCTGAGATGTTAATATCAGGAAAACGAATGGACAGCAGAAGAAAGAGGAAAGAACAGAAAGTGGAACTGGATAAAAAAGACATGGAATTGGAAGGGGAAGTGATGTGGAGGTTCAGAGTATGCAATGCAATGCAAAAGGTAAGAAGAAGAAACATCCTGGGTGGAGAGAAATCAGAGAGAAAGGAAAGAAAGCTGCATAACAAGCAGGTTAGTGATGTTGCATTAGCACAATTCAGTGTATTTCCCTTGACTGAGGAGTAAAATGAGAAGTTCAGCACTTTTTTTCATTCACGAAGGCAAATAGGCATAATGTACCCAGCCATTCACTGCTTTTTTGATCAAGACAAAGTCTGAAGATGAAATGTTATTGCTGTCTCAATAAGAGAGATACGAGAGTGAGAAAGAGCATGGCAGGATTAACCATCAGATGAAGGAAGGAAGGCAGAGGGATACCTAGGAGGCACTAGAGCCCTCATGACTTCCAGGCCTGAGAGGTGCCTGAACTTACTCTAAGTCCCATGTGGATCTCCCTGAAGCAGGGACCAGCCTGACTGCCCACACTATACGGCTCAGCACACTGAGCTCGCATGCTCGTAGCCACAGAAGTTCCTCATGGAACTGATGAGAAGAGAGACTTATGTCTGTCAGACTGAAATGATTTGTCTAAACCTAGTGACTTGTATTTCAGCAAGCACTGTCTTTCTCCAGGGCTAGCTCAGTTGCAGGGCTTTCCATTCCCACACAATTTTCAGAAATCCATCCATATTCCAAGCAAACACAATTCCTGAAAACACCGCCTGTGTGTTGCTGCCTGGCGCAAAGCAGCAGCCGAAAGGCAGATTGAAAAGGTGGCTGACAGAAAGTGGTCTTCTTGGACACACAAGCATCACAGTAGGCTGCTATCTTCACTATATTCACCGAAGTGCAGCATGGTTTGCAACTCTCACACAAGCTGAGTTTAAAACAAAAAAATTTTAAAAGGGAAAAGTACGACTATTCAACTTGATCTTCAGAGATGGAGACACAAAGAGGGAGCTGTAGTCACAGGCATCCTCCTCTATAAAACAGTCTTGAGAGCAGAGAATCAGCATGTGAAAAATTCAGTGTCTTTATTAGGAACTATGCACAAACACAATTTTTTTCATTCTCAAACATTATCCTGTCATGTGTGTATACTGATCTCCCACTCATCGCAGTATTTCTGTATCAGGCATATGGATAGTACCAGATCATTCTCAATGACTCAATATTTACGTGCAAAATGTCATGAACATCTGAGTGTTTTACACCTGGAATGCTATATTTGGCAGCACCAAGTGACTCAGTTTTGCTAGCAATGTTAGCAACGGTGAGAAAAATAAATGGCAGTTTTAATTATATTTTGTAGATATTTTACAGCACAAGTTTTTATTTTGGCAAATAAAGACAAATAGAGCCTAAATATTGTACATTCGTTGCTCCCACTGCTTTAAGATGGAAGGGAAAGGACACTGTACATTGCTGTTCCCATGTCTATTTGCTCTCTTATTTGCAGAGATGGCAGGGGAGTAACTCAAGTCAGATACTGTGAACCAGTACAACAGACAGCACTCCTGTACAGTAGTGACAGGAGCAGGGATCTGCTGGAGTCAGGTGATGTTGCAGAGGTGTATTATAATAGAGATTCCACTGTATGCAAAGAGGATTCAACACCTGCACCTGTTAATTTTTGCCTTCCAGTCCTCATAGCTTGGGAGCCAGTCTCTGGGCCACAGAACCACTGTTCCTCCTGCACATACCAGCCCTGCTGACACAGCAAAGAGATAGGAAGGTTGCAGGTAGAGAACACCTAGGGTCAAGCTCCTACACAGTATGAAAATTTGTGGTTTTTCTGCTCCGACAGGGGAGATGGTCCCAAACCTGTTCAATGGCAACAAAGACACAACAGCTGCAGGAAAAAAAAAATGTGTGCTCGTTCTAACAGAAGAGCTCACAATTTTGCTCTCCTTCATTGCTAAATATACTGAGTACTATGAAAAAAGAGCCATCACATGTGTTGGAGACTATCCATAAGGGACATTACTTTAAATGCTTTCTTTATTGTTGCAGCAAAGAAGTCATTAGGTACCACTGCAGAGCTCAAGGGATACCACCTCCTCTCCTGAAGTTATGATTTGTGAGCTAATGCTCTTTCTAATTGAAATGGTTAGTGACTAATGAAAAAATAAAGGCTGCAGCCAAGCTTGGCTGCAACGTATAATTGGGAAGTTCATCAATACACATTTTCCTGTGACACTCAAGGATATTTCCCATAAGGAGGTAGGAATCAGGCTGTGACACATGAAGGCATGAAGCAGATATCCTTACCCCATTTACTCTGAACACTCACCACTGCAGTGTCCCTGGACACTCCAGAAACTATAACTCATATTTTAAAGTGTGAACCTGAAGTAAACATTTAATTATCCTCCTAAAGCCCCTCCTTTTAGCTTCAGTGAAGATGTGCTTTAAGATCAATTATAACAGATGCCAGTTCTGTTTGGAGATGTGGATATACATGTACATTTGCTTTTTAACTGTGGATGGGGGGGAAAGTAGGTCTACTTATACAGAGTACTCCTTTGCAGCTACATATGAAATAGGAGGCAGTTGATTTTAACAATATTCAACAAACACTATGTTAAAGGACTAAATACATAAATAAAAATACCTTTTCACTGTTTAACTGAAACTGGGGGAAGGAGCACACATGAATGGCAAAGCAACTAATTTACTCCCATCTGTCTGAGTCAAAGCCCCAGCTGTATCCTATGTGTCATTCACCTGACTTTGTGTTGCAAGGAAGGTTTTTGCTAAACCCAGTTTTTAGCTGACAGATTTCTAGAACTGGGTTAAGTAAATTTCTTGAGCTAGATTAAGTAAATTTTTTGACTTAACACTCCCCTTCTCAGACACATCACGTTTAGTGTACTCCTGCACATGAGCTGCTTTTCACACTCCCCTGTGCCCAGAAGTCCTAGAAACAAGCTTGGATTCTTCTGAATGCCACAGCTGAAGGTGCGAGCACAAGGGAGACCTTCCTGACAAAAGCTAGGCAGCTCTTCACTCCAATAATTTTCAGGTCCTTGGATGCTGCAGTGGCAGAGGGGCAGTGTCCAGGTATCCAGAAGCCAGGATGTTTCAGTGTAAGCATACACCAATATAAAAGCCACCATAGCAATGAGGGTTCTGAGTTCAGGTTGCTGGTGTCACCAAGTGCTCATGCTGAAGTAATCTTGCTTTTCCATACCCTTAAATAGGAGGAGTGCATCAGTCAAATCAGGGATAGGAAAATATAAAATTCATCGCTGTAAATATCTCCAGAGCAGAACAGCTTGTGAAAAGCTAGGAGATGTCCATGTAGAAGGTGCTCTTATAGGAATACAAGGTATTATTAAAAAGGTCTAGTTGGTTAGATGTGGGGATTTAGGACACCAAATTCAGTTCTTCCTTTCTCTGCTCAAATTATTGTTAACATCTCTCTGGATTTGACCAGAAATGGCTTCTGAGTTGTAAATCTTCTGAAAAATTAACTGCTTCTCCTGTTATAGAGTGATTTATACAAGGGTTAGTTCCTCTGACTCGTCTTTTATGGTGATTAAAGAAGAAAGTCATGAACAATAAGTCTAGGATTAAGATTTAAATATCACTGCCTGGGAACAGAAAATATCAAAAGATGTCTGAATGGATCTATGTGAATATTGAAGTGTGATTCTAATGAAGATGAGGCAGTGGCAGCCAGGCAGTGGTTAGGACATGATATGGGGTGGGAATACAGTGGAGACCAGAGGGTAGCATGTGCCAGGTAGCTTAAAACGAGGCTGAAGAAAGCTTGAGCTGCATTATCTGTTTCTGTAAGTATATCTAAAAAGAAAGAGATGAGGTTTCATTTGAACTAGAATTTTTTTTTTTCAGTCACTCAAGACTAGTAACTTCAGTTCATCTTTGATGAGATGTTTAATCAGCAGCAAAACCACCTGAGAACATACATAGAGAGGTTTCCCCACTGTTTAGGCAAAACTGTCTTGCAGTCTTGCAGCCTTACAGATTGCAGGAGCTATTACTAAGCACCTGATTAGGAGCAGCAGGACAGGTCCTGAAGTCCATAATTTGTCAAAAATCCACAAGATGTCACTTCAGTGTATTTGCTTGTACCTGGTCCCTGGATGGAGACTTCTGAGTTCGTTAGAGTCCAGAGCATCCCTAAATCTAATCACAGCAAATCCTCCACCTATGCTTTCACAATGAATTTAATTCACAAGGAGTAATTTCTCAAGTGGAGGAATCAGCCTGTCTTACAAGTCTAGGAGGGTATTTACCCAGGATTCCCTCTGTCCTCAACAGAAAGAGATGGGATTCAGAGCTTAGGATGAGGCTAATTGCTTGAGGTCCCTGTGCTTTGCAACCGAATTCTCACTTGGAAGTTCACTTAGTAAAGGTTTTAGATGGCCCTTGAGCTTAACGGAAAAATGTGATTACCCTTTCATGCAAATTCCACCTATGGAGGCTAAAGGGAACCTCATTACATTTCAAATCTGTAACCATGTAATACTTGGTAGTCACATTTCAAGCTTTTGGAAGGAAAACTGAGATGGAGTTGGTCAAGTTATGGGTTTTTTTGGAAAAGTGATGGGAGAGAGGTGTTTACTGTGTAGCACAGCCTAATGCGTAAGAACTAACCTGTTACCATCATTCGACATTGTCAGAGCCTGTCCAGGGCCCTGCCAAATCCTCAGGGGCCAGCTCTGTCAAACTGCATGTGCTGAAGGCTCTTCCTTTCCCATCTAGCACAGTGTCTCAGCAGCACCTGCAGACTGCAGTGCCACTTGCCCTAAACCCCCTGGGAGAGGGTCTCTATAATTTTTGCAAATCCTGTCTGGCACAGAGGTGTCCTGGACTGTGACTGCGGTTATCACTTGCTGTAGTAGTTCAGATAATTCCTTGTGATGATTTAAACAACATGAGGCATCAGAAGAGTGGTTAGGTTTTGCAAAAGTCCATATGGACAAGGCCCATAGTACACAGGTTGTCCTCTTTATCTTGGAATGGAGGTCACTCTCACTTTCTCACACAGAGGGGACCTTCTCAGCCTTGCTGCTCTGCCCTGTGCTGGAGGTGCTGCTCATAAGAAGCTTTCTAATGGATTAGGATGCAGTTTTTCACTGGTGAATGCATCTTTTCCTGGACACCTGACTTTCAGGGAGTTCTTATAAACAATGCCACCACGGTCCTATCATTTGGTATTTTCAAAAATCAAAGCATTGGTTCTTCAGAGAGGTCTTTATTAGCCAGAGCTAAAATATCGTGTTGCAGTGAAGGATGGCAAATTAATTGCATTAATATTTGCAAAGTGCCTGGAAAATTTGAACGTCTCTGTAAGTTCAATTGAATGAATATTTATTATGACCTAGAAGAAGAGATAAATGCCACTGCAGACCAGGGCATTACACATTCTCACTTCTTCTTCACTGTCAAATGCCATAGTCCTTTGGGCAGTGAATACCCAAGTGGATGTGCACACACTGATCATTTTGCTGATGGTGCTAATCACTGGTGATTTTCCTTTTGTACCAAGTGGGATGGTTCAAATGGAAGGACAGAAAGGAGAAACAGGGAATGGTTTTGTGTTGTTATTTGCTGGGTTTTGTCAGTGTGTTTAACACATGAAGTCAACGTGAGCCTTTGATGTAGCAAACAATTGCAGGACAGCTGAATTTTGTACAGAAGGTGGTGTAATCACTAGTACAGGTACTTTAGGACTGCAAGAAGAAGCCTGAACTGAGAAAGCCATAGAGGAAACATCTCCACAAATGTTGGGCAAAGACCTGCAGAAGGGGAGGGTAGGACTCAAGGAGGATGGGCAAAACTGAGAGCAATCTGAAGGTGGTGACAGATATGTTTGACAGTGGAGGAGGCAACAACCAGAATGAGTGCAGGTCCTTGGGGAGGAGTGAGAGCTGCGAGTACACACAGACCAAGGCAAAAAAGTCCTACCCTTTATTCAGATGCTAGCTTGCTGCAAAGCCCTTAGCAGGAGAAGGACATACGATCAGCCTTCCATTTCACCTCTGCAGACATTGTTTTTCCCATCTGCAACATGACAGAAATTAATATTCCCCCAAGGCTGGGGAAGCAATTGCAGGATGATGCTGCAGGAATGCAAAGTGGGTTGCTACAAACAAAGTGCATGTGTTTGTTTTGTTAGTGACATAATTTCCCAGGGCAAGGCAGAGGAGAGGGGTCTGCATGAGACAGGATACAGACATCATTTTACACCAGACCAAGGCTGCTGCCACGTTGTTCTGATTGCTGACCCCCAAGACATTGTGCCAAATGCCCAGGGGCACAAGGGTTTTGCACTTTCCTTGCCTTTCCCCAGAAATGTCCCTCTTCAGGAGCCCTCTACTTCCCAGGGATGCTCCACCTGCCCTGGCTGCTGCAGGATGAACAGAGCTTAAGAAGAGGCATGTTGGAGAGATCATAAATTGGAGTGAGGAGTCAGAAAATTTGTCTTCATTGCTAGGAAATTGTTT
Source organism: Indicator indicator (assembly GCF_027791375.1). Lineage (NCBI taxonomy): Eukaryota > Metazoa > Chordata > Aves > Piciformes > Indicatoridae > Indicator > Indicator indicator. Next base: position 19,994,570 of record NC_072021.1, read on the forward strand.
CACTGACTCCATAAAACATAGTTTGAAGAGCTATAGGAATGACCCTCTGCACTCAAGGGTGACATCAAAGGTTTTATGCATCAGATACTTCTTTTAGCCCATAGCAGACCCCTGTGATGTCCAAAGGGAATAACAATTCAGGTAATTTTAATATTGTGTTTTAACTATGGGACTATCAAAGCAACTGGGACAGTTCAGAGACGCACTGCACTCTAGGGAAAGGTTCCTCAATAGAGTCTTTCCACAAACTTCCAGTATCTTCTCTATAAGAGGTCACAGCATCTCTCCTCTTGAGCTTCAGTGCTTCCAGAATTTTTTGGGCTGGGGAATCCTATGGCTTCTTGAGTGTTCCTCCCCTTCCTCCTCTCATCTGTGCACAGGATGCCTTGTCACCAGACCAAGGCGCTATAGGAAGAAACCTCTGACAAGCACCCAGCCTCTCGTCATCCTCAAGTGCTTTCTGACAGAACTGAGAAGCTACACTTATTTAGATTCATGTCATTAAGGACAGCTCTAGGTGCCTTTTCCATCTGTTAGAAACAGACCTGATGGAGCAGAGCAGCCTCTGCAGTGGGGAAGTGCTCAATCAGCAGCACTTGGGGGATATGGGGACATGGGGAGGGAGAGGAAGCAGAAGAAAACTCATCTTACCAAAAGGTAAAACTGAATCGATAACCTTCCCTCTCCACTCCTAATCGATACTTCCCTCCCAAAAGACATCACCTGACATTATTTAGTTTCTTTTTGAAGCTTTTCAGTGAATTCTCAGCTTCTGCCTGACTTTTAACGGGAATTACAGTGGTTTTCAGACTCAAGGGGCTTCGCTCTGTGGCAGAGAGCTGGCTCTAGAAGACAAGCTAATTCCCAACAGCACCTGTTGAAAGAACATGTCGGCAGCTGTTACGCTCTTCTTCAGCAAGCAACTGAGCCATGCCTTTGCTCCTGCCAAAAGGCTACATGGAGATTTATAGCAGGGCTCAGATAAATGGAGACGAGTGGTTTTATTATCTATCTGAAGCCATGCAAATGCAGAGCATGGGTTACGAGGTGAGGGAGAAAGGCCTCATTCAGTAAGACAGAAAAGTCAATTCAGTCAGTAAATAAAATGTTGGCACTTTCCCCTGTAGATACATAGAAGGGGGGGGGGAGGACTATTTCCACCTGTGCACACGATTTCCAGAACTGACAATAAAAGACTCCAGGGAAATGTAATCACAGAAGCATGTTTAATGAGCAGAAGTCTCACCAGAAACAAAGGTCTTTCATTAATAAGTGATGGGAAATGGCAAGACATAGTTTAACCCTTGGAGCCCCTCTGATTACGGTTAAAATTTCTGTCGAAGTTAGTGAGGCTCACATTAAACAAACAAACAAACAAAAACAAAAAAAAAGGAAAAAATACATTAAAAGGAAAAATAGAAAACTAAAACAGTCAGAATCTGAGGAATCAGAGAATCCATGAAAAAAAAAAAATCTGCAAATTGCTTTCATTACAGATTAAGAGCTGGCAGGTATGACTTATGCTTTCTCAAAGATTCAATTTGCCCATGCAGGAAGGCCTGGGAACTGAAAAGACTCACAACCTTTGGTTGTTTGTCCAACACAAAACAAGTTTTCCCAGGACCCACTGGAGGAAGAATGCCATCAAGATGGCCAATGTTTCCTTTGAAATTCATGAGAAGATTCTTTTATGGCTTGAGGCTGAGAGCCCAAGAAGAGGATTACTTTTCAAAACCAGAATATGGAGAAGAAAAAAACCTGAAAGTATATTCCTAGAAGCAAAACTTGTACATGTTACCCAGTGACTTCAATAGGACCAGTCACACGAGTAGTCAGTACTCACATGCATAGATGTAAACCCCTGCCTGGATAAAAAACAAGTTGAATATAGCATTTATTAGGGTGAAGAAACTGAGGTTAGCTTAATCTAAATTAATTTTGTATCTAGTTAAAGGGCAACAATACATCTCTTCTGGTTGGCAATTTCACAAAAAGTCATCAGCAGGGTAGTAGTTTAAGAGATTCATATAATAATATCTTAAGACGTAAATAAAATGTTTAAGGATTTTAATGGAAATTAAGGCACAGCCAGGGACATGAATGAAGTCTCTTGACTCTTTTTGACTTCAGGGAGCTGCTAATGCCCAGCACCCAGACCTTGGTGTGTGACAGGATCACACCCTCCAAAGGCAAAAGCCAATAAATAAATTACCAGCTGGGTAGACACACTAGTGATTAACTCATATCAATGTAGTTAGTAATGAAACTATTAGCAAAAAATGCTCAGAATCTCTTAATCTGACACTTTTTGAAGGGAATCCTTGGAGCCAGGCATGAAATTGCTTTGTGAATTCGGAGGATTTCGCTCATAGATAATAAAGCTGAAATCATGTCTAATCCTTCCCTCCTTCTTAAGGCAGGAATGGTACATTTAAGCCTTTCCCACTAAAAGCTTAGTGATGGAGCATCTTCATCTTTCCCACTTCTTTATTATTCTTTTTCCTGATCTATATTTCCTTTGTTATCTACTTCTTGCCCTATACACCCTGGGTGCAGAGAGTTTTACCTTCATTACACTCTGCAGCAGGAATCACTTCTATTTTCAGATCCCTGGGGTTGAGAAACCCCAGATCCACACATCTTCCTTTTTGCCATTTTCCCAAGAGAAAAAAGTCATTTAGAGGAGTCTGGGCATTTGTATACAAAATTTCTTTTCACAGTCAGTGGTAAATGAAGAGCAGTAGGAATGGATTGGTCTGTATCTTTATGACATGATTCTAGTCTCTACTCTGACTCCACTGACCTCCCTAAGATTTGACCACAGAGCCACACCTGTGGTTCTTCACTCATTTGATGTCCTGCTATCCTGTCCTCACACACCAGTGTAATCTTGCCTGTTCACTATGGACTCAGATCTGGGGAACTTCCAGTACAACAGAGCTGCTGCTCCCCATGTTTGCTGCTATTGCATCTGGCCTAGCTCAACCTTTAAGGCAAATGTCAGAAATAAGGTTGGGCAGATTTGGGTTTGGCTCAGCAATTGCCTGCTGGGCACTATCTGAACTCCAGTATTTGATCACTTAGCAACAAGAAGCAAACAGATATTACCGGTACACAATCAAACCTGGTTTAACCATTTGCAATGAATTGCTAACAAAAGCAATCTGCTGACAGAATGAAACTCTACTCATCACTAATTGCATTTCTCACAAGCATTGTGGAATGTTCAGCTAAAAAGATGCTTGCATTATTCCGGCTTTTCCTCCATTCTGTTTTATTTGACCTATTTTCTCTTTCTTTTTCCCTCCCTTTGCATGCATCTACTAGAAGATTTTAATCTATACAGGCGATACTGAAAATCCTCAGCTGCAAAGAAAGATTTAAATAAAACCCAATGTTTTGAAATACCTCAAAGCTTCTGAGCTAGTAGTCTATATTTTACAAGCTAGTCATGTCCCTGTAAGCAAATTTACAACCATACATGCCTGCCTGCTTTTCTGCTGAGATTAATAAAAAAAAAAAGCACCCAAGGAGGAGTGGAAATTCTAGCAACAAGAGATCCTTTGCATTGATTTGTGTAGGCTTACCAAAGGACTGGTATTTTTAATTACTCTTCCCTAGGCTGACCTGATTCATTATGCTCTGAAAAAAAGCACATGATGTCATCAAAAATTCTTCAGAGGCAAGAGAACAAACAACATTTACTAACACATGTAATTTTTACAAACCCTGAGGACCCAAAGTACTGTCCAACAGTCTGCTTCAGTGTAGATACCTCTAGACCATTCACAGGCTCCCTTGTGCAGCACCATGCCAGTGCTTGTCCCATTCCACTCTGGTGTACCAGAAGGTGCTAACATTGGACGGGGGAGGTCAACTGGACTCCCTGAGCTGTTGGACCAAGCCCATTCCCAGTGCCTGGGGACAAGCACTGGTGCATGTTGCTCAGATTCTTGTTACTACAGCAATACCTAAAGTCCCCACAAAAGAACAAAGATTCAGTCATCTAGATATTATATGGACACATGGAAAAAGAGGAACTCCATCTCAAACAGGTGAAAAGAGAACAGTTAGTGTCTGAGCTTCATTACAGGGAACTAACATATAGCCCAGAGCAACAGAGAGAACTTGGAACTGTTGCTGCTATAAACCTGCCCTTTCAAGTGTGTTTCCGTTCCTTATCACGTCTACTATGTGACTGAGTATGTTTCCTCCACTTCTCTGGCCTGAAGCCCACACCAGCTGCTATGAAAGTTGCTGCTATGGAGAGAAGGGCAGTGGTTCTCCTCCATGTCACATACTTTTCTTTGATGATAACCATAGAATGACAAGAGAGGGACAGAGCCCAAACACCATCAGATTGTTGCTGACTCCCCTTTGGTTGTTGGATCTATACTCTCCAATCTGACAGCGTGGAGCAGAGACTTCTAACTGCAGGAAGCATCAATCTGCATGATTTATCACCTTGAGGCTAGCACTGGTGCAGCCATCCTCCACAATAGGGCTAATGGCTATGCAAAGGAGATAATGTCACCAGGGAATTAATTTACTTGTATGAATTATTGGTATAGAGAGACTCCTACACTGCCGAGGACCTGAGATGAGAACCAGAAGCATAATGACAGCTCCTCTCTTGTTCCCCAAGGGTGCCATGTCTGCATGCCCAGCACTCACACTGCTGTTTCTGCAATGAAAGCACAACCCTGGACTGTCATTTGCCAGCAGCTGTCTTATATGGATATGCTTGGCTTGATCACTTGTACAGTCAACCTAAGAATAGCTTCCTCTCTAACATCTGATTTCTCTTAAAGGATAAAAATAAAATGATCGGAGCCTGGATATAAAAGAGCAAACTGCTGAACACTGCACTGCATGCATCTATGTTTAATGAAGGAAAAATTCACTTTACAAGGGGCACAAGTTATTTGTGTCAACCATATTTGGCCTCGAGATCAGTATCTAAGTTGCCACTTCTTGGTCTGACAGCTAAATGACTTTTCACATTACAGAGCACTTCAGTACTCTGATCATCCTAGGAGTTCAGCTTTTATCATGACCCCATTTGTCTTGCAGCCCATGACTACTTTAACTCTCCAGACAATTCCCAATGTCTGTGATGTGTGCCATCACAGCCAGGATCATGCTCAGCCTGCTTCTTGCAGGCAAGCACAGAGCTCTGGGCCAGTGTGGTGCCATGTCCTTGACCCTGGTGACAAATAGATATTGGCTGGTGTCAAGTGTATCTTGAGACTCCTGAGATCATATCAGATAGCTTAAGATGCTTTGATGAGATATACAAAGGTCATGATGTTTCTCTTCAAGAGCAGTGTGGACAGTCCAGTTTAGGCTTCCAAGTCTGTGTCCCTTCACTGCCAGTGGAGACAAGTAGTGACAATACTTCGCCCAGATGACTGGAATATAGGCTATAAATATCACTCTGGATTCAATAAGCATTTCTCTCATATTGAATCCTCACAGGACACAGTGCCATGTATAAAATAGATTATTTTTTTTCCCTTTTCAGAAACAAACAAAAAATCCTCAAAATAAAACATGATCAGCATTTTGCACAGGATAATCCAGCTGAAGGATTCACTAACCAAGAGAAAATGCTGGAATCAAAATAACTTTATTGTTTTGTCTTTTGCCACACACAATAGACCTGTCTCTGCTGTGCCAGATCACCTGTCACCCTAATAAGATGTTTTTCATGATTCAAAAATAGCATAGAGTGTGCTGAAGCCAGATACAAATTAGCATGTGTACTGATAAACATGATTAAAGCCAAACCTTCAACCAATTGCTAGGGGATGCAGCACAAAAATATGAATGTTCAGGGCAGGGGATGGATATCAGTGCCAGACTCCTGATAAAACCTGGTCCTGCAATGTATTCTATGACAGAAATTACATCAGAAGTGGATGAGAACCCTAAAGGACAACCAGCAATGCAAGGCAGTGATGTAAGACAGCCCAACATCAATTGAAGCTACAATCCTATGAGACAGATTCGGAAATGTATTTGTCCTCAAACTATAGCAGTGGGAAGCATCATACTTTGAGATCTGATGCTCAAGACTTGTTGTCAGCAGGAAGAGGTCCTCACACCTCTGATACCTTGTAATCAAGGCAATCAAGCCACTTTTGCCCCATCAAGCCACACCTCAGGAAAAATCTTCTACGCATTTGCCACCCTTGATCAGAATCAATAAGACTGTTGAGGGTGGAGAGAAGGGAATTCTAATTATCTCCACTCCATGCCCAAGACACTAAGCCATCAGTGAGTGATTTCACCAGTGTCACATGAGGTGTGTGTGCATCAACACTGGGACCTGGCTGCACTTCTGAGTCCCAGTCTGATGTCCTTAAAAAGGGTCTGGTTGCCCCCCCTTAAAACATTATTTGACAGCTGAACTGGGCTTGATTTTAGTTTGTAATTCCTCCCCCATTCTTTATCTTTCTCTATTCTTAATTACATTTGATTTTTCTTCAGAAGAGAATTCTTTTCTATGGTCATATTTTTATGGGCATTTTAATGAGTCACTTGGCATGACATTAATCACTGAAGACTTAAAGTGTCTTCAATTTGTATTTTTCTTCCTCTTGAATGCCAGCAACTCATTTTTGTTTACAGTGAAATGCTAGGAAAAAAAAATCCTTCAGCCTATTTTCCTCAGTGCTAATTGGGGGTTTGTTACTGCTTCATTTGCTTACAATTGAATCAAACAAAACCCTCCCATCTCCTTTTCATGGTGCTGCTAATTGAATCGAGTGGGTTATAATGATATTACTGTATGTACATAAATGAACATTCTTTAAATAAATAAATGAACATAAAAATATTCCTGTAAGCACAGAGACTAAGTAGTTGACTGTATACTTTCCAGGAGCAGATTTTATTGCTATTCTCAAATGAAAATGCATAGCTCACTTCTGCACTCAGACTAACACAGAAATCAACCAAAGACAGTACTGTTAGAATGGTCCAAAGACAGAATTTTCCAGAGAGCCAAGGAGAGTGGAGTGTCTATTTGCAAGGGAATTCTGTTAGCATTTTGGTGCATAATTTGCATGAATCCTAGGGAACAATGCAGACATCAGTGCCTGCTGGATGCAGCACTGCAGTTGACATTACAGGTGGCTGCTCTGGACAGTTACAGAAGGGTCCAGAGCCTTTAGCTCACCACTTCAACACTTTCCATTTGTTATAAACTCAAGGTTTGTTTGTGAAAAGTTACCATTTAACCAGCCAACATTACCCAAAAAAATTCCCCATTTGTTGCATCTGATGATCATTTGTGGAGAGTGTTTTATACGTATCTTATCAATGTAGCCCCAAAAAAGCATCTTGCTTCTTCATCTACATCAAGATTAAACTTTGATGCTGATGTCCCAGGATCTGCTTTAGATTGTTGTTTGGGTTGGCTTGGGTTAGGGTTTTTTTGTTTGCTTTTGGTTTGGCTTGGTGGTTTTGGGAGGCTTTATTTCTTTTGATCTGTAAGTTTTTTCTTTCAGCTTATGTGTTTTTCCAAATTCATTCTACTCTTGATCAGATTAGATTATACAGATACTTTAGATCAGGTATCTGATAAATAGATCACCCCCTTATGAGTGAGAAATTGTGCCCATGTTCTGCTTTTTATTTTGTATAACACTTCCTAGAGTAAACTGTTTTTAACCATAAGTGCACTTCAGCTATTTCACAGACAGTCAGTGCCAAAGTCTGCACACATATCATCTCCTTTTCACTCCCAAGGACTCCAAGAATGGTAATACTTGAATTATACAACTGTGCACATTAAACTGAAGAGGAAGCAGACACCTGAAGAAAAGTCAAGGGAGAAAATAATTATGAATGGGTTGGAGAAAATTAATTATATATGTTTATTTTCTGTTTCTTACTGTAAGAGAATTTAAAACACTGACTGAAGAAACAAGTGAAGCCACATTTTCAGAAAGCTCATAACTACAGTGCCACCATATTGCCACAGGACATAACAGTAACCAAAAGTGGAAAACTGTCCATAGGGAGTTTAAACACATTTACAAAAGATACATCAATCTGCCAAGCACAATGGTCTTGATCAAGTCTTTGACTCACTCAGGTAATTGACTGCTAGACAGTAGGAGGAAAAGACTCCCTTGTTACTGGCTATGTTTGAAAAATCCTTTCTCTGAACTTACTTGGGGCCATCAACCCTTTGCTGTGGTGGTTCTAAGGTGCATTCTCATGTAGTCTTTATCCCTAAATACAATAGAAGAAAGACATTCTCTTGAAGTTTATTTAAATGCAGAGGTTCTAGATTAATAGCTATTTAATGCTGGACTCATCAGACCTAGAGTGTGGCTTTTGTTTTTTATTTATTTTTTAACAGATTTGTCAAAATGCACCTTGAATATAAATAGAAAAAAAAAACATGTTAAATTACAAGAGGATTAGCTTCATTGAGCCTGTTTGCAATTTACTATGGAACTGCTGGCTGAGCAAACCTATTGGTAAGACTTTGCATTTCGCAGGAACAGTGATCTATAGAAGATGCAGTACAGAACATCATTGAATTTTTATGTACATACCTGTAGCTGCATAACAAATCATGACTTATGACATGAGTGTGCTTATGTACAGTGGTTAATAGTCACTCATGTCAATTTTAATAACATGCTGCACAGAAAGATGCTGCGTGAGTATTTTTTAAAATAGAATATGTTTAACCCAAGGTTCATATATCAATCCCCTGGAAGCTTGACACTAACTTCTTACTAGCTCCTTTGCCTTGGGTGCATACACAAATTGTTGTTTTGTTATTGTAATGCTGCTCATCATAAGTGCAGTACTGCAGGCATTAAGACTTTTTTATATCTGCACTGAAACATTTTTTTAAAAGCAATTATGCACATCTATATTTCAGAGCAGCTGTAAGAAGAAAAGCAGTTATGCCACAGGATAAAAGCTGGCACATCCTTTTGCCCTGGTTTCACCCTGTCTAACAGTAGGCACCCAAATACCTCTGCTTAAGGAGCAACTGTGCTGAAATCCCTCTGTTAGGTTACCACTAAACCACATTGCTAAAGACCACATCTACACATCTTTTGAGTACCTCCAGGCATGGTGACTCCACCACTTGCCTGGGCAGCCTCTTCCAATGCTTTACAACCCTTTTTGTGAATAACCTTTTCCTGATATCTAACCTTAATCTTCCCTGGTAGAAAATTTTTGCAATGAGCAGACATGACTGAAAAACTGTAGGCAGAACAAAGAAAAAGAAAAAAAATTCTGTAAGTGGAAAAAATCTCCTGCAAAGGCCATGGGAACATTGCTTGTGGTAAAGGGCATAGCAAGGTATATTGACTGGGAACATGTCAATGAAGTTCACATTGGAAATATAATGCAAGGTCCAGTGGTTCCATTAAGTATTTCGAGTAGTTAACTAGCTTACTGCACTGTATTAAATTAATGCTATGCCTTTTTGACATTATGCTTTGGGTTCAGCCATGTGTTACGAGGATGACATGAGAGAACCACTGAGTAAGGGTCTGTGTGATCATAACAGCATCTTTTCTGGCCTTAAATGCAATTCATTCAGTTTAATGGCAAACCTCCTCATTACTTTTGCAAGGCTAATACTTCATGCTGAGAGTTTTTTTATCTGACCAGTCAGGAGCTTTGACCAAAGCATCTTGTCTCCAGTGCAAATCAAGACTGAACATAGCTATGACTGAGTGCTCAAGGGCAAAAAAAAAAAACAACCCCAACTTGTAATTGAACAAACAACACTTATGACCAGGACAGATCCATCTCAGGTGCTGAGACCTCTATTGCTTTGTGCTTCTGTTCACCAAAGCATTGTGTTTATTCCTAAACCTGACAAATTAGTTTTGTTAGTGATACATAACATGGTACATAGGTAGCAAAACCTTTACATTGCTCCTGCCTACTCTCATGGTAGTGTTTCACCCAGCAGACAAAAAAAAAAAAAATGCACAAAACCCTTTTGTTATGCACTTTTCTTCAAGTGATGTGAAATGGTAGTTGCACAAGGCCAGAGCACAGAACTGGTGGAACAGGTGCTACTGTCAGGAGGTCTTGGGCACCAGCTGAGCAACTCTTATGCTGTATCAAAGAAAGGATGCTCTCATTTATTTTCATTTCCTTTCACTGAAGATAAATGGCTTGATTTCTCAAAGGTGTCAAGTCTCCCCAGCTCCCACTGACATCAGTTGGATCCACAACTATGTCTTACTTATGGACCTGGGACTTCACTTTTCCAAGCTACAAAACTAACTTCAAGCAACAGAATACACAGACTATTCCCTTATTCTCTCTCCAACTGAAAATACTAGGCTATAACCTCTCAGTGAGTTCCTTTCTGGCCCATAACTGATGAAAAATTAACCTGGGTATTAATCACTCCAGCCTCACAGTTAGAGAGATCATCATAAACCCTCTTGGAATATTTGTTCCCTGGACTATGCAGCTCCCAGATATTAAGTCAACCTCTTGCTAAATCTCTGGCCTGACCAGAGGACCTGGGCCCAATTATAAACATTTGGTGTGACCTGGATTAAATCAGAGTGAACAGACATGTCATGTCAGCTAACTTGATTTTTACCTCAAAATGACTGCATAAAAACACACTGTTTATTCAGACACTGTGTTCTGCTTGGAGCCATTGCAGGTGGCTGGTACTATGAAGTGCCAGCAACTGCCAAGCACCTCTTCTGTTTTTTTGTTGTAATTCATAGCAGAAATCAAAATCCACAGCCTTGCTAGTTCCTAGGTACCAGACACCTGCACACAGACTTGATTTATGGCTCCTAAGTCTTTTGGGTTCAGGTGGAAATACCTCCCAAATGTCCCGCACCAAGGTTCTAGGAACCTAATTCCACGTGGTGTTAGGCAAGAACCCATGTCTGATGTTTCAGTGCCAGGCCCACATGTACCCAAGGACAATATTGCACCAGTATTAAGGTCACAAATAGCCTCCACGAATTCTGTTCTTCACTTCCCTCCAAGGTCACCTGCCTTGGCCTTTTCTTCTTCAATCCCAACAAACTGAAATCTCTGCTGGCATCCAAGATGAGAATCTGATATGTGTTCCTTCAAATTTGGTGAGGACAGAAGCATTTCTTTTTTCATTTTGATAGTGTTCTAAGTGACAAGGTTAGCTTCTGACTGTGGTGAATTAAAAAAACCCTTCTGACTAATATGTCTAATCATGTGTTTGCCGCCTATGACCACATCAGACTGCTGCCCAGTAGCTCAGCCTCACTATCCTGAGCCTTTTTCCCCTCAAAAGGCACTCCAACTATCTGATTACTTCATTTCTTGCTTCTATCTCTCACTTTTTCTCTTTAAAATCCATACCACATATATAAATGCAGCTCCAAAGGTGAACCTGAAGCAAACGATCCACACTCAAAGCAAGTGCATTTCTATATTTAGCCACAAATGCTTCTGTTGTGCTGCTGCAGAGTCTTTTAGAAGAACTGCACCTTCAAAGAGGTCGTCACAGAGCCACTGAGCTAGGAAGTCTTGAAGGGGGGTTGTCTAGAATTCAGTATTGTTAAGCACATAACTTTTAAGCTTATAGCTGGAGGCAAAGCAGAGGGACTTTTGCATGGTTAGATCTGTTTCTTTTCTTCCTAGAAATTGAAAAGAAGGAACACAGGGTGAAAAATTAATGCCAGAGCTAAAAAAAAACCCCAGCTTCTGCCTGTAATAGCACTCTCTCTCCTTCCCATATATCCCTGTTTAAACAAGCACTGAGACACATTGTATGCCCATTGCAATGACTGATAGCTTAACACCCGTCTGAGTGGTTTTTTCCCAGAATAGACACAAATATCCATACCCACTCTGCTTACAGCAATAGAACTGCATGCAATTGCATTCTCCTTACCTGAAACTGCCCCTGACACTTGTACTTGCTGAGGTCAGACCTCATTTCCACTTCTGACTGATCTCACTGCTAGCACTGAATGAGTCTGAAGAAGCTATAGATATTGGAAGAAGTCTTCTTAATCCATGTACCAAAAAGGACACTTTGCTGCAGTGGAATCATCAAATCATCAGGTCATTAAGGTTAGAAAAGACCTCCAAGATCATTGAGTGCAACTGTTAAACTAACGGTGCCAAGTCCACCACTAAACCATGTCCCTGTGCCCCACACCCACATGTTTTTGAACACTTTCCTGGATGGCAATTTGACAAGAATATCAAATGTTTTAATTGATTTGGTGCTAAGCAGAAAAGACACACATACATAGTTTTGTCCAATTCCATAACAAGAGAGGGAAAAACTGGGAGAGTTTTTTCTCCATTCTATATCAGTGCTTTCAGTTCATTGTCCTTGACTTTGTTAAATCATTTTTTATCTTCCGTTGCCTTACTTTTATGCTTGGAATGAGGCCATATTTCTGAAATTCATGTAGATAAAGTTATTGAGTATACTTAGTGTGAGGGGAAAGCATAATAGCAAACGATAAAAGTAGAAGGTCTGTTTATTTGAGTTATGCCACTGTGCTCACTCTGGAGGATGCTACCAGCTCTAGAGTATATTGCACTGCTGAATGTACTTTGAGCAGCTCAAGGTCATGGAATGTTTGTTCTCCTCCATCTTGTGTTACTGCACTGTTGAGATGGGCAGTAGATGTTCTAGGGAATATAGTATTCCAGAGAACAGGATTGAGTGTAGAAATATGTCATAGCATCCAACATTTAAAACATATATATGTAGTTGGATACAAATTCATTTGGCTTATGAGACAACACTTTTACCAAAGGCAATTCTATGTTAGTCCAACCTGACACCTGCTAAAACACAGAAACGTTTTCTGTCAGCATGGGGAAAACAGTGAATATTGCTTACATGGACTTCAACAAAGTGTTCAACTCTGTTTTCAACAGTCTCTGCCTAGACAAACTGAGAAATATCAGACTAGATGGATGGTCTGTGATGTAGGTAAGGAATTGACAAAAATGCCTCACTCAAAGAGTGGTGATCAAGGTCTTTTACTCAGACCAAGCAGGCTGTCACAAGTGGAGTCCCCCAGGGATTCATTCATACTGAGCTCTATACCATTCACTGTTTCAAGAAGTGTTCCAGATGATAGGATTAAATGGACCCTCACCAAGTCTGACAATGACACCAAGCTGCACGGTGAAGAGGACATATCAGAAAAAAATAAAAAAGCCATCTCACAAGAGACCTGGACAGGCTGGAACAGTGGGCAAGCAACAACTGTATGAAGTTTAACAAAGACAGGTGCAAAGCCCTGTAACTGGAATGACATAACCAAGGAGTCCAGTATAGGCTGGGACCTCTGTAACTGAGAACATCCTTGATGAAAGGGACCCGGGTGGCCTGGTGGACAACAGGCTGTGTGTCAGCATCGTGCTTCTGCAGTGGCAAAGGCAGATTGGATCCTGGGCTGCATCTACAGAGGCATTGTTAGAAGAGAGAGAAGTGTGACCATCCCACTCTACAAAGCACTTGCCAGGCCACACCTGGAGTAGTGTACTTGATTCTGGTCCCCACAACTCAAAAAAGACACAGGCAGACTGAAGAGATTCCTAAGGTGGGCCACAAAAGTCATCAAAAGGCTGGAGAACCTGCCCTATGAGGAGAGACTGAAAGACTTCACTCTCTTCTCCCTTGAAAAGAGAAGACTCAGGAAAGACTTCATCACAGTATTTCAGTATTTAAAGACTGGTAATGAAGAAGGTGGAGGCTGTCCTTTAGAAGAAGCCACATGGAGAAGACAAGGAGCTTCCTCATGGAACAGATTGCTTCCTTGTGCAACAGGTAGAAGTTGTATGAAGAGTAGTTTCATCTCAGTATAAGAAACAAGTTTTTTATTGTGAGAACAACCCATCCAGGATGTGGTGGGGATTTTCAAGTTACTAGACAGGGTACTAGATAATCTCATCTCAGCTCCCTTTCCCACAGAAGGTTGGACCAGATATCTTTTTGAGGTTCCTTCCAGCCTGGGCTGTTCTATGGTTCTGTGTTCTATGATTGTTTGAAAAGTGCCAGGAGGACTGAGTCTAGCATATTAATAACAGAATTCATCAGTTTCACAGAGAATTCAACTAAATAAACCTCTGTGGCACCAAGTTTCATATCAGCTTCAACTCTTAAAGAGTGCTTTTCATCTCCAGGTCATTAATTCTGTTAGAAACTGCTTTATAACATGAGACAAGCCTTGTTTACATCAAAACTCACATATGTTCTTGACTTAGAATCCATGTCTTCTTTTGTCTCTTTTCCCATTTAAGTTACATCATTTTGACTAGGAACCAGTTACATATGGTACATATAGGTATAACACTGCCAAGAGATCAGACTGTTGGCCCTGGAATTAAAGTATCCACAAAATTCCTGTGAGGCTTTAAGCAAATAACTTTCCCCCTATTTCTCCACTAAGCCTAGCAGACCTTGCCTGGTGCTCTGTAATGCTGTAGCATCTAGTTCCACCTTCAGCTGGATTTCCTAGACACAATATTTTGTGTCTTGATATCACTTGATCTTTCTTGTAGTCTGTACAACTCTGAATCCTTCTGCAGTTTGTGCAAATCCTCCCTTGCCCTTACACAGTAGAGGAAAGAATTAATTCAGTATCTATTATCCATTCAGCACAATGAGTCTGCCTCAGCATAACAGACTGTGCAATGAGTACTGCCACACACATTATCTTCATCTTATTGAAGACACATTGCTGGGCGGTGGCTACTGATGTCTAACCTGGGACTTGGAAACATTACCCATGTATTTCACACAGATATTACTGCAATTCTTCATGGCACTATTGGTCAATGTCCACAGCTGTATCAGTTTACAGCCCCTGGGACACATTTCCCAGTTATTCCTAGAGATAAATCTTTCACTTTTCAAGAACTTTCACATATTTCTTCCTCTAAGAGGTCACAAAGTATCATTTTTAATGCACCAGGATGGATCAGGGATCCTGTTAGGGTTTTGACTTTACAAGGGTGTAATTGCCATTGCACCTTGGTTACCTCCACCCCTTTGAACAGACAACACAGAAAAAACAAAACAGCCCATCTATCATTTGTTTTGGTTCAGATCTGTCTTCGCAGAAACTAACAGAAAGAAAGAATAGGCTTCTATCACATGCAGCTTTATCTCTTGCCTTTCAAGTTGCAGAAGCACAAAATAGTCTCCTCCACTTTGAAAACAGAGTGCTTGGAATTACCTAAATGACAGATGTAAGGAATTTAGCTAGGAATACTCCTATGATTTAAATTCCTGTCTTGTTTATATTTAGAAATTAATAAATCATAAATTTCTTAGCAAGATTCTAAATGGAGGCCTCTTGAAATCTATGGGCATCCTTTTGGATCAGAGAAAAATCTGCCTGCAGAAAAATTTGCCTGAAACATGAATGGATCAAAAGCTCTTACTTGCTATGCACCTCATGCATAGAATTGCCTTCTGCTGAGAAGTACAAGGAGCACAGACTGTATCTGTTTTTTAAATCACTTGATATTGCTTGCATTGTTCAAAAAGATTTTGTGACATGTCCTTTTGTTCTGGTAATGATTTGTTGTTCTACTGGGTGTCATTAAGATATTATTTGTAAAGTGTTTTGTGATACATTGCATGAAAGCTGCTATATAAGCTATATAAGTAACAATTCAGGTACAGGTATCAATAGGCAAAGATTAATGATGCTAATTATTCAATAAAATTGCTCCTTTCTATAGGTCCTTTGTTTAGCAGGGGGGTAAATTAAAACGAGTGAGTGGATGTTATAAATAATAGGTGTAAGCTTTTCTGCTGATGGAATATACAAGAGGAGATCGAAGAACATGAAAAATGCCTCAGATATTATCTATCTGAACGGAGCTACCATACGTCATGTAAATTACTCAATAAAATTGGACTGTACAAGCTACAGAGCCAAACTAATAACACATCAAGTAATCCATTTGCCAAATATGGGGGGGAAAAAGGTAAAAGATCCCCGTCCTTTATCATCTTCACCACCAAGTTTAACCTACAGCAGATTTGCTGAAGTAAACTGTACTATTTTTTTACTACAAAAATGTTCAGCAGGAGGTACATGTCTACTGAACACAGCATTGTTACAGCAATCTGCTTCAATCACTGTTACCTCAGTGAAGAGAATAAAGCTCCTGAGCTAAAAAAAACTTCAAGAGATTTCCTCTCTCTGGGACAGGGATAATCTCTCCAAGAGCAACAGGACATTTCAATGCGTAATCCTAGACAATCCTTGTGTTTCCTGCTTCATGGTCTTGATCATTTTGGCTTGGCTTTTGTAATATCTACCAGTGAGTCCAGATTTTAGGTCTCTTTCTGGGAGCTTCTGCCAATCCTGACCTAAAATCAATATGTTGCCTCCATGTTAAGTTACATCTGTATAAGGTGAAGTACGCTTCTAAAATTCTGTTAGCCCTGCCTAACCTTTGCCTCACAACCAGTTTTATTGCTGAGAACAATGTCACATGGTACAGGATATCCCTTTGGTCAGTTGGGGTCATCTGTCCCACCTGTGTCCCCTCCCAGATGTTTTTGCATCCCCAGCATACTCACTTATGGGGCAATATGAAGAGCAGAAAAAAGCCTCAAAGGCTGTGTAAGGACTGCTTGGTGGTAACTGAAAGTGTATTATCAGAAATGTTTTCGTCACAAATCCAAAACATAGTCACTTACAAGTTACTCTGAAAACATTTATCTCTATCCCACCCAAAACAATAATACAAATTTCTTTACATATTTAGATGACATAGAGTTAGGATCTCAATGTCTGGCACTTCATTTTAAAAAGTTTTGCCAGAAAATTTGCCTTCTTTTTTCCTCCTTTTCAACATGGAATAAGTTCTGTATATAGTGTTTCCTTACTTAAGAAAGTAAGCATAGCTCCCACACTGAAGCAACAATCTCTTTTGTGTTCCCATTCACCCATGGCAGGGTTTTCCCCCTGGGGATCTCTTTTAAGACAAGTGAATCTGCTCTATACTCTACAACTACCTGAAAGCAGGTTGCAGCGAGGTGGAGGTCACTCTCTTCTCTCTAGTAACAAGTGATAGGATGAAAGGAAATGGACTGAAGTTGCACAGAGGAGATCTAAATTGGGTATTAGGAGAATTAGAAGAAACTTCTTCACTGAAAGGACTATAAAACACTGGAGGAGGCTCCAGTGTTGATGGGAGGTGGTTGAATCCCCATCCCGGAAGGTGTTTAAAAAACAAGTAGACATGGCACTTCTTGACAAGGTTTAGTGGGTGTGGTGGTATTGGGTTGACAGCTGGACTTGATGATCTTAGAGGTCTTTTCCAACCTTAATGATTCTATGATTCTAAAAAAACACATAGACGTGGTACTACGGCACATGGTTTAGCACCAGGCTTGGCAGTTAGATAAGGGTTGGACTCAATGATCTTAAAGGTCTTTTCCAGCCAAAGTGATTCGATGATTCTATAAAGGACAAAACACTTTTCAGAAATAGGTGGAAATCCCCCGTTGTGTTAGTGCTTCACTCCACCCAGCTAAGGTCCTCTGCAGAAGGGAAATGTCTGTGGAAGGTCCTGGTTGCACTAGCTGCTATACCATGTCATTAACCAGGTGGAGAAAAAAACATGAAAGAAGTAAGGACCATAGCTTTACAAAGTCAAAAAGTGTGTCAGTGAACTATCATCTCCTTATGGCTTTATTTGTTATCTGTGTTAACTAGATTTGAGGAGATGGATTGGGGAGGAAAGGACAAGCATTTTTCACATCAGCCTTATATCATTGTGGCAGTTTAGGCTGGGTGCCCCCTGCCACTGCCGCATGAGATACACCTCTGGTGTCCTGGGTGCCCACCCATAGGGGTGGACACAGGAAACGACGTATTTCTACCCATAAGTCCTGCACCCTATAAGGCCATCTGCAAAGTCATTCTCTTCCTCTTTCTTCCCTCTCTGCTCCCACGGGAGATGTCCTCTCTTATCGGGTAATGCCGGGGGAGTATCCTCAAGGCCTCTTAGGCCTGTCTAGGCCTAATGCCAGGAGGAGAATGGAGGGGGGGCAGTCTCAGACCTGGCCAGCCTGAGACTTGCCTCGCAGCGGGAGGGGGAAGAAAGAGCCCTGGGGGGTTTGGGTTTACCCTCAGGTGGGAAGAAGGGAAGGATTGGGAAGCCTTTGGGAATTCTGTGAGGGGTTCTGTATGCTTTGGGATACTCTTTGTCACTATGCTTTGTGGTTTGTAGTTCTCTGTAGCTTCACCAATTGCTTTTTCCATTTAAACTTTCCATCACTCTCCAATCCATTTGTGTGAGTCTCATTCTTTTGTCCCTTTCGGGGCAAGAGACGATCTGTCTGGCCCCAAACCAGCACAATCATCCATATTTTTCCTCTCTCCTGCTAGGTTGCCTAGGCGGTGTTTGATACCCCAAATAACTGCAACTGGGAGCATTAGCTTGCAGGAAATGTCAATCTCCTTTACCTCAGAAAATGCTTTCAGCAGAGACACGTGTGTTTCCATACAGCCTGACTTCCAACTCTGCCTGTTGCTTACCCCATGCTTCCTAAGCATATACAAGCATGTCTGCATTTGATTGCTGTTGTGACAATGATTCATTCACATTGCTCTACTGACTATACCCAGACAAAACAGAACAACTTGCAGAGCTGACAAATCCAGCAAGAACACAAAGTGAAACTGCTGCTTCCTTTCCATACACTTCAGATGAGCAAAGAAAATGCTGCTTTGTAAGGTATCCAGTCTAAAGCATGACCTCTGTGTCCATGAAGTTCCACATTTCTTGCTCCCTATTAGGACAGAAAAAAAATAATAGTTGAAGCTAAGGGAGGTACATAGGGATGACACTAATGATTAATTGCCAGTCTTGCTCTCCCCAGCAGCTGTGGTCTTGACTCAGATATCTCTGCTGCTCTTTAGAAACTAAGACAAGTCATATCTTGTGGCTGCAGGGCCATGGACCAAAGCATGACCTGGTTACTAATACAACCAGATAATTATTCCCTGGTGGTTACTGTGTATTCATTAGAATGTGTATCTGATGCAAAACGTTCATTTTAATTGTGTTTTCTCCTCCCTGCACACACTTAACTCCCATTGACAGGGAGATCAGAACATGCCCCCTCGGCTTTCACTTATCAGCAAGTGTTACAAGGCTTATTCTGGTTGGGGAAGGTTTTGGGTGCTCTGCAATGATGTGCCTGACTCATCCTCTATTGTAGGAAGTAGGGAAGGTTATTTTCACAATGTTAATATGAAAAAAACATGTGGAAAATGTAATGATTCAAAGAGGTGCCTTCTGTGGAAAAATCACTGCTAATTAGGTGGTATGTGGGTGTCATCTGGGTCTCTGTAAACTATAGGTCATGCCAATATTTGAATCCTCTGAAGACTTTGGTGTATTTAGGGAGAAATAATTAGCATTTCACCTTTCATGGGGAAATTGTGATTAACTATGAGCTAACCTTTCTAAATGATTTTCAGGTTTTCTGGAATTGCCAAGTTCCTTGCTGCTTTCAAAGTTGTGTGCTTAATGACAACCAGAGGGCATGTGGAAGTCTTCTTGACTAGCACAAAGGGTCTCCTTCTCTGTATTCCAAACAATTACTGTCATCACCTCTTTACCTACCTGAGGTCTGGACCACATTGTGCTAAGCTCTGCATCTCAGTACAGAAAGACATGGTGCCCTGTTTAAGCAGAACAAAAACTGGGATGGAAAGAAGCATTAACTATTTTATAAAGAGTCTCTTCACATAATAAACCAAGCTCAGGACTACAGGACTGAAACTTTCAGGCTGACACCACTTTCTTTCCTGTCCAGAAATGTCAATAAATATCTTACCCTCTTCTTAGTGGGTTTTAGAGAAATGAATGCCAGGATGTCACACTACTTCTTTCAAATGGAGATACACACTCCACACAGAATTGATGAGTACAGCAGGAGACAGCTATGTGAGTAAACTCTAAACCAGGTAACACAAGTACTAATTACAGCATAGTTATAACACAATCCCCTTGGGACTCTGGACACATCTTGTGCTAAGCATCTTGATGCCATTTAATTGAAAGCTGTTTCAGGGACTTGCCTGAGAGCTGCAGCCACACTTTTGACTGACATGAAATCCTACTCATAATATAAAGTGTTTCTGTTCTTGCTATTGATCTGCTCTTGTTATTGTTAGCTATGTGCAAGTGGAACCATTCTCATCTGAGGTGTTTTTCAGGTCTGCTACTCCTTTCAGCAGTATTTATGTCTGTGCTTGTGTTATGGCCATTGCTGTCTTGTGGTCAGGTATGGACTTCATGTCTGTAATAAAACTTGGCAGGTTTCCTCTTCCTATAGGAAGAGTAGAGTCAGATCATTTTCACTGAAGAACAAAGTCTTCCTTTTTTGCCCTTTCATTCAAACTGACAGGAGTTTAACCTCCAAGAACATCTGTGCAGCCAGGCAAGGGAGTCCATCCAAAACACAGACAAGAGAGCAGAGTTACCTGATCTCACTGATAAACCCTGGAATATCAATTGCATTAGAGCCACAGCACCAGATCTCCCCACATCTTAAATGAGATTCCTATAATACCATTATATGTATCTTAACATATTCCAGGGCAAGGATCTCCTTCTGAAACTCCAAAGGATTTCTGTGTTTCTGGGAAGCACTCATTGTAGACCCATGTAGCAGTCCCTCCACAGGGAAGACAAGGTTCTGTCTTCTGATCTTATGTGTAAAGTTGACAAATTCCCAGGACATATACTTATCCCAAAGCAGGATGTGAACTGTTAGGTTAGACCATTCTGCAAAAAATTACACTGCTCTGTCCCTGCTGTATCATGGTCCTCCTCAGCTACAGGGAGAACAACTACATAATCCTCAGTGTCATGTCTTCATCAGAAAGGTGTGCAGCTGGGTTCCCAAAAGCTTTTGGTGGAATGTTGTTAAACAGGACAGAGCACAGTCTCAGTATTTCTGATTCCCTGTGTTTCTGGACAACTACGACATGTCTTCTTAGGAGTGCTCTGAGACACTTTGCTGTGTGGCATTTCAGCTGCTGCCAGATACCAGAATAATTCATGGCCTGAATCTCAGTGGGGACCTGCAGTCATCTCCTGTCCAGCTCCCTCTGTAGGTACTGTGGACCATATGTTGTCCCTGGCAGGCTGCAACCAGCAACACTAAACACAGGAGCTGGCAGTGCTCCTCCCGTTCTCCCTGAAATGCCAGAGAGAGAAGAGGAGTTGCCAGCCATTGACAGGCAGGAGGTTCGGCCTGGAGCCATCTGTCCATGCTTCCCTTCTGCCAGTGCTTGTTGCTGATGCCCAGTGAGTTTCTGCAAGCCTGCAGAACGAGCTACACATAAAAAAAACTAATGCTCAGAGGGAAACACTACAAGAAGACTGCCACTTTCACCTTTAGAGAGAGAGAGATGCATGTGAGAGGAAATTAGGAAGAAGAGGAAGAACAGCATGACCACCAAGCTTGCTGGAACAGAGCAGTGTGTCACCATATGTGCATGCTTCAGGGCCTCAGGGATATTGTGCTTGGGAGGTGATATCTTCATTCAACAAATTAATAATGGCAATGCAGATAAGGACTGTGGTTTAGTTACTCACATTAAAAGCTCAGTAGAGACGGCAAGTGATGAAGGCGGTGTGGCAAATTCTGCTAGCCTACCTAGTTTAGACACAAAATTGCCTAAAACACCCACATTGTTAGACCTCTTATCTATGTGTGTATTCACCCGTGTGTATTCACCCATGTGTATGCCACAGGCTGGGAAAATGTTGTGGGAAGTTTGCTGGTTATGCTGGGAAACAGCAGTCAGCTCCTGTAGCCTAAATCCCTTCCTAAGATAGATGCATACAGGAAAGTGAGTGCCCCAGCAGCCTGAAACCCTGCCTTCAATATCAGCTTGATGAACATCTCCAAAGAGCCATATTTGAGAGAGCAGGAGCTTCAAATAGGTAAGCACCATTAAAGGAAAAATGGAAGAGGAAAATTTGTGTGCTCCATGATGACGGGACAAACCAAATCACCACCAGATGTCAGAGATGGAGACATTCACAGAGCTGAGGCCAGCTCCATGGAGTATCTTTCCAGAACCCATCTTCTTTTTCTCTTAAAGCTTCTGTGTGTTTATGAGGAAGCTTGGGGTCATATGGGATCAAAAGTGTGACAATGGGACCCAGCTGGTTGTAATTGTTGCCCAGGGACACTAGATGGAGAAATACCTTTAGAGATAGAGAGCACTTGAGGGGTTATTTCACCAGCCTTATAGGAAAAAACAGGAAACAAGTGCCCTCAGCTCACTGTTATTGATGCTGTTGGCTTTAAGTTTTGCTTAAAAGCTTTCTGTTTTGGGATCCCATTACAGTTCTATTCAGGCCATTAGTTAATTAAGTTATGCCACCAGAGTCTGTCAAAGCTTGGATATGTTGTTACTTCCTGCCAGCTCTCTCAGGCTCCCTCTCACCTCCCTCCCCTTCAACCCCTCACCACTGGCACATTTGGAAAATACAGTGAAAAACAAGACCCTGAGTGGATCAGAGTAGTTGACTTCTCCTTGCTAAAGCTGAGCCAGCACAACTTCCCTTTGCTAAGTACATCAAATTTCTATTTCCACAAAACTGTGGAGCCCACAACTTTCAGAGGCCAAAAGCATCATCAAAAAGTCAGGATTTTCTTTTTGTCCCCACAAGTACACCTCTGCTTCCCCCATGACACACCTCCTAGAGTATGCTGCCTACAAGAGAAACTTTCAATATGGAGCAGCCAAGCCATCTGTGCAATATCTACAGTTCTTGCTTGAGCCCTCAGGTGTCTCATGGTGTCTGAGCTAGCAGAACTCAAAATAACTCCAAAAACGGAAGCGATTAACCCAGGCTGATGTCTTTGCTCATAGTGAACAGAGTATTTTATCATAGTAGCATACTAATATGATTCCCAAGAACTTTATCATATCTCTGTTTAACACTGTGCTATATGGTGGCACCAATCTGGCTCTCTTAGTTTCCATACATCACACTGTCCAGCCCCATATTGGTTTAATGACCCTAATGTGCTTGTTGCTAGTGCTGTAGACCAGTGACTGATTCTCCCAAAGACAGCCTGATCATTAAAATGTGAAAGAGAATTATCCTTATCTATATATAAAACCTGTAGAAGATACTGCAGGTCTCAGAAGATTCTCTGGATGAATCCTTCAAGAGAAGGGAATCAAAGTACTCTGATGCACTTGTTACTATGTGGGAAAGAGTCACAGGCTGGAGATTCAAGACTTGGACAAAGAAATCAGGTAGATTATCACCATGAGCTGCACTCAAACAATTGTTTTACTGGGCAGTCAGCTGTGGAATGTTATCAATATCAAATCAGTATTAGAACAAGACCAAGTAACCTTAAGCAAATAAAAGTTGTTACTACAGAGAAGAGTCAATGCAAATGATGAGTCTTGTACCTAGCACAGGTAAAATTTGACTTGAGGGTGATCAAAACATCCAGTTCTTAAACAAGCCTCTTCTATCAAGAGCTTTACTTGAGGATGGACACATTCAAGTAGTGCTAAGGCATGGAATCTCATGCAATGCGGAGTGCAAAGTTATCCAGGCCTTGCACAAGTTCACTAAGTAGCCCTGGTTCAATCTCTACTGCTGTTGGAAAACAAGCCCTTTAACAAAAAAAAATTAGGATTTGGGGGAAAAAAACCCTCACTGATTGAGAGCAAAATACAGAGTGAAAGTCTACAGTTATTCACCTTGTTCTTGACATCTGGAGATTTTACAAATTTGGAGGAGAACTGATTGATCTGGTAAACCTGAAACTGATGAAGTTTACTCTTAGCAGGGTCCTGCTTTACTCTTCAACAAGAAATAAACAGCACTGTCATTACCAGATAATCCAGGTTGTGTTTCAGCTGGTACAAAAGCAGAACCCAAAGGCCACTCAGCAAAGGGAAGAAGCTAACTGCTTTTGACAATGGACAACATGTTGTATTTGGACTGCTCCCTTTCAGAATGCATAAGAATTCAGAAATTTTCTTCTCACATTCTGTAAGAGTTCATTTTTAGCCTCACTGGCAAAATAATCTCTCTTCTTTTAAGAGAAGGTCTTCATTGCAAACCATTGACAGCAAGGATGCAGAATAATCCAGCACTTTTCCCTTATTGGATGCAAGTTAAAGTCTTTGTCATCAGAACAATCTGAGATGTGGAGACTTTTTCAGATAACTGACCTTACAAACTCATGAAGCCAGTACGTGCTCCTACTCCTAACTGAAAAAATATATTCTGTTGGGTGTGTTTGAACAGGAAGAGAGATCTGGGAATGTTGAAAGGCTAAGACAGAATTTGTTTGCTTTTCTCAGAAACAAGAAGTGTTTTATTATCAGATATTGGGACTATGGCAGGTAAACTGAATTACAGACATGTCAATGGAAAGGGTGTGAACTTAACTGAAAACAAAGAGTGGGGAATGAGATGAAAGTTGAAAATAGCAGTACAGACTCTATATCACACTGCTTTAAAGCTCAGTGGCTGCTAGAGTTTGTATTATCCAAGTGATATGTTCAAAGTCTGTAGTTTTAAAATAAAGCTGATCAGACCTAATTCCTTGTTGCCTTTACTTGTTGTCCTACTTTTCAGTGTCAACTCGCAAAGTGCAGAGGGCATCAGATTTTCCATATTTTGCTCCAACACACAAGACATAATTCTATTAGCATGAAAATGTGTAGTAAGAGAAAGCATAATCAGAAACATCTAAATCGCAGCACCACAGACAGCAGCTTGCTCCCAGCAGTGCTCCCACACTACTACGACCACTTAGTATCCAAGTATCTCCTCTCCCTGTTTGGCCTTACTTACACTAATCTGAGTACAATCAGTTAATTGTGTGTTACCAGCACAATAATGAAGCTGCAGATAAGATGAGACCCATCCACATGACCACAGAAATGATCACAGGAGGTCAGTCCCTCTTCCGGGGGACATTGTGGTCCCTGTGTGGGAAGGGCAGTCAGCCTGGGTCATTTGGGATCCAAATGGATCAGCCTGAGATGATTTGTTCTGCCTCTCCACAGTCAGGATAAGTGCACTTCTGGTCCTAGAAGGTGGTAGTAGAATCAGCTCATGAGTGGCTCCATATGGTAGACTGGACTGAGACGGAGAAGTCTCATCTTGTTTCTCACTGTGCCAGGAAATAAACTCAGCCTCTATGATTCTATTTCACTTTTTAATTTTTGTCAACTTAAAATGTTAATGTTCTGGAGAGGGAGCTTTCTCAGGACGGTGATACTAATTCTCACCATCTCCCAGTGTGTCCTTTTTCCTCCCTGTAGGGAAGGGTATTTTTCTTCCAGTACTTCCCCATTTTTGTTCTGATGCCACTCTTCAGCAGTGTCAGTACAGCAAAGGGGGTATGATGAATCTGGGCTATGCCAAAACATCTTCTCCTCCTTCCCTTTTGTTATTGTATGGGGCTTGACACCACTTCACTGTGAAACCCCAGAAACAGCTGCTGGGACAGGACACTGATGGCCCAAATGGCCAGGCCTAGGAAAGGCAGAAAAAAGAGAGTTGGGAAGCTCCCATGCACCCACTGTGTCTGCAGTGTCTGGTCTCAGGGCCTGGCTGCAGTCTAATCTGGGACTTCTGCTAATAATTAGCACAAAATGATGGACTGTGACAGATATCAAGCCCACAAGCACCTTGATCCTCAGCATGCAAAATCTGCCTCTATAAGACGGGTTTTCTCAGGCCACTCTGCAAAGCCTGACTGATCTCAGAGTGCTCTGATGTTGCCCCAGCCAACTTGACCCCAAATGCTCGCTAAAAAAAACATCAAATGCCCTATTTTGCATTGCCTGTAACATCCCAAAACAGTGTCTGACTTCTCAATTAGTCCGAGAGAGGACTGTAAACTTGAAATCCAAACTGATGGACTGTGAAATCCGTATCACATTGTCACCCACAGCACACTTTCCCTGCTCTACACTGAGCTATAAATAGACTTTCATTATTAACAAGCACACAAAGGCAGCCTGGAAGATGTTCCACGCTGACACCACTCCTGGCTTACTGATTTCTTGTTTTCACCTTGATATAGGAGTGAAGATGGGGACAAGCAGGGAGAGACTGCTCAATAGCAGCAGAGCTGAAATCACTTCTTACCCTAACCAGGATTATTTCTGAGTTTTGTTTTGCTTTTTTTTTTTTTTTTTTTTTTGATATTTTGGTTTTCATTTTTACTTTCTCTTCCCTGGAGCCAAGAGACTCAAAATACATTACCCAGTGCAACAGAATACATCACACCCTCCTCCTTTGTTAGGTCATCAGCTCCTGGAGACTGAATACCAACTCCCAAACAATGCAGTCATTAAAGACTATTTTCTTTCTCCCTGACGTATTTCTGTTTAAAAAAAATAGAACAAGGAAGTTGATCTTTGTTTTAACCACTTAAATGCTTTATGGGAGCTATTAACTTGGAAAAAATGTAAGGAACTCAATTGTCCTGGGAGGATTCAAACCCTAACATGTCAGTCTCCTTCACAGACTTTGCAAAAAAAGAATAAAAAAACCCCAAACAAATCCACAATGAAAGTGACTGATCACAGCCCCTGATGAGACACAGAAGCTGTGGCCCTGAGGCATAAACCTGAAGATTTGTGTCCTTTAGCCACGAGACACAGACATCCTTCACGCATCTTTTTTTTTTTTCAATGTCTTGTTATCCTTCAACAACAACAAAAAAAATCATTAGAAGCTGAGATGAGCAGAATGGTTAACTTTTCCTACTCATTCATATCTTCAGTTTACATGGCAGCTCTTCCCATACACGGGTGCCCTGTGACATGCAGCAGCTATGTTTCTGCCTGGTTCCTTGACATTTATATCAAGGTCAATTAAACAAGACATTGGCTGGCCATTATTTGTGTAATGCCTCAACTGAGAGAAGTGAAAAGGCTTGGCAGAAACCTCAGGAGGTTTTAGCTTTAGATCAAATAGAAGGCTGGAGTTTTATGATAGTTGATAGTGTTCATTTGCTCTGCAAGATGCTCTTTTGTATCTTAGCTTTCTTTGAAAATGAAGCAAACCCCTGAATTCCCACAACTCAGTCATGCTCTGTCTACGAAGAAAACCTTACTCACAAAGCTGTCTGAGTATTGTTCCATTAATGTTTTCTTCCCACCACAGTTAAGTTCACATCTTTCCAGCCCCCTTTTGAGCCCTGCTGGCCATTTCTTCCCCATGACAGTTTTCAGCTCTATACCTTCTAGTGAGCTGCTGAAATGGTTTGTGAGACTTTACTGGAAATTGATTCTTTGGTCAAGAGAAGGAGTGGAGTAAGTTGAGCCCAAATCATTGTAATCTACCTCTGTAAAATGACCCAGGTTGTACAAGTTTTGGGTTCAGTGATTCAGTCTAAGTGCACAACCCATAAAGGGTAGCATGGCTAAAGCAAAGACAGAGTACATTGCAGCTTAGGAGTAGGGAGAAGTATTTTGGACACTGGAGGAACTGGGAAGAAAAATGTTAGGTATTACTAGAGCCACAGCCCTGCACAGGCTTGGAAGAGCAGCTACGAGAGAAGTAACCTGTTCAGTTGTCTTCAGGAAGTGTTATCTGAGTGGTTAGTAAACATAAAGTCAAGCTAACTCTTTGATTCTTCCTGCCAGAGTAAAGGAGGAGTCACATATTTGTGTGTGACATCTCTGTAGGGTGTCTCAGTGAGTAGTTCAGGGAAATGATGCTTAGAAACTGTATACTTATTCAAATGTTTCTCCACAAAATCTAAGTTCAAGAACCATAACAAAACTCAACAGAACCTAAACCTGCATTTAATTTTTGCTTATTTTGTGGTTGGAACAAGAGCTGTAGATGGAGTTTTTCCTATGGTACAATTCCTGCTTTTTCACAGGCGATGAAAAGAGATTTCCTAATTTCTGAAGGTGTACAAAGCCATAATAATAATTTTCATTTAGAAAACCTCAAGACTAATTAAAGCTCATACGATGCAAAGATGCTTTGGAACTCCATTGTACACACTACCCAACTAATGAAATTAATATCAGGACAATAAAGAATATTACCACAATACCAAACATTCCTAAGTCTTAATAACAAGTGGGGAGAAAAAAGGGCAGATACTAGATGCTTTAAATCTATTAAGTGTTTCTGCTTTGTGTATTGACACAGGTAATGAGTTCTGCGGAAGGAATGCTACACTTGAAAGCCTTTAACACTGAAAGCTTAATTTACTGCACAATGAATAATCCAGGCAACCCATTCATGGGTCGATCCGAATGGGATGAGAGAGCACCAAAGGAGCAGACAGATCATGTTAATAGGAAGCCTGAGGCTTATTTAAAAATCTATACTGTAGTTAAAATTAGAACGCAAATTGGAACTTGGCATTCTGTTGCTCAGGAAATTGGTAATGGGATACTAAAACCTTGCACTTCTCTCTCTCTGGTCCTAGTTAGAAGAGGACAAAGGCGGTGGCAGTCACAATGTCATATGCCACAGGGAGCCATTAAAGAAAGTGATAACATAAAGAAATAAGCATTTTCCAGCTATTCACACAGTGAGGTGTGTGCTGTGATCCTTTATTATTCCAAATGTAGAAAAATGTGTGTCAAAATGTAGAAGCAGACATTTTTATTATCTTCTTCATAACTATTCCAAGGGCAGAGGACAATTTTAACTTTTGGTCTTTTTCTTTAGGTGTGAATTCACAAATACTGTTCAGCCCTCTGTGGCCCGTGATATCATCTAGATCAGATACACCATTGAGCCTTCTGGTTTAAACAGCTTTTGGCTGGGTGTGATGATGTCCAGTGGCCCTACTGATCAGAGAAAAGTCTCAGGAGTTTTTTCTCTTTCCCAGAGGAAAACTATTTTTATCACAAAATTCATCATTATAGTTAGGCAACATTTATTAGGACAGATCCTGAAAACAAATGCAAGAGAGGGAGAACAACACTATCTTTTTGAGTGGTGATGTCTCTGAGTCAGGGCAGAGCCACTTGCCAGACACAAATATCTCACATGACTGTTGTGTTTTTCATGCTCTAATCAGGCTGTGTGGCCTTAGTCCAGTGCCACCCATTCATATATGCAAGTATATTGCAGCCTGAACCACAAGCTGGGAAGCAGAAGCAGGAAGAAAATCCAATGTCTAGGACAAAAGCACAAGGAACAATCATCCATGTCCCACTGCAAAGGGACCAGAGCAGCTAGACCTGACCTGACAGCCTGGAGAATGCAACCACAGGGCAAGTTCAGAAGAAGCAAATAATCAGATGAATCTACATCCTCAAGTAAAAGGTACTTGGAGATTCTAGAAAATAGCCCAGGGGTTCCTTTTAGAAATAATCCACAGTACAAAATTGCCAATGATTCTCAGGATAATTGTTTTTCAGAGTCACAGAACAATGGAGAGTGGTTAAATAACTTATTGTTATTTTTAAAAGTATAAAAAGCATTTAAAAAAAAAAAGCATATTCTGAGCAATCCCTTGTGGAAACATAATGATTAAGATAAAAAAATTATAGGCTTAACTAGAGGAATAGTCACAATTTTTTTACCACTAAGTGATTCCAAAATATTTTTTTTTTCTATTAAAGCCTGACATCCCAGCCTGACAGTTTAATTACTAGGGTAATGTGATGGATAAAGGGACTTGCTCTGTTGTGCCTCCCACTTACTAAACACTTGCTTGTAACCACAGCTGCAAAAAAAGTCACAGTTCCTCAAAGTGAAGACAATAATTTCCTTGGTGTCAGAGCCCTAAACATTTATTATATGAACTGTTAAAGGAAAACCACCTTTTCACTGCTAAGGATATCTAACAGGAGTCAGAGCTGCACAAGGCTCCAGTTCACTGAAAGACTAAACTACCAGTCTTGAGCTGCTCTTGAGCAGCCACAGATGAAAGCAAACTCTTCTGTTTCATTGGAATCATTTGAGAGCATCCAGAAAAACACTTTAAGAATTTTGAATGTTGACCTGCAGTACCTACAAAAAGACTTTGCTCCAAATCAGTTTTTTAGACTGTTTGATTAAAGACCTAAATAAAAAAAAATGAAAAATAAAAAGAAAAAGAAAACCACATAAAATCCAGGAGATGTGAGAGTCCAGAAAAAACAAATAATCAATAGAGATGACACCTCACTAGAGGCAGAAAACCTTTAGTAACAGAACAGTTTACTGCAGATATGATATTACATGGTGTCATAAAAATTGCAAAACCTTGACAAATGTTCTTTCGATGCTGGGAGAGAAACTGGTGAATGAAATTCTGTGCCAATAAATACAAAGAATTGCATGGTGGGGCAAGGAAAAAAAATTCCTAAACAATCAAAACTTTGCTGTACCTACATAACAGTGATCTCTAACTTTTTAAACATACCTCCAGAAAGACATGTTGAGTCAATGCATACAACTCCATGGAAGTGTCAATACATTGTCCTCAGGAGGCCAATGGTCAGATAGCATTGGCAAAAGAATAGAGAAGAAGCCAGAATGCTTCCTTCCAGTCTGGTGTATGCTATTAGTGCAACATGTGTGCTTCTGGTTATCTCATCTAAGAAAGATGGAAAAGAACTTGAAACACTGCAATGAAGGACAAGAGAAAGAATCAAAGAAGAAAAACAGCTCTGAGCAATGACTAAGTCTTTAGCCTTGAAAAGGAAGAGATGTGGAGAGGCTGTAACAGAATTTTGCACAGCATGGAGTCATTGCACGTGAACTAGTGAGTACCAGATGAAATTATCAGCTAGAAGATTTACACAAAGAAGTGCTGGTTCACACAGTGCATAATTGAATCGTGATATTCCTTGCAATAAGATGCTCTGGAAGTTATAAATAGGTTCAAAAAGCAATTAGACACTGCATGGGAGAAAAGACTATCAGGGTCTATTAAACTCAAAACAACCTGAAAAAAACCAAGCTGGAGCGTGCCTGAATGTGGAAGAGTCTGTCACAGAAACGTACAGCATCAGTATATATATGCCTGCTCTATTTTTGATACTCTGTAGCAAATTTCTATGACAACTACAGGATATTGAGGTAAAAAGACCATCATCTGATCAATACAAATCTCTGTAGCCTCAATATATTTGCACATGAGATGTTACCTCAAGACAAAAACCTCTTTCAGCAATCCCTGTTCTTCCAGACTTCACCTTGGTCTTTCCTCTGAGATCTTTCCAGAATTTGTAAACTACAGAAATCATTACATTTGAAGATAGTTTAAATAAATAAATAAATACAATCCAGACAGACAAGCAACAAACAAAAAAAAAAAAAAGAGAAGAAATTGTGAAGTAACCCTTTCCTTCACATACTTTCCCACTGAGAAGGACTATCCCACCTTAAAAATGAGATAAGCAGGAAAACTGAAATATGTCTTCAAGGGACACAGCTTGTTTTGTAATTACAGAAAGGAAAGGCTAGGAAGGCTCTACAAAGGGCACTGGACAGGTTTGACTGATGGGCTGAGGCCAGCAATTCAACAAGCTCGGGTGCTGAATCCTGCACTTGGATCACAACAACCCCATGCAATGCTACAGGCCTGGGGAAGAGTGGCTGGAAAAATCCCTGGAGGAAAAAGACCTAGGAGTAAGGGTTGACAGTTAGATGAACATGAGCCAGAGTGTGCCCAGGTGGCCAAGAAGGGCAGTAACATTGCCTGGAGAAAAAGAGGCTCAAGTCAGACATTGTCACAGCTATCTGAAAGGAGTTTGGAGAGAGGTGGGTGTCAGGCTATAAGCGACCAGACAAGAGGAAAAAGCCTCAGGCTGCACCAGAGGAGGTTAAGGTTGGATATTAGCAAAAATTTCCTCACTGAAAGGGTTTTCAAGCATTGCAACAGGCTGCCCAGTGATGTGGTCATATGACCATCCCTGGAGGTATTCAGAAGACATGTAGATGTCATGCTTAGGGACATGGTTCAGTGATGGACTTGGCAGCATTAGGTTAACAGTTGGACTTGATCATAAAGGTCTTCCTACTGAAATGATTCAATGACTCTGTGAAAGCAGGTGTGTTTTACATCAAGAGCAGGTGCATTTTCCATGAAGTTCAGAAGAAACATGCATTTGTTTTTCTCCACATGAGTATGAGAAAGACTAATGAGAGGAGATGGGTCTTCTGTGGACTGTGGGCACCTGAAGGACAGGTTATATTGTCAATAAGGAGCATCAAATACCCAAATACTTGCTGGGAAAGTATGGTGGATTCAAACATTGTTAAAATGAATTGGTGACACATCAAATGGTGAAGGAAAATATAAGGAGAAAAGGTGCTTTGGATTTGGTACCATCTAATAGAGAGGAACTGGTGAAGAAGCTAAAAAGGGAAGGTGACTGGTGAAAGGACTGTGACTCACTATCATAAGAAAAAGGAAGGAGTCAAAAAAAAAGTAAGGATAATGGACTTCCTCTTAACCCACATCTCCCCACACACACACACAAAAAAAAAAAAAAAAAGAAAAAAGGTAAATTTCTGCAAACCCAGGGAAACCATGTGTAGGGTGTCTTGGGAAAGTAATTTAAGGGATAAAGGAGGGCAGAAGAGTTGGCAGTTACAGCAAAAGCATATATTAAGGGCACAATAGCAGCCTATCTTGACACAGGGGAAGGACAGAGAGCACAGTAAGAAGCCATTATGAACTGCATCAGGAGCTTTTTAAGAGGCTGAAAATAAACTAAGAAAAGAAAATGACACAAAAGGCAAAAAAAAAAAGTGCGTCATTAAGGATGAGTGATAAAAACCTCAGGGAGAGCTTGGGATAAAATGGGTTACAGGTTGAAAGCAACACAAAGAGTGACAGGAAAAGGTTTCATAAATGTATTGAAAGTAGGAAAAAACATAGGAAAGTGCTGGTCTATTACTTAACAGGGAAGGAGAATAAATTGCACATGATCCAGAGAAGAACCAAGAATTCAATTCTCCCTTCTCTGCAGACTACACTGAAAATTAATTATGAACAGCCTCTTAAAGCAATTAATTTTAACAAGAGGACAAGAGGACAAGCTCAAACAGAAAATGAATAGATTAAAGAATATATAGATAAGATAGAACTAGTCAACTTCATAATATATAATTCATCAAAGAATACTGAAGGACTTCACTAAAATAATCTGTGAAGCAGAGATAATACTGAAAGAGCCACATGCACGAAAGACCCTCACAAGACCCCTTGTAATGCCCATGAAATTTGCTGATGAAGAGCTGAGAGGTGTTGCAGGGATCCCAGAGGACACAATCACAATCCAAAATGGTCTTGACATGTTGAGGAGTTGCTCTGATAAAAACAAAATCAATAAATAAGTGCTCTGCTTAGGGAGGAGAATCCCAGGGCAAAATGGGAAATAGCTGGCCAAGAGAAGAAGTCAAGATGAGAGTTGACTACTAAATAGATCACACCAATATGCTGACTGAATGAACATATGGAAGACACAAGAGATAATTAGAATTATTTTCCTTTATCTTGGGGTGAAACCTCAGCTGGAGGATTGCACATCCCACTAAGATGCAGAAAGATTGGAGAGAGTCCAGAGAATAACTGCAAGGACAGCAGGTTTAAAAACGGCCTGTGGGGAAACTGACTTGGTTTTGTTCAGGAAATGATGATATGAGGAGGGATATATCAATGTTCTTCTAGCCTGTACAAGTTTTGTCATGAAAGAGGCACTTTTAGAAAGAGAAATTTGCAGAGCAGACTGTTCACATTAGACTGTTAGAGGATGACAATGAAGAAAGGCAGCTAAAGACCTCAATTTGGACAGCCCTTCCTACAGAGCTTTTCCTCCCTCCCTCCCTCCCTTCCTTCCTTCATTCCTTCCCTCTTTCCTTCCTTCCTTCCCTCCCTTATCCCTTCCTTCCTTCCTTCCTTCTTTCCTTCCTTCCTTCTTTCCTTCCTTCCTTCCCTTATCCCTTCCTTCCTTCCTTCCTTCTTTCCTTCCTTCCTTCCTTCCCTCTTTCCTTCCTTCCTTCCTTCCTTCCCTCTTTCCTTCCTTCCTTCCCTCTTTCCTTCCTTCCTTCCCTCTTTCCTTCCTTCCTTCCTTTCCTTCCTTCCTTACAAATTCCTCTCTTCCTTTCTCCCTCATGTATGCAAACTATTTCTACACCTGTAAATCAAAACAAAGAGGCCAGAAGATCTAATCTGGCTGGACACAATGTGGAGTCAGGCAGGATCTGTGACACTTGGGAAAGATGGCTGAAAACCATGGCTGACAACAGAGGTGCCTCTCTACAGCTCTGAATCAAGCAGTGGAGAGCTAAGATTGTAACAGCTCTGTCATCAGCATCTTCTGCTGGCTTGCTCTGGATAGCTGCATGCTGAGCACAGGGATTATTGATCCCTCTTCACCCAGTGTGCTGCATGCTTTAGACACTTTTCTAATCTCTAGGATATTGTATTGTATATGGCCTTGAGAAATTTGCTAAAGGGAATGCAAGGAGTCAATGGCAAGGCCAAGAATGGGCATTTTTTTTTCCTCCACATTCATCCTTTATTCTTTAAATTCAAGTCTTGGCACTTTTTTCCTACCCTGTGGCTCAAAGGACTAGTAAAATGGGGAGTAGGTAAGGAAGATTTTGCTCATAAAATTGTCAGAAAAACAAAAAAAAAATCATTCAGGGGATATTACCTAGAAATGTCATTTTTGCTCAGAAAGTAAACACTTGTTTATTTCTGGATGCCTAGTGAACGTATTTTTAATGAAGTTTGTCTGTCTTTGTTACCATCACTACTACTGCTCCTGTCAGATTCCCTCAATTCACAGTTTTCCCCCTCCAAATTATCTACTTAAAGAGCAAGTAAAACCCATTTCCTAGTAGGATTCAGCTTGTCAGCAGAATGGCATGATTTAAATCATGTGCATGAATGGTTCTTGCAGTACTTTAAAGCTGTTCCAGTTACTTCCTCCATAGAATAAACCAGAGGTTACAATAATGTGTTTTCTGAGAAATGAGAGGCATCTTCTGACCTGAGATGCCTACACTTGTGCCTTATCACAGGCAATGAGTGTTACAAAGGCATATCTTCCCTGAAAAGCACATCTTTTGCTCTGGAGTGTACTTAGAAAACTAAATGGAACCAAAGAAAAGATGCCTTGAAAAGGCTGTTCTGAACAAATGCATCTTGCCAAAATAAAATTCCCTCAAATTTCTCAGCTCCTGGAATGTGTTGGTTTGATCCTTAACAGAATCAAACTGCAGGAAAAGATAAAAACATATAGAATCAGTCAGGGTTGGAAGGGACCACAAGGATCATCTAGTTCCAATCCCCCTGCCATGGGGGGATTGGAACTAGATCAGGCTGGCCAAAGCCTCATCCAGCCTGGCCTTAAACACCTCCAGGGATGGGGCCTCAACCACCTCCCTGGGCATCCCATTCCAGGCTCTCACCACTCTCATGGGGAAGAACTTCTTCCTTATGTCCAGTCTGAATCTCCTCACTTCCAGCTTTATTCCATTCCCCCTAGTCCTGTCACTACCTGATAGCCTAAAAAGTCCCTCCCTCATTTAATGTAGCTCCCCTCCTGAACAGGACAGTTCTTATGCCATACTTTATTAGGCACACGGGGAAAAGAGAGGGAGTCTGATTAGAAGACTGAAACAGGACTCCTTGTCTAGCAGAGATGGTTAGCATTGCTGTCATTGAATCATCATTTGTGTTTGTAGCTTCATGCTCTATGCTGTTGGTCATTTGTCTCCACCACAGTTGCTCATCTGGGCCCTGGATGACTGTCAGGATGATCCCTTTTTCCCCAGAACTTCTGTGTCTGAGGCTGGATCAGTCCAGCAGCAGGGGAGTGTGCCAACATCCAAGAACGGCTTGATCATTCATGAGTAGCAAGACACTTCCATCTCAAGATCAAAGCCCATCTAGCCCAGACTAAGGCAAGGCATATGTCTACCACAGCTTCTCCTTGATCTAGTTGGATTGTCCCATCTGGCACTTCTATGGCAGTACTCAGGAACGCTCCAAAGGAAATAGATCTAGATGTAGGGTGGAGGCTGGTGTATTGTCCAGTGCCCTATGATCATTCAGATTTAGTCCTGGGTGATGACTGGAGCTGTCATGGTTAAGTCTTCCACAGTCCTGGAGAGAGTCAAATAGATGGATAGATAGATAGGTAAATAAATAACAGGTTAAATAACTGAGATTCACCCAGCAGATTTATAAGCTGCACTTGAGTGAAACAAAAGCCTTGGACAGGGTAATGAACTATTAAGAAAACAATGCACAGTTCAAAACGGTGATTGGCCTGGGTCACAACCAATGTAGAAGTAATAGTCTCATTTTCCAGTCATCAAATCCCTTTAGTAAACACTGGCAACCACAGAGTTTACTCAGACAGCAATGAGATTCCAACAAAACACTTGCTCAGGCAGAGTCAGGCCCTTGAGCTCACAGCAGGCAGGAAAAACAAATAAATCAGGGGAAAGGAGCTGTTTTACTCCTTATACATCACACTAGTGCAACAGCACTGCAGAAATTGGGAAAGTGCTTGTAAACAGGGCAGTGAGCATGTTGTGTGCATGAAGAAACAGAATTCGGTGGCTCTAAAGCAGAAGAAGGAGTCTAGTCTTTAATAATTTGTTCTGGGTTGTACTTTTCTTCAAATCAGGTTTTGTAT
The DNA here is from genome assembly GCF_027791375.1 of Indicator indicator. Lineage (NCBI taxonomy): Eukaryota > Metazoa > Chordata > Aves > Piciformes > Indicatoridae > Indicator > Indicator indicator. The sequence goes on from NC_072021.1 coordinate 20,031,220, forward strand.
TAATAAGTTTGGTTTAGCAGGTTTCAGCACAATTAATTAACTCATTGTTGTGACAGCAATTTGCAGTTCTATCTGCATTCTGCAAGGCAACACACAAAAGCGAGACCAAAGAAGGCTAAAGCTTAACCTCCTGTAGCAGCTGGACATCCCAGGGGAGGCCAGACCTGCAAGCAGCTGTGGAACTGAGCCAGCACAGTCCTGCTGGTCACAGGTCTGAGCCAGCTCAAGTAGGCCCAGCCTGAGTGGGTTGTAGCCCCAGAAGGATTAATGCATGTGCTAATCTCACAGGTAATTAAGAACTGACCATATCCTGGATTCGCTTGAGGAGGGTACACTGCACCATGCTCATTGCAAGGCTCACTCTCTTGAAAATTAAGACAAGGACACTACAATGGCATCATTGGGGAGCATAACATGCAAAGACAAGAGAGGGACAGGCAATTTCCAAAACCAGAAGAAAATGGGTTTGGTGGGCCACCAGTCTAAACTGTGGTAACACACAGTTCTTCAGAGTACCTTCGAGTCAATTTTATTCCAGTGTTCTGCATGGGAAACTGCCAGTGTGTTCTGCCTGCAGTTTGACTGAATGCACTGCATTATGTAAAAGAGAAATAGGCATATAGTGGATTAAGACAAATATGTTTATATTTTGACATTGGGAAGAAGTTCTTTCCTAGGAGGGTGCTGGAACACTGAGGGGTGAGGCCCCATCCCTGGAGACATTCAAGGTCAGGCTTGATGGTCAGACCCTCTAAGCAATCTGATCTAGTTGGGAATATCCCTGTTTACTGCAGAAGGGTTGGACTAGTTGACCTTTAAAGGTCTCTTCCAACCCAATGCTTTCTATGATTCTATGACGTATTTCTTACACAGCTGGGCAACTTTCATAGAACATGATGAAGAAACTTCAATTAATATTTAATAATGAATAAATTGGATCAATAGGTGTGTGAAGTTTTGCTGATGCATTTACTGTTCTATGGATTAAGTTTATACAGAAACTTTATTACAGTACTTATCCAATACCAAGTGAACTATAAAGAGACTCATATTCTCTGATCTGACTTTACTGAGCAAAGACATGCAGTTGAAAAGGCAGAGGCCAAAAAGTTCCAGGAATCAACAATATTTTCTGCTGTGCCAACTTCTGGACACTCAGTTTGAGGCATTTTAAAAAGGGCTCAGTTTCCACAGTGTACTGATTTGCTCCTGTCTGAGAACAAATCAGTACTCCCTACTCCAGGCACGGTTTTAAGCCATAAACTGAGGCACACAAATCTATCAGCAACTTTAGAAATCATCTGGACCTAAACCAAATAGGCTTTAAAATGGGAAGATGAGAATGAACCAAAAGTTATTACAAAAAACAAGCACCCACCAAACATGCTGGCAAAGAAAGCTGCACTCAGGTATTGTCTTTTTTCCAAGCCTGTGTCTGTGTGGAAGTTACTTTTTGGAAATGGGAGGCTTTTTTTTGTTCCTCTGATCTGATTCTCAGCACTTAGGAAAGCTGCCAGCAGCTGAGGAGCCACGTTTCACATGCTTACCTTGAACTTTATTTGATAGAGCCTAAACCATTATGTTATGTGATTGGATTAGGAGGAGTGCACTGCAGCATTGCATCATTGCCTGAATTTAGCTGACCTCTGAGAAAATGAACTTCTGATGTCTCCATCAATCCAGCCTTGTCTTTTTAGCTCCACCAGAAAAGATGCTGAGGGAAACTCCAGCACAGCATCCCAAGCCAAGCTGCCTGTCAGGATCCACTCCCCAAGCACAGACAGACCAGGACCTGACCTCCTTGCATGACTTTTACAGCCACTTGACTTTGTACAAGGTGACTGGCCCCAGCATGAGGGAGGGGAGCTGAACCAGGAATAACTCATCCAGGCAATGTGCTGAGAGGCACAGAAGGAGGGTGGGGGAGGAAGCTGTTGGTCTGTGAAGCAATTTTTCAAACAGGTGTGAAGCATTTTCTCTCTTTTTTTTTAAATATTTTCCCTTAGATTCTCAGACAACCTCCATTTATCAACCTATGAAGTAGATTGATTATAAAAGAAATACACAGTCCACACAAAAATGGGCTGAAGCCACTGCAGGATCTCCAAACATGCAAAGACAGCTTTGTTTTCCACAGTTTAAAGCCTTGATCTCATGATGAAGGATCCTGGAAAGAGATGTTGCTCCCTGTTAATCCTTGTCCCTCCATGTAACCACACCATCTCATGGACTTATCATGAGAGAAATGTTTGGGACACAGACAGAGAGAGACAAAGCAACTGGTGGCAAAAGTTACAGTTCTTTTCCTACAAGTGTGTCTGTGCTGAAATCTCTCTCTGAATGTCAGCTAGGGGGTGACATTAAATACTGGTGCTAAGTCTTTATCAAAGACTTTGGTTGTGGCAGAAGGGTTCTTGGACATACTTGTAGTTTGGTTTGGTTTGGTTTCAAGATGGGTTTCTTTTTTGTCTTCTGTGATCTAATTCTTTGCAGTTGTTTTATTGTCACAAAATTGTTATCAATTTAGGACAAGATCACAGGTTTCACAGGTAGGTGTGACTCAATGAAGCAGGTTGCAGTGAGCTGAGCAAAGACAGCTTGTGCTTTGAGCAGTGCAGTGCTGTGGGAACACTGCAGCCATTCTTCTCTCTCCAGACCAAGATTTCAACAGTGTCACTCTCAGAACCAGCACAGGACATACAAAAGAGCTACAGTGCAAGGTTTCACAGCACCCCCATTCCCACTGCAGATCAGAGCTCATACAACTGGCTTTGATCTGAAACAGGCTCCAAACCATCCCCATCACAGGAGTTTTCACAGTCAGGCAGAGAAGCCTAAAAATAACTATCCCAAAACCCTGCAATGCTCAGTTTGAAAATAAATGTATCAAGTGTTGCTTGAATATTATCTGTAGAGGGTTAACATAGAACTGATCATTTAATAAGCATTCTGAAGTTAGTTTTTAGAAAGCCCTGAGGCCAAATTGGTTGCCCAGATCCCAGATTTTCATAATTAAAAATGCGTCCTATCCAAGTGCTCGTGTCTGTAAGGTGCTTATAGGAACAATTAATTATTTACTAAAACTTTAGCTGTTTATAACGAAAAATTCATAGGAAGTATGACCATAAACAGACTAAGTTAGGAAAAGCTTCAGCAGATGAAGAAAAAGAAAACTTAAAGCATTTACTTTGAGGCATTGCAAGGGTCAGGTCACAGTGTAGAATCAAAGAGGCCCTTTATCCTGCACCCCTATAGAGGACACTGCCCATCATCAGAGAGAGGAGTACCTCATCTCTTTAGCAACACTTTGTTGCTTGCATTAGGTAGCTTTGCATGCAACAATCAGCTCTGGACAACATTTAAAATTATTTGCCAAGCTTGTCACATGGCTAGTGATGATGTCACATGGCTAGTGATGATGTCACATGGCTAGTGATGATGTCACAATACTGTGCTGTGCAAGAACATTCGTTGCAAAGCAACTTCTCCTTTTCGCACAACACTCCCAGGAATCCTCACTTTTGCTGAGTGAAAAGCTGTTTCATTCCTCCTCCATGACACCATCTAACCATCTGACTTTTGTAACTCTCCAACATTTGCATGCAATGGCCTTAGGGGGAATGTTTTGTTGGGTGGCATGTATTCAACAAATACATTAATAAAATCACTGGGCTCAGCTACTTTTTCTTTTTTTCCTAAGAAAAAGCCTCCTTTAATCTTAAAATGTGGCTGTGTTATTAATTCCTCTGTGCCATAACCCAGAAGTATCAAGCTACTCCTAAATATCTGCTTGATTGTCTTTGTCATCAAATCTAATTTTTGTCACCAGCATTATCTGAAAAAAACATCCACACCACATGGGGTGTCCCTAATGACTAAAGCAAGAGAACACTGATGACAGTGTTGTAAGGCTGTTATGAGACACAAAAAAACCCCAAAGGTGTTTGCTGTTGCAGATGCATTTGAAAGACAAAGGTAAGCTCCTGTAAAAGACTTTTTTTTCTCTCTACCCTGATTATCAGGCAAGAGGGATCCAAATTCCAACATGAACTTCACCATGAGAGTGGTGAGAGCCTGGAATGGGTTGTCCAGGGAGGTGGTTGGGGCCCATCTCTGGAGGTGTTTAAGGCCAGGCTGGATGAGGCTCCTGGCCAGCCTGATCTAGTGTGAGGTGTCCCTGCCCATGGCAGGAGGGTTGGAACTAGATGACCCTTGTGGTCCCTTCCAACCCTGACTGATTCTATGATTCTATGATTCTATGAACTTAGTTCATGGCTTTGATAGGAAATCAAGATTCTTTGTCTCACACTTCTCAAGGCCTGCAGAATTAAAGCTGATCTGACAACAGATATTCAGCATCTCCCAATTTCACCCATGAATAGCAGGGGAGAGAAAGGCACAGGGGTCTGAGAGAAGTTGAGGTAGGAGAGGTACATACAACTGATGTTATCTATCTTGACTGTCTTGACCTCCTTAAGGCCTTTGACATGGTCCCCCACAACATCCTTCTCTCTAAATAGGAGAGAGATGGATTTGATGGATGCAGTATTTTATGGATACAGAGCTAGGTGGATAACTGCATTCAGAGAGCTGCAGTCAATAGCACAAAGTCCAACAGGAGCTGAGTAACGAGCAGTGTCTCTCAGGGCTCTGTGCTGGGACTGGAACCATTCGGTACCTTTATTAATGGCATAGACAGCAGGATTGACACCAAGATGAGTGGTGTAGTTACTATGCTGGACTGAAGGGTCTCTACCCAGAGGGACCTTGATAGGACTGAGGAAGGCCAAGTGCAAGGTCCTGCACTCGGGTTGGGACGATCCCCAGTCTGGGAGATGAATGGATTGAGAGCAACCTTGAAGAGGAGTTGGGGGTGTTTGTGACTGAAGAACTGAATGTGAGCCAGCAATGTGTGACCACAGCCCAGAAAGACAATCACATCCTGGGCTAGATCAAAAGAAGCATAGCCAGCAGGTTGAGGGAGGTGATTCTACTGCTGCACTCCACTATGGTGAAACCCCACCTGGAGTATTGTGTTCAGCTCTGGAGTCCCCAGCACAAGAAAGACATAGATCTGTTAGAACAGATCCAGATGAGGGCAGCAAAAATTATCATAGGGCTAGAACACTTCTCCTATGAAGCAAGGCTGAAAGAGTCGGAATTGTCAGCCTGCTAGGAGGTACATCAGGCACACACCCATATTTAAAGCAGTATCACTATGACTCACTCAAGCCCTGCTGTTTTGTTTGTCTTTTCAACACAAAAAGCTAATTTATGAAAAAAAGCCAACAGACAGAAGTTGCTGTTATCCCTGCAGATAGGAGATTGGCAAATCTCCATGGATTATCCTCCTGTCTCTTTTTTTTTTTTTTTAATTATTCTTCGTGAATGAGACTCAAGTTCTGGGATAAATGACAAGCCTTCACACAAACATTTTTATTTTCTGTGAATGAATAAAACTGTAATTTAACCACTTTACACCCCAAGGATAAATGTAAGATCCAAGACACTCATGTGGCTATATCTGAAGTGTTCCAAGCTCTACTTCAAATGAAGTAGATAGCTTGCAGCTAGGCTTTTCACCTTCTTCAGAGATGCCCTTATAGCTATTTGGGACAGAGCCATTCATCTGCTTCTGTTGACACTGCTCTGCTTTGCATAGCTGAATTAAGAGTTAATGAGCAAGAGAATGTAGGAATTTCTCCTTAATACAGTAGGTTGGGTATTCACCTGGGATGCAGGACACTTTCTCCTAGTTCCTGCTCCAATGAATAATTAATTATGCTAAGGTGGAACAGTTTCAATATGTGTAAATGAGAAAGACACATCTTCATTACTGGAGAGGCTGAAGTAGCTGCTGGTGCAGGCTGTAAAAAAACCCAGGAGAGGCACAATCACAACAGTTTGCCAGCTGCAGTTTGGCTGGATGTTCCTTTTCTGCTTTTGTTTTGGACTTCAGCACAAGAACAGTAACAACCCAAGGCAGGAGGACAACATCCCATATCTAGAGACAAATATCTATGGTACAAGACTTCCTTTTTTCTTCCTGTTATGAATATTCTCTCCATGCTTTATTCTTTCTCATTTTCTGTGCTTTTAGTGGTGGTGTTTTTCTACACCTCTTGAAAGATTGTTGTACAAGAACACAATTAAGGTTTTTCCTTGTTTATTTGTGCATATCTAATTCTCTGCTTTTTTAAACATTGACAGTCACTGCTCCAAAACTTTTTCCTTTTACTATTCTCCCTTTCAAGGGCTTTTCATCCACCATTCAGTGGCTTCTCTTACACAGCCTTTGGTTAGTGTCCCATCAGGCTTTTTTCCCCTTTTTCTTGATGACATCTGTAATCTTGGCTCACATTTCACACTATCCTGCATCTTTGGCATGTCTTCTGTAATAGCCTTAAATCAGTCAGGTCATCAATGATGGTTACTTCAGCATAATACATCATAGCTCTCCTTAGACTTTTCTTTGGCCACCCAGCCCTCTTTGAAGTTGAGAAATGTTTCTCTATTTATTTTCTCTCTAACATTTTGTCACATTGTGAACAGATAACACTGCTTTTCCAGGCAGCCAAATTGGGCTCCACATCTTCACCAGAATAAGTCCTTTCCTGTCCACACTTCTCTCTTCCATGATTCTCTGAAAATTGTTGCCCATTGTCAAGACAGACTTAGCTCTGTTTCTTGTCAGACTCCCTTCATATCTGACTCCAAACCACTCAGGACTGTCCAAACACTCAGATACCTATCTCCTGCTCTCTTAAAAGCTTGCTGTACCACCTTCTTTCCATCTTTTTGCCATTTTCTCTCACTGTATTCATTAGGATTGACAATAAAACCAAATGGAAACTCACAGCTTAGTTGAGTTTTGACAGTCAAATGTTTGCAGAAGGCCAGATGAGGCTCTTCCTGCAATCTGGTTCTCCATTTTATTTCTCCCTCCATGGCACTGAGCCGATCTGCAGATGCCGCCTTTTATTCTTCATCTCCTTTGTGACTTTGGCATTCAGATCCCATGTTCTGGCAGTTTTTTGCTCCTTACTCATGCATCATTCTTGTTTATAGGAACTAAAGTGATATTTCTTTCACATACCTAAAGAACACTTGCTTGTCCTTGCCTCCAACTAAAAAAAAAAAAAAAGTAATCTAATGCTAAACACCTCTATTGAAATTCTCAGGAGTTTTGTTTGGGATTTTAGTTGGGGTTTTTGTTTTGGGCTCTTTTTGTTTGTTTTTTTTTTTGTTGTTGTTGTTCTTGTGGGTTTACTCATTTATCTATTTATTTAGGTTTGGAGTTTTGTGTTTATTTCAACACTCCCATCTCTACACGCATTTGTTGAGGTACTGGAATGTGTCCAGGGAAGGGCAATGAAGCTGGTGAGGGGCCTGGAACACAAACCCTATGAGGAGAGGCTGAGGGAGCAGGGGGTGTTTAGCCTGGAGAAGAGGAGGCTCAGGGGTGACCTCATTGCTGTCTACAACTACCTGAAGGGAGGTTGTAGCCAGGTGGGGGTTGGTCTCTTCTCCCAGGCAACCCACAGCAGAACAAGAGGACACAGTCTCAAGTTGTGCCAGGGGAGGTATAGGCTGGATATGAGGAGGAAGTTCTTCACAGAGAGAGTGATTGCCCATTGGAATGGTCTGCCAGGGAGGTGGTGGAGTTGCCATCACTGGAGACGTTCAAGAGAAGACTGGATGAGGCACTTGGTGTCATGGTCTAGTTGATTGCTTAGGGCTGGGTGATTGGTTGGACTGGATGATCTTGGAGGTCTTTTCCAACCTGGTTGATTCTATGATTCTATGATTCTATGTGTACCGAGAGCGTTACAAAATCAGCTACTCAAAAATGAGCAAGCATCAGAAGTGAGAGTTTTTATGCAGCTATAACTTCATACAATGTCATGGAGAGTAGTTGAAGTTTTAAGGTGGAAGGAACCTCTGGGGGCCATCTAGTCCAATCAATCCTCTCAGAGTAGGGACAGGTAGAGCAAGTTGCTCAGGGTCACGTCCAGTTGGGGTTTGAATATTTTAATATTTCCAGCACTGAAGACTCAAAACTATCCCTGGGCAAATTGTTTATGTACTTGAACACCAGCACAGTAAAAAGTCTAATTCTTCTCTCATTTTCCAGTGTTTTTCCTCTTGTTCCCATCTAGTTGCCTCTAAATGCTTTAATTTGTTTACAGTGACTTTGCAAATTTTGACAACCAGCATGATTATTTCACCAGTATCCCTACTGACATCAGCAACATTGCCATATATAGACTGTGGAACAGATTAATATTGCTATCAAACCAGCTTTGTTGTATCTGTGAACTGTGTGAAAAAATTTTAATTATGTTACCTTAATTCACTTGCACTTAATTAAGAATTTGGGTGCTTATTGCCCAGAGCAAGTTAGCATGAAATTCAATTTATGCTCATCTGCTTAAGACTGGCAGAGTGTAAGACAGTGCCTGAAACACCCAATTCTGCTAAGGTCTTCTGGTACTTACCATTGTTTATATTATGGTTGGCTTGTGTGTCCCAACACAATGCCCACCTCTGTAATAATAATCATGTTCAGCACTTACTATAACATTAAAATATCAAAGTTCTTAGTGTGTCTGTGCTGAATGTTTGAAAATTTTGCATCTACTTTGTTAACACCTCTGGGAAACACCTTTCTTCTGAGCCACACAACTAACTGATGTCCAGGCACACGTCCCTTATCTCAGAAAACTTTTCTCTGGCTTTGTCTACTACTGCCTCAGCTGCACAGTTGTATCCATGATGATGCTGTTGAAATTTTATTCCTGTTCTGAATATGTCACCTCCTTCCCTCCTTCTACAAGAAGGCAGACCTGGAAAGACCCTCTTCAGTCTCCATATTCACAAGCTGTCTCCAGCAGGACACACATATCATCTAATCAAGTTCTTTTCTCAAAAAGGTAGCTCTCCTTTTCAAATGATCCACATTCATCCCCAGTTTCTGGCACATCCAGTTCCTTTCACATTTTACAATGCATGTGTTATTTCACAGTCTTTCTTGCATCATTGGAAAAGTTTGACATAGAGTCAATTTAATCACTCTACTGAAATCCAGAAACAGGAAATACATTGAGGTTTTGTTATCTAGAAAGGAACCAACTGGGTCTGGTTCTAGGTGATGATATAGCCACTTGCAATCATACTTCTCACTGCCATCCTTGCTTAACTGTTCTTTTGAATTTTATAGTGTGAACAATCAGGTAGAGAGTTACCCTTCCATTAGCACTTTTCTATTCCATTCACCAGAACACTTAAGTACAAGCTCATGTAACATGTTGAAAATTGCCAGAATTAGAGGAAAGCAAAGATTTCAAGATCAAGAGGCTGACATTTAATGATGCTGAGAACATAAATAAATGAATGAAAAGACGAATAAATAAATGAGCAAACCACAGGAAGATGATGTGGTAAAGTGGTGAGAGAAATTACATAACTTTAAACTCATTAATTTTTTCCTAACCTGCTCCTGCTATAGAGAGTGTCCCATTACCGTTATTTCCTGGTTCTTAATAAATGAGTAATCATATTTTAGCTGAACTATGAATCTATCACACCTTTACAGACTCTCCTGGTATAACAGTCATGCTCTTTAGCTGGCAAATGCAGCCTGAGGCTACAGTTTCTAGCTGTGTCAGGTCTGATAGCCCAAAATGTTATTGAAAAATAAGGTCATAGAGTAAATAAAACACTGAACTGTGGAAGGCTGCGTAATACTTTCCATTCCTTCCATTCTTGCAGTTCTATTCCAGCAATTCCATTGCACAACAAATTATTTGAATAAGTGTGTCTGATAAAGACTTACACATCATCCTTTCAGCCATTATTATTTGAAATTACTCTGTTTATGAAACTTTCCAGATCTGATGGGGCAAAGAGCCCCATCAAGCATTACTAGGGCCAGCTGGGAGGTGCTGCAGTTAGTCATTCACAAAGTGTATTAAGAAAAAAACCATGACAGCTCTAATCATTATAAATGGGTCATTAAATCCCTGTCGATTGCAATGTGAAACACAGTCTCTGAATAGCAAGCATCTCCTGGGGGAAAATTAAAAAAAAAAAAAAAAGAAAAGAAACAATAACAACAAAACTCCCTCTGAATTAAAAATAAATAAATGAAGAAAATATCTATTGTGATCTGAATGTGATAGAAGGTGAAATGCATTTTCCTAATGAGTGTTAATGTTATTAAGACATTAATAGTTGCTAATGAGGAGGTCTGGAATGATAGAAGTAAATTTATAGAAAATATAATCCTCAAAAAATGAAAGACAGCCTTGGGTTGTCATATTTCAGACCTAGATTTTAGAGTATTAAAGCTTTTATGGGCAAGGATGAATAAGGTGACCGTAGAGAAATTTCCAGCAACTTTCTGAAGGTCACTGCTTGGAAAGAAGGACTCATATATATTGTCAAGGGAGCTGGTGGAAGTCCCTTCCCTGAGTGCACTTGAGAAGGCGTGACATTATGTGTACACATTGGCCCTTCCAAAACAAAAAGAAAAGACAGCGCAAAAGGAAAACAGCCCGCAGGGAAGAACCAAAGATGCAGCAAGGAGTAATTATTCCTTAAATGCCACAATAGGCCTTTTATTTCAGCTATTCTGTTCCAAACTTCAAGCACTAGACTAAGACATCTTGCACAAGGGGAAGATAGATATGTGTGCTAGGGGTGAGAGCGTAAACCAGAGCTCCTGGTATAGTATGCAATTTACTCAATATACCCAGGACCATGTATTTAAGGTGGACTAAGGACACAGTTATGCATCAATTCACAGGAGCTAATAATATACTTTTTTTTCTGTAATAGGGAATATTTCAGGCCAGAATCTAGACCTCCTTGTCTGTAGCAGTAAGATATCAGAAATTACCAATTTAAATTATAAACATCTACAAGAAGTAAATCCCAAAAAACTTGTATCCATACCATTTTGAATGCAGGCAGGGGTGGCTACAAGCCATTTTCACATGCAGTCTAAATCCATAATAAATAACTTTCCTGTATTTACACAGGCCCATAAATATGGAAGCTTAATCTTCTTCCATGCATGTTTCTCGGCTGAACTGTTTCTGAACTTCCCCCTTTTGCAGGCATGGAAACAGAAGCAGAAGAGCTATCGACAATTAATTCAGAGGGAGAGAGCTGGTGAAATGTTCCTTAGACCTCTAGGAGGAGTTCTGATGCAGCAATAACTGTCAGTTCCTGATTCTGTTTATATGTATGACCTCATAGTTACTGAATGCCTCTGCCTATGGTGAGTGGTGGGCAAAGAAAGCAGAAGCTTTGTAGCGTATGCATTGGATAAAAAATAACGTGGACGTATGCAGTCCCCATGGTCAGTTGTGACTTCCTGAGAAAAGCCAAAATTCTTCAGCGCTGATCTTGTGGTGTCCTCTGTCAGCATGAGAAGCAGCATGACATGAATTAGGGTACTTGCCACCAAAACCAGTGGTTAAATCATGCCTTGCTTATCTTCTCTCCCATCAGAGATAATCATAAGTAATAAATCCATGAGCAGGACCAAGTTCACTCACAAGTGCCTTTTAAAAATTCAAAAGGAGAAATTCAATACACTAATAAATAGAGGACTTCCTGAGAAATTCCAGCCAGTCTGCTGCCACTACAGAAACATGATGCACAGTTACACATCTATGCGAAACAATTTATTATGACCTTGCAATAAAAACCAGGACAGAATGCTTATAAATAAGGTAGGGAATTCAATCATTCAAATGACTAACAGGTATAGTATACAGGGGATGAATAAAATTGTGAGGACTGGAAAAATAGTGGTGGGGGAGGTTGACATTTTCTGTCTGATTTCTCAAGAAAAGAAGGCTGAAGCTGTTGTGAGTGGATATGTGAGTGACTGTGAGCATCAGTGTGCACGTCTTAACTGCCTGCCTTTCTAGAAAGTCTCTGAATGAGAGAGAACCTACCTGTCACTCCAACCAGGCCCCTCTCCTACTAAAAGTTAAAGAATCCATTCCCCCTTATGAATCCATGGGAAACTAGGCTTTATTGTTCATCTGCTCATCAAACTAGCTGTTCTGAGAAATGATGAAGTTACAGTGGCATCACATTGCTGTTAGTGAGGTCACACCAAAAGATGCACAGAAATACCCCATTTAACGGGAGGATGCAGTTCTTCAGTTAAATCTAAATGTATTTCTAGGCATCTTTGGGCTATGAATTCACACCTCAGTGCCATGAAGGACATTAGAAAAAGTCAGGCTGACAATTACTTCCAAGCGAACAACTCATTTAACAAATTTAGATACTTCTCTTTCATGAATTGCACCCTGTGAGTACAGGAGAATACAATTTTCTTTAATTCATGCTAAAAATTCTGCTGAATATTTTCTGTAGATATGAAAAATTAGGAATTTCTTAACAGTTCAGTGGTCACAGTGACCATGATTATCTCATGATCACCAGGTAGCATTCCTCCTCTCTTTGTTTTATCCATTGCTTGTGTTATTTCAAGTCTGCAAAAAGCAGAGATCTTCTCTTTGTTTTATCTTCATGCACGGTTTAACACAGTGGAGCTAAGCACTCTACATTTTGCTGGAATATGAATAGTAATTCAGACTATGATCTCTGTTGTCAACGCACATCAATCTCAGCTGTTATACAGCTGCTCTAAGACAGGCAGCAAGCACCTCATGATATCCTAATAACACTTCCATTAGACACAGGAATTCTAAAATCCCCATGTGCTGCTGTGGAAAAAAGGATCATGAATAGAGCAGGTATCTATTGTAATGCTTAATGAGAGCAGAGTGCTTCTAACCATCTAACTTAGGTAGTAACCAAGGCAGTGCAGATCAGTAGAGGGGATTAAAGAGCACAGTAAGGCAGTCCGGAGTCAGGGATGGCACTCCTGTCTCCCCAGTGCTGCTTTTGGGACATTGCATGCTGTTACTAGGGAAGAGTTACATTCCCAACTGGAAGTTCAGCTGCCCTGGAATGGTTTACAGGGCTGTTGACTCCTCATGAAAGATAATTCCTTCCCTTCTTCCTCACAGCAAACCAGAATGAAGGTGGAAATCCAGTGGGAGGTTCTACTTGCCTGCATGTTTTGCTGTACATTTCACTACATCTGGCAGGCATGCTGGGTCAGGGCTAGTGCTTTCAGTTGGATTAGATGATCTTTGTAGGTCCCTTCAACTGAAATAGCCTATCATGTCCTCATCTGTGAAGACTTTAAAATTATGGAAGGGGTCTAAATGTGTTTCTGGAAGCAAACTCCTAAAATATTGGTAAGAATTACAGAACAAGACTCTACAGGAACATGTTATGAACCGTTTTAAATGCCAAATCCAGACCTGACTAGAAGCAAAGTCTCAATGCCTGACTGAAAGAAGTTGTAGGGATATATTAGGATCCATGGGAAATTCTGGAAGGGACGGAGGAAGTGCAACACCAAAGCAGAATTGACCTGTAGGCACCATAAGGAGGTCCTCATCTAGGGACAGGACTAAGAAACAGGCACGGAGAAAAAGCAGCTGGAGACCATGAACTTTCACTTTGAAGAGCAATTGAAGATGCAAAACCTCCCTTTTCTTAACAAGATATAGAAGTCAATAAGTTTAGGTAGCAAGCAACAAAGGTCAGACAACAAATACAGCTCTGTTTAAAGACCAGGCAGAAAAACTGGCATTCAGGTCCCCGTTACACATGTTCTCTTAGGAGAACTACAATGCCTCTTTTAAGTGCCAACACTGAGTTAGAAGAAATCTGGGTGAGAAATGTCATCCATGTAGCAATGTGGCAATATGCTTATTTGCTCCAAGGTCTGACAAAGCAAACACAAAAGGAGAACCATCACAGAGGCAGTTAATTCAGCATTTTTTTCCCCAGTAAATGTGTTCAACTCAGGTCCTACAAGTAGTTAGGAGTTTTAATCCTTCTGAAGCGCCAGCAGTGCCTCTGGTAAGATCCAAGAACCTGCTAATGAAGCACTCTCCTTGGTCTTCCTGACCTGACTATTTCCTCCAGATATTCTGAATCCAGGTCCTGTCTCCAGGACTCATAACCAGTAAAGAGGTAAAATTAAATTATTTCTTACTAGCCAAAATATGTATAATTCTGTTTTCACTAGAACATACCAGATGAAGGCCCCAAAAAGTGCAACTGAGTGGTGGTTTTTTGTTTGTTTGTGGGTTTTTTGTAATTAGCTTTTTAACATACAATAAAACTTTCTTTTCCTGCTGGAAGAGTAATTTTGCTAGTTGGTTCTGTTAGATCCAGTCAGAACCACCTACATGGCTCTGTTCTATTCCACATAATTTAATGAGTCATCAAGAAAGTGCTGCTCCTCACTTTGTATCAGCATAGCCCAGCAGCTCAAAAGGTCTGGCTTCATGGCATGGAGAATGCACAGAGGTTTAAGAGCTGAGTCAAAGAAGGGAGGACAGAGGTACTTTTGTCTTCTCTGGAGGAGGATTATTGTTGCAATCAGCCCATAAGGAAGGGCATCCTCCCTGCACTTCATGCAAGCCAGCGATCCTGCCAAAAGCTGCAAAAACAAATAGATACAGGAAGCACATCAGAGTACCTAGAAACATGGCTGGATGTCAGTCCAAAGAGTATATCTTAGCTACCTCTTCTCTTCTTTGGCAAAAAGCAAGTTTGGGAATGATACCAGGCAACCTCAGATCTCCTTCTTCCAAGTTTCCCATTCATTCTTCTGACTTTGGCTCAGTACTCAAACTCCCCTCAAGCTCTGTACACAGCTTGGTTGCCCACCCAAGGACAGGCAGATTACATGAGTATGAAATGCAACTCAATCCGATCTACAGGGTTTTTTTTCTGTGTGAACAAGAGCTTGGCAAGAGAGAACACAAAAGATCTACCACCAGCTACCACTGTCCCAAGGGTATATACTACATGACATGTCTTCATCCTTATGCATGCCGCATGTCTTCAAGGCACTAGGTTAAGGTGCTTAACGTTTGAGTACACATCACTGGAAAAGCAGGTTCGTACTTTAGTACTAACTCATCTCTATTTTTAGACACAACACAGCCATAACTTCCCCAGAAGCCTGATCACCCTGCTGTGATTAAATATCATACTTGTGCAGTGAACTGCTGCCTAGATTTTAGAGCAGACACATTTATTGTACATCTCTGATCAGCACAGTAAACCCTTATTTTCAGTCTGGGCTATTGAAACAGAAGGCCATTCTTCTCCTTTTTCATATTTAACCATGGAAGGGAATTGTTAGCGGTGATTTACATTTTCATTTGAACTAGTGGAAGTACTTATATAAAGTTAATCGGGATTTTTCTTACCTGTCACATCACAGGATCACAGGATGTCAGGATTTGGAAGGGACCTTCGACGATCATTGAGTCCAACCCCCCTGCCAGAGAAGGACATAGAATCTAGTACAGGTCACATAGCAATGCATCCAGATGGGTCTTGAAAGTCTCCAGAAAAGGAGACTCCACAACCTCTCTGGGGAGCCTGTTCCAGTGCCCTGTGACCTTCAGAGTAAAGAAGTTCCTCCTCCTGTTGAGGTGGAACCTCCTGTGCTGTAGTTTATATCCATTGCTCCTTCTTGTATCACAGGGTGCAACTGAACAGAACCTGTCCCCTCCCTCAGATATTTATAAGAATCTCTTAAATCCCCTGTCAGTCTTCTCTTCTCCAGACTAAAAAGCCCCAGGGCTCTCAGCCTCTCCTCATAGGGCATGTGCTTCAGTCCCCTAATCATCCTCGTAGCCCTCCGCTGGAATCTCTCGAGTAGATCCTCTTGAACTGGGGAGCCCAAAACTGAACACAATATTCCAGGTGAGATCTCATCAGGGCAAAGTAGAAGGGGAGGAAAACCATCCTCAATCTGCTGGACACACTCCTCTTAATGACCCAATACCACTGGGCCTCTTGGTCATGAGGGCACATTGCTGTCCCATGGATAACTTGTTACCCACCAGGACTCCCAGGTCCTTCTCCACAGGGCTGCTCTCTAGCAGATCACCTCCCAACCTGTACTGGTGCAGCTTATTATTCCTTCCCAGGTGCAGGACTCTGCACTTGTCCTTGTTGGACCTCATTAGGTTCCTCTCTGCCCAGCTCTTTCTGGATGGCCACACAACCTTCAGCTCTATCAGCCAAGCCTCCCAGTTTGGTATCAGCAAACTTGCTGAGCAGACTCTGCCTGTCTGTCTGTCTGTCCCCTTATCAATGGCATTGATACAGATGTTGAACCCAGCACTGATCCCTGGGGGACTCCATCAGTCATAGCTCTCCATCTGGACTTGACACCATTGACCTGGACTCTGTTTTGTAACTGGTTCCTAATCCATCTCACTGTCTGTTCTTCTATCCCACACTTCCTGAGCTAACTCTCAAGGATAGCATGGGAAACAGTGTCAAAAGCCTTGCTAAGGTAGACCCATCCAGTTACAACATCATAGAATGTTATCAGATCAGTCAAGCATGATTTCCCCTTGGTAAATCCATGCTGACTACTCCTGATCATCTTTTTTTCTTTCAAGTACCTAGAGATGCCCTCCAGAATGAGCTGCCCCATCATTTTTCCAGAGATGGAGGTGAGGCTCACCAGTCTTTAGTTTCCTGGGACCTCTCTCTTGCCCTTCTTGAAGACTGGAGTGACACTGGCTTTCCTCCAGTCCTCAGGCACCTCTCCTGTTTGCAAAAATAATGGAGAGGGGTAGAGTAACAACATCAGCCAGTTCTCTCAGCACTCTTGGGTGCATCTCATCAGGGCCCATGGACTTGTGTATATTCAATTTATGTAACTGATCCCTAACCCAGTCTTCATTGACTAGCAGAGAGTCTTCCCTCCTCCAGTCTTCTCCTTCATCCATGTATGGATTTCTTAACTTGGAAATAAGTTTCACCTTGAGGGGTTCATTTGCAGTTTTATATTTTTAAATTTTGTGTTTGTCCTATTAAATATCACTGTGTACAGACCACCTCTAGATTCATGTGTGTGCCCCATGTTCTGGCTGATCTCTAACCACTACTAGGCAAGCAAAAATCTCCTATCCATCCTGCACTCTATCAGCTATCCCTGCACAGAAATCTTACATGCTGTGGAGTGCTTTGAGCAAGCAAAGGAATTATGCTGTGACTAAGCTGTTTTGGGAATAAAGTTTATCTGACCAAACACAACCTCTGGAGTCACTCCAGGTGCTGTGGGCTGTCCTGCTGGTGCTCCAGAACAGTACAGTTCCTCTGCCAGTCAGATTTGGTACAACACATGTTTTCTGCCTGTAGTAGCAGTCTGTCTGTGCTTTTACTCCATGGTCATTTAACCAAACCAGTATTTTGTCAGAGACAAAATGTAATGAATTAAGAGGATGCACAGAGACAGCTACCATAGTTCCAATGACTTGCAATAATTTCTTATGCAGGAATCTGACCATCCCCATGAAACAAAGAAGTAGTCCAGCCCAAATATCTGGATCTCCTCAACCTCTCTACTGAGTCAGGCCCCATCTACTCTCCAGTTTGGCAGAAATTCTAAAAATAGCAGACTGAGAGAAAAAAATTGTGTGTGGCTGGGAAATTCATAGTTATCACGTCAGAGACTGTCTATGTAGTCAGCTGGGACTCATGTACATGTTTTCTAGTACCAATGGTCTGAAAACACAGCACACAGCTGGTGTGTAAAATTGCAGCTAATCAAAGCCAAGAGTTTGTCTTTTCCATCTAGTCCTCTTGTTTGTGTCAGCCACCTTTTATGTCTCATCCAACAAGAAAAAAGGCCATCCTGGAGTAGACACAACCATTTACTTTGTATTTATACAATTGTTGTCACTGCAGAGATGTCTGAACACTGTCTACATATCAGTTATTTACAGTGGTTCCTCTAGGCACTGTACAAGCATGAATATCTAAAACCAGCAATGTGCCCAGCTGGCTGAGAAGACCAGTAACATCCTGGCTTGTATCAGAAATAGTGTGACCATCAGGACTAAGAAAGTGGTGATCCTCCTGTACTGGGCACTGGTGAGACCCCACCTCGAATATTTTGTTCAGTTTGGGGCCTCTCACTACAAGAAAGGCATTGGGATGCTGGAACACGTGCAGAGAAGAAGAACAAACCTGGCAAAGGTTCTGGAGAGCAAGTTTTATGAGGAGTAGATGAGAGAACTGTGACTGTTTAGCCTAGAGAAAAGGAGGCTCAGAGGAGTAATGGGTGCTGGTCTGTTCTCCCAAAGAGTAAGAGATAGGTGTCCTGAAGGGTCAAACCCCAAACATGCCCTATCCCAGACAATGGGCTAAGCAACTTTGAGTGTGCTCACCTGGTCAGTTCCTGGGGTCCAGATGGTCCGGGCAAAGTGTTTAGCACATATAATTAACCTTGTAAGCATCCATGAATGTGCAAACCTGGACACTTCCTGGGGTCCAGAAAAACATGTACCACGTGTGATTAACTTTGTGACACAGCTGTGTGCCCTGGCCATGTTTGGATATGCCCCATCCTGAGGGGCCAGTTATCAGGTTTCTTCGTTACCAAAGGGCATTAATTGTCTTGGGTCAGTATTTAAACCAGCCGAGAAGTTAGGCAGCTTGCCTTGTTCTCAGCCAGCAAGCAACAAGAGCCAAATGCCGCTGGAGCAGCAGCTGAAGAACTTGTCCTAACAGGCAACAACTACACCCAGGCCTTGCACCTGGACCAAGGCAGAAAGGGGAAAGCTCCAAGAGAAATGAATCCCAGAAGAGCCACTGAAAGACTACAGCCTTGCGATGGAGCACAAGAGAGAGAGGTTGCCCTAGTCCTCCCCAAGCCAAGGGCAAGCTCCAGACTGTGAACTGGACACGAGAGGAAAGAGGCCCCTAGTTCTCTCTGAGCCAAAGGCAACTCAAATTATAGTTACAGCATCTGGGAAGATACCAGACAGAGGAGCAAGCTGTGAGTCCCCAGCTAATCTGCCACAGAATCCCGTATGTGGGAAATCGCAGATCTCAGAACCTTTATTTCCAGTTTGCATTGCTGCACCGGAAATTCTTAGATCTGTGCTTAAACCATTTAACTGTCTTTATATGTGGTATGTAATGCCCACAACCAAATAATAGAACCTGTAAATATACTTTTTAGGTAAGTTATGGTGGTGTTTGAAGATAGCGCTGCCCAAGATATTAAATAGTCAAATATATAAAAATATACATTTTATTACAATAGGAAGAGTCTTCAAGGGGAAGTTTAGATTGGACATTGAAAAAAATCTTTCTACCAAAAGGCTTGCCAAGCATTGTAACAGCTGACCAGGGAAGTGCTGGAATCACCATCCTTAAAGGTATTTGAAAGATGTGTAGATGTGGTGCTTACTGACATGGCTAAGTGGTGGACTTGACAATGGTAGGCTAATAATTAAACCATATCAAAGGTCTTTTCCAAATGAAATAAATCTGTGATTCTCTCTATACATTGATGCACATCAGGAAAAGCTTTAGGACAGGAAAAAACTTTAAACAGCAACATTCATTTTTTTGCTTTTGCTCTACCCAATTTGTCCTCTGCTCTGAAACATTTAAATTATGCGTCAGCTCCAGCCCTGGAGGGAGGATGACTTATACGAAAGGAGTCCTCTCCTTTCTTCACTCTAGTGCAGCTGCTTAGGTCAGATATACAACCGAGAATGTTAGGGGGATTTGGGAGGCCAAAACCAATCCAAAAAAGTAGTAAACTCTTCTGATTTTTCAGTTGCAAGATAGCAATCACAGTAAAATATTGTCCCAGTCATATTGGCTTGGCAGACACTTCTACCCTAGTGTGTCTGCATTACAAGCAAATGGTTGGTAACGATTTGTGTGCATGCAACACTTCTAAATAATTAAAACAAACCTCTGTCTGCTGCAGAATGCAAATGTGCCAACAAACTAACCCAACCAAGCCAACTTTATCTAGGCTCAGTAACTTCACTGCAGTGGAAATTCCCTTGGAATAGCCAATTGAAGGCAACAGCTTTAGGAAACCAGCTGGGCATCCACTTCTTTAGAGACAAGTAGCTCTCCCACTGAGATAGCACTGTGTGTTGCCTACCATAGCTTGAATGCTTGAGTGCTTGAAATGGGGCATACTAAGGAGCTTTATACTAATTTTATACACCAATTACTGCTTGCAGGGAAAAATGGAATTAGTGACATGAGTTGATGTAGCAGCAGAACTTCATACATTGCTTTTTTTTTTTTTAATCTCTGAAATAACAAAAATCTCCAAAATTTCTCCACTGAAAGTAGCAGCAGCATAGTTGAGACATCACTTGCAATGATCAGAACATGAAGTTTGTGATTTTTTCCCCTTCTTGGTGAGAAGAGCCCACCTCTACCACAAGGGATTGTATCACTTCAGCTGGAACTACCTATAGAATCATAGAATCACAGAATCATAGAATCAACCAGGTTGGAAGAGACCTCCAAGATCATCCAGTCCAACCGACCACCCAGCCCTAAGCAATCAACTAGACCATGGCACCAAGTGCCTCATCTAGTCTCCTCTTGAACATCTCCAGCGATGGCAACTCCACCACCTCCCTGGGCAGCCCATTCCAATGGGCAATCACTCTCTCTGTGAAGAGCTTCCTCCTCATATCCAGCCTATACCTCCCCTGGCACAACTTGAGACTGTGTCCTCTTGTTCTGCTGCTGGTTGCCTGGGAGAAGAGACCAACCCCCACCTGGCTACAACCTCCCCTCAGGTAGTTGTAGACAGCAATGAGGTCACCCCTGAGCCTCCTCTTCTCCAGGCTAAACACCCCCAGCTCCCTCAGCCTCTCCTCATAGGGTTTGTGTTCCAGGCCCCTCACCAGCCTCATCGCCCTTTTCTGGACATGTTCCAGTACCTCAACATCTCTCTTGAATTGAGGAGCCCAGAACTGGACACAGTACTCAAAGTGTGGCCTGACCAGGGCTGAATACAGGGGAAGAATAACCTCCCTTGTCCTGCTGGCTACACAATTCCTGATACACGCCAGGATGCCATTGGCCTTCCTGGCCACCTGGGCACACTGCTGGCTGCAGTTTGTAGCAAGAGGAGGGCAACCACAGAAGGCAATGACAGATATTTTCTTTGTTGGCTTTTGTCACCAAACACAAGAGACAAACCATTGCTATTATCATTTGCCTTGGGAGAGGGTAACAGCTGATATTGGTATTTCAGCCACTGCCTGGAAATATCAGTAGTTCTTTCATTTGAGTAGTTTGAATAAGGTAGTGTGGGAAGCAGGCAGACATATGTCCAAGTTGAAGAGTATGACCCATAGGAGAAGTGAAAGGACAAAGGCTGTGCATGTATGTGCCAATGTGACAGGTATTTTAAGCAACTGGCTTTTTGGTCACAGGTAAGTAAAGAACCCTCACAGAAACAGCTCCCTACAGAAATTAAATAGAAAGCTTTCTTTCATCTGCATGGCATGGTAGGAATAATACAATGTTTAATGGTCTTTGCTTAAGAATCACTGTTTCTTTACATAAGAAAGAAGTGTCTTCCTTTTTGTTGGTATTTGCTATTGATCTTGCCCCTTGTCTTTTTTGCTCAATTTGGCAAGCATTTGAAATTGTTCATTCATGTGTCTCACAAGCTTTGATGTCTGTATGGTTTTGAGGAAATTGCAAATTGCTGTTGCAAGTGCATTTTCTGTATTATGGTAATTGCCTATAATATACCAAAGGACAAAGTTAATTGAAAATATCCTGTGCACTGTTGCAGAATTTTGCAGAACTCAGAATAACAGTGAAAGAAAATATGGGTTTATAGTAAATAGAGCACATTTAGATGGCAAAAAAAATAATTTCTTAAGATAAATGTATAATCTTTCTTTTCTCCTAGGACTAAATGCAGTGAAAAATATGTTACTTTAAGAAACATTGACAGACAATGACAAGAGAATGATTCTCCTAACCTCTCAACTCTTCCAAGACACATCTCTAGCAGGTATTCTCAGATGAATGTGCTGTCATTGTCAACTGAGTGTATCACTAAGGAAATCACTTGCAAAAATAATTTAAATGCTGAATAGTTATGAGAGTGATGATAAAACTACAGGAAGCAAACTAAATCACCGTCCTTATTTCCCTCTCTACAACAGAATTTCTCACACCCCCCTCTGTAGTTACCTTTTTGTTCATACATTCATCCTTAGATACAGCCAAATTTATTTCATCTAAATAAGTCCATCAAAAAGCTGTGATTGCCTTTTAAGTTCATGTTATTTTAAACAGACTCCCTTCAGAAGGTAATTCATCCCCTGGTTTTATGTTTCTGTTTTGCTGGAATTAATTGCCCTTTGAAATTACCAATTCCTCTGTATTGTCTACAGGGTGAATACATAAGGCTCTCTTAAACCATATATCTACCTCTTAAATGGTTAAACGAATTCTGATCTCTGGCTTTCTCTCTATTCATGTCCCAACAGTATGTGCTGCTTGGCTTATTCCCATCTCTCTCCACAATTATCTATCCACTTAGGAACTGATCTCCTGGGTAATCAGTTCCAGTCCTCAATCATCACAGGAAGTCATGTCGTATCACCCCAGTCATGCATTTATCAAACTCCCTCTTAAACGTAGTTGTGTGATCTGTACCACTGCTCCAACTGAACAGCTGATCTGCATTAATCTTTTCCCTCTAAGGCTTCTTCTAATTCCCTGCATAACCATATTTATGATGGTTCTATACTCCATTTGTCCTTTAGCTTCTATCTCTTCCTGCAATTTACTTGTTTGTAGGTATTTATAAAGCAATAATTACACCCTCTGCTAGCTTTCATTTTGCTAGTGTGAAGAAAGCAAGCTTTTATTTTTATTTTTATTTTATTTTATTTTATTTAGGTAGTTTCTCTATTCTTCCTTTCTAGTAACCCTGCTCTAATTGTAATAACTCTCTTGAATAATACTGCTGAGAGGTGTACATTGTATTCCTGACAGCCTTGCCTGGGGGGTCACAGTTGTTGTGATCCAGCTAACATGTCTATGTCTTTCCTCTCTTTCCTTTTCTGCAGAGTTCATCTCATAACAGACTTCCAAAAACTTCTAAACCTTCCAAGAAATTCTATCCTATGACAATTTTCCCAGTCTTCTTGGCTAGGAATTCCTTTTCTCTAGCTTAGTAATGAATCCCAAATTTTTTGTCATCACTTACTTCTGCTCATGTGATCTTATTTTTATGCCACTATCCTTAGTGAAAACAATAGATGACACAAACTACAAGAATTAGCTTTGAATAACTACAGGAATAATATTCCTAATCTAATGATTCTCATTTAATTATAAACAATACTTAAACTGCATTGCAATAATTTCCTAGACTTTGTAGCTGCTTTACAAATCTTAACTCTTCCATCTTCATAGTTTCTATTCACAAAATCACAGAACTAACCAGGTTGGAAAAGACCTTTAAGATTATCAAGTCCAACCTATCACTCAACACCATCTAATCAACTATACCATGGCACTAAGTGCCTCATCCAGTCTTAGTTTAAACACTTCCAGGGACAGTGACTCCACCATCTCCCTGGGCAGCCCATTCCAATGGCAAATCACTCTTTCTGTGAAGAATTTCTTGCTAACATCCAGCCTAAACCTCCCCTGGCACAGCTTGAGACTGTGTCCTCTTGTTCTGTCACTGCAGCATTGTCAATGTCTTACTGTAGCCACTTAGTGAGCATATCTGGGTGTTTAAAATTACATAATAGATGAAAGGGTTCATATGTGCAACATACAAACTCCAATCTTTTTTGGGTATGAGACATCTCTATTTAACTGTGAAGAAGGGTTTTGTTGAAATGTTGCTGTGTTCTGTTGGCTAGAAGAAGAGAGGACAAATATATTTTTTGCTACTCACCTAAAAGAAGATTGGATATATATCTTCTGCAGACAAATAAATCTGCTAATCTAGATCACATACTTGTGATCTACATATACACATACACTTCCCTTAGTTTCTCCAAAAGACTTCCTGAACAAAAAGAACTATCTTTACTTATTCATAACCCTACTATTGCCTCCTTTCATCATCAATCAGTTGTCTCTGAATTTAGCTCATTTTTAATATCTCTTGAGCAATTTAAACCTCATAATTCTCTTATTAATTTTAAATTACAAGAATCATATCAAATAATCATAGAATCATGGAATTATAGAATGGTTTGGATCAGAAGGGACCTTAAAGGTTATCTAGTCTAACCTCCTTGCCATGGGCAGGGACACTTTGCAGAACAGGTTGCTCAAAGCCCCATCCAACCTGCCTATGAACACTCAGGGGAGACCTCATTGCTGTCTACAACTACCTGAAGGGAGGTTGTAGCCAGGAGGGGTTTGGTCTCTTCTCCCAGGCAATCAGCAGCAGAACAAGAGGACACAGTCTCAAGCTGCACCAGGGAAGATTTAGGCTGGAGGTGAGGAGAAAGTTCTTCACAGAGAGAGTGGCTGGCCATTGGAATGTGCTGCCCAGGGAGGTGGTGGAGTCACCATCCCTGGAGGTGTTCAAGAGGGGATTGGACGTGGCACTTGGTGCCATGGTTTAGATAGGCATGAGGTGTAGGGTGACAGGTTGGACTCGATGATCCTTGAGGTCTCTTCCAACCTTCTTGATTCTTATAGAGATGGGGCATCCACAGCTTCTCTGGGAAACCTTTTCAATGTCTCACCACCCTCACAGTGAAGAACTTCTTTCTAATACCTATTCTAAATCTACCCTTTTTCTGTTTGAAACTGTTAGCTCTTGTCTTATCACTAGACTCCTAATAGAGATTCCCCCCATCTTTCTTGTAGGCCCCCTTTAAGAGGCCATTCAGGTTTGTCTATAGAAAAGCTGACTAACTTCCTTTGTATTTTGGACATATGTTGCTAAGTTCTTCCCTTGGAAAATAAGATGTATAGGGAAGGTATTCTTATTAACAGCTTTATGCTAGAGCTAAATCTGACACGGCTGGCCTATAGAAAATTAAGTAGCACAGAATTACAGGATAAATTGAGTTGGAGGGGACCTCCAAAGGTCCGTAATCCAAAGTCCTGCTCCAAAGAGATTAAACTAGACCAGGTTTCTCAGAAGAATGTCCAGTCAAGTTTTGAATGTCTCCAATTTTTTAGGTAGTTTCCTAGTTTCTTATACCTATTGTGACCATGGGATCTGTGAGATGCTGAATCTCAGATAAAAGCATTGCTATTAGCTTAAAAAAAAAAATAAAAGTAACAACAACAAAAGACCCTCTCCATATTTGTAGAAATGTGGATAATGCCACAACACAGAGTGCTTTAACCAGCTGTCTGCCTGAATATTACAAACCTACATACCACACACACATCATGCATATATGTGCATAGAAACTTCAGAGAAAAAATTTGGTGCTAAACAGGAGGAATTAGAAAAGGAATCAGTACTACACTGCATCTAAATCCTATTTTGCAAATTCAGCTGAGCTGAAGCAAATATGCCACAGAAATCACCTCCTGAATGTGCATGATCCAGAACCATGAATCTCTCTCCCGTGTGATGCATTAAGCATGGGGTTTTTATGATCTATCCTTTTTTTTTAAGTCTACATTTTACCTTTCATTAAACATTACAAAATGTGTCTCATCAGAAAGCATTGTTTTTTATGGCAACATTTCAATCTCAGTGTAACTGAGGAGACTTCGTCAGCATCTGGATATGATCTCCATTTTTCTTTTAATGAACTGTTTTTATAGTGCAAGTGCATAAACAAATAAGAGAGTCAGCAAAGATGGTTAAGGTGCTTTCATAGGAACAAGCTTAATTAATATCCAGCTTTCAAAAGGAGCAATTTGAAGTCTGTGTAACTGTTTTATTTACAAGATATTAAGAATAAGCTATAGGGCAGTTAGCAAGACCTTGGTTCTGGAAAGTTAGTTTGAAATCTATTGCATCAGTCTGAAATTGAGCCTTCCATCAAATAGTTCTTCCATGCAGGTGTTCAAGTGAAAGTTCATCAAAGTTTTAGCAGGAAGAGAAACATGGCTGTACAACTCAAATCAGAAAATGAGTGGTTCACTAAACAGTTTTGGCTGATCCCTGGGTGTCACCAAACCATAGTATCTCAGAGTATTAGACTTAGGACTCGTGTCTCACCCTTACATCAGACAGTCATAAAATTACCCATTTTGCAGCAACAGGAACAATGAAACCTAAATGCACTACAGAATTTGTCTGCTTAGCTTAAAGCTGATAATTCCACCTACCCCTGCTGTGTCTAGCTGTACTACTCTCTTAAGAGAATGTCTTGTCTTCTTCATGTCAGCAGGAGGAGGGGGGGCTCCAGTTTCTATCATTATAATCTTGAATGAAACTGATCTGAGTCCTGCTGTGGCTTTCTTCTGCATGTCCTAACTTGTCTGTTAACAACCCTAAAGACCACATCTCTCTCCTATGTAAATTTCAGTCCAAAGAAACTAGTTTGAAAATGAGACATCTTTTTTGTCTAGTTTACAGAATTTCCCTTCTTTCAGCATCTCATTCAACTGTAACACATTCCTCACTTGTAATAGGAAGGGTTTCTTTAAGTACCTTTAACTGCTATTAGTTTCATGATGCTGTGTTGAAGGAGACTCATTAGTACTCCAAAAAGCAGCTTTGGCTGTGCTGTGGTCCTTAGCTTTTCTCTCCAAGCACTGTTCATCATCAAGAACAGTCGTTCCACTGCATTATTAGTTTCTGTTATATGTATGCTACTTCCATTTGGCATCAGAATACCTACTTTTTTTTCAGTAACTAAAAATTTAACTGAACAAATGAAAACACTATGAGATTTGAATTATTTGAAAATAATAGACAGAGATTCCTATAAAATCTGGGTTCTACCAATGAATCCATGGTGCTTAATGACTTCGAAGATATGACTACATTAGCTAATATAGAAAGAAAATATTTTCAGGCTTAATTACTGATACTTTAAACAAACTTGGCAGCAAATGCAATTTTAACAATAACTAACTGCACAGTCATTAATTCTGGAATTTAAGCCAAATGCATTTTTCCATACTGAGGACATCTGTGATTATCTTCTTTGGAATTTGTCCTCTGTGCATCTTATATAAATGTAGCAGAAATCTTCCAACTCTGATTCTTTTGTTTTATTTACAACACATAAGAAAGCAGGCTTGGAAATCTGTCAGCTAAACTTTAGAGAGAACAGAGAAGGGGAAAAAAAATTAAACAGTTCTAATTAACTTGTTTCACTGGAAAAAAATAAAAATTGTAGTCTTCAGTTGTAAATGCATAAACATAAAGACAGAAACAGCAAAAAAAATCACCTAACAAGGACCTGGTTATTGTTGCATACTAAAGTTTTCTCAGAGCAATGAGTGTCTCCATTCTCTGATTCTTGCAGACAAAAGAAGCCCTTTCCCAAAAGCCTGCTTCCTTCGAAAAGTTACACAGATGCTCTCCCATTTCCAAGGAAACCACCCCAAGCTTACAGCTGCCTTGAGTGTAACCCAGATCCTTGGTTATGTATGTCGGTACATAGATATCTCTATGTGGATATTTTAGGTCTGAAAAAAGAAGAGCATGCTCTGATTTCGTGCTGGCTCACCTTGCTCTCTTCACGCTTGGCTTAATGGTGAAGCAAAGGAATATTTTTAGATACTGAGGAAATGAATAATGAAAGAATATGCAAGATTTCCACACTATTCCTTCCTGAGTTAATGCTCAAATGCTTCTCAGAAGACTGCATAGATCAACATTTCCCACTTACACTTCTGCTTTTTGATCTCCTATTTACTAGAGTATATATAGTTATTGCCACAGAAAGAGTACAAGGTATCCAGCTTCAAACCATACCCTTAAATGGTGCTGACAGGGTACTTTACTTGCAAAACCCACAAAGCAGAACAAATAAAAAGAGCTGTTGTAAGACTAGCTAAAGATATTCAGCTACTTGCCATAATCATTTTGCAGCCTGAAAAAACATTAAAGTTTCACAGCAGAGATGGGATGTGAAGTTGATCATGTCAAGAGGTTAAAATATTTTTTTGCTTATGCTTCTAGAGAGTTGATTTTTGAGATATGTAATAAATCATTCATATTCTATTAAAATAGAATTCTGATTCACTTTCTGAGAATTTCAACAGATTACCATAACAAAGTACACTTTCTGTCCAGCTTCCACTCTTCAGCTGTCTTCTTTACTCTATTTCATCCTCTTCAATATGATCTCCACATCTTTTTTTGGAAAGCTCAGCACTATGCAGCTCCCATTTTCTGGTACTATTATTCCTTTCTTCTTTTCAAACAACTGTCAAAACGTACTTCTTCACTTCCGAAAATCTTTCCCTTTTTTGCAATAAAAATTCTACACAAAGTGGTTTTGGTAAAAGAGTGCAAAAGTCCTGCATAAATCAGACTCTTCATAAGAGTCTGGTCCAGAGAAGGGCCACGAGGAAGCCCAGAGGGCTGGAGCACCTCTCCTATGGAGACAGACTGAAAGAGTTGGGACTGCTCAGTCTGGAGAGGAGAAGGCTCCGAGGAGACCTTATTGTGGCCTTCCAGTATCTGGAGGGGGCCTACAAGAAAGATGGGGAGGGACTTTTTAGGATGTCAGGGGGAACTAGGAGGAATGCAGCAAAAGTAAAAGTGGGTAGATTCAGATTCGGTGTTAGGAAGAAGTTCTTCACCATGAGGGTGGTGAGACACTGGAACAGGTTGCCCAGGGAGGTGATAGAAGCCTCGTCCCTGGAGGTTTGTAAGGCCAGGCTGGATGTGGCTCTGAGCAACCTGATCTAGTGTGAGGTGTCCCTGGACATGGCAGGGAGATTGTAACTAGATGATCCTTGAGGTCTCTTCCAGCCCTGACAATTCTGTGATTCTAATAATTGCATAATTTCAAAATTCTTCAATAAACATGTGTTTGATGTTCCAGATTATTGCCATTATGACATTTGAATGTTGAAAAGCTTTAATGTAATTTATCAATAAAAATTAACACAATTAGATTACATCATAACATCACAGAACAATTTCAGTTGGAAAAGACATTTAAGATCATTGAGTCCAATCATTATTTAACTCTACCAAGTCTAATGGTAAACCATGTCCCTCAGCACCACATCTCTGCATCTTTTAAACAACACAAGGGATGGGGACTCAACCACATCCCCGGGAAAGCCTGTTCCAGTTCTTGAGAATCCTTTCAGTGCAGAAATTTTTTTCTAATATCCAATCTAAATCTTAAGATAAGCCTTAAAAAAAAAAAAAAGAAAAACTGGAATAATAGAAAACATATTTACATATTTTAGATTGAATTAGAATGAAAACTAATAACTTTGAGAGGGTACCAGTTAAAAGAAATTCAGAACATGAAAGCCAGAACTCAGTTCTGATATTCTGGGAAACAATTCCTGAGAAAAGTTGGATCTAGTCAGGCTAATATGTACATTATGTTGAGCCTAACTTATGTCATTTGAGTAGAGACACCCACATATTCTTTTGTTGTTGGACCTTGGGTCTTCAAACACATTCATTTGTAAGCTTACATATTTCTGTGGCATCACGTATTAGAGTAATGAAAAATGTTAGTATTGTACATGAGCATAATATGAATGCAGAGAGAAATTCTGTTGCATAAAGTGTCTGTCATTATTCATATTGAATATTGAAGTTATTTCTAGCCTGGGTCAGGCCTACCTTTTTAAATATTTTACTGCATATGTTTGAGTAAGTAAAATATTCATGCATACATTTCAGAATAATCGAATCTAATTTAGATTCTAATTCAGAGCTGTTCTATTCAACAGGTCACACTCCACATTCTGCGTAGTTGTGAATTGGAGAACTGTTTCCTGCCTTGGAAATCATTTCTGAATGTTAAACAGATTGTACTGAAGAAGTACTACTCATTATTTTCCTATGAAAATAACTCAGGCATCCAAGCAGGATGCCACATGTGCTAACACATATGATGAATAGTGATGATTTGAAGTGAACAGTTTGCAAACAGTGCATAGACTGAAAAGTTTTCGTCAATGGCATTTAGGAAATGCTTGTAAATAACACAGATATTCATGAAAGTCAGAAACATTTCTCAATTAAAATGGGACTTAAATGTGGAGAGTTTGGGTTGGCATCTTCTCCTTAATTGGTTGTATCTTTAAGTCTGCTGGATCTCTGTTTCTCAAGATAGTACTTGGTGTGGCAATTAAATGTAATAAATCCACGACAAAGATTGAATTTCTGCGTAGGTATAATATGTGAGAATTGAGAGTGATAGTACAATGCAGGATACCTCAGCATCTGGTACCTAATACCACATTTCTTGCAAAGGAAAGAACATGGACTTTGGAAGCCCAAACAAGAGGAAATATGTCAGAATAAAGACTATTATATATTACAAGGTCACATAGCCTGGCTTTTCTCAGGAAATATGAACTTTTCTCAGGAAATATGAACTTGGAGGCAAAGCCAATTGCTAGCTAAGATAATGCTGCTACAGGCAGCAATTCTAACTATATACAAAGCTCCTCTAATTTTAGGAATTGCTCCATTGCTTGTGACAGACCTCTGAGATTCAAAAATTGATGAATGAAGGCAACCTGAGATACCACAGGACATATGTGGTGGTATCTTTTTCAAATTTAATTCTGCTGCACTCCCTACCAGATCCACTCCTGAGGAGGCAGGATCAGGCCAGCTCATCAACTCTACCATCACAGACACGTCAGGAAGCAATGAGGTACTGTCCAAAAGCTACAACAAACAGCATGTTTCAGCAGTTTGCCAAGTTGACTTTCACTTCAAGGTGAAAGTAATGAACTGGGCTTTCTCAGGGCTGTCTTCAGTTCTCACAACAATATGGGGGCTGATCTGGCAATGGGAACACTAGCAGTAAAACTGATAAAGTTTTCAAGACCTTCTAAAGTTGTCAGAGGTTTCATCTAAAGACCCAATTATTTCTTACTGTAAAGCCAATTAGAAAATCCTCCTATTTTTACACAGATTTTGATCCTCTTACAAATTAATTGTACATTATCAATTGTGCATACTTAAGCATTCGTTATAATTTTTCTTTTCCTTTTTTTCCTTTTTTTTTTAAGTCTGATTTATCTCTGAGTCTGACACAGCATTCAGTTTGGATGAAATGGAGTTTCCCCTGCTTTCTGTCATTATATGAGATCAGCAACTATTTCTTTGTCTCTTCCCTCAAAATAATGCCAAGAAATGACAATTCAACCATCCATCCTCTGCAACAGGCATTTTGTAGAAATAGAAAATGGGGCTCTCTTCAACTACTACTGTAAAAGAGAGTGAATAGCCCATATGTATACCTGGACTGGAAGATTCATAGAATGATTTGGGCTGGAAGAGACCTTAAAGATCACCTAGTTCAAATCCCCCTGCCATGGGCACTGGAACAGATTGCTCAAGGCTTCGTCCCATCTGGCCTTGAACACCTCCAGGGAGCGGGCATCCATAACCTCCCTGGGCAATCTGTTCCAATGTCTCACCACTCTTACTGTAAAGAATTTCTTTCTAATACCTAGTCTAAATCTACCCTCCTCAAACTTTAAACCATCTTCTCTCATCCTATCACTACAAGATCTTGTAAAAGTCCATTTGTTGCTTTCTTGTAGGCCCCCTTTAGGTACTGGAAGTCTGCCTCCTCTCCTCCAGGCTGAAGAGCCCCAACTCTTGTAGCCTGTCCCCATATGGGAAGTGCTCCAGCCCTCTGATCATCTGCATGGCCTTTCTCTGTACCTGCTCTATCAGTTCAATGTTCTTCTCATGCTGGGAGCACCAGAACTGGAATCCTTTCAACTATGATGACACAGAAGTATCCAGCATTTTAGCCATCCTAATCTGCCTCCCTAAATTTCTACATTTTCTCCTGGATAAAATATTTGCTTCTGCAATTTCTGCTATGTGAGCAGATCAAAGAGCAGTCTCATCTCAAGGTTATGTCTCAGATCCAACTAGCAGGAAAGTTTCTAACTTGATGTGTGATGAACAGTACCTTACCACTTATGACTTACTTCACAAAGGCAGCAAACCAACTCTAGAAAAGCTTTAAGTTTTAATCAATGTGCAGAATTTGCCAAAGGCAACAGGAGGAAACAGTATCGAAGCTGGGATAAGAGTAAGGAAGCATATTTGCAAAAAATATTACTAGAATTACTTTTTAACACAAAATTGCCATAAAAATTCTTCATCCACTGTACAGGAAACTTTGAATGAATTCATTTCTCTGCAGCCTGGGACACAAATGGTATAACAAGTTTGCCATAAAATTGCCTTAATGCATTCTGTAGACCTGTTTGTGGGTGTCCCTCTCTGCGTGTGTGTGTGTTTATTTTCCTCAGGGTTTGTGATATGACTGTTGGCCTCATGTTCATAAGGCTTCTAATTGTTATTTATGAGGCGTTCTTCAATTTAAAATAAAAATTTGTAGAGCAAATCATACACTTGATGAATACCTTCTGCTTCCAGAATAGCTTCAAAATGTGTTTGTGTGTATATATATATATACACACACACACACACACTTCCAGGTGGTAGGAATGAACCCAGCCTCTGCTAAACTGGTTAGCTTAAAGTGCATAAAATATCACAGCAGCTCAGGAAAGAACAAGCTAATGAATGCGATGTTATATGCTCAGCTTCATTCTCAATATTCATTCATCAATATTCATTTAGTCTCTCTACCCTGTGTTCTATGGCTAAAAGACTTTTAAAAGTCTTTGTTCATTTTAAAGATGACTCTGACCTAAACTCCCACTCCAAATGAATCTACCCTTCCTCCTCTTGCACCTACCTCCAGAGTGCAATAGTTGCTCACATCACTGCCCTTCATTGCATAAAAGCGACTCAGTGAAATGTCTGATGAAGACCTTCTAGTAATAACAATTTAGCTCATATAGAGTAATTGAAACAAATCAAATCTTCATTTATGGTGTCAAAGAATGCATGAGGGACTGTTTCTTTCATTTTGTTGCTATGGAAATTCCTGAACTTTTGCCTTCGTATTCGCAGACTTCATACCACAACGATTTCTTGTGAATGTGGAAGCTTCTGATCTTCAACACCAGCAACCTGCCTAGACCTGTCTGCCTCCTCTTTTCACCTACTTTGGGCACAGACACTTTGACTCTGTATTTAGAAACAGGACATCCTTCATGATAAGAAAACTGCACTGCTGCTTCTACAATCAGATGCTGCAACCACTGATGCTACTTCACGCTAACCTGACTGAACTATTCATTTCTGCCACTGCAGTCACCACTGTGCTTAAGGTAAAGTCTATGCATTTCTGATGATGCACATAACCCTAGAGCCTGTATGGCAACTTGCAGTTCAGTACTGGCTTATTGTCACTGCCACTGATTTTGGAGTTCACAGTGAAAATCTTTCTGTGACAGTTTCCCATTGAGACAGCTCAAGTTAGAACTGCAGTTCTTACATACTCTGTCCCATATCCATTATGCCATTTGGTGAACTGAAGCTTCAGTTACTTTCCACTGTACAAGACCTGGTGTCTGCCAGCCTCAATTCATGTGCCCAAGCCCCACCTATGGCCTTGGGCTGAATCCAGACTTTCAGATATGTCAGGCTGGTAGGAAACACTAAGCATAAGGGTTTAAGTGGAACTGGGACTACCTGGATCAGACCAGTGCCTTTCCCACAGGACAATGAGAGGATGATGTCTCTTGCTGTCTGACCTAGTACCCAGGGGGGGACCTTAACACCCAGTGTCTCCTTCTCTAGGAGCACACCAGGAGTTTCCTAAACTGAGAAACTTAAAATAAAAATCATTTCCCAAATAGGACACCCACACAAAGGCATGAAATTTTCCAATCAGCAATTAAGTACATTTAGTCCCTAAAAAAATGTTTTCCTTATATTTTGCTTATTTTACATTCCCTTTTTTTGCTACTTATAGTTGCAACATGTAAAAAACCTCTTGTCCTCAAAAAAGGCTTCCCCCATAGAATGAAATCATAGACTGAAAATAGTTTTCAGATCTTTTCCCATTCAGTGATCTGGAGTATTTGGCAATGTGAACCATTGAAGTGTGTCTCCACTATCAGAAAATTTATTAATTGTCTTTTCTGACAAGGTTGCCTAGTGGTTACAGTCACCTTGTAATGAAGGTGTCAGTTCTTACACTATGGAGAATAATGATAGAGCCTTTTGAATGCTTGTTTCTGAATGAAAAAGAGCAGTTTGACAGATGTTCACTGCAAGTAGCTTCAGGTTTATGAAAGGAGAGGTCATCCAAAATCTGTCAAGGAACCAGCTGAACTTACAGCTCTGAGATGCTGTTGCTGTGAATTAACCAAGCTGTCTCAAGCAAAATCACACCATTTCTAGTGATTAGATATCATAGAGAAGGAAATAGAGACACTTCAATTCTGAAACAAACTGTACATTTTCCCCTTATTTTCTGGGTAAGCTTTTTGGTTCCAAGTTTTCAATCTTCTACCCATCTTCAGAGGCTTAAAAAAAAATTCTCACTAAAAGTTCTTTCCACTGTTAAAATTTTAAATACAGAACTGATGACTGAAAAAATACTAATTTCTCCCATAGTGGCTGCTGTTCAGCAATCCCTTGAATTACATCAAGAAAAAAAATGAAAGAAAGGAAGTTTAAAATACTTTGAGTGAAACAGTCAGATGACTTTTCTTCTAGGAAAACTTTTTATTCCTGTCACATGAGCAGAGATGCTCAGAGGGAAGTCTTTTGTTTAACAAGTCACATGCTAGCACCAGCAATCTCTCTTAAGCCAAGAAAAAAAATCAATTCACTCTGGGATTGTAGGTCAAGAGATTTTATTTTCTTTTCAGTAATTCCTAAGAGTTCTTTTGATGAAAAGAAAGGAGTGAAGGGGAAAAAAGAAAAAAAGAAACGACATTAACTTTTTTCTGATCCTCACTCATGTATTTGTGTGTCAGTTTTGCCTGATTTCTGACTGCCATGCCTTGATGATAGTACTCCTGCTGGGACCAGGCTGTTTGGTTCTGGGTAACATCCCAAACAAACTGAGAGTTTTGTCCTTGAATTGGATTACTTCCAGAGCCAGATGAGCCTGGAAAGTGTCAGACACTTGTGAAGTGGAGCCCTTCCTTGTAGGTTTTCTTTGAAACTACTAAGTCTAGTCCTACTTAGCTATATTATTTCCTATTTGGTTTCCTTCACGAGTAGATCCAGAGCTCCCAGCTGATGCTTTCCTCTTTCAAAGAGAAGTGCCACCTTCTTTCCAAGCTAGAGCTCAGAAATTTTCAGGCAATATTGAAAAGCACAAGAATGTCAGTTTGGGCTAAGTTCCTCATATGTTTCTTAAAGTGTCACAATAGCACCTTGCTCTACCCATGGTGTTTCCAAGAGCCCAACAAAACCCAACTGTCTCAGGTATTCACACTGGGAACATTACATAGGAGCCAATGTCCTCAGAGGGATTGAAGTAGCTGCTGCTCCTGTCATTGCAATGCTGCGGCTGCAGGAGGAATTCACAAATGCCCTTCTTGATCAGAACTGCTGTTACAGATTAACATCATCCAAACAGGGATTCCCAGTCTACAGTATCTCACCCACATCCTGGTTGTGTACATCACCATCACCATCAAAGAGAGAGGAGAGGCCAGGAGTGCTGTGTGAGGAAATGAAGTGGAGCAAGCCCACTTTTTCCTCTCATTGTTTCAGCTGGACCTAGAACCTGCACTGTTGCACTACCCTTGGCGACTGAGAACTCAGTCTCTATAAACTACTCTGTAAGTTTTTCCCCCAAGAAAACCTCAGTGATTATACCCCAAGACAGGGCATATTTGATGCTTGAATTAGCCCCAGATGTTATTTCTCTGATGCAGAAGTGTGGTGATGAAGAATGAACAAAAAAGTTGAGTCATTGATAAGACAATTTTCTTCCAAAGATGAAGTCTAGTGATCATTCCACTAATCACCATAGGAGAGCTCTTCCTCCAGTTTTATGAAAAAGATATAAATATGATGTACCAGAGTCTGCAGCTCCTTTCACTCCACTTTGTATTTCCCTTCCAGACCTGTAAAACTAGCCATTTATTCTCTAACATCATCAAATTTTCATTCTTTTAATAATCAAATTGCCAGCAGGACTAAATGTGACAGGTCCATTTCCAAGCCTTTTAATGATCTTCCCATTTCACCATCCACAGTTGCTTGCCTTTATCACTTTCTCCCTTGTTCCTTGGCTCTAACACCTATGAGTCCCGAAGGTTTTATTTATTTTAATTAATGAGGAAATTTCTTTCCAAGTGAATAGCCAGATTATCCGACTCTCGATTTAATGGCAGAGTCAGCTTTATACACTGTGATTTACAGTTAAAAAATATGAAACAAGAGAAAACTGGCCTGCTGAAGTGTTTGAGCAACAGCAGTACCACTTCGAGTTGAGGTATTGCAGCTCTGGCTGACATCCCACACGAAGTAGGTGCTGCAGTTTTGCAGCTACCCATTTGCTTTTTACAATTATGTGCAGATTTCTTTTGCAGATCCAGCTCCCAGCCTGCTACAATAATTGCTCTCTTTGTGGCATTGCTCATTCTTTATTTCTGGGCAGCAGCTTAAGGATGCAGCTCACCCCAGATACACTATGCAAAATGAAGCTGTGCTGTAGGTGGTGCCGTGTGCTTGGAGCAAAGGCAGGAGAAAGGAGCTTGACAAAATCATTTACACTGGGTTTTGTAGAGGGAGATTTTACAGATTTAGCAAAGTCTTCTCTCTTGTGGTGCAGGGTATTTGCTGGAGAAGCGTGCTATTTGTGTGTGTGTTTCAGAGGACTAGAGGTGGGGGGAGGATCTGAACAGTCAAATGGGAGGCTCAGAAGTAGGTTGAAAACTGAAGTTACATTTTTAAGGTCTCCAAAAAGATTCAACACGCACAAATCCAGTCACTGCAATTAAGTCAGCAAGCACAATTACTCATCTATTAGTCACTCACTGGCTTCTCCAAATACCTCATGGCTGGAAGTCCCTCCATTCCCCTTATAAAAGAAACTACCCATTACTGATGTATGTGCAAGATTTTTCTGCTACCTTCTACAGCTCACTGATTAATCTGTAGAAACAGCATTGATTAATATCAACAACTGGAAGTAAAGGTCTGGCAAATTATGTAGGAACATCATGAGCATACATGACAACACGTGCTCACTTCCCTCATCTTCCACTGCAGGGCCAAAGCTACCTTGATGAACTTCCAGCACAGCAGGAGAACTTGGTAGTAGGGTTCTCTGGTGGTGAACATTGGTCAATCTGATACATTCATGACTCTTTGTCTGCTGTTACAGACAGTAGGGTGTCTAGCAATAGGACAGGGGGGAATGGTTTTAAGCTGAGGGAGAGTAGGTTTAGACTGGATCTTAGGAAAATGCTCTTAGATACGAGGGTGGTGAGACTCTGGAATAGGTTGCCTGGGGAGGTTGTGGATGTCTCCTCCCTGGGGATATTCAAGGCCAGGTTGGATGAGGCCTTGAGCAGAGAAGTCTAGTTGAGAATCATCCCTGCCCATGGTGGAGGGGTTGGAGAGATGATCTCTAAGGCCCCTTCCAACCTAAGTCATTCTATGATTGTATGGTCGTTCCTTTTTCTCTTGCACCACCTGCTTTCCCTCGTACATGTACAGGAATTTTTACAAGGCACATTTCTGGAGCCATCATTGGTGTCAGGGATCACAGAGATCATTACAATGGAGTTGATAAGTACTTAGCAGAGAAGGAGGGCTGTAAGAATACAGTGTACACTCAGGAAATTCCAGCACACACATCTGTAATGCATATTGGGAATGGGTGGAAAAGATAGAATATTGGAGATATGGTGGTCCTGAACATTTATTGCTTAACTAATAGCTAACATTACCTTCATCCACAACATCTGCCTAGCAACACTGGGCTTCCAGCTTCTCCTAGTGGTACACTCAGCACAAGCTGTGCTTTTCCAGGTATCTCACAGAAAAGTCATTGCCAGTGGGTGCACAATGGGCATTAGTGATTCTCAACATTTTACCAGCCTCTCTTGGAAGTGTGGCATAAATCTGACCTAACAATGACCTGTTTAGCTGTGCTGTGCCCCTGAATTAGAAAAGCATCAACAAACTGGAGCATCAGAATAACTTTTGAATGATTTATGATTTGAGCTACAAAAATTGCTAGCCACATGGATCTGCAGCTAAACAAACCCAAAGCTACAGAACCTATGTCAGCATACTGCAGAGGTTTTAATGGAGAATGATGGTCTCATCTCATTACTATAGAATCCCCTGGTTCATTTCTAAGACTTTTTTTAAAAGCTTATTTCTTAACCTAGGCACTCTCTTTCTCTCCTGCTACTGATATAACAGCTTTTGGAGTTCAAATCTTTTATTAATTTGCTGCAAGATATTAAGCTTTACTATGTACTTTTGCTTCTGCAAAGTCATGGGAGAAAGTCCATGAACGTGTGGTGATCTAACAGTACCCTCAAAATGCAGAGGCCAAGGTTCATGTGTAGTTGCAGGGACAGAAATATATTTCTATAATGCTCCTCCTGCCCCTCTGTTATAGTCACATCTTGTGTCATGACATACATCTAATGTGAGAGGTTTTGAGGGTTCAACCATTCTGGTCAGTAGTTGTATAGCACCCTTACTTATAGCATTTGCTTTTGTTGCAGTGAAAAGCAGGAAGGAATATGTATCCTAAGCTCACAAGGGACAGAGGTGAACATCTAACATAAAGCATCAAAGGCTCATTCCAGGCCACACATGATTTATGTGGAATTTTATTTGATACTTTCATGGTCTTTTACAAATCTCAAAAAACATACTCCTGAAGAGGATATTTTTCTGAGGTACATGATTTTGAGCATTACAAGATGCAATCAAGTCCTTAAAGTGAGAGTATAAACCATTGTATGAACTTTTCATTTTATATTGTTACTACCATAGTAGTTTAAAATTATAAGCTCACTGTAAATGAAAATAACATCTTCTGTTTTGTAGCTGCCACAGGATCAAAGCTAACACTTGCCAGCCTGAGTCTTCAGAGATTCCCAATTTTTCTGAATGCTAAAAATCTTTATTCTTTTTTAAATGTTAATTTGCATTGGAATGAAAAAAGGAATTTCAGTGTGCAACTGAGCAATACAGAGCCTCATCAGCTTTTGCTTTCCTGACAGGGTTGTGGTTCGTTTCACACTTGCTCTGTTTAGAAAGCACAACCTGGCCACTGAGGCCCATTCCTGGGTGTTAAGTGGCAACTATAGCTCCAGGACAGGCACATGTGCTTCTCACCTTCCCAATGGCAATAAATGGATGTCAGATTTTCCTGCTGTCTCTCATGCAAGACTGTCTTACACAAAAGTAAAAGGAGGAAGATGCCTGCCCATTGTCTTCTACCTCTTGTCCTTTGGAAACTTTAGGGTGTTCCACTGACTCACCTGGAGTACTATGTCCAGCTCTGGAGTTCTCAGCACAAGAAAGACATGAGCCTATTGAAGCAGGTCCAGAGGAGGGCCACAGAAGTGATCAGTGGACTGGAAAACCTCTCCTGTGAAGAAAGGCTCAGAGAACTGAGGTCATTCAGGCTGGAGAAGGCTCCAGAGAAACCTTATTGTGGCCTTTCAGTATTTAAAGGCACCTATAGGAAAGATGGGTTCAGCCTTTTTAGCAAGACCTGTTGCAACAGAACCAGGAGTGATGGTTTTAAACTAAAAAGAAGGGAGGTTTATCTTAGATATAAGGAAGAAATTTTTTACAGTGAGGGTGGTGAAACCCTGGGCTAGGATGCCTAGAGAGGTGGTAGATGCCCCATCCCTGGAAACGTTCAAGATCAAGTTGGGCAGCGCTCTGAGCAACCTGATCTAGCTAAACTTGTCCCTGCTCTTTGCAGGGGTTTTGGACTAGATGACTTTTAAAGGTCCTTTCTAACCCAAAGCATTCTATGAATCTATGATTCTATGTTTAGAAGAACTATTTTCACTTGTGGTATTCTTCAAGCATTTCTAGATATGGCTTACAAACTGGGTCCCTTAAAGAACACAAAATTTCAAGTTGTATGAAGCTTCTTCTCCATCCCAGGTATTTGGTATCTCCAAATGAAAATAATTTCTTGACATCAATGCCACAGAGGTCTCCAGAATTAGCTTAAAATCCCCTCAGGCAGGAGAAATAAATGGTTTCTCTAAGAAATGCTTCAAAACCACCAAAACCAGACATCTCTAAACAATGCACACTGTTCTGCCTCCAACAGCAAAAATAAGATGATCATTAAACAATATCTAGATACACTGTGCACTATGTCTGACAGTTTTTGAGGTCGTGTGGAGGCAATGGCTCACTAGAAGCTCAGGTATTGGTCAGTGCAAGGTCATTTAGAAAGAGGGGAAAATTCTCATTAGTAACAGTGAAAGCAGGACAAATGGCCTTTTGCTGCCCTTTTGTCCTTCTTGTAAGTGTAGGTGACCCAAGTGGCTTCCAACTACTTTCAAAATAATTGTGAACAAGTAACTATCCAAGACCCTACTTTTGCAGTCTTTGGCTTCATGGGAAAATTAGCTGTATCCTGATTTCAGTATCTTTGTAGTTGAAGTTAATAAGGGTTTATGAAAAGAAGACTGTTGTAAGTTTTGGGGAACTTCCAGATGACAATCTCCAGCAAATAAAGGGTATCAACAAGTTCCTTTCCAAATGACATATTTTATTTTCCTTGGTTTCTTAATAAAAGCAGGAGAGAACTCTGTAGAATGAAAAAGATATCTCCCAACAATATTACTGGTTAGCTGATGTGCAAATCATTAACATGAAAGCTTACAGTTATAGGAATCTAAAGACTTTCAACTAGGTATGATTAATTGCCAGAGAGTGGGATAGAGTTACAGAAAACTTTCCATTGCCAAAGAGAAGCTATTATAGATAAAATGATACAGAATATTGTTTGGAATTACATTAAATATATGGAAATCTTTAAATCACTTTCCCTTTACAATTACTTTATATCTTCTACTTTCAAATATGTAATTTTTGAAAGTACTGCTTGTTGAAAGAGATTTCAAACTGAACAGGACTAAATTTGAAAAGGCATGATATGTGCAAATATTACATTTTAACCAGTGGCAGCTGTTTAAAGAAGTGACAAGCTGATCAACTCTGTAATGGAAATAAAACAGTCATTGAATACACCTCAGCACGGTGGAGAAGAAGGAACAAAGCAAATGCATCGGAATCAAAGGAGTATGAAATGGGGAGCTATTCACTCCTCTTACAACAGCAAAGCTTAGGAGAACTGTAAGTGTTTTTGTTTGCAGAACTGTATCTTTCTTGTCCTGCAGAAATGATTGCTTGAAGTCTCTGTTGAGCCTGACCATTTTATTTGTTATTAGGACATTAACCTGCTGTTTCTATTATACTCGAGTGTGACTTGTTTCAGGGGTCAAGAAGGACCGGGGGTGAGCAAAGCCTGGGAGTCCTCTTCTTCATACCAAAGGGATTGCCTGAAGAGTACCAGGTAAGCACCCTTCTTCTTCCTTCTTCCTTTAACATCAATGCACAAAACAAAGTTAGAAGAGCCCCAGATTAGACCCCAGTGTGAAGCTTTACTACACAGCTGACATTATATAAAGTCTAAACATTAATGTAAGGGCCAGAACTGGTAGCTTTTGTGTGGACATGAACTCACCTTCACTTAGGCTGTAATTGAAACTTTAAATATTTAATCACAGTTCATCAAATGTCTTTGGACTGGTATTTGTTAGACACCCAAGTTTTCAGAGTTTTCAGCTTGTCATTGTTTAAAAGTTTTTATTTCTATTTCTCCTGGTTGCCACAGAAAAAGGTAACAGGATCAGAATCTCACACTACACTGCATGTTGGTTTTGTCACACTAAGTTTCTGCTTCAGAGATCACGGCAGATATAGTGAGCTGTAGAGTTTATTGATGGCCTGTCTCTGCCTCCCCTTGTATTCTCTGTATAAAGTTATTGACAGATATTTGGCACCCTCCACTACCCCCACCTTGTTCTGTACCAACAGACAAGGCTTTCCACCCTCACAAAGAAGCTTGTCATGCTTGCCACCTGCTCCACACTGCCATGGACCAACCAGATTTACTCATTTTGGAATCTAATTAAATCCCTTACTGACTTACTGGATAACTCATTTAATTTTTAACGACTTCTCCTAAGTTTCCTATATCTTCTTTTAACCTGGAGAGGAAAAAAAAAACAACCACCAAACAAACAGGTACACAGAAACCATTGTCCTTAGCTTTAAGGCACTTAAAATCCATCTGAGCAAGTCTCACCTTGGAGAAACAGTAAGAAATCTGCTGTTCTCTCAGCCTTGTCTCCTGAACTAACAATGAAGGTCATCCCAAACCCCTTTTTAATAACTTTAATGACATGACCTCCAAGTCTATTGAACTGCTAGGAAGGGTCAGTTTGACTTTTTGTTGTTTTGGATTGGGCCCAAAGGCAGCACAGAACAGCTAAATGATTAAAGAAAAAAAAAAAAAACCTACAACCAAAAAAACCCCAAACCAACAAACAGACAAAAAACCAAAACCAAAACCAAACCAAACAAAAAAAAAAAACCCACAAACAAACAAACAATCAACCCCAAGGCCAAAGAGCTGACTAAGAGAAGGATAAAGCAGTTCTGATATAATTCCCAGTAAGTCTCAAATCAGTGTTTCTCTGAGAAAACAATGATGCTACTGGACACCTGGAGCAGCCCATCTCCCCTTGTAACTGTCATCTACATGAGGTTTTGGCAATAGCCAACCAGGTTGACCTGGTTTGAACCGTGTGTGCGAAACCTCCGTAGACTAGTTCTGTATCACCCTGAATTACTGCTATGTTTGCAGCATCAGCTCCCACTCTGTAATTTTTAATCATGTTTCTTTTCCAGATTTCAGATCTAGAAATCTATCATCAGCTTTTATGCCCTTTCCTTAAAATGCACAATCTTACTTGAGCTTCTTTTTTTGGTGTTCAACTTCATTGCACCTCTCCATATTGTACCATGAAGACCATTACTGTCTATCTCTTAGAAAGTGACTGTAGGCAATGTTTTTCTAACATCACTGTAGCTTTTCCTGGACATTTCCATCTCAATCACTCCTTTTAGAATTTAAAATCATTCATCCACTTGCCCCAACAACCCTTACCTTAGAGCCTTTCCTCTTCACTACAGTTTTGTCTTCTGGAATACAACAGCTCTTTTTATTGCAGCAACCTGGACTCCCATTCCATATAGACCTCTTCTGTGTGTCATATATAAGCTGTCACTTCAAACTTTAGCTAGAAATACTTTCCATCACTACTCTAAATTGCCTTATCTTTTTTTTTTTTTTTTATAATACAAGCTGGGTTCCCTTAAACCACAAAAGGATTATGGGATATCATCTGTATAAAAGACTATTGTTTCTTTTAAGTTATGTCCAATTTTTACTTGGTCCAGGAGTATTTTAAAGAGGTATTTTAAGCCCAGAAGCTCATGATCTGAGGATGGATATAGTGTAAAGGAGGAAAAAAGAACCAGGCACACAGCCAGTTTTAGCCTACTTTTGAAAGCAGGCAGCAGTTCTTTATGTCAAGTTTTTGGACTCACTCCCCATCAAATAGGAATAGCATCAGACTTTTCACTCTATTGAATTTTAATGGGGTATATTTGCTACCAAATAAAAAAAATACTGCTGCACCTAATATGTCAATTAGAAAATCATCTGCTTTTTCAGTCTTTGAAGCCACTGCCTGGACAGAGCATATTCAAATCAGTTTGTTGTGAGTAGTATATCACAAAGGAGTTTCTAAGATGTAGATGGAAGTTGGGACATTTATATGGAGGGCTTATATGTGGTTGGGCTCATGGGAAACTGTGGGAGTTATTGATCAACAACCTGAGAAAGCTAGAAACATTGGCAGAGAGAGCAGTCATGGGGAAGGGAAGGGAAGGGAAGGGAAGGGAAGGGAAGGGAAGGGAAGGGAAGGGAAGGGAAGGGAAGGGAAGGGAAGGGAAGGAAGGGAAGGGAAGGGAAGGGAAGGGAAGGGAAGGGAAGGGAAGGGAAGGGAAGGGAAGGGAAGGGAAGGGAAGGGAAGGGAAGGGAAGGGAAGGGAAGGGAAGGGAAGGGAAGGGAAGGGAAGGGAAGGGAAGGGAAGGGAAG
Organism: Indicator indicator; assembly: GCF_027791375.1. Lineage (NCBI taxonomy): Eukaryota > Metazoa > Chordata > Aves > Piciformes > Indicatoridae > Indicator > Indicator indicator. The sequence continues at coordinate 20,075,346 of NC_072021.1, forward strand.
GGAAGGGAAGGGAAGGGAAGGGAAGGGAAGGGAAGGGAAGGGAAGGGAAGGGAAGGGAAGGGAAGGGAAGGGAAGGGAAGGGAAGGGAAGAAGAGGGTTTAATGTGATGCACTGTTAAATGAGGAACCAACAGACAACTTGTGTTCAACAAGGTTGTATTGTATTTTCTCTGTTTTCAGAGAGGATTATCACAGTTTAAACTTGCCACTGCTGTGCTATAAAAATATTGTCATCTACACAAAGAAGGAAGGAGGGAAGTTAGACAGGTTTAGTAATCCACTGTTACAAAACCAGCACAAACTGTTCTGGAGAAGGAGCCTAGAGGGGAGTTGCCCAAAAGCTTCCACCTTTGTCATCCTCTGTCCCACCTGTATGCTTTCTCTCCAGCTTAAATAAAGCCATTCTACATCATATATCATCCCAGTGCTGCATCAAAATGTTCATTTTGGCAGTACTGCATTAGAATCCTCATGTCAGCCATTTGGAGGCACAGTGTATCAGTCATATGCATCACTGGAAGGGGCATAAGTTGAGGATAATGTATGTAACAGTTAATACAATTGCAAAGCTGTTGGTGCTTAATCATGGGATGCATCTGTACCACAACCACCTGGGAACACATAGAAATGAATTATTTTCCATGTGCACATCATGTTGATGACTCTTTTTTTATTGATGCTCTTGATATGGAAGTAAATTAGATTAGACAGAAGGGGAATTTTCCCATTTCAGTCCATGCTAACTGAAAGGTAATATTAAGTCTCTGCATATTTACTGAGTAAACTTCAATCTGGCAGCTTGGAACAAAGGAAAGAGAGGACAGGAATGAAGGTTTTTTTAAATGCCACTGGCTTCCTTGTGCAACAGACTGTTAAATCTTATTAGCAAAGTTTCCCCAGGAGTAGCTACAATAAGTGAGGGATGTGGCACTCTCAATTGCTGCAGTGTTTAAATATCCAAACATTTGGTTTGAGGAGAATTTTTTAACTTTTTGGGATAAAATCACTGGGGAGAGAAACTGTGCTGCCCTTGGGGACTCTGAATCAACAGAATTTATGTGGTGGTCTCTCATCTTAATATTGATTTAGCTTGACCTTGCTTAGTGTAGAGAAGCTGCCAAAACTCCGTTTGGCAGTGATATTACTGCAAGTGATAAGTTTCTTTTACCTTAGGCCTTCTGATTTCCCATAAGTAAGTGATCTTTTCTACCAAGGCTGATAGTTTAAAGATTAAGTATTTTCTAGTAATGCACGTGAAGAGAAAGAAAAGATCAAATACAGATTACCTGCAAGAAGAGAGCAACTGTTCTGATGTGTTGGAATAAATCTATATAATTTGCCCATATTATATTTCATGGAATTATAGAATGGTTCAGCTTTCAAGGGACCTTTACAGCTCATCTAATCCAACCAGCTCTTGCTATGAGCAGGGACCTAGATCAGGTTGCTCTAAGTCTCATCCAGACTGACCTTGAGCACTTCTAATGGTCAAGTACCCACAACTCTGGTAACCTATTCCAGCATCTCACCACTCTTACAGTAAAAAATATCTTCCTTATCTCTAATGTGAATCTACTTTCTTTCAGTTTAAAGCCATTGTCCCTTATCCTGTCATTACAGGCTTTGGTAAAAACTCTTTCTCCATCTTTCTTAGCAGCCTCCTTTAAGTATTGTAAGGTTGTAATAAAGTGTCCCTTGAACCTTCTCATCTCCAAGCTGAATGACCCCAATTCTCTCAGCCTTTCCTCACAGGAGAGGTGTTCCAGGCCTCAGATCATTTTTGTGGTCCTCCTCAATCCACTCAAGCAAGTTCATGTCCTTCTGGTGTGGAGTACCCCAGAGCTGGACACAGTGGGCTCTCCCAAGAATGAAATCTCCCTTGACCTTCTGGTTACTTTTCTTTTGATGCAGCCCAGGATGCAATTCACTTTCTGGCCTGCAAGTGCACACTGCTGGCTCATGTCCAATTTTTCATCCACGAGTACCTCCAACTCCTTCTCTATAGGGCTGCTCTAAATCCATTCAGCCCCAAGTCTGGATTGATACTGAGGATTACCCCAACCCAATTATAGGACCTAACATTTGGCTTTGTTGAACTACATGATATTTGCATAGGCCCATTCCACATCTCGTTCCTCTGTGTGGAATCCCTTCCCTTCATGAATACCTGAGGCACTCAGCTTGGCATCACTTGCAAGCTTGCTGAGGGTGCATTTGGTCCCCCTGTCTGTAACTGATAGAAATGTTAAACATTGGTCCCAATATGGACCTTTGAAGGACACCACTTGCTACTGGTTTCCACTTGGACAGTGAGCCATTAACTGTAATGATTTGGATGCAGTCATGCAGCTAGTTCCTTACCCAGCTATCAGTCCATCCATCAAATCCATCTCTCTTCAATTTAGAGGTAAAAAAGTTTCATTTCAATTCTACCTGTTTGGTTCCCAGACTGGCAAATGGCACAAATCAAGGATGTTTTTTCCATGGCATTTATAACATTTTAAGATCTTCTGTAAGCCACCTGTTCTATTCTGGATTTTTTGTTTAACACAGCAAGTGTCAGCTCCTTGTCTTTGCAACCTTACTTCTCTGTGGTTTGTCATGCCTGAAAACCCCAGAGTGTGTCATTATCAAACAATAAAAATGAAACTGTGGCAACATTTCAATATTCTGTCTGTTTTGAGAAAACACAGACCAAGATCTGACCTTTATCCTAACTTAGCCACTGAGTCTGTGCAGCAGGTCCACCTTGTGGTATCTTTCAAAGATGACTTGATTTATCTCAAGTCTACTATAATCAAAATTACACTTAGTTTCTTTAGTATATAGTCACAACCCAAGTAACAACTTCAAGGCATTATTTTCCTATGTATGCTTTCATAAGTGTAGTTCTCAACTGGTATTTACATGTATGGCACTTTTCAGTATTTTACAGAGCCTAGGAGTGTGATCCCCACTGCCCATTCAGAGTACCCTTTACAGAGTGTATTACTGTTACCTGCAATTAGTAGATTTTGTTTATGGTCTGCCCAGGACATTCATCTACTTGGCCATCTGTACTCAAAAGACACCAACACCTCTGAAGGTAGGCAGGTTACAGAAAAGACCCTTCAGAAGCAAAATTAATACATATTTCCCTTATAATACATAATTCCCTTACAATTAATATCAATTGTATGAGTGATAGAAAGTGCTCAGGGGGCAAAGGTTGAATTTGAGTAGAATCCCAAGCACAAAATGAGTCTTGTCTCCAAAACCAAACAAGATCAAGACCCAGATCAATGAAAGCAATTCTGAATGCTAGAACCTTGCTGAAGGATTTCACCACAGCTAGGAGAGCTGGGCACATGACCCGAAACAGAATTTATCCCTTCCAGGTGAATAAATACACACAGTCATAGAAAGACACCTTAATTTCCTACATTGTTGCTGTGTAAATTATGAATTACATCAGTAGAGACATCCTCTTACAATTAATAGCTGCCTGGGTTTGAGTGCTTTCAAGAACCAAGCTAGCCAGTCAGTGTCCCAGAGGGATCTACAAAACCAGGAACAGAGGTGAATCCTTCACCTCACACCAGATCCAGAGAAATCCAGAAGTCAGAGATATCCTCCTCCACTGCACTGCATAGGCTGAGTCCCAACTTTGATGAGACAACATTAGCCAATGCATGGGACAGTCAGTGCCAGAACTCCTCTGAATGTTTTGAGTCTCTCTGTTTGAACAAGTACAATTCAAAGATGTCTTTGTAAATTCTTTAACATAGCCTGGAGAGGTTGATTATTTTTTGTGTATTCCTCAGTTGAATACTCATACTACAAGACAGCAATAGTGAGAAAGCAAAATGTCTTTACTCTAACCTGGCTGACAGCCCTCTGCCTTGTTACAGCCCTCAGGATTTTCTGAGCATTGCAACAGATCATCTGCTGGTAGTTTTGTATGCTGGTAAATGCCCAATAAGGATGTGCTTCAGACAGTGAAGGTCTAGTAAATTAAGGTGGATTTGAAGCACGTTCTCTAGAGCTTACAGATTAGTGCTTTTTGTTGTATAAATACTGTGCACGTCATCACAGCCCTTCAATAACACACACACACAAAAGAAATCCAGGAAAATCAATCCCTAGTGTATTGGAGTCATGCCAGTAATTAATCCATTTAACTACTGGGACTGAAAGAACAGATGGGGAAATGCATCCTTTTTCACCTGAAATAGCAGTGTAATATCTTGAGTTCATGAGCCTCTAAACGAGTCTCTAATTTTATAATTCAGACATGACAGCTGTAACTCTCTAGCCACTGTAACTGGCCTCTTCTGTAACATGTAATGATTCATTATGCTTAAGTCCTTTTGATGTTTGGATCCAAAAAAGAAAGGAAAAGCAGTTAGTTGTGACTGTTGAACCTGGATAAGAGAAGGCTTCATATAAACATACAGAAATACCTGAAGGGAAGGTGCAAAGGGGATGGAGCCAGACTCAGTAGACACACGTTGCCCAGGGAGGTTGTAGACTCTTCCTCTCTGAGATATTCAAAAACTGTCTGTACTTTTGCTAACTAGCTCTTGAGCAGGGGAGCTGGACCAGATGACATCTGGATTTTCCTTCCAACCTTGGTGATCACAGAATCACAGGATTAACCAGGTTGGAAAAGACCTTTGAGATCATCAAGACCAACCTATCACCCAACACCATCGAATCAATTAAACCATGGTGCTAAGTGCCTCATCCAGTCTTATTTTAAACACCTCCAGGGATGGTGACTCTACCACCTCCCTGGGCAGCCCATTCCAATGGCCAATCACTCTTTTGGCTGAGAATTTCTTCTTAACATCCAGCCTAAACCTCCCCTGGCACAGCTTGAGACTGTGTTCTATCGTTCTGTCACTGGTTGCCTGATTCTGTGACAAAAGAGAAAAAGGAGAAAGAAGAGTGAGAAAGGGGAAAAGAAGAAAAGAGAGGAAGGCAGAAAGGAAAAGTAGTTTGTAACAGCATAATCAAGAACCAATGTTCAGTTTGTCTAAATCAGTCAGAGAAACTTGCCTAATGGTGTCTATTTATTTTTAACTCAGCAAATACATCCCCTGCCACATCATGTGGGAGCTCACAGTTTCACATTTTTCCTGTTCTGATTAAGGTTGCTTATACCAGGGGATGACTGTCCTCAAGGTACTAAGCAGATGAATAGATAAATGATTGAACAGATCTGCTGAAGAGAAAAAAAAATATTAGGAATGCCTGACCCCCACCTTATTGCAGACAGCACGTACAAATCTTCAAAAACTCAGGCTAGTGCCTAGAACAGCTTGCCTCTGTTTCCTTTGTTCTCTCAGGAATTAAAGCTTATATCATGCAAAGCAGATATTCATCACCTACCATTTAAAACCTTATTACTTTATTCTGATTCATACTTGATCAATAAAATGAAAAGTAGATTAACAATGAAAAAATACAGAAACATCTATTAACTTCCTATTAAGCACAGTTCCTTTTTATGATCAGTACTGCATGAAGGTACATCAAATTGCAGCCTACTTCTAATGAACAAAGTGTTAGGAACACATGAGAGATATAGCAGAGCATCTGATCATTAAACCATGACCATTAAGAACCATTAATGTCATGATGAACCATCCTCCTTGGCATTAAAGAACGATATGCATGTAAATTCAGCTATCTAAAGTGATTATGCTAAAAAGCTTTGCATGGTTGAGTTCTTTATATAAGTAATAAAAAAAAAAAACACACTACTGGTTTTGGTGGATTTTGGAATGCTAGCTACTACTTTTAATTTATTGGTCATTATTTGGTGCATCCAGCTTCTTAAAAGAGAATATGTTTTTCAGGTGATATTTTAATTGTTTTTCGAAATATTTTAGAATACTAAGAAAATTCCAGGGAACTGGTAAAAAAAAAATATGATGCAAAATTTTAACTGAAATATATGGGTAGCTATAAGATTAAATATGTATTCTGGCCAGGAAAAAGAGCTTTTCTTATTAAGGAATTGATTATTAAGGAATTAAAGATGGCAATATGTAAATCAGAAATCAAGAGTGAAAATGGATCTTGCTTATATAATATAGTGTATCTTTTCCTGAGACTGCAGGCTTGGATGAAAAGGACAATAATATCAAAACAGTACAAATCACTATAGCATGAGACTTTATACCAGGAACAACTTGTACAAGAACTAGGAGGATCTGAAAAGAATATGTAGATGTTGAACTTTTTGCAACTGTCTGACTGATAGTCTTTGACAAGTAGTTGCAACCAGTGTGTATATTTAGATGGGTTTCTAAGCAGACGGTTCTGAAAAGAGAGGTCACTGAGACAGAACTACATAATAGGCATACAGAAAGTATGCTTTCATCAGCTCTCAAGTAATGCATCAAGTAATAATGTATTAGCCCTTTCCCTCTTGTAAAGTCACTAGACTTCAGAAAACATTATGACTTCATAGAATTGTAGAATGGTTTGTGTTGGAGGAGACCTTAAAGATTTTGTTCCATTGCTCTGCCATGGGCAGGGACAACTTCCACTAGATAAGGTTTCACAAAGCCCTGTTCAACCTGACCTTGAACACTTCCAGGCATGGGGCATCTCTGGTCAATACCTTCCAGTGTCTCACTACCTTCAAAGTGAAAACTTCATCCTAACACCTAATCTGAATCTTCCACCTTTCAGTTTGAAAATGTTACCCCTTGTCCTATCGCTGATAAAGAGTCCCTCCTCAACTTTCCTGTGGACTGTTGTAAGGTCTTCCTGAGGCCTTCTCCTCCCCAGGCTGAAAACTCCAACTCATTCAGCCTGTTCTTATAGGGAAGGTGCTCCAGACCCCTGATCATCTTCATGGCCTTCTTTTGGATCAGCTCAAGCAGGTCCATATCTTTCATCTGCTGGGGAAACCAATACTGAACACATTACTCTAATGTGGGGTCTCTCCAGAGTGGAGTAGGGGAGCAGAATCATCTCAGAATCACAGAATCACAGAATCAATAAGGTTGGAAAAGACCTCAAGGATCATCAAAGTCCAACCTGTCACCCAAGACCTCATGACTACTAAACCATGTCACCAAGTGCCGTGTCTAATCCCTTCTTGAACGCCTCCAGGGGTGGTGACTCCATCACCTCCCTGAAACCTGCCACCATCTCCCTCAGCCTGCTGTCACATTTCTATTGGTGCAGCCCAGGATGTGATTGGCTTTCTGAGCTGTGGGCACACATTGCTGGTACGTATTCAGCTCTTCATCCACCAGCACCCACAAGTCCTTCTCTGCAGAGCTGCTCTCAATCCACTCATTGCCCAGCCTGTATTGATACTGAGGACTGTTCTGATGCAGGTGCAGGACATTGCACTTGTCCTTGTTGATCTTCATGAGGTTTTGCATGGGCCCATTCCTCAAATCTGTCAAGGTCCTTCTGGATAGCATCCATTCCTTCCAGCATATTAACTGCACCACTCAGCCTTGTGTCATCTGCAAACATGCTGAGACTGCACTTGATTCCACTGTCTGTGTCACCAGCAAAGATATTAAACAGTGCTGGTCTCAACACTTCTGAGTGTAATGCAGTCAGAAGGTCTAATATGACTCCTGGGTACATAAATTTGAGAATTTCTTGGTGTATGAACAGAAATTAGACAGCCTCTCCCTTTGGTAAGTTATCACAGCTGTAGGATTACTCCTTCCAGTTCTGGTCACTACACTTCAGGATGAGTATTGAAATATTAGGGAAATCACATGGGCAACTTAAGCTGTCCACCAGTTATGACATACAGAACTGAAGTGAATCAAACATTCCTCTACCTCACAGGCTATTGTGCAGAAAGATCTAGCCTAGTCTAGACAAGCTCAGAAAACAAATAAGCCATGACATTTCAACAGGCCAGGTAATTAACCACCAGAACAACTTACCAACAGCTATGATGGATTTTCTATCACTGGAAATTTTTAAATCAATATTGGATGTTTTTCTGGAAGTTACATCACAACTCAAGGAGATATAATGGGCTTGAAAAAGGAATCAGTTAAAGCATGTCCTATGGCTTGGCCTATGCTTTTCACACTGGATAATTAATATACTTCCTTCTGGGTTTAAAAGCTAATACATTAAGAAAACAGCACACTTTTCAGAGTCATAACTTGGAGTTGAGGATTAGCATACAGCATTTTCCTGCTCAATACTTCAGTAGAAGATTTGGGTGTCCTTGTTGTGGTCAGGGTATCTGATGAGATGGTGTCTTCCAAATTCAGTAATTTTTATTATTTCCAGTATGTGTATATAAGATCCTTTGGGCATATTTTACATTAGCAACTTGATGCTGAAACTTCTGGAAAGGCTGGAAGGAAGAATCCTTAGTTTCACAAAGAATCTTGAGTATAATGTGAGGTCATTGTCCTTCATCTTCTCATTGAAAGTTCTCAAAATGGGCTAGGGAAAGCTCAACCATCTGTTCAAGCTTTCCCTGTCATAGATATTGACATATGCTAAAGGCAGCTCTGCTTTTCCAAAACAGATCCCTTCTGCCCAGAAATTACAGTTTCAAGACAACCAAACCTTGTGAAACCCAGTTTCTTAACCAAACTTCGCCACCTACTTTGGATCTCTTTTCCCAAGTACCCACTTCTGATTTCCACAAATACCTTTTGAAACCTTGAGCAAAAATCCATTTTATATCTTCTGCTACACACATCCAGTTGTTTATATGAATTCATTTCACACATCTTTTACCTGCTTATCTTTTATGTTGAATTTGTAAAGTCTTGGTTATAGAGACCAATTAATCAATAAACCAGTGCAGAATCTCTTATTGTGAGGACCTTGATTTAATTGTTACTATGGTACTATGCACCACTAAATTAAAAAAGAATTCATGAAGTTCCTAGAACTCACACTGTGTGAGATAATGTAGAGTACATTAAAATATGGAGTTTTTTCATACATTCATTTAAATCATATAAATCCACTCTGAAGCTTAATTTTTACTCTATCAGAGGTCTTTCATTATGTTATTATGATCACACGCAGCAGCAAAAAATCCATAATGTATGTTAGTCAACAGTTTTCTAAGTGTCTTGGGAACTCAGTCTGCTTGCACAAGTTTAGGGTTGCCTCCATGCTTAAGCCTTCATCAAAATATCCTTACCATGAGCAGTTTCATGATAACTGATCAGGCTTAGTCACACTTCACTCTACATCTGCTCTACAGAACCTAATACATTCTAAAAAGCCAAGGACATGACAAGCAGGAATTACTAAACATCAGCCTGAGTACAGAAAGTAAAACAAAACAAGCCTTAGAGAGATTAATAAAACTGCAAGAATAATAAAGCAAGACCTTTCAACTTATGAAAAAAAAATGTCTCTTTTATATGTTTTCTGATATTTAGGGTTATTGAGGCTGGACTGACTTTGTCTTAGTTATTGATTTCCAAGTCTACCTGATTATTGCTCTTTAAACATTGCAGAGCCATCCTGCACTTTGCTGCAGACTGTAAACAGTAAAGCAGCAGAAAGGCCACTTGAGTCCCAAAGCCAGGAAATGCCATGTGAGGTCTTTACTCATGTTCAGCTGACATGTTAAACTTTTATTTAGACTTCTTTCTTTGTCAAAAATAAAATTACATCCCACTTACCTCCCTTATTCCCTCCAGCTTGTTATTCAGTGATTAGCAGCAGTCTTTGTAGACAATTATTTCTTCTTTTGTATTAATCAGTCAGAGCAGAGTGACTCACTCCACCACAGAACATGGAAGACCTGCTAGGTCATCTGCCCTTCCCTCCACTGGAGCAGAAGATATAAGCTGATGCTTGGTGCAGTGAATGCTCAAATATCTCTACCTACTATTTTTTCAGCCCTTAGATACTTTATCAGGGAACATTATCCTTAACCTGTGATTTAGAAGGTTTTATTTTCACCTCAGAAGTATGCACATGAAGAAAGAATCTGCCCAGTAAACATTTCAAGGATCCATGATTTCAAGTAGATGAAAACTACATTGTTGAAAGACACTTCTTTATTGACAGAGTAGTTTAAAGGCAGTTTTGGTCTGTCTTCTTAGCATAATAAGAGTCAGGCTCAAAATCAAAAGCCATCATGATGTCCATTAGCATCTGCTTCTCAAAAAGACAGAAGCTTTGCATGTAGTGTATCATGAGGTAGCTACATGTCATGATGGCCTGTCATGATTTAAACCTACATAGTAAGCAACGAAGAACCATGCTTATATTTGGCCAGAGGTGGGTCCAACTTAGAGGTGGAGTTGCTCCTCAAAGCTTCTTACAGGATCCACACCGGTAGTCTGCTTCCCCAGTACCAAAACCCCATCAGACACAAAACACAACACACATGCACTGGGAACAGGAAACTACACCACCATCCCACACACACTTGGAGAACCTGCCACGGAGAGTGAAAGCTGCAAACTAACATCACTCACTTGCTTTTGTACAGTAAGCAAGAGTTTGGCATCTCCCTGGCAAGAATACAGGATTCCCCCTATCACCCTTTAAAACTGAAAACAAATGAGACTTTTCTTTGTTCTCTTTGAAGAGTTGCTCTTTTACTTACACAACTCCTGCACACCCTCTCCTGAACGAGGCTGCACCTGGACAGCAGGCAAAGGGAGACTGGTTTTACAAGAATGCCTGTGAAAAGGAGACCCTCTGCCATAGGAGGCATAGAAGGTGTGTAATAATTATTATGGTCTTTTCAGCGCTCATTACACAGAATCAGAGAAGTGAGAAAACTGTGTGGGATATCTAATGTGGTATTAAAAAACCTCAGCCATTACTGATACCTTAATATCTGTGCAGCATTTAGCAGAAGAGTCTTACCATGCTTCACCCTCTCAGTCAGGAGAAATTACAATGCTCTATGAATAATAGATGAAGTGCTATTTTGATGATGTAAATTGGTATTAATGCAGAAGATTATTTTAATAGTGTGCACAAATGGAATTTTCAGTGCTCAAAGGAACCCTAATTAAATCTGATTCTTTCAACCATTCACTGCTATGCCACTCAGTATTTTGGAAGGGGGGAGGCTGTTTGTTTTCTCTAACAGTTATTTCTGTCTCCTCCTTAAATCATTTATTGTTATATTTAGTCACCACAATCAAAAAAGTAAAATAAGAACCTAATGATGAGGTCAAACAAGCAGCCTTTTAATAATGCAGAGCATGCTGCACCAAGGAAAACATGCCAGCACCTAGGGAGAGTCATACCAGGGACAGGCATGCTAGGAAGCTGGAGAAACTATTTGCTGTTTCTCATGCTTGCTTTCTGGTAACAAAAACTTGGAATTTCATCAGTATAGAACAGCCACATATATTATTACTGCAAAAAAGCACAAGGGATTTTGCTGCCTTGACCTTAGGTTTACCTGTTGCATACAACTGGGTCACACTTGTACACTGTTATGCATTCACCATTACCACAAAATTGGAGCAGTGCATTGGACCTTGCTCAGGAAAAACAGTCTGTAAGACAATAGCTTTTCAAGGGGCTTTGTCCCACAGCAATTTCCCATTCAAGACTACATCTACATGAATCCCTATTTACATAAGACCAACCAGTCTATTTGGACTGTCTGCAGGCTCACATGCCTCTAAATTATGTTTTCTAATCCACATACTGGAAATCAATTACATCAATAAGATCATCCAGAAATTTTTAGGACAGTGAAGAGCACAGCCAGCCTGCTTACATCACAGAAAGTTCAAAGCCAGAAAGATGCTATGATAATCTGACAACTCTTCTCAAGCTCCACTTCTCCACCTTCACAAAAGGCATGGGATCAGGATGAATCAATAGAATATGTTTACTGGACTTAAAAGCAGCTTTTTTGTTGTTTTGGTTTGTTTTTTTTTTCCCTAGAATAATGACTGTGGGTCTACACCTCACCAGCTTCCAGGACAAGCCCAGGCAGTTGCTTTCCTCTCTCTGAACATGCAGAGCATCTGAATTGGCCCTGCTGTGAGAAGACCAGACCATTTGTAGACAATGGTAAGAGCAGCAATGTTGAGTGCAGGCTATTTTCACTGTCATTCTTTTGGGGCAGTGGCTGTATTTCAGTACATTCTTTATGAAATGGATGATGGATTTGAAGGTGTTGTACAGTACTAAACTTCATGGAACCTCACCTTCCAACACTTGTTGCTTGCTCTTCCTTGGAGAGACAGTATTCAGACAAAAGAGTAACTTCCCAGGTTATGTTCCTAGTGCTCAACTCTTCCAGTTGATACTGCATGATACTTTAATATCCACCATTATGTATTCACTTACTACAATACAACTTTCTGCTATGGTGTGGAGAAAATACACTTGACTGACCCTCACCAAAAGCAGCCAGTTACCTCCACTCTCACAGAAATTAGTCAATGACTGCGATTCCTTTTTGAGAAACATCATGAGACATATTTTACCAGTGCTAGGATTAATATTTTGGTTCTGGGGTGAGATCCTGATGTCTTGTAGCCAAAAGCAACTGCACCAAAATCAGTGAAAGGAGTAAAGGGGGGAAAAATTAAGATTAGGATCTAGAGCAAAAATGCCCAAATCCATGATAGTAATAAAAAGAAGAGTTCCCAGCAGATGAAAGAACAAACAGTGGATGATCTTGAAATACATTAATGTCTAATGGATGTAGACTGCAGTGGCTGGAGGCTACTGTACCTTACAGCAGGGGCCAGTCACTGTCCTCCACAGACTCTTCTCAGAGGTGGTTTAAAGCTATGATTGCATCTGAATCCACACAGAGGTAAGGTACAATATCACTGTACAGCCTGTCATGTGCTAGTCATTTGAGCAATATTTATGGCCACGTGTTGTTTAATGAAGGTTAATAAACAATGACAAGCTATCTATGGCACATTCATCTGAAGAATCATCATTTGTGTGGGTTTTGATTTCTTGCAAAGTTGCTTTGTGCTGTAAAATGCATTATCCAACAGTTTCTAATGTATGGTCACAATGCATACACTGAGGTTAAGCTTATTTATTTTTATTACTGAGGCATTTTTAATCTGGTACAGTTCATAAAGGAGAAGCAAGGAGGAACTAACCCATTTTGGTAGAAATTTGATTTAATGGAATATTTGCATGAGAACAATAGATACTGTCAAACTGGAGGGGTCACTGACAACAGTATATGGAACCTTTTTGTTCAGAAGACAAAGTGAGTCTTATTTCAAACTGTTTTACTTTTGTTCTGGTCATGTTGATACAGATAGAAACACCTGTTTACAGACATAGTGAGATTTTTGAGTCACTTACCTGGACAAGTAAGATCAGAAGGAGTTTTTGCTGTCCTCCTGGGATCTTCAGTAACATCATCTTTGAGACACAAGTAGAGATTACCACCCCTGCAGGCTTAGACTTCCACCTACATAGATGCTACTGGTTCCTCAGACCTGTCAGCAAAGCAGACGGTATCTACCTCAGCCTACTTCATAAAAAATTATCTGGGTTTAAAAAGACTTTTTGTTCTGAAGAATTCAGAGAGCTACACCCCCCGGTCGTATTAAAAAATCAAATGACTACTGCCACTGTGATCAAGATATAGGTACTTGTACTGCCCACATCTACCCAACAGTCAAGTCACATCTGTTTCTCTTCCTAAATTACATTGTCTTGGAGTGTGGAGTCACCACTTCTGTCTCCTCCAGATCCTCCCTCAAGACTCACCTTTTCACAGACATCCACAAACCGTACCACCTGATTGCTGATGGCCAGCTCTTACAAGCTTACTCCAAGCAGGTAGCATTGCTCACTTGACTGACATATTATTCAATCTCCACATCTCTACATGTTTTTGTGAGTTTGGGTTGCTTTGCTTTGTTTTGTTTTGTTTTGTTTTCACAAACCCCAGCATGGTTATATGGAAATATCAGTTCAGCTCCAGCATTAATAACTTTATTTCGACACTGATATCTGTGAATACCTCTAAATCTCTTCAGTGACTTGCATTGTGTAGCTGCAGCATCCCCCCACCGTGCTCTCCTTCATAGCCAATGGCAGGGAGAGATTTTTCAGTAAGACCTGCACTTTGCGCAAAAAATAGGAGGTTAAAATAATATGTAGCTAATAATTAAGATATTTTATATAGAATTAACTTTCTCATAACATTATATTTAAAAATACAGTTATCATAGACCTAAAGTTATATTATTGCTATCAGTGTCACAAAAATTGCCCTCAAAGAAGCAATAATGAGAACTCTTGCACTGTATATTCTCAACCAGCTTTTGGGATATGTAATGGTTCACTGTTATTTGTCTGCCATCATTAAGGAGGTCATCTCACAAGACAGACCTGAACTTGGGCTTCATTATTTTCATCATGGAAATTTCATCTTCGCTCAGATGTGTTGACCTGAAACATGCACTTAATCAAAAGGGAACTCAACTCAGAAAGAGAATGCTGAGGTTTTTTCCTGTAGTGGCTAAAAATATAGTTGATATGGCTGTGCATTTAATTGCACATCTGTTTGCAAGGTTATCATTTCCATTACAGGTCACTGACATTTACTTTCAAGACACTTCCAATCTGATTAAAAGTTCTGCATATAAGTCCAACAACCAAGAAGCTCACAAAGACAAATGTTGCAGCTGAAGAAAAAAGTCACATCTCAAAATCCTCATTTGTATTTTCCAAATACTCCAACTACATCATGTTAGGAAAGTTTATTTCTTCTTTGACTTTCTTTTGAAATGTAGAGAAAAGAAATGTCTGTTGAACTAGGTTATCTAAGCTCAGGCTTCTTTCTGAAAGCACTCACTGATGAAATAATTAGAGTCAGTTTTCCCTTCACCTTGAATTTCAAGATTAAGGTCTTTATGTTTGGATGTCAGCTCAACAATGAAAGCCAAACCAGACAGCTGTGGAGGACCACTGAGTTCTTCATACTGCTTGTCTCTCTCATCCAAGAAGTGGCATATTTCTGGAAGAGAATTTGTTTTCAGCGCTTTTCCATTTCCTGTTGTGCTATTGTGTGGAGGAGGTAGGCAGCTGTAATGCGCACTATTAAAAGACCATTTTAAAAGTGTAAGTAATGGAACCTGACAGGGATGAAATTTGCTCTCCTCAGGACAGTCCATGCTACCAAAGGACTATTGTTAACCTTAGCAGGGATGTGCAGGCCCTGCAAAGGTAACTTTCCTGTGCAGTAGATTGGTATCACTGCTGAAGAAATGGAATACCACCAGCTGCTGTTACTGAAATGAGTTGTGGAATAAGCACTTCAACATCTTGCATCAACTTTATGAATAGCAGGAAAATGTTTCCTTCCAGTGTTTTCTTTTGTTAGAGTTTTAAGCAGTTCTTCTTTGGAACTGTGCTCTGTGGACATCATTCAAATGAGTACTGGGCTGTGTCGATGACAGCTGCTGACTCATTTAAGAGGAAAACAGTAAGCATGCATGCTTCCAACTTTTTTCAATTTCCCTTCAGATTTACTTATTACAACTTCAGTTTTCTTTGCTGCCACACTCCTAGAAATCTGGATATCATACATAATATTCAGAATGTATATTTATAGTTATCAGAAAATAAGTTTGCAGTTGCAAGGTGACTCTCTTTTACCAGCTCAGCATCATTGCATTTCTTTTTCGCAGAGATTTCTGATGCAAGACATAACTGTTGCAGCTTCAGGTTTAACTCTGACACATGTAAGTAGGACCAACACCAACCTCAGATCTGGGTTATATCATTTCTTTCACACTGGCTAGCTCCTGGTTGCACTGCTTGGAAGTCTCAACTGTCTTGAAAGGGAAGTTATCTCCAGTCTCTGCTCTATGAATATCACATTAGATAATCCTTGATTAAAACAGAAGTAGGACCAGGACCCCATTGTTCAACTTCTTTTCCAACATCTCTTGTATCTTTGACTGAACAGTAAACTAGCTGCAGTGAAAAATATGACTAAGGTTTTCTCTTCAGTGATGCAATATTTGAAGATTAAGAAGGCCTAGGGGCAGCATGGACAATGCTCTGAATGGTGTTCTGACTGTTCACTACATAACACATTCATCACAATATCACCTTCAGAGGGAGAAAAACCTCCTTGTATTGCAACCTCTCCCTCAGCCAGGGACCCAAGGGGATGCTTGATTCAGATATATGCATTCTGCAGAAGACACTAGAACATACCCTCCTCAAACACTACCTGGTTGTTTAATGCCAGGCTATGTGTGACAGTCTGCTCCAGGGGTGGAAACCTTTACCCATTGAGTTTGCAGGGATCCTAGACGCCACGCACTTGCTTTTCCTCACCATGCATGGTGACAGGGCAGGCAGCAAAGATATCCAGTTTTTAATCCTCTGACACCTAAATTGGAAATACTTCTGGTGTTTTTCCATGCTTTGTCCTTTGGTTTAATTTTTGCAATTAGTGCCAGCAGAATGCTGAATAAGCCTCTGGAAAATGAAAAGGTAGGTATCCTGAACTAGGCCCATTGATGGATACCTCAGAGATTATTTGGCCTTAGCTTTCTGCATTTCTAAAATTCAAATAATGATTGTTAGTTACCTCGACGGCACAGGGGGAGGCTTAATTCATTAGCTGTGTTCACAAAGAGGATCAGTATCTTTTGGCTCCTACTTTAAATTCAGTAGCCAATGTTAAGTTCCTAAATCAGTGTGTTGGAGATGTGATCAAGAGAGATTTGTCTTTCAAAAGAGTTTGAGTCCATTCATCTCCCGGAAAGAACTCTCCTGCTCTTTCTACTTTTAATTGACTCAGCTGAGAATTGGGAACCAAACATCTGACCATTATGATCTAAATTTGTACTTGTCAGAGCAAAAATCCAGCCTAAATAATGTGGCTATTATACTCCCACAACAGCAGATATCTATGATTAAAGTGTTAGTCTCATTAACTTCATTATAAGCCTCTCTAATCAGAAGACGTTTCACTGATGGGAACTTTCTGAGATTGTTTCTGTCTTGATTGTCTTTTGTGTATATTTGCAAGTACATTTGAGTGAACATACATAATATATGTGAACATTTCAAATGTTCATGCTATAATTTTACCTCTGCAGCACCATGGAGCAGTTTTATCTCCTTGTAAACCAGAGTAGTTATCTTTTTTTTTTTTTTTTCTTTTATTTCATCCCTATTTCTTGGAGCATCTGTCCAGAGTATACTCATAAGAGGAGTGGAAATTATCTAGACCTACACACCAAATGTAGATTTCCCTACCTCTCATTCCTCTCATCCTCTCATTTCTTTTTAGATGCCAACTTCATTCCTTTCAACTTCCTTTGAAGAAGTGGATGCTTTCAGGCGATGCCATTGGTTTGACAAGAAAGCCTAGATCATTGAATACAGTATCATCATCATTCTTCAGAGTTTTTACCAGAGGTATGGAGGGATTATGGGGGAACAGTTTGCTTCTTAGGTATGGTTTGCCTCTTGGAATATTTTAGAGGAAGATTTTTACCCCTCTCTGAATCATTGTAAATTGCTCCATATAACATAGGTGACAAGTTGTCTCTTTGCTGGTGAGGCTGGATATTAGGAAATATTTCTTCACTGAAAGGGTTATCAAACATTGGAATGGTCTTGCCAGGGCAGTGGTGGAGTCACCATTCCTGGAGGTATTCAAACAATGTGTGGACCTGGTGCTTCGGAGCATGGCATAATGGTGACCGTGAAGTGCTGGGTCAAGGGTTGGACTAAATGACTTCCAAAGGTGTTTTCCAACCAAAGATATCCCATGAGTGAGTCTCACTGACACATTCACATCTTCGAGGGAGGGCCTGTGCCCTGTAGATCAGAGTGGCAATAGAGTGTTTGAGCTAGATTTTTGTCTTTGGCTGTAGCATTTTGCCTGCCCCCTGCCTGCTTGCCCTTCTGAGTATAGTCCTGGAAGAGGCCTTGATCTTCTTTGCATGCTATACCATAGCGGTGGCATCTGATTTTTTTGTGCCACAAAATGTTAAAAATAGTCCATCGTCCTATGAAGGCAAGTGGAATGAATATTTTACAGACTTTTCTACACTACACATTTGTTATACACTTGTTTATAATTGTAAGGAATACAACTTGCTGAACCAAGTACTCCATCCCAATTTTATATGTTCATTTTGGTGTGACCAGTTCTCTAATCAGCCAATGGACTTTTCAAATCTCCTTATGCAATTGATTTCTAATTATTGCTACATTCTTCTGTGTGTAAACACTACAACACCCTGGACTACTCCAACTTTTTACCACTTGTCAAAGTGATGAAATTCCAGTACAGTCTGTATTTAAATAAGTCACTTCAGCCCAGCTGAGGAAACAATTCCATTTCAGGGAAGCATTTAAACACATACTCAAGGATAACTGATTGAGATGACTGGGATTATGACAGCTGGGTTTGCAAGGATTTCCAAAACAAGCAGGACACTGGGATAATGCAGTTAAGGTCTCCTCATGTTTACAGTTTACAGAGCACCAGGGAAAGATGTGACTAGCATTTTGCTCAGATACATCAAAGTGTAGGAAACTAATTAAACAACCAGGCTTAGATTTATTGGGTGGGAAGGGGAAATCATCGCCTTAGAAATAATCTGTATTCCTGACCATGGTGCAAGTTTAGCTGCTTATCTGACTCACTGAATTTGCAGCACAGTTAGATCTGGCCTGGCACAGTGGTCACTTCCAGCTGCTTTGGTGTTTTCAGACTCATCCTGACTTTCTATGTGTTCTCTGATGCTAAAGGTTCAACAATTTGAAGAATGGGCTTACTCTTCCCCCATGTATGATACCTTGACTAATCTCTTAGTCTCTTTCATTTCTATTTTTTTCTGCAATTAAATGGCCCATAACTCGACCCATCACAAAGCTGTGCTAAAAATAAACCAGTATGAAAAAGTAAAAGCCACTTCTGTTTTTAAATACTCCCTCTTCTTCTAGATTGTAGAGGGGAAACAATAACGAATAAACCAGGATTCATCCTTGTTTCCTGCTAGCTCATTTACACTTAGCTTGATCATTTGTATTAAGATTAATACCAGGGCAATGTCTGGGGCCTCCAGTGGGGTCTCCAGGTTTAAATTCACAGTGTTATTAAAATGAACTCTAGTTGACTTTACCAAAACTCAGAAATAGTTAAGGAGCAGGCAGAGCGCAAAGTTACACGAGACAGCCTAACTTTTTTTATATTACTTTAGTGCCAAAACCTTGTGCTCAGAAATGTCTTTATGATGCTTCCCTCTTGTCCTTCTCTTGGGTAGTCAACAGCAGAAGGCCAGAGTTCAACTCAGGTGGTGAAAATATTTCTCAGCCAGGTTCAAAGTCAATGAAGATCCAGAATCATTGGAGCCAAAGCTGTGAAGACCTGCTAAATCTGCTCTTACAGTGACTCTGCTAGAGGAAATTATTGCCTGTCCTTACATTCTGCTTTCCATGTTGCTTACCTGCATTTCCCTAAGTAAAATTTAAAAAAAAAATAAAATCAAAGTTTTTCATTTCCAGCTGTATAAGTAAGATGTCAGTGGCACTTTGAGCATTATACTGCATTAAGTACTCCATGCACTCCTCAACCAAATAGTTGGAGAGAAGAGGTCTTGAAAGACTTTGTATTGAACAAGTGAAGACAGGAGGAACACAGCACACTGATAAACAAAGGCCTTATCCGAACATATGCCTGCAACCGTTTTCAAATGATTAAAGAGTCACATTTTATTTTCACTTTAGAAGAACAGAGAAAGAAGCAGTGTTTAAATCTTTATGCAGTAAGACCTGTGGACTCATCCTTTATTGATTCAGGTACTATTTATCTCCTTGCGTATTTCACTGCAACTAAACAAAAATAGTTTCTATTATATTCTATTTCTTTCAGGAAAAAATAAAACAAAACAAACAAACAAAAAAAACCCCACAAAAAAAAAATCAAACATTTTCTGCCTGGGAGGAAAGCCAAAATATTGAAAAGATGTGATGAATGAGAGTAGATATCAGCTGAAGCAAGAACACTGAACAAAAAACACTAGACATCGTCATGGTAGTGCTTTTATTGTCACTGATGAACCTGAAGGCTGCCACTTATCAAAGCATAAACACTTATTTTTTAAAAATTAACAGTTAACTGAGCAGTGCCTAACTTAATTAGACTGTCACAACCAGCCCCACACAGACAGGCTGGAAAACACAAAAGGTACCCACAGGAGCTATTGCTGGTTAGTTCCTGGCTCCCTATTAACTTTCAGAGTAGGAAGTCAGCACTTTCTTCTTCCCCATGCAACCAGAAATCTGCAGTCAAGAGAAAACGATAGAAACCTCTCCTTCAGTGAAGAATTCTACTGGGTCACAAATCCCCTGGTCATTTAAAAGTAAGCTCCCAAAGTACAGTGAAGGTTTTTCATAGTATTTCCAGGAACATTAAGGTTTCATTTAGTTCTGCAAGCATCATGAAATGCCCTACCATGTTCTAGACAGCCACAGCTATGACACGGATCCTGCAGAAGATTCATGGCCCAATAGAGGCCAGGTGAGATGTGCCAAAAAGTCCAGGATGGTGCTAAGTACTTATGTTTATGCAGTGAGCATTAAATGAATTATGAGTAGAGACTTTTCAACATCCCCTCACACTGTCTCCTAAAATGTGACCTAGATGATTTGCCAGTCCAAATGAAACACACAGTCCCTCTCAACATGCACCAATGGATAGAATTTTCTTTGTCCTGCTCACAGTTAACCTTGGTATGAATCAGTTTCCAGGCTAAGATGTGCTGGTGCAGTGCCACACCCAGGGTAGGAAAATCCATCTCCCAAGAAATCCATTAGCATGCTCATAGATCTTGGATGTGGCCAGTTTGATGTCAAGGCAATGTGAACTGGGCTCTCTCAGTACATTACTTCCTTATATTAACATCAGCCATTTCCTGTAAGAGATGCCTATCTGGAACTGGGATAAAATTCCTGCTCACCTTTAGTCTTAGAATGTCAAGTCTGATCTTGGGTGATACTTGTTAATATCAAGACTTTTGGAAGGACTTCTTTGATCTGTACGTAGGGACCTAAATCGCTCAAGCTTGCAGCCTGGGGGTAATTTCCTCACTCTTGTCTTCTGGCCCAGCTCTTTCAAGGAACCACTCATTGTTGTAATTTTGTTTGCCATCCTTGTGCAGATAATACATGTTTCCACTTTGTGGTCTAGGGTGAAAGGAACAGTGGAACATTTCCCTTTTTTGAGAAGAGTCTTAGCAGTGCTACACTTCAACAGGTTTCTGCAGGCAGGATGTCCCCTTACGGGGTTCTGTGGAGGAGCCCTCTTTTCAAGAACACTGAGAAACAAAACAGCTGATGAAACTAAACTACCGCTTTTATTTGAGCACAAGCCTTTACTCAGAGTGAATGGTTCATATAGATTATAGCTATAAACAACTCTTCCTGAGCTTCTACGTGGCTCAGGGCAGCTCCACTTCCTCTGCAATTTCCTCAAAAGATGTGGTAGCAGATCTATCTGTTCAAAGTGTCCTACTCAATTAGAAAGCGGGTAAATACCAGCATGGAGTAAATAAATTACTCTTCGACCAGTCTGTAGTCTGTTTTTATTAGCACTCTATCTAAATCTTAAGATCCAAACTAGCAACACATGGAGCTCAACATAAGCCAGCAAAAAACAATGAAGAGGCTTTAAGTTCCTTGACTTCATCAAAAGCCCAGGAGCTCCTCCAGCATAATTGTGCAGGATGTTTAATAAGGCTAATACTTGTAGGAGTCATTCTGGCTGATGCATGAGCTGCAGAATCACTGTCTGTCAGATCTGTGACCAACATGGCCTGCGATAGCAGACTCATCCCAGGCACACTTAGCTCACTGTCTGGGATGCATTTAAAGCTCTTTGTTTTCATTATGAGACAAGGATTTGCCAACTCTAGTACTTCCATATACTGACAGCTTAACTGCTGATGTCAGATTTTGCTGAAAAATGAGTTTGTTTATTTATGATTGCATGAAATGTTAGTCAAAAAGACAAAACACATGGATCTGTTGGCAGTGTGTAAAACTATAAATACTAGATAGCATAGTGACAGGAGTCAACATTTATTGAAATTATGGCCTGTAATGTTTTCAATAACCTCTTTCATGTGTTTATTATTTTTCCATCTCAGAAGGTTTCTAAACCCACATGATCTAGGCAGCCAGAGCATGCCTAGAGTACAGGTGGGCAGCAGGTTTCAGCATGAAGGACTTGGGAAGAGGGCACGAGCAGAGACAGGAGAGAAGACTATCACATTTAGTCATCCTTAGACCTTTTCGTAGGTAAATACCACTGCTCCTACCAGAGGTGATGCTCCTTATCCAGTGACTTTCTCATGTTGTTGAGACAGCTACTTGGATAGCACCATGGCAGAGAAACATCATGAAAATAAAAAGCAAATCATCTCCCTTCTGAAAGTACTCTGGAGAATTTAACCATTTTGAGTTATTGCCAAGGGTTACTGTTGCCTTTGAAGGCTCCAGATGACTCCTGATCCATAAGCTCATCAGGGATCTTGGTGCACTGAACCACAAGGAGACTCTGTACAATCAGCTGTTCTTCTTCACTCCCACCTACCTCCTGCTTGTTTTGGATCCCAGATCCAAGAGGTAGGCTTCTCTTCAAATGTGGTTTTTCCTGGCTATTTATGTCACTGATCAGGACTCCACTGTGGCAGTCCTCACAGAGCTACGGAAGAGGGGTTTTGCTGTAGTAAGCCTTACATCTAAAAGCTGGCAGATAAAGGGCAGGCAGGGAATTAGATATTCAAAGCAAGCAAGTAATTCATAGGAGGGTAAACAATGACTGAATTGGTGAGAGATCTTAGGTTTCATGACACAAAGCTGAGCTGGTTTTGGCTGGGGTAGAGTTAACTTTCTTCATAGTATCTCCTACGGGCTGCGTTTTGTATTTGTCTTGGAAAGTGTTGATAATACAGGGATGGTTTTGTTGTTGCTGAGCAGTGCTTTCACAGCCAATGTCTTTCCTACTTCTCACTTCATCCTGCCAGTAAGTAGGCTGAGAGAGGCTGGGAACACAGCAGGGACAGCTGACCTCTATTGACCATATGATATTCAGCCAAAAAAGCTGAGGAAAGAAGAAAGAAGAAGGGGTGTTTGGAGTGATGGTGTTTGTCTTCCCAAATAACTGCTACGTAAGACGGACTGCAGCTTTCCTGGAGATGGCTGAACATCTGCCTTTTGATGGGAAGTGGTGAATTAATACTTTGATTTGCTTTACTGCATATGTGACTATGAACCTGTCTTTATATCAGCCCTTGAGTTTTCTCACTTCTACTCTTCTGATCCTTTTTTACCGTCCCAGAAAGTGGGGAAGTGAGTGAGCAGCTGTGCAGGACTTAGTTGACAGCTGAGGCTAAACCGTGACAAAAGCTTAGTTCCATGCTCACTAATCCTGCCCCTTAGTGTTTTCCTCTCTTCCCTAGTCTGTCTTTCATATATATTCCTACCATATGCCCATGTACACTA
The DNA here is from genome assembly GCF_027791375.1 of Indicator indicator. Lineage (NCBI taxonomy): Eukaryota > Metazoa > Chordata > Aves > Piciformes > Indicatoridae > Indicator > Indicator indicator. The sequence continues at coordinate 20,098,808 of NC_072021.1, forward strand.
TTCCCCTTTTACCTTTCTCCACTCCATGCAAGCTTCCTGGACTTCATGCTCTTCTACCTTGTGCTCTGCTTCACTAACTGTTTTTCCTGCTATAGGCCCCTAGTGAGGATTACACTGTAGATTTCATTTCCTTGATATTTTTTTAGTGTTTACATGTCTCAGGCTGCTCCCAGCCTTGCTGGTGCAGAAAGCAATCAAGGGAAGAACTGCCAGTATGAGACCAGCAGTCTTCCAGACAGAAAACATGAGAGAGTCACTCCACTGTCGATGCATGAGCCTTCCCACAGTGTTTGTTCCAATTTTCTGTTTATCTTGGTTTTTAAATAGATTGTCTAGTCATTCCTTTAGGGGACTAAAGCAAATTGCTCAGCACTTAATCATTGTCATTTATTTGCACTGCTATGCCAAAGATACAATCCCCTTTCTACAGAGTATGTAACCCCACTCAGGCTCCTCTGTTTATCTGAACACTGGGAAAAGCTCAACCCATTATTTCTGGAGGTAGAAGCATGAGTTCTGAGGAATGCTTCTTTGCCACTTTGATTCTTTTGACTCAATTCTGTTGCCCAGAAATAACTGCATAGTGACTTCTGAGGTGTCAGTGGCATTCAGGATGACTGGACAGGAAAGGTAGTTTCAAGCAGGACTCCTAGGGACTCCAAAGCAGTCCTAGAAGCCCTGAATCAGGCAACCGAGTGGTTCCTCCTTTTCTGCTAAGTCCAACACAGGAGTATAGTAGGGCACAATTTCAAGCTCATCTTATCAAATTGTCCAGGCTGTTATCTCCTGCATAGTTAGAAAGGAATAAACTGACGTGACTGAGAACCCTCTGGCCCCTAGATTCCTACTTGCCTTTAAATTCTGCAGCTGAAAAGGAGGAGTAACAACTGAGTCTCTCAAAACACCTTGTCTAACCTGCGTAGCCACCTGGCATAGACATGGGAGCAAGGAAAACCAAATATTCTGTTTTCTAGGTTTTTCAGGAGAATGTTTTCTAGGTTTTTCAGGAGAAACTTTGACCATGACAGATTTTTTTTTTTCTTTTTTGGCTGGGAGGGTGAAACTAGTTGGATAAATGGCCAATATAAAGATATGTTCCCTTGATCTTTAAAGTGTGTGCAGTCAGGCAAAGAAACTGCTTTAGCAGAAAGCAAAGAGGTAACTGCAGCAGTTAAACTATTCCAGTACTTAGAGAGACACAGTGATGATAAATGTACTTTCTTATTGGGACTATTGCCATGATAGGGCACTCAGAAGACAACATCTAGGGGCTTCTGTTTTTTCCCAGAGACTGTCACCTCAGCTCCTATTTGAGGAACTAAGTCATAATATTTTCTGGTGCTGCTCCCGATAAGTCCTCAGCAATACTGCCAGTCAGTCATGTTTTCAAAAGCATTTGTGATGCAAAACATTTCTTGTGAAGTCTAAATGTCTCTCTACAGAAGCTGCTTTACCAGCAAACTTTCACTTGTCATGGTGCTTTTACCCTAACACAGCAAAAGCCTTCAGTCATGACACCTTAGGACACTGAGAAGACAGTGAGGTTTGCTGCCAGCAGAAGAGTGGACATTGAGCAATTTTACTGGAATTTTGCACACGCAATCAGAAGGAAAGACAATGTCTAGGAAACAATGAAAATGAATAGATGTTTGTAATTATATGAACCATTTGTCATGATGTGGCAGGTTAGCCCTGGCTAAGGGCCAGACTTCTACCCAGCTGCTCACTCACCCTCTTTCAACAGCACAGGGGGAGAAAATTAAATGAGAAACTTGGTGACTCAGAATAAAGTCAGGGAGATCACTTACTGGTTACTGCCATGGGTTGAACAGGCTCAAACCAAGGAAAATTAATTTAATTTCCTGCCACTCAAAGAAAATAAACATACTAAAAAAAAATTATTTTCCCCCATACTTTTCTGTAGTCTCATTTTCACCCTTTCACTCCTGACTCCTCTTCCCACAAGGGGCACAGAGGTAGGGATGGGGGTTGTAGTCAGTCCATCACAACCCCTCTGGATGTCTCCTCCCTTCTCACATCTCCCTGCTCCAGCACTGGCCCTTCCCCAGGCTGCAGCCCTTCAGGGACAACCTGTTCCTGCCTTAGCTCTCCATGGCCACACCTCCTGCAGGAAATGGTCAGCGAACTGTTACACCATTCAGATACACACAGTCTATGGGACCAGATGGGATCCACCCAAGGGTGCTGCAGAAGCTGATGAAAGTGCTAGCCTAGCCACTCTTCATCACATTCAGCAGTCCTGGCTAACCTGTGAGGTCCTGGTTGACTGAGGGTTAGCAAACGTGATGTCCATCTGCAAGGCCTGTCATCCTGACCTCGACACCAGAGAAAGTCATGGGGCAGACCACCTTGAGTGTCACTATGAATCATGTGTGGGACAAGATGATTTGGCCCAGCTAACATGGTTTTATGAAAGGCAAGTCCTGCCTAACCAATAGGATCTCCTTTTGTGACAAGGTGACCCCTCTGGTGGATGAGGGTTGGTGGATGAGGCTGTTGACCTTATCTGCCTGGACTATTTAGTAAGGTCTTTGACATGCTTTTCCACAACATCCTCCTGGGGAAAATGTGTGCTTGGACAGACACATGCTTTGTTCGGTGAAAAACTGGCTGGGTGGCTGTGCCCAAAGAGTGGTGGTGAACGGGGTTCAATTAATTGGCAGCCTGTTACAAGTGGTGTTCCCTGGGCTTACTACTGTGCCCAGTTCTGTTTACATTTTTATTAATGATTTGGATTAGGGGATCAAAGTGCCCCCCCAGTAAGTGTGCAGACAACACCAAGTTAGGTGGGTGTGTCAATCTGCTGGAGTGCAGGAAGGCCCTGCAGGGAGATCTGGACAGGCTGGATGATGGCCTGAGGCTAACAGGATGAGATTCAACAAGGTCAAGCAGTGATTGCTGCGCTTGGGCCACAATAACCCCATGCAACACTAGATGCTTGGGGCAGAGCAGCTGGAGGGCTGCTCAGTGTAGAAGAACCTGGGGCTGTGGACAGCTAGCTGAATAAGAGCTACCAGTGTGCTCAGGTGGCCAAGAAGGCCAATGCCATCCTGGCTTGTATCAGGAATAGTGTTGCCAGCAGGAGCAAGGAAGTGATTGTGCCCTTGTACTAGCAGGGCCACATCTCAAATACTGTGCTCAGATTTGGGCCCCTTGCTAAAGAAAGACATTGAGGTGCTGAAGAGTGTCCAGAAAAGAAAAAGCTGGAGAAGGAACTGGAGAACAAGTCTTAAGAGGAGCAGCTAAGGGAACTGGTCTTGTTTAGTCTTCAGAAGAAGAGCCTGATGGGAGACCTCATCATCCTCTACAACTCCCTGAAAGGAGCTGTAGGTGGACCCAGAGCAGGTCAGTCTCTTCTCACATGCAACAAGTGACCTGACAAGAGGAAACACTCTCAGTTGTGCCAAGGGAAGTTCAGGTTGGATGCTAGGAAAAATTTCTTTACAGAAAGGGTTATCAAGCATTGGAACAGGCTATCCAGGGAGGGGTAGAGTCACTATCCCTGGAGGTAATTAAAAGACAAGTAGATGGGGAACTTAGGGACAAGGTTTAGTGATAGTGGGTTTGAAGTAGTGGGTTAGAAGTAGTGCAAGCCTTATGATCTCAAAGATTTGATGATCTCAGAGATCTCTTCCAATCTCAACAGCTCTCCCTGGCTTCCTCCTCCCCTGCCTGTGCCCACTTTATCCCTTTCTGAAACCTGTTGTTTTCCCTGGTGCCCCCACCTTGGCTGAGGGGCTTGTCTGTGTCCTGCAGTGGAGCTGCTGGAAACAGCTGGTACTGACTGGAACTGGCTGTCCAGCATGGGAGAGCCTCAGCTCTCCTCACAGAGGCTGCACTGCAGCTCCAGTGCAAGTGCCTGGGCTCAGACACCCACTACACATGAGAAGAAAAGTCATAAACTAGGACTAAGACATTTCAAGTTTAAGGAGCATTATATATCTGTTTCAGCTGAAAAATCAATTCTAAGGATGATACTAGCTGAAGAAATTAATGGAATATTATATAATTAGAGGAAATTTATATTTCATGGATCTTACAGGAGATTCATAACTTTGGATATTGGAAGACATGTCTGCAGGGCAAGTTTAATTTCACCTCTTCAAAGCGTGGGCTCGTGTAGAGAGATAAACTCTATGGGTTCCTTGTTGAGTAGGTAGGTCAGAGCTACAGAGCTCTTACGATTTTTAGCAGGTTAAAGTCATATGAGCCTAGAGGAAACACAAATATCTACTCGTTTGCTTCTTAGCTAGGAAATAATCCTGCTGCCCTTCAGTAATCCCCTGAAGCCCATCCCATGGGTATGGCAATGAGGCAAGGTGGCCAACCACTGCACAGCAAGTCCTTCTGCATGTGGACCAGAACTGCTTGAACTAAGCAGTAAGGATCAATCATAGCAGCTCAGCTTGCTCCCCAGAGCAGCTGTGACTCAGACCCTTAATTTGGTTTACCCACTGTTGGGATCCTGCTGTACTGCTGGGGTTCAGTTGCATTGGATGCATGGCATGTTGCTAAAGCAGTTCTCAAGTGGAGAAAAAGCAAATTTAACACACTTTGACTTTAGATTATTGGAAGTTGTGTTTGGAAAAAAGGTGATAGATTGGCAGAACACTTTAATATCATAGTTAGACAAGCTGGACATGATCTGTAGATGCTGAAATCTCAAGGGAATAAAAGGCAACAATGAAGTAAATAACCCATCAATGTCTCTTTCCTCCCTTGTAGTTCTGACAGCAAGGGGAGTAGATTTGATGATTTTCAGTACCACAACACAATTGAAACTTGAAGGAAATAACTCTTCTCTGAGTTTTATCACAGTGTTCATCAGTTCCCTGTCCTGGAAAAGGAAGGCTTCATCTGTCTGCATTTTTATCTGTCTCCTGTGCAGTTGTAGATGTAAATTCTGATTTTTTTTTTTCTATCTCAGCCAAGATTTGATGTACTTTTCAATGTCAGCAAAATGGAAAATCTTAGCATAAGTTGAAAGCTGAAATAAATGAGCTTTGAGATTTCTACCTTGGTGGGAGGATTTGTTTAGTCTTTTCTTCTTTTTGGCTGCTTGTGAGTTGGTGTGGGGGTTTTTTGTTGTTTTGTTGTTGTTATTCCTCAGCTTTCTTGCCTTTTTCCTTTACTGTGTCACAAGCAAAATAAAAAAAAAACATTTGACAGTATAGTCTGTTAGGGAACCTGGAGAGGAGGCTAAAGTGACTGTCCAGCTGAAGGCATCACAAGCAGACATGTTCTAGTGAAAAACATGGGAAAAAGTACAACTGTCTCTGCAGAGGCCAGTGCCAAAGACCCATTTCTAGGCACAGGAACCTGGACTACTTGCAGACAAACATATGCACTGTGAAGTGAATTCAACAGCCCACACTGAATTACATGAGACAGCCTATAGGAAAAAGAAATGGCTCCCCCCACCCTGTGCATTGACCATGTCTGGCAGCCATGAGCTCCAAAGGTTCAGTCAGCCACTGGGAGCAGCAAATCCTGTTTCAGTGTGTTTTCATAGCACAAACTTTGCACTTGGGAAAAGTGCTTGGGGACCAGGAAAGTGGAAGGATTTTTCTAAAAAGGATCTATAAAAGCCACACATGAAAGTGAAAAGAACCAATGCTAGGAAACAGGAGAGACTGAAGACATTAATCCCTCTCTTCTTCAGGATCTAAATGTCTTAGCGCAATATTAGTTTAAACCTTCTCCTTAAGGTAGAAGCTACCTTTCAAAGAGACCCCTGGAAGTGCAAGGGTCTGCCACGTGTATGGAATCTCTGGGAGTGCAAGCCTGAACATTATGATTGCTTCATTTCCCTGCCAGCCAATTTTGCTCAATAAGATCATGTCCTGTAACTGCTGCCCTCTTTTGCAAGGTGAGAAATTGTGCCTGGAGGAGCCAGCAGGGTTATGGAGTTAACACCAAGATGAGTAATATCAAAGTTTTAATGTTTCAGAAATAACAGGATGTTATTTTGAAACTGTGGGGGAAACTGCATGTGAAAACCAAGCTATGGTAATGAATATTTTTAAAGTAATTTAATGCTACTCATATTGGGGGAATATAATATCTCAAACTGATGAACAGCTTAATTAAGACTAATTTATGAATGATAATTCAATCTAAATAATGTGTGCATGTAGGCATGTGTATGTGTTTGTGCAAAGAGTGAGTCTGCCTCAGCACTTGGTAATTGTGTCGAGTGTTTTGGCAAAGGTACTAATGAAGCATAAAGTGCAGAGATCTATTTGCCTGACAATACTTCATAATAAGAATAGGAAATGCAGTGTAAAAATGGGACTGGATACAAATGTATTTAATGTTGCTGGTTGTTTACACTCATATGAAAAGAGTGAGCCACCAATGAATGGAATTGTACTAAGCAGCTTCAGAGGTGTTTTGGATATACTCTTCGATCATTAATTCTCCTGAAGCAGGGAAGGTTTTGTTTGTCTTGCCTTAGTTTTAAGAATCACACACCAAATTCCTTGTTGCAGGGTTATTAAAAATATTTTTATCTGTCATAACAAAAAAAGCTATGAATTCCCTAAGAGAAAAAAAAAAAAAAAGAAAAAGAAATCCCTGCTATCATTTGTTGTAAAGCAGTGGTTGCAGAGCCATCTTCAAGTTTATATATATTTTGGTCTGTGGTTCTTATCTCTAAAACAAGTGTTTCTAAGCAGGATTAGATTAATAGTGCTGATAATGTGTAGAGCAATGTTTCTTGCCATTTTGCAGAAAGAACTAAAAGAAAATATAATGTTTTCCATTGTTTCTTTGCAAGGAACACTCATTAAGAACTTCATTGTGTTATAAATACAGACATTATAAATATAGAGATTACATTGGTGTGATCAGTGTCTCTTTTTTATTCTCTCTCAGGCATAAGATGTATAAGCAGAAGAACATAAATAGCAGTAGGTGAGAAGAATTACTTATTTTTTACACAAAGCATTGGAGAAGCCACTACTGTGCACAATTGTGCTGTGCACAATTTTCTTGTCCACACAAATAAAAGCTGAAAAAAAATAGAAAGTGTTTAGTGGAAAGCTAAAAGACTTGTTTGGGGTCTAGCAAATATGGTTTCCTGAAAGATTCCAGGGATGCAAAGAAAATTAACTCCATCCCAGTCAAAAGCAGTACAGAGTAGAATAAAGAAGCTTCATCTTATCTCCCCAAGTAAGTGCCACAATTGTTTCATGAGTGTGGAATATGAAAAAGCTTTGATGAAGGTGAACAGGAATAAGAGTCAATAAAAATATCAAAACCACATGGAAGTTTATCAGTGAGGGCTCCTGACAAAGGCTTCTACACATTCCAATGAACACGAGATACACCAGGCCCTTTGCTTGTGATTTAATGCTTGAGCATCATCAGGTTAAAGAAGCATCTACTAAGCTTTGGCTATTTTCAAAGGGCTTTCAAAAGCAGGTGGCTTCTCAAGATGTTTTTGCCTTGTTTTCTAATATTTTTCTTGGAGTTTTGTAGGGTTTTCAGTCTCTGAGACTCAGGCAGCTCTATAAAGAGTTTCAGACAAATACAATACTCTTATAAAACTGACTTACTCCCTTCTTAGTCCTCTAACTGGAGTTACTTTCTTATATAAAATCAATTACAAGTTTTCTGAAAAGTGAATTGACTCTTCCAAGCAATCATAAAGTGAGTTACTCAGATTTACTTCATTTCAAGCCACATTCTTCTTTACAATTGTAATAGAAGATGAGAAACAAGGGAAAAGCAATATATATCAATCCATAACACACTGTTCGCCTGCAGTAGCTCATGGTACTCAGCAGCAGCATCTAAAAATAGAGCACAAAATGGGGAGAGATATAAATATGTCTATAGCATCTCTATATATAGTCAGATCTTTAAAGTTTCAGCAAAAATTGTTCTGCCTTTTCAAACAATGAAGAGGGGGGGTGAAGGGAGAAGGGGGAAGGAGATACACCTACATCATTTCTGAATTCAGGCTTGCCAAAAGTGGAGAACAGCTGGATGCTGCAGTGCTCAGTTTTTTGAGGGAAGTGAGAAAGAGAAGTGGCATGATGGAAAGATGTCATAGTAAGAGACTTCAGTGGCTAGTAAATGAAGACCCAGCTGGAGTTATGTTGGGTAAAGTAAGAGCCAGCTCATAGCATACTGGCCCCAGTACAGCACAACTACAGGGAGTGCTCAGTAGCAGCAATGCCCTTGTGCTCTGCTTTTTACCAAGGGAAGACTACAGTTTATAGAAAGAAAATTATTCTTGGGAAATGCTGCTTGAAAGTACCTGCTCTTCTCCTAGGGTATTGCTGCAAATAACTGCCTGCTTTATAACCAAGTAAAGGAATTTGTTGAATACAAGATTATATAAGGTTTACAAATGCATATTAAGATGTGACATAGGAACTCAGTATGATCCACGAAAGAGCCTAAGAAGGGAGGAGGAACCCTTCTTGGGTTCCCTGTATGCAAAAATCCCTTGAGGAAACTCCCCAAGCTTTAACCATATCCTTTTAAATAAAGTTTGAACTTTGAATTTCAAGTTCCAAGCACAGAAATTAATCATGAATGGAATTTTCCCTTTGCTTTTCAGCTCTCCTCTGATCTTTCCCTTCCCCCTCTCAGCATCTTCAGTGAGACTTGGGCTGTAGCTGCAGAGTCCAAAAAGGCACTTTTTTTTTTTCTTTTTGCTGGAGGAAAACAAGCAAAAGTGAGCCATCAAGGCACGACTGCATGTGCTCACTGAGCTGACACATTTTGACTGGTGTCTCTTCTTTGTCCCTTATGTTTCTGTCTCAGCCTTCTCTCTTTGTCCTCAACTTCCACTGAGATCAACAAAAAGTTTCTCTATTCACACACTATTATTTACAAGCAGCAAGCTAGGAGGTTGGAAGGCTTAACCATTTCCCCTTAAATGTTTGTTGATTGTGGAAAAGGCAGGGTCCTTTGAAAATTTTAGCAAAATTGCTTCTGCTGTTTGAAGGAATGAGGTGAAGGAGAGAACCAGATTTAAAGAAATTTAAATTAAATCTAGTAAAGTAAATCTTCCAAAGATTTAATTATTTCACTGTTTTTATGATGATTCTTTACACCTTCATGCCTTACTTAGCAGTGTCCTGTCCCCTCTCCTGATGAGCGGCAGTTTCAGCAGAATATATTTCACAGTCTCTCTCGTTTCTTCATTCCAGGTTTTGGAAGAAAGGGCCAAATTTTTCCTGGAGTTGCTTCTTTTGGCTGGTAGGGAGAGTTAGGGGATTGAAGGCAAAGTGGCTAACACCATCAAGAACAAGAACCAGGCTGTGAGTGGAAATATTATGAAGAGCCTGAGGAATCAAGGACCACAGATAAAGGAAGGGAAGAGAACTGGAATAAGCAACAGATGAGGTTGGAGCAGAACAATCCCCAGACCAGCAAATATAATTCCCTGAGCTGTACCACTGCACTGCAACTTGTTGTCTTAGTCCCACTGCAAATGGGATGTAAGGGAAAGCATGAAGCCCACCTACCACAGCATCACAACCCCTCATAAAACATGCACAGGGGAATATATGCTGGTCCTCTGCCATCTCACACTCTGAAGAGTGAATCTACTGCTTCTACTGGTAGACAGATGAGTATTGCAAGAAATACGGCCAGAGGCTTCCTGGCAAATTACAAATGAAGTTCTCAGATTGACAAGCTTAGCTAAGTCTGTAAGAGACCCAGACACAATCCTGCGCTAGGAAAGAATGGCAATAAAAGGCAATCTTGCTTTTATATTGCTGAGCAGAGGCAGCAAGCATTTAAAGAAATGCTCATCCAGCAAACTGAAAGAGCAACAGCAAACCACTGTGTTTTTGTCAAAATTAAAACCACCTCAAGGAATAAATTAACACTAACCAATTCTGAGCTCCTCAGCCTATCAGAAATGGCAGCATTGCTATATTTATTGTTTCAGCAAGCTTCATTTGCTGCAAAAAGGATCCCTTAAAGGTAGCCAGTCATTTTCAAGATGTGGTGGTTATAAGTGCAGTAGTTGTGCAGATGGACAGCTCTTTGCTTTAGCTGCTTATAAAGACTATAAGAATTACTCAGCTATGTTTAACACATACCTGTCCAGTACATTTCAGATACAAAGTGAGTAAAGGAAACTGGGGGCCATGGGGAATGTCCAGGGGACTATTTTGTACTTAGCTCTGTATTCCAGTGTAATATTTGATACCAGCTAGTTCGGTGATCAGTGAGAATAAATATTTGTTAATCACAGGTTGAAAACTCCTTTTATCTTAGAATCTCTTTAGGAAAGTCTCAGCAGATAAAAGAGATAAGTCATCGATTTCATTCATGATCGCGAAGGCTAAAAAGAAGCCCTGAGGAGCCACATCTTCAGCGTCAGAATTGTGAATAAGAATTGATGCCCAAGTCTTCTGACTCTGAGTGAATCCAAATAACTGTCTTCAACATGCACTGCTGTCAAAAGAACCGGTTTGGTATTATCATCTCAAGAAGCACATGCTTGCCTGAATGCAAGTTTCATGAAAGAGGATAATTATATTATAGGAAAAGCTTATACTGCCAGGCAGCCAGAGTTAACTGCAGGAAGAGCAAGAGCATGCCTGGGTCCCCCTTCTACCTTTCTTCCAAGAAGCACACCAACTTAGCATTCCTGATTTTCTTACCTATTAGAGTTCATTACTATGACTGCCAGTAGAGAAAGACATCTGGAGCATTTTTAACCAACACATATACATTTTGAGTTCTTTAATCAGTTACTGATTTTGGCTAGGATAGAGCTGATGGTTTTCATAGTAGCTCATATGGTGATACGTTTTGGATTTCTGATGAAAACTGCTGATAACACAGAGATATTTTAGCTATTACTGAGTAGTGCTTAAAGAACATCAAAGTCTCTTCTGCTTCTCATGCTGCCTTGCCAGCAAGTAGGCTGAGGGCATACAAGAAGCTGGGAGGGGACACAGCTGGGCCAGCTGACCCCAGCTGACCAGAGGGATATTTCATACTGTAGGGCATCATGCTCAGCCTGGGAGGGAGCTGGCAGGGGAAGGGTTGGTCAAAAAGGAAGCAGAGGATAGGCATTCAGAGCGATGGTGTTTGTCTTCCCAAGTAACCATTGTGCATGATGAAGCCCTGCTTTCCAGGAGTGAAAAAATCATATTGTTTTCCTTCTATGCATAGGGTTTTTTTTTTATTTCTTATTAAACTGTCTTTACCTCAACCCACAAGTTTTCTCACTTTGGCCCTTGCAATTCTTTTCCACACTCTACTAGAGAGGAGTGAGAAAACAGCTGTGTGATGCTCAGGTGTCTGCTGAGGTTAACCTACCACAGTGAGTCAAGAAATCTTACAAAATATTCATTGGGCATAAACAGTGAAAAAACCTCAGTGAGATGCAACACACCAACCAGAACTTGATCTAGGTGGCCAAATTTTTCATACCTCTGACATAAAATAGTGCAGCTACTCCTTTGAAATGTCAAGATAAGAAGATATAACTTCTTTTGACATACTGCAGCTCACTTCGACCCCAAAGTAAATTAAATTTTCAAGCAAATTCTTCCACTTATCCCCAACATCTGTTTCAATATCTGGGATCCTACTTTCTGCTACCTCATTTAGAAACTAGTAGGCTCTTAAGGGGAAAGCCAATAGGTGTGGGTCCCATGTCCTAAAGCTGCATCCCTATGTGAATTCTCCTACCTCTAGTAGGAGTTACCATGTCTGCAGCCTCTCTGTCAGAGCACTACTAGCATCTTTAATCCTATGCACATGAAAAACTGAGATCTGATACCTCAAACTTTCTTTTGATTTGGTCAAAACCGGTCATAAGGTTAAAACTTAAGAGAGATTAGAGAATACTAACAGCCACCATGTCCCCCCAACATATCCTACAGATTTCAGTACAAACTCAGACTAAAAATAAACACATCATGATTTCTACCCATTCTCCTCATCCTCATTTAGAGAAACTGCTTCAGTCAGGACACAGTGAGGAGCTATCATCATTAACATCCAAGATCCCCAGGGAATCATTTAGAGAGTAGTGACTGCAAACATCTGTATTCTGCTTCCCAGAAGTTCAGACTCCCATGTAAGTCAATACACAGTTCTCAATCTATATGATCATTTTACTCAGTAGCAGTTAATCAAAAGCCAATCCATGGGCCTAATGAGCCATGACTACCATTCAAGATTATGTGGACATGGAACAGGAACTTCTATTTTTGTTTCCAAACTTCTTCCATCTTAGGTGCATTTTGCCCTACTGTGGATACACTGGGCAGTTGAATGAAGAAAGCATTAGGAGTCAGAGGCTTCTAACCTGCTATCAATACTCCTCATAAAGAAATGTGTCTGTTCTCAGAAGATTACAAGTTTGGCTTAAAATAACAGCTTTTATGAAATGCTGGCCTCTCTGCCCAAAGGGAGACTTCCATTCATGCATTCTTTCCTTCATGACAGTGTGTGCTAGAATTATTTGATTTAATCAGCTCTCTTGCCTTTTCAAATGAGAATACCAAGCCTTTGCTGTTGATTCTGGCAGCTGGGACTTGTTCTAAGAAAAACATCAACTATGATTTGGCTAACAATTGTGTCACCAAACTCCACAGGAATACCATTGCCACCCTTCCAGCCTGCTTTGTTCAAGTAGCCATACCATTTTGGATGGTATATGGAAGATATCTTTTCTCCCTAATCAGATGTCTTTACTCCCAAATCAGAACAGAGCATGAACCAGATCCCTGCATCCAGTCTCTACAGTTTAGTCATTAGATTACTCCATTATGTGATTTTGGTCTGTACTAACTTGAGCAGTGACTGCTGCCTGCCTCATAGGGCAGTGCAGCCTCACCACTGGGGTCAGGAGGTAGCATAGACTAGTCAGGTCTCAATACACAGTTTGGACAAAATGGTTGGGAAGATGATTCAGTTATATGCATATAAGTTGTGCCATATCACCTGCTCTCACAATCAGAAGCTAAAGCAAATTTTCTTACCAGGGAAGACACAGCTGTCAAATCCAAATACACAAAGTATTCAAGAAGGGACAAAGTCTCACCTTTGCTGAAACTGTTCATTAGGCAACACACAAATTCATTATTTTTTTAATAAAAAGACCCACAACTGTGTTCACTATCTTGTCAGAGTGCTTTCAGCCCAAATCCTTGCTTTCATAGTGCTCTTGCATTGTGCAGGTCTTGAAGCTCTCTGTCATATCACAATATTACAATTCACAAGATCTTTTGAGGTTTAAAAAAATGTATTAGTACTAATCTTTCTTTTTTTTCTCTCTCTCTTCTCACCTGTGTAGTTAGCCAGATGGTAACTAAAGCAACCTGGATTTATAGTGGGATGTGCAGACTATAAAATGTTTTGTAAGTCTCTAACTCATAATATATCTGTAAGAATCTGTGGCATATACAAACCAGGAGTATAAGAGCCACTCATGAATAACACAGCTGTCCTGTGCTTTTAATGATTTAAACAGAAGCTCCAAATCTCCCTCCATCATTTCCCATCTCTATTCCCTCCCATTTCCCATCTCTAGAGCCTATACTGGATTTTCAGTAATGGCACTTTATTTTGCCTTCAGACCATGAGTAAATTTCCAGACAGCTTATGTCTAAAAGTCAAAGTTAATGATGTCAAGCAAACATTCTTGGAGGAATCAGATCTGTTTGCCAAAAAAAAATAAATCCCATAAAATTGAGGATTTCATCTCACTCTTGCTTAGTTATTGGACAAGACTTTTCCCAACAGCTATTTTGAAGTCTGATGTCTTGCATGGCAGTAACACTAGAAAATAGAGGTGGGATCTGCAAGAGGTGAGGAAGCCATCTCTGCCCGGATTCATACAGAGGTGGGAGATATGGATAAAAGGAGTCTCACAGGCAGAATACATCATTCCCATGTCTTAAGGCATTGGAGCCCAAAGCAAAGGAAGACAAATTAATTTCAGGAGCCACTTGAGGAAAAAAAAACAAAATATCAACAAAAACCCAACCTGTTTCTGTTCCTCTTGTCTTCACTGCATCTCTTTTGAGACCTGTTTCAGTCTCAGGTTCAGGGTCTTCTGTGCCACCACCAGAGGATGTTGTTTCCATTATGTGTCTGGACAGTGTCAACACAGAACTAGAAATGCTTGTCCTCTTCTCATATTGCAAAAGAAAAGACTCAAAAGCAGACAGAGAAAGTTTACTCAAGGTTACTCAGATCTGGAGAAGGGTATTGCTTTATAGCAAAATATTGTAATGTACTCATAAGCTAATTCAGTGTCTATATGAAGCCTAGGCACTTGCTGAGACTCAGCAGTGTCTGCAGGTGACTGCACTCAATAATGTGATGAGACCCTGATCTCCTGCCAAGCCAGTTCTCAGTTCAAGGATGCCTGGACACAGCAAGACATAGATTCAACCCACATTTCCAGATCCACCTCCATCACTCTTCATCTGTTTGCTCCTGCCTCGCATTGTTCTCCTTCTGCTTTGTATTTGAAGGGTCTTTATAGCCAAACATGTTTGCTTTTTACTTCCAGTGCTAGATGTACCTTTCTTTTCACAAGATAGCTTTTGCATTTCCTTTCCCTGCAGCAAATTCTTTTCAGAACTGCAACCTGTGGCATGGGCCTGGCTGTGACTGGGGCATGGCTGCACAGAGAGATTTAGCCACAATTTATCAGTTACCCTTCCAGATTCTTAACAGGCTCACTCTATCTTTTTATCACAGGAGCTTGTACATCAGCAAGGCGAAGTTACAGGCAACACCCCATGAGCAACTTTTTCCCTCGCAGGGTTTGTATCACTACCACCTGGTGATAGCAAGAGCTAGTGCAGAGTGTCAGGACACCAGCACACTGAGATCATCTTCCAAATGCTTCTCCACTGCACTAACAACAGCATGTATACAGAGATCTGCATGACTCCAATTAATAGATGAGGACACCATTTTTCAGTAAATATTGAAAAAAAAAAAAAAAGTAACAGAGAAGCCTCCAGTGCTGATGAATGCAATGTTATCCTTTCTATTAAAAAAAAAAAATCCTTGCCTGAAGTTTGTTTGCAGAGATACCTGAGCTGGATAATGCTTTGAACTCTGAGACATCGATGTCACCAATGGCTTGATGTCGAAGACTGCTGCTGTGATGCTCTGTGAACCAGGGAAATAAAAATCCTGGGATCAGGCACAAACAAAGCTGTAGAAGTTACTTGAGAAATGGAGCAGTCAGTGGTGTAATTACTTGAAAACTAAGGGATTGTGCAAGCGATGATGTCTGTGCTACACAAAAAAAAATTCAGTCCCTTCTCCTAGGAAAGGGTCCTTGATAGATTATAACAGCACATTCTGGAGAGAGAGAGATTGTCTGCCTGATGCCTAGACTTTCATTGAAGTCCAGGGTTGTGAAATGTTAGATAAGTATCACTTTCAAATTGGATTATAATTTGCAAAGGCACAACATATTCAGGGCAGAACCGTGCCAGACACCAAGATAAGGACTCCAGGAGGCTCCACTGCTTGGTAGTTTTGTGGACAAGGAAGAAGAGTGCTTGGAACATCACAGGAACATATGCATAAAGAGACCTGCTATAATTCAGCTTGAGACAAAGGTGGTTTGTCAGACATTCCAAGGCAATTGCCCTGGAGAACTGAGAAGACTGTCCAACATGCAGCTGTTTCTGGTGCTTTGGCACACCTATGTGTTATTAACACAACTATTGCTAAGTCTTATTTTCCCTTGTGTTCTGTGAAAAGCTATGGCATTCACTGCTGTTCCAGTGACCATCCTTTGAACATATTTTCATTTACCTTTTTCCCATGTAATGCATTTGTCTAAGTCCAGTAAAACAAATAAGTAGAAGAGCTGCCAGCTCTGACTCAGTGGGATGCTGGATGCCACAGGCATCTTCCCAGAGGAAGGGAGTGTGAAGGTTTCCGCAGCATGGACTGACGCATGCTTTGCCAGCTTCATGGAAAATCTGGAATTTAAATGAAGGAAATGCAGGTCTCCCTCCTAACCCAACTTCTCTGAGAGATGTCAGTGGAGTGAGTCAGAGATGAGCTGCTGTTGCTGCGTCATCACTGCAATCATTTGGGAGAAGCCCGAGTCACAGGAGAAGTTTAAGCCATCGAGCTACTCCTCACCAGAGTGCTGAGGCAGGCAGAGGAGGATGACATTCAGCTGTGGGCTCAGAAGCAATTCCCTAGTAGGATTAAGATGCTTTGAAGAAGAGGCCTCCCCTTCCCCTGGTGTTCCTTCCCTACCAAGCTTTGAATTGACCTACAAGAGGTTAAAGTCATTCACAGTGTGATAATAAATGAGAGTGTTTTAGTCTTTGAAGCCATTATAAAAAGGATGAAAGTGCACAGACTCACAAATGATTTGTGAGTTTTGTGTCCAGTTCGGTATGGAAACACGAGAAGGTGTCAAAGATTTGGATCTAGCCATTGGCTTTGCCAGAGCTTTTAGTGAACTGGATAAACCACTGACACGCAGTTTTTCTCCTATCCATGCAGGCAGTTCAAACCATTGCTTAGATACTATCAACATAGTGGAAACTACTGATCAGGCCTCACCTGACCTACGCAATTTAGGAACTTGTCTTCTCCAGAGACATACTCAAAAAAAACTCAGTATTTGTCCATCAACTTCAGCTGATGTGCATTTCATGCAACTAGCCCAAAGCAAGACTATGGAGGTGTCTGATCCCAGGTTTCTCTTGTTCATCCATAGGTCTGAATTCTGGGTATGGTATCTGCACTTTGAAAGTCTTATGGTACAGGAACACCAATAGAGGCTTGTGGTGTGTAAGAGAAGGCGGAAAAGTGGAATGTGTTCTTGGCATCATCTGTGTCTTTCTAAACTCCACATAGTTATTCTGTGGAGAATGAGACTCCAGGTGCTCTCTTGCACTCCTAAGAGGAAATGTCCAAGGGATTATTATCTGACTGGATTTTTTTCTGTATTTGAACCTGGATTGTTTCTCCTTGACCTGAATTTTATATTCCTTTTTACTCTGGTACTTGCACTTCACTATCGAATTTTTCAAGGATCCACCATTTCTCTTGACTTATGAGACAAGAGTGACAAGCCTGATTAATCACTATGTATCTCAGTCTATGACATCAATCTTTCAAGCAGGTCAAGGAGGACCTGCCATGAAAGTTATGGTCCCTTAAAAATAATTTAGACATGGAAGTTGAATTTTTCTTAGCCCTCCCCATTCCTGGCAGGATCAGCGTCCAGAAGCACAAACCCACTGTTCTCAGTTTTTCTTCCTCTGTCCCTCAATAAAACCTCCTCCTGCTTCAGTCTCTTTTCTAAAACCCATTCCTTCTTTAGGGACCTCACAGTGTTGAATTTTCCTGGACTATCATAAGTGAAGAAGACACAATGGGCATTGCTGTGGCCCATTCTCCCCTTTCACATAAGGGGAGCACTAATCCTTAGCCTTGGGGTAGCATGAGGATTCATTAACACATGTTTACACAGAGCTAACTATTAATTATTAAGTCAAGCTGCCACTGAGGGGAACAAAAGTCCTTGGCTTTCTGAATAACAGGGCAAGCACTCCTTGAAAGACTCCCACAGCCTGTTTGACAGGTGTGCAGTGTGACATGGCATGTAGGAAACTGCAACTATATTTTCCTTTAAGTCACATCAATTAAAGTCATGAGTTGGCTGAAGCTTCACCTAATAGTGTAGTACATTGGAAGGAAAACTGCAAAGCTTTGTGAAGAGATGGAGCTGTGAAGATGAGAATTTACTGGTGAAAGCTACAGACAACATGACTACTAATCAAATGGTGAATAGGGTTGTGGGGGGCGTGTGTGTGTGGGGGTGTGGGGGGGGGGGTGTGTGGGGGTGTGTGGGGGTGTGTGTGTGTGTGTTAAGAGAAAGGCATGCACAAAGAAGCGAACATTTCCCTTTTAGTAACAGTTATTTTATTAGCACAACAACAGTATGCCAATGAAAAAGTTAACAGTAAAGACAGCCCTTGTTGTTGTTACTATTTTTATTACTATTGTTGTTATTTATTCCTTGTTGCTTTTACTAATAATAGCAGTGCTGATGCACAACTCGGTATGTTATATCACTTGTATTAGTAATAGTAGTAGTAGTAGTAACAATAACAATAGTAATAGGAGCATTATTCTTAGAAACCATGGTCACAACTTCAGCTTTACTCTTAACTGAAAAAAAATCTCCTAAAGTATCTCAGCTTAGTCACACTGGAGAAACCAGTTCAGTGTGAGGAGGGAACCTTGCTGGTGATGCATGCCTACTTGAAAATAGTGTAGCATCTCTAGCACATTTCCCAAAGGTACCATGACACTATCAGATGGCAGCAGCACTTAGAACTAACCTGGGTAACAACAGCAATATGCAGCCAAATGAGTAAGGGTGGAGCACGAGGAGATCTTCATTTGGAGTGCGCTGGCTCTGCTCAGATTTACTGTCACCAGTTAACTGGGTCTGTAAGGCAACCACTTATGTGTAACTGATAGCTAGTAAAAAGAATTATTTGATGATTATCCCATTGCCTTTCCATTACTGGCCTGACCTGATAAGAAGCAGCTTCCCTATCCATCACAGCTGTGCCTGTTCTAACTGAACTCATTTTTCAGACCACTATCAGCCAGCCTTGGCTATTTTTACTCCGAGATTTATGGGGCAAATTCATCCCCTAAATTCAATTTTCTTTGATGAAAGCTTTTCTGATTTTTTTTTTCATCCTTTCCCTATTGTCTGTGAGTTATGCTTTACCTTCTTTCTCCCACATGTAGGAGATTACATTGCCTTCCTATATTTCTTTTTAACTGCTGGGATTATTCTTTTCAGAAATAATATTTTTCATTCAGATCTCACAGTAAGATTCAGGAAATCCTAAAACAAAGTAGAATCTGTGTTTGTGTATGTAGAGGTTTTTTTTTCCTTCCTCCCCAATAAACTTTGGATCAGCTGGTGAGCTGTCTGTGAGTTTTTGTAGAAGTGAGGCTCTCAGCTGATTACATGCTGGAGGATGCTCACCATTCACTTGTATTTCTGCTTCAACTATCCATTAATACCTGCAGCAGACTTGGATATGGCTGTCTGTGTTAGCCACTTTGCATCAGTTTGAACATCTCACTAAGAGGGCAAGTGAAAAATAACTTCCACAGAAGGGAAGGAAGTCCTCAGGGAAAAAAAAAATTCCCTAATAACTCAAACACCTACTCAGCTGGAAATGTTCTGTTGCACACTGTCAGCCCTAGGCAGGGATGTTACTGCAAGCCTACTGCTTCTCTCCAAACCTTCTTGGCACACAAGGCATGGAAACTGAGAAAGGATAAAATCCAATACTGTCAAACATGTCATTCAAAGCACTGGGGCCAGATCCAACCCCAGAGAACAGACTATTGAATCTCCTCTGCCATGTGCATGGGTGTAGGTGAGTTGAAACAATGAGCCAGATCAGGTGTTAGACCCTGTAGAGACATGCAAAAATAATGTCAGATCTAGAACTGGTGAATTGGAAGTTTCCTGTCATCAGGGTATGCCTCTTTCCACTGAACCTGCAGTTAGTATTTAGGATGGATGGAGACCCTTCACTCAGGAGTGCTGGATTAGATATGAGGGAACAAAAGCATTGCCCAAGCCCTGAAGATCTGGCTCTGACTTTTGCCTTTGGCATAGTATAGACATTTAAAGCCAAAAGCCCAGGATCCCATGTGCTTTCAGGGGATGCTTGCAAAGGAGCGATTTAGTCCCTCTAAATTCTGAGTTTTCAACTAATTTATTTTTTCTATTTTTTTTTCCATTCCTCAACAAAGCAGTAGCTTGCCTTGATTTTAAACATCATGACTGCTTTTAAGGGAACAAATCTCCAAAAGAAAACAAGTAATAATTCTCTGCAGTAACCAGGTCACTCCTACTTTCATAGCAGCTCTCAGTTCCTGTTTATAAAGCTCATACTCCAGCCCTCAGTGGTGACCACTTGGCAGAAGAAAGCAGTAATGCACTGCCACACCACTCCAAGTAATTATTCACTATCCCATGGCATCATAACATACTGCTGTGTTGAAACATGGTAATCTCTCACCCTCAAATCCCACCCATGTCAAGATACAGCCATAAGACAGACTTTGGTTTAAAACATTGACAAACACTCTGTGTGATGTGCTGATTACCCTTCACCACTCATCAGCAATTCAGTGGCAAAAGAGGTGACTTTGAAAGCGTCTGGCCTGAGGAGTATGGAGAAGAGCAGGAACCATCTTGCTACAGGGCACAGATAAGTGTTGGTTGAAACCACACACTAAAAAAGGCTCAAGATAAAAGCATTGCAGTGATAAATATTGCCTCATCTTCCCTCACAAGGTGCCCTCAACTCCTAGTTTGATGCCAGTCTCCTGTGGCCATCCAGCTGTATCTTCCTACCCAGCTTATTCTCATTGTTCCTTCTACCCTTCTTGCCATTGTCTTATATTCCACCCTTTTCAACTTCTGCTATAGATTGTATGTGTGTGTGTCTGATTTATGACAGCCACCAGAAATTTCACTGGATGTTACTCTTTAGGAAACAGCACTTGGATTTCAAGATCAGGTTTGTGTTTGAATAACCAGGATGCTGCTGTGCTAGAGGCTTCAGAAGGGCTCCTCTCTCTTTTTTCATCTCCCTCCCTCCCACTAAGAATCTCCCTGACAATGTTTCACCACTGGAAGGATCCCCCTCAGCTGCACTGGCACTGAGCTGGTCCCAGCTGTGGCAGACAGATCTCCCAGTAAGGGAATGCTCTCTGACATATCTTACTTTTCTAACACCCTACATGCATGCCCCAGCCCCACACCTTGAGCGCTGAATCCCACCCACCATTCCCTGGGTAAGGAGAGATGGAGATGGTGCCCCATCAAGTTCTTAACTGTTCTTCAGGTGCTGTGTTTCCCTGGGAGATACTGCTTAAGTAAATTAAGTTTCCTGGCAGAGACTCACTACAGGTGTAGATAGCTGCACATTCCCTGAGGACCATGAGAATTGGTTTTATCATTCTGCAGTGGTGTAGACCTTTGAAAGGACTAATCCTCTGCATTATACTGATCTGTCTCTCACTGAACAAGCTTTGATCGATTAAGGATGTAACTGTTTCTCACACTATCACTAACCTTCTTAACCTTGACACCAAGACAAGAACTGAGACACTCAGGGAAAGATCTGAAACCTGACAGCATGTACCTCCATAATCAGGCCAAGGAGCTCAGCTACTTTTGTTTTACTGGTAAGAACATCTGTTACAAAACTACATTATGAAAAAGAAAAAAAAAGCAGGTGCTGCACTCACTGATGCCGGTTCTCAAGTAAACTGCAATAAATGAACTGTAGCCTCCCCCAACCCAGACTATTCATGGGATACACTTGCAATCCAAGCAGCTGGCCTCTGGGCCAAGAAATTCTTCCAGGGAGAGGACCACCTTCTCAGGACAGTGTTAGTGGAATGAGCCTGTTCCTGATACCAGCCTGTTGCCTGTGTCTCTATAGATCCTTAGAGCTCTTGCAAAATCAGTGGTCTCAGCAAAAAAGCTCCTGGGTCTACTGCACATCAAAGACCTTCTGGCTTATGAGTGGCCATGAAAAGATTCTCCTTGCCCCCAAGTACCATGCTTCCAGGCATCCTGTGGGGTGTAAGGGGATGCACACTCCCATTGTCTTGGGATTTTCTGGGAACTGACCACTTTTGGAGTATCTCACAACTTCATTTTAAGGGCTGGCATGCCAAAACAATGACAAGATTTGATATTAGCTCATTATTTCTAAATCACCTCATTTCAAGGTGGCTAAGGTAAGAGCAAGTAGTAGTAATACAAGATAGAGTACATAGTGTAGGATAGTGTAGGACTAGAGAATACAGTTCAGAGAAACATTTCTATAAATATGCTACTTTCTAGTCTAGCAGGTTTCAAAGTTTCTTTCACACTCTGTGATTCAGCTAATAAGCTGAAAGTTGCTTCTCAGCCTTCTTATTCAAGGACTCACACAACCCATTCACCATCTGGCTGCCTCACAAAAGGCAACCCTTGGCTCTTTTATAATTTAAGTTTGCAATTTCTACAGATCCAGAGATTTCTAACTCAGTCAAGAAGACTGTTGCTGTATCCTATCCCCATACCATGGCTTGGCCCTGCTACCATTCCGAAGAGGAATAACATTTGGATATAGCCTGCTGCAATTTCTGTTTGTCCAGATGGTCAGTAAAGGTATTTAATGAATATTCCTGTGGTGATGGGATACATTATTGAGTCACTGTGAAATAAAATTAACTTCTTTCCTGCACTGGCTATAGTCAAATGCCAGAGTGAAGCCTCATTATTCATCTTCAGATTCCACACAGCCATGTAAACTGACAACCACATTTTATCCAGCTAAATATACAGTACTGATGTGTGTGGCCTATTATTGGATTTTGATTAAGTCTATATTTTACTGTTAAGTAGTTTGTGATTAAGTGATCCATAAATTATTTTGAGAGAAACATCATCAGAAATCCATGCTAGTTCCTACCTCTGAAACACACAGGAGTTCAGTTGGTGAGGTTCTTTGTAGCAAATATCAGAATGCCATTAGAAACAAATGGGTCTGAAGAGAGACTCAGACCTGGAGCCTAACTGGATAGACATTCAGTTCTTTGAACCTTGAGTACAGAGCAGCCCATCACTGGCTCTGTGGGTTACTCCTTCTTTGGCATATGATTTCTCCATAAATATCTTCCTATATCTCACTTCTTTTAAATTCTCTTTATTCTCTGAAGTCTTGGACTTTCCTTTCTCATTTTCAAAAGCTCATTTGTTTGATTTACCAATAGGACTGTGTATTAGCTAGAGGAACTTGCTCAGGGTCATATCCATTCAGGTTTTAAATACCTCCAAGGATAGAGACTTCATAAACTCTCTGGATGATGTGTTCCAAAGTCTATCCTGTTCTCCCTCCCCACCTTCTCCCTTCCAATCTCCCTCCTTCCAAAATAAATGTTTTCTCTTAGTTTTGAATGGAATTTCCTCTATTTACACTTCTGTCATTTCATTTTGTACTGTCACTGAGCACCGACAAGGACATCTCACATATTGCAAGATGGCTCCATCTTCTTTACTTCACCCCATCAGATATTTATACCCACGGATAAGATCTCTCAGAATCTCCTTTTCTTGAGGCTGAATAGTCCCAACTCTCAGCCTCTCTCCAATATCTGAACTAACTTTGTGGTCTTCCACTGGCCTCACTCCAGTATGCCCATGTCTCTCTTGTGTTAAGGAGCCCAGTGCTAGACACAGTGTCTCACCAGTGCTGGGTGGAAGTGAAAGATCACCTCCCTCAATTTTCTGAAAACACTCTGTTTTATAGAGCCCAGGAAGCAGCTGGCCTTTTTTTTGCTGCAAAAAGCATATTGCCTGCTCATGTGCAACTTCTTGTCCACCAGGACCTCTATATCCTTTTCTGCAAAGTTGATCTCCAGCTCCTTGCTCCCCAGCTCCTTGCTCCCCAGCCTTCACTGCTGCATGAGGTTATTTCTCCCCAGAGGTAGGACTTGGAATTTCCTTTGCTGAACTTCATGAAGTTCTGTTAACCCGTTTCTCCAGCCTGTTGAAGTAGCCTTGAAGGCAGTGCAACACTCTGGTCTCTCAAATACACCAATCAGTTTTGTATTGTGTACGTAATATAGGACACACAGAAATCTCATGTAGGACATCTCAGTACTACTTTTAGAACTAGAGGAATGAAAATTGGATACCACAGAAAGTAGCTTCAGGAATTCCTTATTAGTTCTGGATCTGAGAGTCACTCTCCCTGTCATATCTCATTATCCTCCACTGCTCACTGGAAAGACCATATTTACATATCACAGGCCCAGTACATTCACTTTATTTCAGCCTCCTCGTGTGTTATTATTATTGGTATTGATTTTCTGAGAGTTTGCAGCAGAGATGGCAAAGAGGTCTCTGCCTCACGCTCTCTGCACAGCACTCCACTCACACGTCACTGCTTTCACAAATATGAAAGCTCCATCTCAGCTCTCCACATGCCACAAAAATCTCCTAACAATGAACCTTGAAAACAAAGCCACCTCACAGCTCCTGTCTTTTTTAAAGCTGTTTGCTTGGGTTTGTGTTTGTTTCGTTGACCTGACTTTGCTGACTGAAGTTAATCTCTGCAAGGAAGTACTGAGATTTTGCTTCTTCCCTTAAAGCTGATCAGAGGACAGCATGAGTGCAGATGAGCACTTTTGTGAATCTAGGGAACATTTCTCTTCCTCCTCTGCCCTTTTGCAGGAGCTCCACTAGGAGGACCTCATTAGGAGTTCTTACTTAAGGCAGCTTCAAGCCATCTGTTGCTACAGAAGAAGGTGTCTGTTGAAAGCATTTATTTTCCTAAACAGTTACTGAACAGTTGGTGTTTGGTGTACTCCTGGAAGGCAGTCAGTGTTCAAACAGGACCTGTCTAGTAACACACTTTCAGTCCTGCTTTTTGCTAAAACACACCAAGCCTCAGGATCTGGCTGGATCCTGACAGATGTCAGTTGAACATACAAAGACCTTTCCTGGATTTGGAACAAAACTTGTGCTCTTTCTAAATTTCTTCTCAGCAACTAAAGTGGTCTCAGCCAAATGATGCACAGAACTCCGACGTTCCCAATTTCACTCCCGCTTCACAAGCTGTGGTTTCTTTTGCACTACAGAAGAGGGCACTGTTCTGATATTAGGAGATGAGGCTGTCACAAGTGGGTTTCCATTTCACTTTTCTGATGGGGTATTCTGTAAGCCAAGAATCTGTTTTGCATTCCCTGAGCATTAGACACATGGGGATCCTTAACCCTTCCTGTAATGTGTTAAAAGGCTAGTAGGACACAGAGCCTAGAGAGAGTCTTCCTCTCTGGGAAGGCAGGCCCAGATTATAGTTGAACTATTCACTGTGATGAATGCCATTGTTTGGTTTAGGATCCCTTTCCAACAGAAAGAATTCACAGCCTCTGTGTCAACCCCTAGAATCACTGGGAAGGTGGCAAGTATCACAACTATCTTTCTTTCAGGATTAACTAAAGAAGCAAACAAGTTCAGTGACCAGAGTCACTGTTTAAAGCACAAACTAGTGGCTTTTTCATAAGGACCTGATGGGAGAGGCTATGCACAGGACCTCTGTTAACAGAAACAGTCACAAGATGGCAAAAGGAAGGGCTGGGAAAGAAGGGGAAGCGAGAGAAACAGTAACCATATGAACCTGAGAGAAACAAGGCAAGATGCGGTGTTGCACTGATTTCAAAGAGGTTGTGATCTGAGCAAAGACAATAGTATCTTCTGTGTTTGGAGAAGTGGTATATTGCACATTCATTAAAAAAAAGAGTACTCTGTTAGAGAAGCATATTTAGTCTATAATCAATCAGGAAAAATATATCAATAAAATAAGACTGAATAATAAAAATATGGAAGTCATAAATTCATCAGAGTAAGAACAAGAACAAACATAGAAATATATCAGATATCTTGACATTCTTTGACTTATAGAGCTCAGAAAGTCAGCTACTCTTCTTTTTGGTAGCCAGCTTAGAGTTATTACAGAAGCTGGCCCAAAGGTGAATCTGTAGGGTCTGAGTAAGGTCTAACCCACAACTTTAGTGAGGAAAGAGCTAGAGATATAGATGTCTTTGCAAACTTCTGTGGATATTTCATTCATTCTCTTGCCTACACATTAATAACAAAACCAGTTTTACTGAAATCTTGGCCCAACTTTGAAATGGGCAAAAACAGATATTCATGTGTATGACCCATCTGAAGAACAAGCTTCAGGTTTACCATCTGCACACAGGCAAAAAAGAGGTATCAATTTATTCCCCAAGACACAGGCAATATCCATTTCTTATCCTCTTCCTTGCTGAGGGATCCTAAGCTTTTGCAAATGCTGCTGAGGTGAACACACACCTCAGAGAACAAAACTTGTGGTTAAAGAGAAGAGTGGTTTTCCCACTCTTGAGGTTGGACTAGGTGATCTCCTGAGGTACCTTCCAAACCGAAGTATCACATGATCCTGTTCTATCATTGCAATTAGCTAATGATGCTGATCTGAAGACGCATCTCATTTTCTGGCTGTTGTGGTATCAAAGGGCTCCAGAAGTAAATAATAAACACAGAGCTTGGTCAAGTGTACAGTAATGAGTCAGCCAAGGGCAATACAACAGCTGAGAGAGGAGCAGTGGGGAGATTTGCCTTACCCATTCACTATAGGCAAAATTGTGAAATTGTAGAGTCCTCTGCAAAAAGATACAACAGAAGCAACATCATTTCAGTTACCTTAAACTCAGACTAGGCTGAACACAGTGCCATAGGATAAAGGAGGCTTCTTGAAGTGCCTGTGACAGGGAATCTTAAAGGAACAAAACCATTTATGTTGGAAGCAGAACTTGATCATCTAATCTCTGACTGCAGCAGAGCCAACCTCAACGTCAGAGCAATCTGCTAAAGAGCTCTTCCAGTCAGGCTTTTGTTGTTTCAAGGTTAGTACTGAGACAACCTCTTCCAGGGTTTGACCATTCTCATTGTGATTCATTTTACCCTGGTACCTAATGGGAGTTTCACTTGCTGGAGCTTGTGTCTGTTGCTGCACATCTTTTTTTGGCTGCAGAGCTCCAACTGGAGTCTGACTCCATCTTCTCCATAATCACCCATGCAATGTAGGAATGGTCCCACATTTTTAGTGCTGGTATTGTTCTACTGAAAATCAGTTGAGTTGCACTGAGCTAAAATAAAGGCACAAATCTGATTATCCTTCTGTGGATTCAGAGAGTGGTGAAATTTTCTCCTACTTGGTGTAAT
Organism: Indicator indicator; assembly: GCF_027791375.1. Lineage (NCBI taxonomy): Eukaryota > Metazoa > Chordata > Aves > Piciformes > Indicatoridae > Indicator > Indicator indicator. The sequence continues at coordinate 20,125,635 of NC_072021.1, forward strand.
AATTCTTCAATGTCTTTGTGTCATTTCCTGACTTGCTTTTCTTTACACGTCGATCTCAACACTGTCTTTCATGATACAGAGGAAAAGAACTATTTAATACCTCATATCCCAGCATCTACTCTTGGTACCTCACTGGGATATTGCCATGGAAACAGGCAAAGTTTGAAATAAAAGTGAATACACTCACTCTTCTTATTTTTCAGTAGAGACTTCAAAATTTACTGTCATATAAAACAATCCATGTACCATCTGCTTGTTGAAAACTGAATTCAAATGTTTCTTTTCTTTCCTCTGGATCTCTAAATCTCTGCCATGACATATCCCCTCAGAAGCATCTTTAGAGGTGAGTTTATGCAGCTTCCTATCCAGAAGTTAAATAGATGAGAAATATCCTTTTCTTTCAGCCATGGATGGCACAGACAAAGAATAGACTGAACCAAAGTGGAAGGCCACAGGCAGTGGAGACAAGCAGAGCCTTGAAATCAGCTGGTGCAAGAGAATTTCAGCTGTATGTCACATAGCCTCCCAGTTACATTTTGGGAAGGTTGTTTGTTTTTTTTTTTTTACATATTCATAGAATTCATATTCATACTGATAAGTGTGTGTAGGGTAGTCATAAAAAACACACTAGTATAATTTTTTTTCTCTCTGTGGTCACTTCCTCTGTGAATCTATTGAGTCAAGCATCACTGAACAGGAGAAGGGTCCTCTTTGCAGAGGCAAAAGCACATCTCCTAGATGATATGACTGTGATTTATTTAGACTGCCTTCTAATAAGGGGCACCAGAGCACAGGTGCTGATAAAGACAATGGAGATAAGCAGCCACAACCTTTTTTCCCTACTGCCTTTTGAGGTATGTAAAGCATCTCATTTTCTCTTCAAGTTACATGCTACAGCAGAGACCTAAGTCCATCTTAGGAGGTGGCTAGAAGGAAGTTAATTTCTTTTTACATCTTTGGTCATTCTCACAGTATTGAGATGCTACGAAAAATTTTGGCATCATTTTGAGTGCGGCTTTTACAACCCAGACACTTGCCTGTCACAACCTGTCTCTCTGAAATGGGCTATTGCTCTTTACACTAGTGTCAGTGTTGTGGTACACAGGGAAATTCCCCCTGACTTGAGGAGATAGTCCAAGCCCACCAGCCTCTGGCAGCTTCCTAAGGGACAGACAAGATGTGGCGATATTGATAAGTGCAGCTGTCTCTTTGCACCTGATTTCCACATCAGTGGTCAAAGAGCTTATGTCTCTATGAATTTCCACAGACCTAGGTTGACAAGGGGAGGCTTTTCCTCAAGAAGCAGAGAGAACAACCCAGCTGTTTCTGAGTTGCACTCTGCTCAGCACATAACACTGCTTTGCAGGCAACTCACAAGGCTGCAGCCATTGCAGGGCCATCCATCTCCTGCATGACTTCACCTTTCCCTGAGCTGTTACAGGCAAGAGGTGTTCAGGTAGCAGCTGCAGGCAGATGGTGTTTTCTGTTACTGTTTTGCTGGTAATCAGACAGCTACACTAATAACCATGTCCTTACAACCCTGGCTCCTGCTTATCACAGCCTTCTTGAGAATGCAAGCACACGGTGCCCTGTTCACTCAGCCATCCGTCACTTTGCCATCCTGAATGATTAATGTCTACCTACCAAAGCCTGCACACAGCATTCCCTTGGAGGCAGTGAAACTGCATGTTTGGGTCCAGTGGAAGATGGGAATAACTGTGTGATCATTTCATAAGAAGATCAGGGTGCTACTACGCTTTGCAGGAGGCAAATTTTGAGAGTTCTTAGATTATGTTCTTTTAAGCTCCCTACTAATGCATAAACATCAGGTCACATCATCCACTCTATCCATTTGGAGTTACACATTTATTGTCTCTGGAGAAGTGTTCATATTGAGAGACTATGATTTAGTAGCTGTTGTGTCACTGCTGCTGTATCTATAGAACAAGTCTTCGTTCTAGTGTGCACTCCACCACAATCTTCTTAAGGCTGGGAGGGACCTCAGGAGTCCAGTCCAACCTCCTAATCCAGGTTAAGCCAGTGCTAAATTCATACCAAATTGTTTAATTGTTTACAGCTTTCTCCTCTTCAACAGAAGGCTAAGCTTGGCTAAGGGACAAACTCCCATCCAGCTATTCTCTCACTCCCTGACAAAGTAGGGGAAAAAATAGGATGAGGAACCTCATGACTCAAGTTAAAGACAGGAAGATAACTTACTGGTTACTGCCATGGGCAAAATATCCCCCTGCTTTGGCCTGGTGCCCTCAGTGGGCTGAAGGTGGGTTTCTGCTCCAGCAGGGTCTCTCCATGGCTTCAGGGGATGCCTGTTCCTGACCTGCAACATATCCTGCCTTGATGCTCCTCCAGCCTCCCTCTGCTGCTGCTCCTCCTTGGCTTCTTCCTCCACTGCCTGCTCTTCCTTTGGCCCTGTCTGAAATCTGCTTTTCCCCACAGTGCCCCTAACTTGGCTCAGGGGCTCAGCTGTATCACAGAAGCTGCCCTGCTACCAACACCTGGGCATAGAGAGACAATACAGGTGCTGACTCATTACCTTTTCTGGACAATTACTCTCCCATCCTTTTTATCTTTGTGTTGCCTCCTTTACTCCTGCCTTCCTAGTTGGAGTAGATTTTGAATGACAGATCTTCATCTCTAAACGGCCCCTAGGTGGTGTTCCTTCTGCCTCTGACACAGCAGCAGCTGCAGACTTACCTGCTAACAGCTACTAGCAGTATATGGTAAGGTACTTTTTCCCATGAATTTCTGGTAACGCTCCTAGGAGAGTGGTGCATATTAGATTATAAACACCCCGAGGAAGCAGTTGCCTGAGACTATCTCAACTTTGATGGGACCCTTAAGGATCATCAAGTCTAATTCCCTGCTGCTCACAGAGCTACCTAAACCTAAACCATATCAGCGCATGATTCAGATGCTCAGGCTTCATGCTGTGACCACTTTTATGGCAAGCTTGTTCCAGCAACTGACCACCTTAGAATCATAGAATCATAGAATCAGTCAGGGTTGGAAGGGACCACAAGGATCATCTAGTTCCAACCCCCCTGCCATGGGCAAGGACACCTCACACTAGATCAGGATGGCCAGAGCCTCAGTGAAGAACCTTCTCAGTGAAGAACCTTTTCCTAACATCCAATCTGATCTTTTCCTGATGCAGTTTCATTCTATTTCCTTGTGTCCTGCTGCTAGTTACCAGAGAGAGATCAGCACCTCCTGCTCTGCTGTCTCTTAATTCTGCTGATTCCTCAGATGGGCTTGTTACCTGTCTTTGGGCATCCCCCTCTTCTTAAGAGCTCATAGCAGTTGAAACAGAAAGTGTATTTCTGATCCTGACCAGAACTGGGTTTGAGTTGTCTTCCCTGTGTAAGGGAATTTGACTGGGTGTAGGAGTATACCAGTTTCTTACAGAGATTTAACTGGAGTGGAGAAGGCCCAGAAATACATGCTCCATCACTACTAATTGGAAAACTACACACAGTGTAGCCACGGGCTGAAGAGAGAGATGTGGTCAGGTTTTACAGCTCACCTGATACACCACAGCTTGTTGAAACACTAACTTCATGATGGTTGTGAACATTTGTGCTCTCTCTCTCACTGAATGAAGTGTGAAGAGCTCAGGAGTACCTCCAGACCATTGTTTCCTTCAGCCATTCCACTAAAGGCTCAGAGAAACAAAAGGCAATGCTTAAAATTCCTTCAGCCCTGGACCCTACCAGATTATCTCAAGGAACACGGGGAAGTAATGGCACATTTTAAAACTCATTTGCTACAAGAAAATAGATGGCTACACAATGCTGAGACCTTTGCTCCCAATATCCACAGGGCATGGATTTAAGGAATCAAAGGCAGGCCAAAATCATTATCCAACTGTGATCACCACAAACTGTTGAGATTTCACTTCTCAAGTGGGCTCCTAGAGTTCTTCACTGTACTAAAATAGCAACTAGTCACCTGTTGTTCTTCTCAGTGGATCTGCCAGACTTCATTGACTTCTATTCGTTTGTGAATCCTGACAACACCACATCTTGCAAAGGTGTATTGGCCTATAAGGTGTTGCAAGGAGGTGGGAAAAGTTTGCAGCACAACAAATATAGCATGATTTGTGTTCTAGACTTCTCTCTCTCTCCATCCATCTCCCTTGGGAGAGCACGTGTTACTCATTGCCTGTAACATCACTGGGTGATTAATTTAAAGTGATTTAGCACCTGGGGACTCACCTTCACACAGATATTGATGGTTAGGATGTTTCCTATACTATTATCAGTACAGCAATTACAGCCCACAGATACTTGCTCTTGTACTAATGAAGCAGAAGCTATTAGCATCCACATCCACTATCTATAGTCGCAGGAGGGCTCTTCCTTGGTGACAATATCTTCTGGACAGGCAAATTTACAACATGCATGGCAAAGATCTGAACTATCTGAAGATAGTTTGGGAAGGAAAAAAATAATGTATTAGCATTAGAAGGGCAAGTGCAGCGTGAGCATGAAGTCAGAGCCAAGGACAGAATCAGGATGTCAGTGATGTGAACAGTGCTGAGATTTACCTGCTCACTGTGAGTAGCCTGGGCAGGAGAGCTGTACAAGTAGCACTAGCAAAGCATTATAACACATCAATTTGCTGGGTTGACTCAAATAAGCAAAGTTCAGTCTCAGGGTAGGCAATGCCTAGATTAAACTGCTTAGTGCATTGATGAAAAATTGAGGTAAGCTCTCTTATACAATCTGACTAATTAAATAATTCAGATTCTACTAATTGCTGCTCTGCTCTCTCCTTTCTTTTTCACCACATTTATATTCATCTGAGTCCTGTCTTAGTGATGTTGGCTTTTACACCACAGCCCAGCAGCTTGGTTCACACTGTCAGGCTCTTCCTCGAAAATACAGATCCATTTAACCCATTGGTCCAAATTTTCCTCCTGCTCAGAGTAATACAAATTCATTGAGCCAGTTAGCAGGTCTATTCAGAAACGCAGAGTCCATATCATGGTAGTCAGAACACAGTGTTGGGACATACACACTAACACAGAATACAAGCTTACTGCAGTGCTTCTCAACAGCAATGTGAGTCTAAAATGGAGGGAGGTCATCCTCTTGCTCCATCTCTGCTCCTTGTTTCCTTTTCCTCTTGGGAAAGTTATTTCAAGTCGCTTCTTCAAAGACAGAGACAGGGACAACATTCCCAAAGAATCTTAGAGGAGGAGAGTGACTGCATGTCTTAGCAACTCCCTTTTTATACACAGAATTTCTTGCATTTTATGAAGCAGAAATAATGAAAGAATAGCACAGCAAGTAGCACTAAATGTTAGCACCATCAAGAAGCGTAACTCACAGTTCGAGTTACAAAGTTGCCCACATTGCAAGTTGGCCTCTTTTCCTCTCATTCTGTGTACAACACAACAAACCTCTGCCCTAAAGCTCCACAGATGTGTCAGCATCATGCAGTTTGCCTCTTCATCCTACTATTCAAAATGCAGCTGATAACACTCATCAGGCACTGCAACAGTGAAATGCAAGATAAAGCTGCTGGTCTTGATGTACAGGACACCACTGTATGGTGTAAGCTGCTCCTCCTCACTTGAAAAGTCAGCTTCTGGCTGTTTTCTTGAGAAGGAAACAGATTAAGCTATGGTATGACACACCAAGGAGCTCTTTCTGCCCTATAGCAGTAGCAATCTAGCGACTTCTTTTTCACAGGTCCTCTACAGCAGGTAGGTGCAACGTGGAAACAGGTCAGGTCTGAAATCCGCTGTGATCAAGACATAGCATACATTCTCCTTTTAGTCAAACCTAAGTCTAATGGCATGGCTGTGGGTTGCTCCCTTTGGAAATACCAAGCTGATTCATGACTTGAACTTCCACTGTGAAACGAGACCATTAATATATGAGGTATGTAGAAGCAATGTGTCTGTTGAGTCCTTTTCTTCCTCTCAACCTTGACTAGGAGTTAGAAGGGAAAAGATTAACCTCCAGGTGGTGTCCATATAATCTGAGGTGGTATAGGTTTCTCTCTCTAGACCTGCCATCCTTTTAGAAAACAAGCAACACGCTCCCACTTCAGGCAGACCTAGAATAATTATGGAGCTAGGACAGGGCAGCTCATCTGAATCTGTATGAAGTTTTAAAGCCAAGAGTTTCCATTAATAGCCACTATGTAAGTGGCACAGTACATTGGCTTCATCTATAGGAACATTTTCTTCCTCTCCTTCAACAGTCAAAATTTCCCAGCAGTAAAATGCTGGAGCCAGGGGCAGTCTGAATATGACCAGCAACTAGTATTTTATACCTCATTCAGTGGCTGAACTTGGACTGATACACTGACTGCAGGGCTTCCAGAGCTTTTATTTTCTGCCTTTTAATGAAGCAACAGTTTTTCCCTGGCTCTGAAGATCTTAGACATATGCCTTTTTTTTTTTCCCTAAAAAAAACCTTTTGAACTTTTTTTTTCCTAAAATGATGGGATTTTTTTCCTAAAGAAACCTTTTTCTTTTTTCTCTCTCTTTTTTTTGCTCCCCTTAATAACAGAAATATAAATATTTCCTACTCTCAGCATTAAATGTTTTGGTTTCTGTTTAATTGGGCATCACTTCATCCTGGGAGAGTGAGGAAGCACAACAGGGCAGACCTCATTTACCTTTTCTGTACTTGCTCATTATTTTGTACACTTCCAGTAAAATTCCCCTCATTTGTCCACTCTCAAAAGTCACTGTTTTTACAACAGAAAAGCTGAACTAAAGACATTGCCTTGGGTAAGGAAGATGCAGAGATTTGGTCACAGCATGATTACAGACACAAGCCCATTTTCAGGGACTGAAATATTTTGTTTGCTGTCAGCCAAGCATCTGATGTGTACTGAGCAGCCTCTTGCATTTTGCTTCAGGATGTTTAATTTCTTTTGTCCTTTGAGACAGGACCCAGGCACATGGCAGTAGCCAAACCCTGAACAATCAGGCATCTGTGACTTCCATTCAGATTTGGATGAAACATTGGGAGATTTTTTCCTGCATTTTTGCCCCATCCTCTGAAGTCTAACCTTCCTGTGCTCATTAAGATGTTCACTGTACAAGGTCTTTAAATTCTCCTGCACTACGTGGGAGCCCTTTAAGATGTGGTCTTCTATTCTATATTATTGATTGCTTAATTAATTACTCTAAAAGGGTTTTTTGCTTGCAAAACGGGTGGACAGGGTTCAACACCACTTTGGCTTGCTTGTGCATGCTGGATAAATTGAGATAGCAAGTGAAATAAGATGGATAAAATAAGCTGGCAAATACCAGTCCAAAAATAAAGAAATTGTTGATCTTCATTGCTGGCAGATGTTATCCTATGAAGCACAGAAAACACAGATGAGATTGCTCAGGTATATTTATCTCTGTTGTTAAACTGTTTTTCTTGTTTCTGTGCCATAGGAACTCCTATCTTCACCATCATAAAATTAATTTTTTACAAGCATTTTTCTGTTGTTGTAACCCAGGGACTAAATGTGTATATGACACTGTGTCCCCCTCAACACATGGGATACAGTGGCTCTTCACTCATTTGTAAGGGAGTTTCATATACAGCAAGAACAGATGAAGACTATAAAAACAAGCTAATCTCACTCTAATGCAGAACAGTGACTTCTAACAAGTACTCTTTGCATTAAGGCAATGGATTCATCCTGTAGGAGCATAAAAGGTAGTTGATCTCTTTACATCACTGCATGTCATGGCAAATTTGCTACAATCACTTTTTTTATTCTAATGGTTAACTATTCTCACTGTTCACATAGACATTTTCTTTCATCAAGCCTGGTGGAAGGAAATATAAAACCTCTCATTGTCACTGTGCAGCTTCTGGCCCCAGCATCATGAAGAAAATAAAAAGGAGGGGATTCTTCCTATTGGTAAGATATTTCTCACATGTGAAATATTAGCTCTGGAAACAGAATTCTTCCATGAGCAGCAGTGTGTAGAAAACGCATTGTAAGGACAAAGTGAGGTCCTGTACTTGTGACTTACCTGGATGGCAACAACGATACAAGGTGCCCAGTGCTCCATTCCAAATGAGAAATGGTGCTTGTGCCTCTCAGCAACAATGCTGGCTAAAATTGGCACTGAGATCCACCTCCCTTCTTTTACTAGGAAGCACTAGATTAATAATTTTGTGAGCAAAACACTTATCTCCTCAAGTCAGGAGAAGTGACGCTGTTCACTTTGGCATACTAAGATCTTGCCCTTCAGCTCCACAAAGTTAAGGTGGGAGGAATCTCAACAGTTAACTCCAGTCCCCTGTGCACTGATGCTGCTCTGATGCCTCCCCTAAGCACTTTCCATTTGCTTGTTCTGCGTGGTAGTCTTCCAGGAACAGCATGGTTGGTGTTGGATGAAGGTTCATACTTCACTCTGCACGTACTTTTGTCAAAAAAAGCTTTTATTGCAATGCAAAATATCTTCTGTATATGACATCTTTCTCCCCCCTCAGCCCCCTCAAATTTAATGAGTAATCCTTTCTGGGTTTGTACATTGTGTGTGTATGTATGAATATATATACATATCTATATATCTATCAGTCTATAGATATTATATTAATACAGTCATATATAAATCTGGACCTATATAATTTTTATATACACATATCACAAGATCTCTGTGTGTGTGCATATACATATATGCACATTACATATACACTATATACACATATATGCACACACATAGATATCATATAATCATAAACATCTGTTGGTTGTCAAGGGGCTTTTCTTTAACAAAATAAGTTCCATCAGTGGATTTTACTTCTGTAGTGCAATTTTACAGGAAGTTAACATTTCCACATTCAATATAAAAGAAACAATATACATTTGAAAACGTGCCATAGGATTTTTAATGAAAAAATTAGAAAAGTGCATTATTTTACAACACTACAGTAAATGATTCCGTTGGTTGTTTGTTGTTTTTTTTTTTTTTCCTCTGTAAAGACATTGTAAAATATATACAGGGTTGCTTAGTGCATTCATTACAAAAGAAAGATGCAATCCCTTGCATAAATTACATATTGTACAGGGGTTCGCTGTCTACTTGGACTTGTAAACATTTGTGTGATACAGTTTTCATTCTTTTTGTAAGCTGCAATACATCTTATTTTCATTTGACTCCTGCTGCATTCTAACTCCAGCACGGCATTCTAAGGCCATGTGTGAAGGCATCCTCTCCCATTGTGGAGAAAGCCAGAAAAGAAATGAAAACACAAGAGTCTTGAATTTGGTTTTTTTGTAATCAGGTTATCACCGGTTTAACAAATTGCATCTTGATGCTTATGACCTGCTCTTTCTCCTTTGCTAGGACCAGCTCAACAAGTATGTTGAAGTTAGAGGTCTCAAATGAGCAGTAAAAACAGCTTCCAGGAGGTAAATTCCCTGTGCAGTCTCCACAGCCAAGCAGCTCCTCTTTCCAGATGACCTTCCTCCTAATGCTCTGTGTGCTGCACAGAAAATGTATCAACCAGGGCAGAAATTTAGAGAGTTTTGCTATATCTCAGGTTGTTGAGGGCCTTTAGAATGCCGTCAGTACACCATCGGTAAGTCCGCATATGCACATTCAAAGAAGTACAAAAATGCACCAAAAAGTGTCAAAAGATCCAAAAGAGACATAGCATCAGCACATACTCACAAACACACACATACACACACGCTTCTGTCTGAGCAGGAAGGCTCAGTCTCCAAAGTAGGAATCACAATTTAATTTCAACATGTGTGTTTGGAAGAAATCCAAGAATTTCCATATAAACTCCTTACTTCCCAAATTGAACACTTTTATCCCTGTTTCTCATAGATGAACAGTTTGTTGAAGTAAGAAATTGCACCTTGAAGAGACAGTATCCACATTCTTTTGGCCTACTGGAAACAACTTTTAAGCCCCCCTCCCATTCCCCTTTGACCTATCCAGCTCCACATAATTTCCTTTGCCATCCCATCGCTAGGGTCAAAAGCTTTCGTCAATATTCCTCGTTGGCAACAAACAGCCACACAAATCTTAACAAGTCAAGGGAAGAGTAAAAAGAAATAATTTTTTATTTCAACAGTTCACTCCTGACCTTGCAAAAAAGGAACAGATGGATTATTGGTTGTATAGCATATTATAGGAAATTTATGTGCTGTAAAAGAAAGACAAATTAGTTTATGTTCTAAAGAATGAGCCAGTCTCTCATATTTTCTGCTTATTAGCTAGTTGTAAGAAAGATTGGTAGGAAGCAGAACTCTTTCTGAAGCATGTACTAGTACTTTTTTCATACAGGGTTAACCCAACAGTATTTACATTCAAACTAATTTTGTGTTGATCAACCAAATTTGTTAAACTCCAAAAGAGCAGTACTCAGAGTGGTACCCAGGAAATTACTTAATAAACCCAACTGCTAGATTAACAGAACCTTACACCTGTTATAACCTGGACACTGGGATCCCTCTCTTGTTATGCAGATATCATATCTGTCCTCTGATATCTGAATGATATTCCTGCAATAACAAGTTATACAGAAAGTATCTGCCACAATGTAAATGCAGCTGAGCAGTTTAAAAGGAGGTAAAGTGGCATGAGAAGATCACTAAGTTGCACTGAACATACCAGTTCTGCTGGTCAGTAGCAACCACACTGCTGTACTAACCTTCCCAGGCAAATAAGAAGGGCACAGTATCAACAATGAAGAAGAATTTCCTATGGCTGCCTCTGACTGCAGTATCTCTCCAAATTGGGAACTGAAAAGATATGCTTAAAAGAAGTGATATGGCATCCACCTTTGCTGGAGAAAGTGTGTGACTGAGACATTCTTTAAAGAAAAGAGAAGTCACATGGAAATGTAAGTCACCACAGAGCAACTGTGGCTTAGATGCTGAAGAAAATGAATGTATAGTGAAGATTAAAAAAAAAAAAAAAAAGGCCCAACAACAACTGTGTGCTGCTACAAGAATCTCACATAAACATCTTTGCTCCTGTGTTGCACTTGGCAGGTCTCTTGGCAAAAAAAGGCAGCTGCCAAAGCAACCAGAAGAGTTTGGCCAGGTTCTGGTGGCCACAACCATGATGGATAGCTGTGAGCTGCTCCACAAATCCACCTGGATGACTGGCACAAAGAAGATAATGAAATGTGCCCACTACTCTTCATTCACCCACATTGCCATTTAGAAGGGGCTCTCAGAAGAAGAGCTTCAAATTAGAGGGAACAGAGAAATGTGCTAGGTCCTTAAAAAGAAACACTAGACTGAATGGCTGTGGAGCTATCAGAAGGCTCAGCCTCCAAAGTTCCTTTTCATGGTTCGTGAGGAGAATGTTGTCCTCGGCTTGTCTAGTGTGCAAGTTAGAAATCAGCCCTGCCCTCCTATACCCTCACCCAGAGACCAGGAAGAAATCCAATCTTTTGCTCTGCCATTTTTCAACCTTGCTCAGGTTGGGTTTCAGATAAGAACAAGCCACAGCATCAGTGTCCTCATTAACCCAGATTATGATACAGAAACTCAACTGTATCTTCTCCATTCTCCAAGTGGTCCAGACCTGTTAGGATCTGTATCCAGCAACCCCTGTGCCTAGAAGCATAAACTATCTCAAACAGTACAGCTGAGATACTTTGGCCATCACACCAAATGGGTATCCTGAAACACAGCCCCTTGCTCATCCAACTGCATCATCCCATCTAAGATACAACACCTGTTCTGTACAGGCAAGACAAAATTACACCCAAAGCCTATCTCCACAAAGACATTTAGACATTAGCACTATTTAACTCAGTAGGAATTCAGAGCTTTACTGCACATATTGAACCTGAGCTAAAATCCTTACCCCAGATATTCCCATGACCAGGTTCAGTCAACATGCCAAGATGATGCTTGTCAATAGGACAGCTGTGGCATGACCCCCATGTCAGCTGTGACATTACCAAACAGGCCTTTGGGAAATAACTTTGTACACTCATGATTTCAGACTCTGGGAGGCCAAAATAATTTAAACACCCTACTTCAGCTAATTTAATTAAATACTGTTATCAGATTAATTAGCCTTTTAACAATAATTATGATTTAGAAGCTGCATCCCCATGCTGCAGGGAGAGCCAGCAATAATGAATTGTTATTTCTCTAAAGGTCAGTTTTTATTATGCTTTGACATGGAGACACTGTCCAAACAGTCAATATTGTGACCTCCTGAACACAGCTGGAGAAGCTTAGCATTTCCCACACATTTCTAGGGCACAGCTCTGGGGATATGCTATCAGAGATAGGCAAGCATATCACAATCCAGATCTTTCTGAGCCACACTATGGATTTTCTGCAGGTTACAGAAGGGATGACATAACTGTTCTCTTCCAAGGAACAGTAGAGTGAAGATGCTCCATTTTCCCTGCTACCTGCCTGACACCAACATCAGTAGTGTGGTCTCACCAGTGACAAATCCACTCTACCATGAAGCAGCTACGGTCCCATCCTTCCCACACCTCCGGCTGCCCCTGCTTGGAAGTGTGCTAGCAGAAGACTAGCAAATAGAGCAAACCCAGAAGACGCTAATGGCTCTTCCTTGATTTGGAACCATGCCACAGACCTTGCCAATGTTCTACAAAAAACGAGGCAAACCACTGTGTCTCTGACTACTTATGTCATTTGTGCTTCATATTCTCCTGCTGGCCTTCTCCCAAACAAACACAGCCCCAAATTCTCCTCGCAGGCCAATGCACTGCGTCCCAGTCAGGGAAGAAGTAGCTCTCACCCATGCAGGTTTATGCACGTTGCATTTCCTATTTGATCCTCACCTACAGTTTTTAATCAATCTGTAGATTTCTTTTGTCAGTAGTAAGTAGAGTGGAACATTTCCTTCCCCAGGGTGCAGTTCTGTAGCATAATGCTTTTCATTAATAGATGAGAGGGGGAAGCACAGAATGTGGTGATTTTGGGTCTGAACATTTATGATGTGGCAAACTAATGAGTTAATGTCTGGGTAGGCAAGGGGGGAGGGCATATGGAGAAAGCCAGAGGGCCGCTGTCTATGAAATGGATCTCTTCTAGCCTCAAGTATAATGCTCTGGATACAGCAATTACTGCAAGCTGTTCCACAGACCAGATAAACAATGAATCAAAGCCAGGCTAGTGGTATCTGAACTCATGCATGAGGAAGATGCATTATAGAGCATAGTTTCAATTGTATTTGCTAGCTCCACTTGTGAATTAGCCAGCTATGATAAATGTTATCATGCTGCTGGTTGCTCTTCATTTCTCAAAGTGAACTAAAAGGCAACACAGCTTGGATCTGAATATTAATTACCAATTAAATTGCAGCATTACTCTTTCTTTTACCCTTTCACCCTCCCAATCTGTTGTGGGTGTTAATGTATGGCAGACAATACACTGTCAGAAAGCAAGGTGAGGGAGAGCTTTGGGATATTTATTAATTACAATATTCACAGAAGGAGAGATAAACAAAAGCTGAAGGCTCCAGGGATAGTGGCTCCAGCCTAAAATTAGCAGGCAGCTTTGGATGACTGGATTCCATAAACCAAAATACAGTTGCATAAATTATACAGGTTGACTGTTGTCTTTAGGTTTTTCTGCTCCTCATTAGGTTTAGGATATAGTATCTAGTAGTAAATACAAAAAGGCTTATATGCCAGTTTCAGTAAAGGAGTATAAATTAGGACTCACTGCTTAGATACCATGTTGGAAATCTGTGTAAGAAAAAAAAATACCCTTACAGTACTTTTATTTCCCTGTAGCTTACCAATTGACAGCAATATCAACTCATCAGCTTCAGAAAATGGTCCAGCAAGAGTGAGGTCAGCAGCTGTAACATCCACCTAGAGACTTCGTGGAGCTTCCAGTGTAACTGGGACACAAATGCTGAAAGCTCTTCAATTTGAAGCTTTATGTTGCACTTTTCCCCAAAGGAATACTAATATGTATATGTACATGACCTGGAAATTTGTGCAAAGGACAGTATGGTTTGACTGAAAATCAGTCAGAGGCTTTGGAGAAGCCTCTTTGGGGAAAAGAAAAAAATTACATTTTCCAATTAAATGAAAGATTTAAGACCAGTCTGAACAGGTTTAGCTTTAGTAAAGTGTCCAGTGGCTTCAGAGGAAAGTTCTGCCATGCCAGGCTTCAGAGAAGGAAAGAGTTTACTAACACCCTACTGAGCCCTTGCTTTTGGAAGCATCAGTAAAGGAAAGAGGATCACTAGCACAATACACCACAAGGAACCAGCAATGCTCAGGATGGGCCAACTGAATAAAGCCCTGGTTTCAATGAAGACAGCAGCAAAAACCTGACTGTTGAAGCAGGAACTCAATGAATCTCCTTACCAGCAGTAATCAGTAAAGCACTGTGGTATAGACCTCGATGAGCAGAGGGCAGTCTATCTCCCAGGCTTATTCTATCCAGATCAAACCACAACAGTCTTCAGTACTACCTGACCATGATTTCAGGTGGAAATAACACAACTACTCCTGCTGCTGAGAACAATTATTTTATTTCCTACTTCCTTTTTGCCCTCCTCCTACTTTTTGGGACAGTGAAAGTTCTTTTGCTATGTTCACGATCTACATCTTAAATAACTGAAACCTGCATTTTGGCAAAGGGTACCATCTGTTTTCATGGTTTTAATTCATCTTAACATCTCAGATTAGCTAGCATAAGAGTCTCAGAGCACCTTCCATCTATAATCAGTTTTTCTGCGTCCAATGTCATTCCATTTTTTCAGTGTTGATGTACTGCTGTGATGGCTAATCCTTCTCATACAACCAAGTTGGATACCAAAGTCGTATGACCTGCAGGTTGGTCAGAAAGACAATATTTCTTTTTTCAGTTCTGTGGGTATTATGCATCTCTAGTTAATGATAAGTAGCAGTGGTGTGATTCTCATTGTAATTTGTGCAATATTTCAGGCACTGATAATGTCCTGTTGAAATATGCATTAAAAAGTCCATAACATTAGTGTAGTGGACACACTCCAACACATCTCTCTGACCTGGCTTCCTCAAAAAAAATTTAAATGACTGTCTTAATTAGATCCTAATATTATCAGGAATATTACATAAAGCTAAATGAGAAGATAAACTTCAGCTGAAAACTGTTTCCACCCAAGCCCCTGTCCTCTGGTCTGCAAACACCAAATTGTTCTTGAACACTTTCATTCTCCATCTTGATTCTACTGACTGCTCTTTTTTTAGCTTTTAGCAATAAATGTTGCTAAACAAAAGCTTTCAAACCTGTCAGAAAAACAAGGAATTGCCTTGTTTGGGTTTTATTCACAATAATCTTGATTACTGCCCTGGAATTTCTTCGATTGAAGCACTAGGAAACTAACGAGACAACCTACAAACAGCCTACAATACAGGAGATTAACTTGGCTACTTTCCTTTCTTTCTTTTTAATAATGTTGTTGATCTTGTCCTAATGAGCTGTTACAGAGAAAACCAAACTGAAGTCTACTGACTAAGGTCACTGTACATCTTACCCATACATTAGCAACCAAGAAGCTGTTGTACCTTTCAAGCCAAACACCCCTTCTACACTTGTCCCACTACAGTCATCCCTTTATAGCTTATATTTGTACAAAGTTCTGGCAAAGCAGGCCCAGTTAGATCAGTCAGCATCTTCTTTACGCAGCAATGAAGCCCAAGCAGAGCCTTGTGCTTGCATTGTTCTATTAAGTTTCCTCTTTAGCTTCCATATCACAGCATGCTTAGTCAAAGCTATTTTGGTGCTTCACTGATCAAACTGATTTTTCCCTTTGATGATAATATGAAATATGATAGGCTAATAGGGTTGTTATATAATCAAAGTTGACAGCAGGGAGCTAAATTTGTGTTGTTTTGATGAAGAGCACATTAGTGTGACATAAATAGACTAATCTCATTTATTATTATTATTTCTAATGCTTAATAATAGGGAAGGGTAGGGGAAATAAGACTCTGGGGAGCAAGAGTGCATCACAAAGTGATAGCAGATGAAACATAGGGCAGGTATTTTGGATATTAGGATGTCTTCTCATAAGCTGCACTACTACTACCTGCATCTAAGCTGAATTTAAAAAGAGGAAGAAACAATCAAGAGAGGTTGTTCTGAAAGAAATAATGTCTTAAGTGAAATAAAACTACCAGAGAAAAATTTTCTATGAAAAGCAGTGCTGTGGGAAGAAAACTGGTATTCGCAATAAAGAGAGCAGACAAAAATCATCTCACCTTCCACTAACAGATTTTTCATGTGTAACTGAAAAGCTGGGATTTAACCTTGCACAAAAGCTTCCCTTTCACAATACTGTCTGTTTCAGTTCCAGACAGCCCAAGTCGTTATCCACTCATCAGTCAAGAACCAAAAAAGCAATGGAAAAGAGAGGCATTTTGAACATATTTTCACCTGGTGTACTGATGTGTACACACCAGAGTTCTTGTATTCGTGGCTGCTGGCAAAGCAAAGCCCTGCAAGAGCTCATGCGAACATCTGCATGTGTGCACGCTTGCCAGGCAAATGAGATGTCTTACTGCTTTGAATTCTCATACATAACAAAAATACAGACTGGACAGAATTGCAACTTCTTAAGATTTCTTAAGGCAGAAAATGATATAAATGTATTTTAAAATCCTAAGGAATGCAAATACATTTTAGCAAAACTCTCATGTACCCACTCATCACAGCTTTTAGACTTAGATGTATTACTACAGACATCTACCCTGGCTCCTGCATAACAATATACATAGATTTCTTCAACCACATCTATAAACTTCAACTAAGCTAAAGCAGAGCTTTTATAAAGCCATTGAGTCTTAATGCAAAGACTCTTAAGTGGCAGATAACCCATGTCATGCCAAGGTAAGTAGATCCTCTGGTTAAAAATCCCATGTATTAAAATTTACTCTTCATTTATGGTTCCAGAGGGAAGATGTAGTAACAAATCAGCTAGAGTGTGTCACAGCTTCTAGAGCTCAACATGATTTACAGGACATTTAATTATTTTTATATGCAGCAGAATTAGAATTTTCCTCTTAAAGGAAAGAAAAAGAAAAAGCTAACTAGCATTTCATGTGGTGCAACCTTTTCTCACAAAACTCTACATTTTTGGCTAAAAGTCCTGTTACCAAAGTTCTTTGTTAGGCAGACAGAGTATCACTTGAGTTCTGCAAAATCCCAAATTTACCCTACTTCTCTTATGTCAAATACACCCATCAGCTGTATGTGATACAGATACATACATTCCAGGCATTCTTTTTCTTATCTTCTTTTCAGGGAAAGAAGCCTACATTTATTTGCACTTCTGGAATATCACCAGCAAAAAGTACAAAAGCAAATTTTGACAGCACTGGGAACCTTGTGGGCCACCCTGGTGGAAACCAGCTTCTAGATGGCAACCACTGAGGTGGTTTAACATATCCTGAAACTGCTTTTCTACGTATGCTTGCTTCAGTACTTCTGCGATCAGCATTTGCTTTCAGACACAGTATCAGCACCACAACATCAATGCAAGCAGCATACTCTCCTACTGTGCTGAAGGATGCTATCCCCACGTGTTAGGCAGAAAAAGTCCTAAGTAATTTCTTCACTAATCTTACTGGAGGTTTTCATGCCACAGCAATTTACAATCCTAAAGGAAGCTGCACAGGGTAGTCAAACTGATAGATACTTGCCTTTCATTTACTTGTTGAAATACAGATATGGAAATTAGGAGAACATGAACACATTTGACACGGCTAATAATCTAAAGCCAGGGAAAAGAGAACATAGGAGGAATGACATTCCTTATTTCTCCTTATTAATGCTCTTTAAAGATGCCTCTTTGAAAGATACCAACACCCATCAGCACACAGAGCTCAGAGATGGGGCTTGTACAAAACCACACCATCTAGTTTTAAGAAAAAATAAAAAAGAAAGGGATTATTGCTTTTACACTGACAGCACTAAATGATAGAATCAGCAGGAGATGATTAGTGCCAAAAAACGATGGGGTTTGTATGGGGAGTTAACACAGAAGGTGATTAAAAGGTAGGATTATATCAGAGACAAAGGTGCAGGTTTATACAACTCCCAGTCCTACCCCTGTCAAATCAAAGATAAATCTCCCAGAGCACTAAATCCCATGTAATCATTGAAAATTCCCATTGTCTTAAAAGGGAGCTGGATTAGGCCTCTAATTCAGTTCTGTAAAGTCTGTTTGGTCCAGATTAACTGAGAGATGGACAATTTCCAAGGAACTACTCTGCAACATGGTCTCAACATTCTCCACTGCAACATGCCAGAGCAATCACTTCCAATGTTACCCTCCAAACACTGGAGTAAAACTGCTTTTGCCCATGACTGCTAAATGCCTTTTGCCTTTCCACTTGGCAAAAAAGCAATATCACATCTAATCTCACAAGTTCCCAGTGAGCCAAACACAAGATACTGTCCCTTGAATTCTTCCTGAGACCAACAAAGGCTTTCCATTATTTACAAATCAAAAGCATTTAGAGACAGTCATCTTTTAAATTTAAAACAAGGAATGCCCTTTCACTGTTAAATAAGAAAAAAATATACATCCACCTATTTATACCCATCCTAATCCAAGCATTCCAAAAAAATATGATTCCTATTCATGCAGGTAATTGCTGCACATAATAATAATAATAATAATAATAATAATAATAATAATAATAATAATAATAATAATAATAATTTTATAAATAAAATAAAAATAACAAAATACACTCTTTAGTTTCAACAATTCTCTCAATTTCTCTTAAAAATTTGACTTGAAAATTGTTGGAACATTTGAAAATTATAAACTTAAATATAGTTAAATCAATAGGATTATCTGCTTTTGATTATTAATTCCATTGCTAGTTTTTCTTGTGTTTTTATTATGCATACCGGTTTTACAAAGTGCATGCTTTATTTTGTTTTATTTTTTTCATGTTTGAACTGGCAAGCTAAATTGAGCCATCTTGTCCTGCCTTTTTAAAATGTTAATGCAATCTAAAATCTAGCATTAAAAAATTTACCATGATACACCTGGCATATTGACTGCTTATGGCGCATGCTTGTCTTGGCAAAAAAATAAAACAAATTGGCTCCCTCCCAGACTCCCCATTCCTTTTGGAAGCAATCTAAAAGTTAAAAGCAGGCTGGAACACAATTGCTTCAAGGGAAAAAGAAAATAATACCTGATGCTTTAATTTTTGTCAGATGGCACTAGTTGTGGAATTGCACGCACACGCACCCAACACGCACGCAAGCACACACACACACGCTGCAATCTGCTCATGAGGAAAATAGTTTATTAGGTCAGGAGTGCCAGTGGCACATGAAGGCTCCCAGCTGTGTGTGCAACTTTGGATTTGGTACCCACTTCACGTCACCTTGAATCCTCTGACAGCCACCGAGGGGGATAATGTAAGGCATACTTTGCTGGAACAGTAATAATCCATGCTTCATGCTCAAGAGCTGAGTCTCAGAGGAGGATTGGCTTTCTCTGCTCCCTTTGGCCTCACTCCGATTCACTCAAGGAACAAAAACCCGAAACAACAGATAAGAACTGGGGAAAACAAGGAAAGCAAACAAAGACAAATCCTTTTAAATAGACTTTCGCCTTCTCATCAGCCTGTGGTTATCTGTAAAGCTGTGCAACCCAGGTGAGATGGAGCTGACAGGAGACGGGAAAAGGCTATTTTTTAATGTGCTTGGTGAGATCTCCTCTATCTTGTAAGAGATGGAGTGAAAGTACTGGGGGTTCAGCTTCGAGCTGAATGAATTTTGGTGGGACACCACCCGGCTGGTGTACTCATGGGACCTGTAACACATGCAGGAACAAACTGACTGAAGGTCTGTCACTTCAGCCTTGTACCGTGGCCGACCATGCTGGGAGTCCTCTTGGATGTGGATAATCATGCTGTTGCGGTTCCCTGCCAGGGACGCCCGTTCCTCTGCATCCCGCCTCTCGTCCTCGCTGTTCATGGTTAAGAACCTGAGAACAACCAGATTTAGAAATGCCCCAATGACTGTCAACCCCACTAGAATGTACATAAAGCTAAAAGCCACATAGAGAGGCTTCTTTTGAAGGGCCCCTTTGGTCTGCAGGGCCACATAGTCTCCAAACCCTATCGTAGTCAATGTTATAAAGCAGTAATAGTAAGCATGGAAAAAGCTCCATTCCTCGTACTGGGAAAAGGCTGCTGCTCCAATGCAGAGTGTTCCCATGCAGGAGAAGAAACCCACAGTGACCATGTTTTCCATGGAGACCTCAGTGCTCCTCATCCCACAACACTTTTTTATGCGTTTCAAGAGGTACTTGACGAAGGTGTTCATGCGCTCGCCCAAGCTCTGGAACATGACGAGTGTCAGTGGGATTCCCAGAACCGCATAGAACATGCAAAAGGCCTTCCCTGCATCTGTCCCTGGGGCAGCATGTCCATAACCTGGGAAGTGGAACAAAAAAAAGACAGTCAGAAAGGCAGGTGATGACCACAGCTCCCCTTCATGTAAGCCACAGGAATCACAGACTCTGATGCAGCCAGATCCAAAGCTACAGGAGCGCTGCAGTCACACAATCTTTCAACCTCCACATCCTATACTTGACGCAAATAAGACATAGAACAAAGTTGTGCACACCAGAGTGGGAAAGTTGAGAGACTTGTAAGACTATATAATTTTTGTTCTCTAATGAAATTTCAACTTTGTCCTCTACCGCATGTAATAGTGGAACCTTTGGAAACAGACGGATTTTTCCACAGTATTTTTGAGAAGACTTGGAGTTGCTCTGTCCCAAAACCAGAGTACACTAATGGAATCCAAAACCTGTGACTTCTGGCAGCATAGTCTTAACAACATCTGATGACCCACCAAGCAAAGAAACGCCTTTCCAAACTCTTCCATACCGAACAATCTGCTCTCCTAAGACATCCCATGAAAGCCACTCACTGCTTGAACATCATAGGACTTCAGGGACTTAATGCCTGTTGCATCTTTAATTATTGAAGAATATACAACTTACCAGCTTGTTTTATAGCTTTTCAGCTAGTCTGGCAAAAACAATTTCCTCAGAATGATAGACTAATGCAGGACAGAGGATGTAGCACGTTTCATAGCATCGTTTACAGATGGTAAAATCATGGTTAAGTCTTTCTTCTAAATCAAACTGTAAGTGGGGAAGAGGCTGTTTGGAAATTATCCTTTCATTTCTTCACATGACACTGCTTTAAAAACTTACGTTTCCTACAGCTAAGGTTCTAAGTGACAGTACCAAAATGGGATGTCTGGGACTCACCTAGCCATGGTGTGCATTGACCATGTGGTTACTGCTGTCTAGATTCCCCTTAAAATCAATGAATAGAAATATGCTCTTCAAAAGTGCTGTTCCTCTCATCTATGCCTAAGTGTCTAAAACATGTCAATGAGTTATTCTCAGGAGACACCTATTTCTCTGCAGTCATTATTACAGAAACCTTGGGACAGAACTCAGTTCAAAATTAATCTATCTAAATGTTGGTATTTACATGTGTGCTTAGGTGACCAAACAAAGATTTAATGAAAACAGGCAGTAGGGAACTATTTAACTGACCATTCCAAGTCTACCTTATGGCAAGATGAAGAGGTATCTAGCATCATTTGAGACTCCTGATATCTCAGGACATCCATTGAGGGCTGGCAGACGAAAGCATACAGCAGACCCACACTCTTACAGATCAGAAGCTGGAGGCCAGGCAGCACCTGAGATACTCAAGGCAGAGCACACCATGGCCATTGACTGCAGACCATTCCCCTGATACTGCCTCAGCCCTGCCCATCCCTTTAGACTCAAGTTATGGACCTGATGCTCTGAATTTGTCTTATCCTTTCTTTTGAAACTGCTGACACTGTCCAATCTCTCAGTCTCCCGTGGTAAAAGATTCCAAGAAGTTCATTATCTGCTTGTGTGAAAAGGTACTACATGATTTCAAGTAGATTGCCCTGTTTCAACTAGTGTCCCTTAGCTCTAGTATTGAAGTTCTACACCTATCTTATCTACCACTTTCATGACTTCATCTAAACTCAGCTTTATCTCTGTTCTCAGTTTTCTCTTGTCTGAACTGGAGCCATAGTCTTTTTAGCTTATATAGCAGAAACCACATTCCCTTTTTTGCACCTTCTCTAGCTCTGCTACATCAGTTTTGAGGTGCAGAATCTGTAACTCTCATAGCCCTCAGGATGTGGGCACACCACAGTCTGCAGTTTTGCTAGAACTGAAGTTTGAACACCAGGCAACCTTCAAAATGAAAAGCAACAGTATACAAGAGAAATAAAATGAGAAAACCAACAAGAATGCTTTCCAAGAAGCGATAGTTTTTTCTTTATCTCAGTTCCTAGTTACTGGCAGATGGACAGGACTTAAAAACCAAATTACAAAAGAAGCACATAACTCAAATAGGAAGTTCTTTTCAGGTTACAAAACAAGGAGATTCACTCATTGCATTGGACCAGGTAGCCTGTTCATCATAAAAAGCAGTTTCTAAATTACCTGGAAAGGGAGCATCTTCAATAGATTGATGCTGGGTTTGTTCCACCTGACTGTCCCTCAATAAAGGCTATAATTGCCTCTCATTACTAAGATCAGCTTTTGAACTAGAGGGGTGTTAATTAAACCAGGGACATCTTTCCATTTTATAGCTTTAGTTACAGCTGATAAAGAGAAGGAGATCTTCAGAAAATGTGATTTTCCAGATGGTTGCAGAGATGGCAGTTGGCAGAAACAGCTTTCACTTTGGGTTCTAAAGAAAATGGTTGGGGTAAAAAAAGACTTCTTTTAGTATCACTATATCCCTCTCACTAAAGATATCTACAGGGAGGGTTTAGGAAGATTATGAAACATTAATATTATATGCTTACACACTATCTCACAATTGAACATCTAAGATTTGTCACAGACTTTGTAATTAATTGGGACTCACAGCTCTCCTGTAAGACAGGAATATATCCATATCCCTGTTTTACAGATAGGAAAGCACAGACACCAGCAGGCTATAATTACTCTGAAATTCACATAGGTAGACAGACTATCCAGAAATTTTGATTTCTATTCTACCCCATGTCATACTCACTTTCCACAATATTAGATGTATTTCACTGTATTTTCCACCATGAAGCTGGGATGGACTTTATTCATGAAGCTGGAATAAGACTTTGCAAATAGATTCATGTGCAGGGGATCAGAGTCATATATTTCTCCAGTACAACACAGCTTTAAGGAACAGGCACATCAGTCATTGCCTTCAACACTATGAAATGAGGGGTTTCAAAACACACCAGAGAAAAACTTAACTCTCCATTACTTTAGCATTACAGAATCTATCCAGCAATACACAGAACAATGCATGAAAAGCAAACTCACGTTCTCTGAAATTCAGTAAATATCAGATTTAAACCCCTGTCTTCTTAACATCAGAGACTGCCTCTGGGAACAAGGAGGTTGTCAGTGATTGCCAGAAGAAGAGGGGCACAAAGGATCATTAACTCCAGGAAGTAGCCCTCTGCCGTACAAAGGGTCAGTCTCCAAGATCTTGGGTTTTACTGTGTCAAATAACAGCAGAAGCAGAAGCAACTGCTGTGGTAGCAGATTTCAGCTACCAAAATGGAGTCTAACTTTGCCTTCATGAATGCCACAGCCCTTTACCAGGGTATAAAGAGATGGCTCTGAGTGAACCTTGAGAAATGCAAGGCTTAAAGACAAACAGAGAGGTTAAACATAACATTGGTATTTCTCATTGTTCTGTGATGAAGAAAGAAAAAAAAAAAAGATCAAATAGAAGATCTTAAATTTAGGTGTAGCAAATGCATCCCCTAGCAAGCCTAATAAGACTGAAATAACAGTGAATAAAGTATAAATGCTTTACACTGGAGCACACCTAGGTAAATACTACCTATACTACTCTAATATAGCAATGTAACCACAGCAGGAAGGCTCATCTGGTATTTAGTGAGATATAATTTGAATGACCAATGACAGTCTAAATAACTTTCACCTTGACTGGAAGTGATGTCATTAGCACTCTTTTATAATCCCTCCCAGCTGCTTAGACTTTTAAGACAGAACTCATCTGGGTTGGCACCAAGAATAATATTTTGGCATGAAGAAATGTCATGGAGTTACTTCAATTCTAGACTGCAGAGCACCAATGCACCACAAAACTGTCTTCACCTGCAGCTGCAAGCATCAAGTAGAAATCTGGGAAGGTGTTGGCAAGGGAGGCAAAAGGTCAGACCATAAGGGCTGACATCAGATTACTCTGTTGAGGTCCTCCCTGCCTTTGATTTTTCCAGGCCTTGTTTGTTCTTCAGTGGAAAGCTCTTGAAGATCATGTGTATCTGCATGTAATTCCAGAAAAGAAGACTGCTTTCTTGTTTGCCAGAGTGTATCTATGAGTCTGGGGAAAATCCACTCAGGCTCCTTCAAACTTGTTTTTCCATAGTGTCTTTCAGATGAGACACAGAGAGAAATTCCTCATTACAATCTATTTGAGGTCCATTCAGGAGGACAAGCCAAATAGCTTTTATTTCTAAAGGGATATTGTGGTGGGGTACCAGCCCATAACCTTAGAGTACAGTGGAACACAGTGCACATCTATCCTGAATCCAACAGTGACCACAAGCAGATAGCTGTGGAAGAGTACAGGAATGGTACACAGTTCCCCTAAGCATTCGTTTACCAAGCTTCATCATTTGGAGCACAGGGATTTCCTAAGCCAGACATGGTTTCACTGATTTTAGTAACACACAATGGATTTCTTTTCCATGAGCTTTTCTGTAACTGTCCCTTGAATGTGTATAAACTTTTAGCACCCAACAAGAAGGTCCACAGATCAACAATGTGTGCTTTAAAAAACACACCATCACTCCTTTCCTTCTCTCCCATTAGTATCACCTGATGTCCCCACCTGCCCTACAGAAGACACTAGGAACAATCATTCCCTATCCCCTTCTTTGTCACTCATGATTTTATGGACATTTTAACAAGAAAAATGCCATACCTGGATTTAGGGCCTAAGCAAGTATCTCTGGCACTGTTATGTGGACAGACCAGCTTGCTTAGATCTACTTCAGTGATCTTTGCATCACACTCACCTGCAGGGTATAGACAGGCCCATAACATCTGTCTTGTCCTCCAACACATTCTCTTAAACACCACCTTGCTTCTGGGGCAAAAAGGGTCTCAATAAACAGTTTCATGCTATTGCAATGATGCAGACATCCAAGAAGAAGTAAATCCATAAGAAAAAATAAAACATTATGGGGAAAAAAGTCCTGAATACATTCAGTGTGTTTCATCTATTTAGTGACCACCTCCAACAGTACAAGGCAAACTAAACTGGGACAAGGAATGGATTCCACCACCAATCTATTATTGTTCTAAAATCATTAGCAGCATTCCTGTTATGGCTTTACCAATGAGCACTGTTCCAGGCAATGTCTATTCCCAGTCCACCCATGGAGGTTAACTGGCCAGGGACCACCGCAGCTAAGCAGTACATATGTTTAGCTGTTACCAGCATTCCACACACCATCTCTGCTGACCTCCATGTCTTACAAAACACAGGTCCTGCTCTACTTAGTAGCATAGATGGAGCCTGAGTGGTGCACAGCAAAGGGTGTTTTTCTACAGCAGGCTCTGTCAGAGTTTGGGAGAGGTTTGTCTCTAGATGTGCACTGGTATCAGGCTGAATACACGGGCAATGTTGAAAGAAAAAATTAAATGTGGTAAGGGTAAGTTATTTATAGGGTGTGAGCAGGCCAGTCTGTAGCAGCCTCAGAGCAGCCTCATTCACTTTCACATTTGATGTTTGAGACATCTTGACTCTTGAAGCAACACTGAGTTATTCATGAGGGATGCTTTATTTTTTCTCAGGAGTAGGTTTCTTGCCTCATTCATCTACACATCATTCATTTCTGTGATGGAGGTTTGGGCCTGGTCATCCTTGGCAACAGCCACTGGAAAGAAAAAAACTATTCCATCTCTGTGACTCAAACCTTTCTTACTCATGCTGGCAGAGGTCCTGGCCATGAGATAATGAAATGAGGGTAACAGCACCTGTTACTCAAATGGGCAAGCATAATTCAGATTAAAGCATCTTCCTGATGTCACACACTTCAGTTCAGAGGTTCATCTATGTCAGAACACTGCCACAGAAAACAGGCTGGCTCACCACTGCATCTGCTGCTCATGCTATCAGCAGGGAGAAGAAACAATGCAGCCTTCATGGTGCAGATGAAAGAGGTTTCAGTAAGGATCAGGTAGATGCTTTATCCAACTTAATGGTAGTAACTCATTTAGCAGGACAAAGGCTTTTTCCTGTAAGGAAATTGAGAGCACATGATGGGTGCTGCTGTGTAACTACAGCAGCCTCCCAGCACATGAACACTGCTATCCACTCTCTCTTCCTGCTCCCAAATGAATGGGCTCTCCCTGAATGCTGCTGCCTTCTTCCCCAAACATCTCCAGGACTCCCTTCTCTTCCATTCTTTTGTAAGTCATTTCATTGCAGCACATAAACTCAATAAACTCTGTTACCTTGCACAACTTCCACTTCCATGCACAAAACACAGTCTGCAATATCAGGTCAAAGTGTGGCACATGGCTCCCTATAGGAACACACATCAATATGGGGCTATATCACCCTGTGTTGTGAAGATGTGGACATTGCGTAAGAGGAGGATGTGATAACCCCCAGCCGCAACTTCAAACCTGAACTCCCACGACAAGGTCAGCAGAGCTGACTCCTGCTCTGTTGCAACTGCTTCCATGTCCTAACTGCACAGGAAAGGCTATGCCACCTTGCAATCATCACTTTGCATCGCATTGAGATCTGCAGAAGACCTCCTGTTCCGGGCAGGAGGAACATAGCAGGCTTCCCTCATTTTATTTTCTCCACTATGAGCACAGATGTCTGTTCTTAATATTGGAACCAAACTTTGAAGATGTTAAGGGAAAGCATCTTCAAAAGCAGCTCTGGCCAGCTAGGCAGGCACAAATATATGCACAGGCATTGGCCAGCAAGGAAGTAAGGAAGAGAAGAAATGGATTTTCGCTGTAATCTGCTGGCCAGCAGGTGAAGACACAGACAAAGCAGATCTTGCAGGCAGGAGGGCAGCCCTGACCTATGCACAGCTGGAGTTTGGGCAGACAACTGTAGTCTCATAAATTACCCCCTGGTGCAACCATTTCTGTAAGCTCACCAGGCACACTGGATCTACTGCCTGTCAGTAAACTCAGTGTGTGACAGTCCAGGAGGAGAGCTGAAGGGCTCATCCAAAAATGACAAGTAAGACTACTGCTCAGTCAAGAGTGACAGCTTCCCTCTGCCACATTTCCTCACTCCCTCCCTTGGCCTAGTCTCCACACATTGCCTCCTGCTTTATGAAACCTGAATCTCCCACTCTGCAGCATAACTGACAGTAATCTTTTACCCATAGCTTTTCCTTCAGCCACACCAAGCTGCAGTGAGCACCAACATGGAACATGCTTTGCATTGCCCAAACTGCCTGTTGGCATAAATTCCCTCCCCAACCATTACCAGATTTTGCTAAACCATGTCCCCCCCCTTGGAAGACAAAGCCATTGGTAAAGTATAAAATCAGCTGTGCTTGGGCAACTGCTTAAGGACATAGCTCTGAACTCTTAAAGCAATAATGGCTGAGGGCATCAACTATGACAGCCTTTGGGGTAGTCCTCTTGTGGATGTAGCTTGGGAAGGCATGATTCTCACACCAATTTAAATTTCAGAAGTACAACAGCAGCAAATTAGTGACCTAGTCATGCACTGCCATGGTCATTTCTGATTCTGAGTACTTCAGATTTGGCTCATTTCATCTGGAAATCACACACAATACAGTTAGGTACTCCTTGCAAGAAGTTGCCCCTCTAGAGGAGACTTCTTTTGGTTTGCTTAAGATGATCAAATCAAATAAGGTCACCTCCATAGGACACATGAGAGAACTGCGTTTCAGAGATTCTCAAATTTATTCCTCCTTCCCTGCCTGGATTCCAAAATCAACAAGTACATGGGGCAGTCTCTCATCTGCCCTGTCAGATGCCTGCCTGTGAGGGGGGGACAAAGTTTTCCAGTTCATTAGGGGAGGGCAGTTAGAAGTGCTGATGATTCTGTCACATGCCCATCAT
Source organism: Indicator indicator (assembly GCF_027791375.1). Taxonomy (NCBI): domain Eukaryota; kingdom Metazoa; phylum Chordata; class Aves; order Piciformes; family Indicatoridae; genus Indicator; species Indicator indicator. The sequence continues at coordinate 20,153,776 of NC_072021.1, forward strand.
AGCTGTGTACCCAGGCAGTTCCCACCTTCCCCACAGATGTAGAGACCTGTGAGTTTCTGTTTCACCAGGAAAAGATCTTGTTTTTCTCCTGAACTTACACCCCAATGGGAGACAGCTCCCCTGTTTTGAGAGAGATTCCTTCTGCCTAATGTGGAAGCACAGATCTGGCCATAACAATTGGCCCTTTCAGGTACCGCCTGGGTTAGTGCATGAAGGAATAGGTTTGTAAGTTTAAAAGACGACATGAGAATTTTTCTTTTTTAGTTGCTTTATTTTCATTTCTTGATAAGGACAAGTCACCAATATCTGTACCTCTGCCCATCTGTTTTTCTTCCCCAAAAGTTCTGAAGCTGCTGACCAATTTACACCGCTTGGAAGAAGTTGTAATGTGAGCTTGATAGTAATCTGTTCTGCTGGGCCTGCCATCTGGCCAACCTGTAAATACACATAAAAGGGCCAAAAATTCAACACACACATAGTGAAGCCCCAGCTGCAGTGTGATCAGCTCTTTATCTGGCCAGTTACAGGAAAGAAAGAGAAGCTGGGGGTCCTGCAAGGTGGGGTGAGATGTAAGGGCATGGGAGAAAACTGCAGAAATAGGTTGTCTCCATCATCTTACAAGAGAACATGTGAGGGAATCTCTATGTGCCTGCAAGAATGCTGATGCAGATCAGGATTGAAGAGAACTGGGGGACTTTGTGGAGTTCACAGGAAATCAAGGCTTGATTATTGCTGCTGCTCAAGAAACTACTTGTTTCTAGCAGAAGATAAACTTGAAAAACACTGCTTTAATAAAAACCAAAATATTTGAGACTTCTGCATCTCTCTACGTTTGTTGTTCTTTATTTTTCCCCTCTGCACATGAACCTTTTCCACTTTTTCTGTGCAAAATGTACACTATAAAGGTTTTTACTAAAAAAGGTCTGTAAATGACAGCAGAAATTTTCGAATGGCCACATGAAATCACTGACAACCTTTTCAGTCATTTGTATGGCATACAAGACCTGAACATGTCAAACCTCCTCTTGTTGAGCAGCCTCTACTTTTACTGCTTAGATAAGAGATCTCTGTAATCACTGACAAGTCTTTTGAATAAGATAAAACAGCATCCAAGGTAATTGCCACCTAGTGTGCACTCCCCAGGAAATCAAGGATGCCAACACTTACCAGTTAATATTGTCCAGACATGACATTGTCTACACATAGCTGCAACTTCCTCTGTTTCAAAAAAGAGGCTGGGAAGAGGGCAGAAGTTGCTCTCCTGCTCTGTGAGAAGACTAACGTTGTAAACAGCAGTCATTTGGGCCATGTTTCTTGTGTACCATTTCCCAATTCCTCCCAAAACCAACAGCAGCTCTGTTTTGGATTTCCAGCTGGGCAGTAGATGACAGCTCCCTGGACTGCATCTGAGCCTGGCCACCTTTCTGAAGAAATCAACAGTGGTAGAAGTCATCAGAGAGGCACAATACCAGCAGAGTCTATGTGCATCACAGGGACACAGCAAGAGGGATCAGCCAACAGGCTGGACTCTTGTAACAGCAAGAAAAATAAACCTCCAAGGTCCAAGGACAAGCAGGTTGATCACAACTCTTTGGAGTTCATACACCTTGGAAGCTCTGTGGTAATACCAAATGATCAAGTTTTCTGGAGCCTGCACACCACCACCTCACTGCAAAACCTCTGCATCTGAACCAGTGTGTTTTGTATCTCTTTGGCACGGAGATGCAGTCAGGTGACTGCAAAGCCCTGTAGCACCTCTGAGTCAACATTTCCCTGTGCTATTTCTGACTTCTTCTGCCTCTCCGTTCTCTGAAACAGTCAAAGGATTGACCTGAGGCTCACATCACATCTAGTCCCAAGACAAATCATGCCCAGAACAAGTTCTCAATCTGAAGAGAATCGTAGCAACCACTAGGAAAAGACTTATCAGGTCCTGTTATCCATTCCCAGGGGCCAGCATATGATTGTTCCCTACAATATATTCTCCAGGGCTTTGTCCAGTTTTGTTTAAATGATTGAAATAACAGGGTTTCTGCTCTTTCCCTCAGGAAATTATTCCCTGTCTAGCAGATCCAACTCTTAGGAAGGTTTCTTTGATACACAGCCTTTATTTTTCTACGATGCTTTTTTATCACAGAGTTCTTTTGCTAGCCCTCAATCCAACACACCCCATTTCTCTCCATCCTTACCCGTTCCTTTACACTTCTTGGAGACAGTCACAGCTTCATCCCTTAGTCAACACAAGCTATAAACAGCTCTTTGGTGCAGAATGCTGCAGCAAGGAAGACAATAGGTGTTTCACAACATATACCTAGATTCAGATTTTAAATGTTTCTCCAGAAGAAGCTGCTTATCTGATCACTTCATTGCAGTTGTTTGAGATCCATCTTGCTCTTCAGAAGATTTCAGGATCTTTTCTAGAGTTGCACACAGTCCTTATAGATGCAGGACCATGGTAGCAGGGTTATCAGTTCCCTGGAATGCAAAATACCCTCTTTGAGTATATAGGGTCTGACTAGCCATTACTGACACCCCATTAGTATAGCATCATGTCCTGATTGCCCAGCAAACATTTCCTGATGCTGTCATTTCTTTACATCCCAAAGACTCCTTCAACAGCACATGTGTGATTGCAATAAGTATTATTTTTCTTCAGTCTCCTCTAGAAATAGCAATTTGGGTGGCAATATTAATAGTTTTCTATAACAAATTTTGGTTCCTTCAAGTTTACTGGCAATGATCTGAAACTCTCCATGATGGGGGAAGATGAAGGACTAACCCCCTGCAGAGTTGGCAGGATGATCCAAACAGCACTCTGGGAGATCAGGGGAAAATATATTGTAAAGGAGTGTAGGGGCTCACATCTTAACAAGAGGCCAAAATGAATGGGTTTCTTCTTCCTTTACTATGCTGTGATGACAGAAAAGCACAAGAAATTTCTGATTTCAATTTCTTCAAATGGTTAGTTCTTTCCAAACTAAAAACTCATCATGTCTGAGACTTTGTGAACAGGATTCTGCTCTCTAACCTGGTGGATGCTGGAGACAGCTCCCACTCTGACACAGCCAGGGTCTAAGAAGCTCAATCTCAACAAAAGCCCTGCTAAACAAATGTTACTAAAGGCCAGCATGCAGCAGAGTGGCTCAAATCATTAATGAGGTAGAAACCACATCCTCTGAGCCTGTGATGTCACTGTCCACTGCAGATCACAGAGCTGCTTGCAAATCAGTATGGCATCAAATGCTGTCAGAGCTGGTCTGGTGAAACAGATGCAGTGGGACATTCAAGAAAGTGGTTCAGCTGTGCTTTCACTGAAGTAATTGCATTTCACCTCTATGACTTTCCTCTCCGTGTAGCTAAGAGACTTAGAGAACTTGCCTGGAGTTTCCTCATCTGTTTTTATTTTATGCTCTATCTACTGCAAATTGTTCCCACAGAGAAGAAAAAAAAAAGATCTTTTCAAACTTTAAAAAACTACTAATAGGCACATGGCCTTTTGAGCAGATTCTCCTTTCTGCTGTCTGAGAAACCAGGGCTTTCCCCATTCAGAAGGGCAGCTAAAGGAAAGGCTTCCCATTCCCACTGTGCTCAATTTCAGTCCCTGCTAGAAAAAAATGCCAGCAAACCACTTGGGAGACACATCTTTAACCAATACAGATAAAGTGGTAGAGGCTCTAGACAAAGTTACGCAGATACAACACTTCTTCTAGGGTAGTCTACATCTTAGCAGGTGAACCACCAATTCCTCTTCCTTCTCCTTTGCTTCCCATTCTCTGTCCCTTCATGACCATAAGGGATTAGCCAGATCAAAGTACATTTTCCTGCATCTAGATCTTTGCAGCCATAGACTTCTCTATAACAGTCTCTATAACACTGAAAAAAAAGCAATCCCAAATACATCTTCTGGCTCCAGCTGGCTGCAGTTTTGGCCAAGGCTATTTTGCCTGCAGATACTCTAATTTTGCAGAGGCAGAAGTTCAAACCTGGCTTCAGTGACCTAACAGCCAAAGCAAGTGGAGTCCATCATGATCTTCCCATTACATCACATATAGACTGAGCAGTAATTCAATTGGATTTACAGATAGATTTCATGAAAGAGGTACATGTATTTCATTGAGGAAAAAAAAAAAAGAGGGGAAAAAAGACATTTTTGGAAGTCAAAACCAAGAAAGTTAATGGAAATACATTGCCAAACACCTCTGTCCTGATCAGTTTTCTGTTGAGCCAGTTGGAACTTGGAAGTACATTTATCCTTGCGCTTTCAAACAGAAGAGCTGATCTGAGATGTGAAGGTTAGTTTTGAAACAAAATTCAGAGCTGCCTATGGGAAGATTCGCTGGAACTGCAGGATTAGGGTAATTACACCACTGGAGCTAGACTGGTCTAACTCACTGGGTTGGCACTTTCAAATGAAGCCACTCCAACACCCCTTTTTTTTTTTCTGGTAGCAATTTTTATGTCAAAGAAGCAAGTACACACCTGGACCATAGACACCATCAGTACCTCTCCTCACCAAAACAAACCCAGAGGTGTTTCTCATGGGATGCTGTTCTAGCCACAGAAACTGTTAAAGCTAACTCAGGTGTTTCAGGAACTTGAGTGTAAGAGATTAAATTCAGAACTTCCTTTCACATGCAATGAAAATCCCTCTCCTAGAAAGATGGAGGTCCACTTCAGACAGGGCTTCCATCTCCACTAATCAAGCTCTAAGGCTGTTCCAAAAGTCAATGCTTTTAGAGTAAAAAAAATCTTCCTGTTTTCAAATCAAACTTGTTCATGGTCTCTTTATTCTCATAAAAGTAAAGTCCTTAGCTCTGACAGCAATCCTTCCAGTTTGTCTTCCCTTAGTGTAATAAGGATCAGCCATATCTCACCAGTCTGAGTTGGTTGGGGTTTTGTTTTTGTTTGTTTGTTTCCCCCCTCCTAGGACAAATAAACCAGCTCCTGATAGTCTGTTGCATTAGACAGTTCCATATAATTTTGCACCTTTCCAGACTGAATTAAATTTTTTTTGTACATCAACAACCTGAATCTTGCTAGAGAAACAGAGAAATCCAATGTTCCCTTTGTACAGACTTTGAATAGTATTTCATATCATTTTAGACAGATCTTGTATACAGCACTGACAACATTTGAAATAAAGTACCACATCTCAGACCTACCTGTCTTTGTTGGCAGTACTTCAAATCCATGAGATCTTATTTTGTCTCACAGTGATGAAAATAAACTAATCTTTCTTGGTGACCATGAACTCATGGCATTGCAACTCAAGTACACATGAATTCATGGTTTAACTAGAAACAAGCATTTGAGCTAAGCTCCATGCCAGCATTAAACAGCTAGATTATAAAAAGAAGTTTTCCATATACTGCAAGCATCTCTCTGCACATGACCTGTGAAAATCAGGGTGTGCTACTGAATGTTGCAGCTGACAGGCATATTCCAATTAGTTATTCTAAATGTAGCTCAATTTAATCTGCTCAACACTTTTCCAGTTGTTAGCAAATCTTTTCCTGAAACTAGCCTGAGATCTTTCATGTCCTCTTTTATTTCTTTGTTTACAGACATCTACCTTTCCCACATCAGCCACGATAAGCACACTAAGTAGCAAGATTGCAGGAGGCAGTAGAGTGAGACACCATTTAATTCACCTGGCTAGGCATAATCAGAGCAACCTATCCCTTCAGTTTTCTATTCCCAGACAACAGGAAGAGTCCAACTAAGTGAGAAGAAATGGGGAGCCACATCTGAGGAGTTTTCTACTTAAAACCTATACCCATCACCATTTCTCTTTTGCTGGGTGGAAAACTGTCCTACTATATTATTTTAATATCATAACCATGTGTTTTCAATTTCATTTCATCTCTCAACTCCTCCATACAACATAGCTCAGGAAATGAGGCTAACAAAATACTTTGTGACATTGCTGAGCAGTCATAACCATAATTTGCACAGGTTTTTATACCTGAGAATCTCCACTGTGACCCAAGACCCCACAGTGACCAGGGTTACACAAATGACAGAATAACATGAGATGGTTCCTGCCTATTCGCAAATCTCCTCTGACACTGGGAATCAACATCTGAACTTGTCAGGGACTAATCATGAAGAACATATATCAGACTACGAGTTTGAGATCCCCCTAAAAAAAGGGCTCTGTAATGAGAAAAATTATTAATCTGTTCAAGAAGGAACACAACTCACTAGGAGGGTTATTTAAAGCTGCTTTGGACAAAACCCTGTGTAGCATCCTCCAGAACTATTCCTGTAGTGATTTAAGTCTCAGTTTCAGCTTCACTTGCAAGCTTTCAAGCTTATGTATGTAAGGAGCAGCACTGCCAAGGGTTCACTGGAGTTCCTGTCTTTAAGACATAATGACTCTCCATTGCACACCCTCTGTTCTAGTGTCATACCATTTCAACACTCCTTAGTTTGGGACTGGAGTTGCAGACACATGCTTGCTTTTAACTCTTAGTAAGGATCTTAAGACACTTTTAATGGAAGTCAAGTTTCCTCAACCACAAATTCCTGGGAATCAATATATATAATCATGTGGTAGGCTGACCTTGGATGGCCACCAAGTTGTTCTCTCACATCAACAGGGTGGGGGGAAAAGTAGGATAGAAAAGCTTGTGGCTCAAGATAAGAACAAGTAAGTTGCACAACAGTTATTAGCATCATGGGCTAAATAGGGTCAGCTTTGGGAAAAGTAATTTATTGCCAGTTAATAACAGAGCAGGATAGTAAGAAATAAAGGGAAAACTAAAAACCCCCTCCCATTACTCCTATGTTCTTCCTGGGCTTTACTTCACTCCTCCATTCCCAACTCTTCTACCTCTTCCTCCCCTCCCCACTGGAAGCAGGGGGATATGGAATAGGGATTGTTGTCTGTGCCACTCATTCCTCTTCATGATTTTCCCCTGCTCTAGCATGGGATCCCTCCCCCAGGATATAGACCTTCAAAAACTGCTCCAATAGGGATTTTCTCCATAAGCTGCAATTCTTCAAGAACTGCTCCAGCATGGGTCCTCTCCACAGGACGCGGTCCTTCCGGAACAGACTGTTCCAGTGTGGGTCCCCCATGGGCCACAGATCCTGATGGAATGGATGATATTTTTTTTTTACCCTTTCTTAAATATATCACAGAAGCACTACCATTGCTGATGACCTAAGCTTTGGCCAGTGGTGGGTCCATCTCAGAGCTGGCTGGAGCTGGCTCTGCCCAACATGGGGGCAGCTCCTAGTGTGGTCTCACAGAAGCCAGCCCTGCAACCTGCAGCTACCAAAACCTTACTACATAAACCCAATATAGATCAATAGCTACTTCTTATTTGCTTGCAAGTAATGGAAGTAACAGCTCTATTTCCAGACTTGCTACCTAATTTGCTGATGGGTCTCACTAGCTTTGCAAAGCCATAAGCAGTTTGACAGAGCTGTTGTAACCAGCTTCAAGTGCTCACACCAAAGCTGAAGCTGTTTCTGAGTCCTGAAGATGTGGCTTCCTGGCTGTGCAGCAGCAGCATTATAAATCTGGCACTGTTTTATTTATCTCTGCAGAGTACCAGCTCTCAGCTTGAGAGCCTGTCCCAGGAGAAGACTCTAGTAAGCATCAGCACATCTGCTGGGTAACCACGTTGCTTTCCTTACTAGGCAGAGAGGTGGTACATAGCCTAAAAAGAGAAAAGCAGAAAATATCCTTCAAAAGAAAAAAATATAATCTTGTTTGTCTACACTGAACCTCAGACAGACTTCTGCAGTTACTGGTCTATTTCTGCCATCACTTTCTTTTCAGATTTGTTTTCCATACCTTTTCCCTTTTCATTAGCTGTAGCCATTCCTCCTCTTCCCCTATTCTACCTACCTGCTACTCCCATGCTGTTCTTAGGCCTTCACCCTACGTGTTTTCAATTGCTTTTATCCCCCCTTTTTTGGTTCTGTTTCTCTCCCCTTTCTTGCCCACTTGAATTCATTCCCACCTACCCTTTCTTCATTCTCTCGACTACAGGAAACACCTCCCTCCTTAGGCAGGTCAACTATCATTCTTAGGTGAAGCACAATACAAAACCACCCTATAACAAGAGTTGTTCTATGACCAGAATTGCCAACTATAAACCATCAGCCTTATCCTGGCATGGTGCATTATAAACTTATCCATCCTCGGCAAAGCCACTGGCCTTTAGTTTTCACAACACAGTTAAATAGCATTTGCACAGCAGAGGTAGAGCAAAGCTATGAGGAGACACATCATGAAGTTATTAAATTAGGAAGTAAAACAACTACTGCTTGGTCAGATCAAGCATTCAAACACACTCTATAACATTTAGATTCAAAATGAAATCTCTTAGGCACTTTCCCTCCTTCCCCAGCCAAGCTGCAGGGAAATGCAGGTAGTAATAGCAAATGGGGAAAGTTACTACCAGATACGTTGGGTTTGTTCAGAAAGCAACTAGTACCACACCAGTAAAAAGGTGAACTTGATGAGGACTCCAGAGCACACACACAGCCTGTAGTCTTTCCTAATTAAACATACTTGCACATAATTAGAACTGCTCCCTCACCCCAGGACTGGATCTTCAGCTCAGAACGCCCTAAAGGAGCTCCTTTAATTTATGTTGGCTAAAAAGAAAAAGAAAAAACACAAACAAACAAAAAAACCCAAAGCCAAAGAGTCCCAGAGCCTCTGTGCATAAAAGAGGGTGTGTTAGCATAACTGGTGAGTATCTGGGCTTAGAGGCCTTGCTCACAAACAGGTTTTCCTCATGCAGACAGGTACTTGTGCATGCATCAGTAGTGACTCAAAGCCTCACTTCCTCCCCAAATCAGCTTTTGATTAACGACAGGCAATGCTCCAGAGATGGTGTCCAGAAGCGCAGACCTCCTAGGACAATCTCCCACCAACTCAGAGATACAGTCCTACGGAAACAAAATCAAGCATGCCCTACTTTGTCATCACAGAGGTGCCTCCAAACATCACACTTGGCATGATATTAGAAGAATGCTGTAGAACACAACTGTTTAAACTCATCTTTTTCCTCTCACCACCTGCGATGTGGTTTGTTCACATAAATTGGAAAAGTTTAACATCTGTCCAGCACTCCTTAAATATCTATGCCACATCAGAAGGCAAACATCAGTATCACCAATATGAAAATAGGGATCCTAATGTAGTTTTCCTTAAGAGGAAGGGAGATAAGAGACATTGACTTTAGGATAAGATCAGTAGTCCCTTGGTGTCTGTCAGTGCCAAGTGTCCTCAGCACTCAAATCATTACACAGTGCTAACACATCCTCTGGGAACTGGGTTCAACTTCTGACAACCCACTTGTAAATCCTGCTCAGCACAGCTCTGGTTCTCCACCCACTCACAGCCAAAGGAACAGACCAGGTTAATTTACTGCTGTTTAAGAACAGACACCGGCCCTCAATTTATCTCTATCAAGAGATAATACCCAAGCTCCTCAAATGAAAAGCCCTGCAGAATTTTGCCTTTGCAAATGTGAGATGGAGATTTGACAATAAAAAAGACATTTGTCTTATTAGCAGCTGAGTACTGTAGAAGGTGTTCAATCAGTTTGAATGATCTTGGACTCCTAAATTATTGATAGGCAGAGCTGGATTACACTCTCAAATGCTTTTAGCTTAATTGCCCAACCATCATTGCTTCATTTTCCTTTTCTTATGTATATAATGTTGTTGTTGTTTTGAGATTTTTTTAACCAGAGCATCTTGCCAACAGCTGACCCCCTCACTCTACTGCTGCCAGCACTGCCAGCGCTGCTCCAGGGAGGGAGTTGAAGGCCTGGCTGGGGCAGCATTCATAAGGCACAATAGGCAAGGTGGTGCCAGCAACCCCCAGAGACTGAGTGAAACTCAGGGATAGGGAGAACAGTAGTTTCCCACTATGTGAGAGACCTGTATGTGGTCCTCTTCCACCTGCCACCCACTCTGTACATTTTATAAGCTCAGTCCCCTCTCACACCTTTTACTTCATACATCTCCTTCTCTTTGCTTTATGCCCCCTTTCTCCTGCTTCCATGCAGAAATGCAATGCAGCACAGACCTGGAGCTCATCTTGGCCAGTGTATCTTCTCCAGCACTAGTTGGGTGTCTGAATGGCCCTTCTTACACCATCCTGACCCCCATATTTCTGTCATACCTTCTGAACTTTCTCCTATTTCACATCTCCACCCTCCATACATCCCAGCCTCTTCTCATGTCCCACTCATGCTCGTTTCTCAGCTCTTACACTATCTCCCCCATTTCAAAGACCGAGCCCATCCTCTCCCTCGTCCATTTGCAGCCTGGAGTGGGCAGTCCAATGTAAAAATCATCAGGATTTGGGAACACAAGCAAAATAGTTAAGGAGGGCCAACAGAGATAACAAGTGCCGTTATGTGCAGGGCTTTCAGTAATACAGTGTGCACACAAGCCCTGAACTGCATTGACCCTGATTGTTTAACTCACTGATTCACTGGGACATTAGCAGGACTAGATTCCCTGTATTTGAGCATGCTCCATGCTTGATAGACAAAGCCCATCTTAAATGTCTCTATAGCATGGTTCCTTGCAAATCCTTTGCAGGCTAATCTCAAGGAGGGAGACAAGCATAAATGGGTATATGAGGATGCAGAAGCTATTTTGCAGCAAGAGAAGAAAGAGAAAGGTAAAAGAGGCAAAAATAAATGGGAAAGGTATGAAAAAGAGGAGAAATGAGCCTAGAGAAGAGGTGAAAAAGAGAAGAGAGGATACAAAGAAAGGAGAGAGAGCAAGAAGGTAGTAAAAGGAAAACTTGATCAGACACACAAATGAATGCTTGGAAGAACACAAACTTGTGGTGCCAGATGCAAAACAGTACTTCTGTGATAACAGGAACATGATACCATCAGTACACAGTACTGGGGGATATGATCTGAGAGAGAAAAAAACAGTAACAGCAAAACTGCAGTGCAGGTGAATTACATGGCAGCTCATAAGAATTCGAAAAATGAGACCACAGTTCTAACAGGATTCATCTGAATATACACAATTTTGTGGGAAGCCGTTACAGATCTCTGCTACTGGATCCAGACATGACAAGAGATTCCTGGGAAATTATTAGACAGATAAATAACACTGGGTAAAGTGTCATTTTTCTAGATGCAAAGTGGAGAATTACTGTTTCTAGTGATACTGGAGTTCGTCCTTTCTGGATGTAACATCCCATCCTCCCAAAATAGCATCAGAGCCAGAAAAGAGCAATTCTGCTTTATACTTGGTTCAGATGAACCATGAGGATGCTTGGAAAGTGTTCACCAGTACCATTTAACTTTAAAAGGACAAACAAGTATCCAAATCCTCAATATCCAAAGCACAATGGTGAAAACTTACAGGGATTAGGAATTGAACCACTTGGTATGAAGAACACAGATGATAAAAAAAAGCAGCTTGACTTTTCTCCATAACAAATGCACAAAGAATACCTCCATTAGATTACAACACTGCCTATCACAATAGATATTCCAATTTATTGTGAGATTACAGTAATTATTCCAAGGGAAGAATTGACAGGGACATCTATAAGGAGTAGGAAGAGGGCAAATCAACAACTCCATGTCTGCTAAGTTTTCTGTATGTAGGAGTAAGATGAGAACTACCTAATAAACATTAAAATAAACAGAAGAGGGTTCTTGGGATGTGTAAGGGAAGAAGGCAGCTAGGGAACAAAGACGGGATGAGGATAAGCCATACATTAGCAGAGTATGTTGCTTTGGTTCTCAGCAGAAGAGAGTTTACTTAACCAAATAGAGACCAGTAACTGGGATAGAGACCCAGTAACAAGACCTGAACATCCTCAAATGAAGAAACCAAATATTCCTCTATCAGAGCTAAATGAACAAATAAATACAGGGGCAATTTCAGGTGTTTCTTGTTGCACTCCAGTGAGATTAATTAATATCCTCCAGAGGGAATCCCATGTGAAAATGAGGAATGCTGAAGGATTAAATAAAAAATATCAACACGTTCAGGGGGATGGGAGAGGACTGACCCACAGTTAATGGCTGTGTTTTATCACTGTGGTTGAAGAGGTGTCTGCGGCAGCTTCTGAGCAAGACAAGCCTTTCGTACGGTAACGAGGAAGCAACAAAATATCAGAGAAAGGAGTGTATGAGGGCAGGAACAGAGAGCCACAGATCTCAGCAGGCTGCAGACACAGGACAGTGTCCGGGCAACTGGCAGAGGTGCCAAAGCCTTTCTGGAGAGAGGTTTCATCCATGCAAGCACAAATGGAGCTCCTCACAGTGAGGCTTATGTTAATGGAGAAGAAAGGAATAGAATGTTTTTGTTGCAAGGAGCCTACAGTGATCATCCAGTTCAACTGCCAGACCACTTCAGGACTGATCACATGAAAGCTTGTTTTTAAGGGCATTGTCCAAATACCTGTCAAACACTGACAGGCTTTGGGGCATTGACCTTCTCTCTAGGAAGCCTGTTCCAGTGTTTGACCACCCACTAGGTAAAGAAATGCTTCCTAATGTGAAGCCTAAATCCCCAGTAACACAGCTCTGAACTATTCCCGCTCATCCTATGACTGGATATCAAGGAAAACAGATCAGCACCTCCCTCTGCTTACCCTCCTCAGGAAGCTGTAAAGAGCAACATGGTCACCCCTCAAACTCTCTCCAAACTAGTTAAGCCCAAAGCCCTCAGTTGCTCCTCTATAGGACATTCCTTCCAGCCCCTTCATCAATTTTATTGCCAAATAGCAAGTTATGAACACATCCACAATAAAGGAGGGGTCACCACAAAATAAATTGGGAGCACTGGGAAGGTTTGCACAATCACCAAGTACCCTGGACAATACAGAAGGTGAGTGTCTTTCAGGGCACAAGCTGCCAGACCCTTTCAAGCAAGCTTTGAAAAAGCTGAATATGGTGTCCTGGAATAGCTTCCATCTCTCCAGACAGAGCACAGACCTGGCCCCATTCACCTGTGCCATCCCATGCCTTCCTGCCTCTCACACACCCTAAGTGTGTGGTGGTGGTGGTGGTGTGTCCCCACCCTGCAAGGCTGATCCCTGTCCCGTTGATGTGCAGGAGATACGGAGCTGCCTTTTGACAGGTCAGTGCCAGCAGAGACAAACTGTACAGAAATGAGGAGACACTTGGCTTACACCAGAGCACATCAGAGGATGATTTCATTCACAATAAATCTCCTTCCTCCAGAAAGAGCTGCCACATAGCCCCAGTGAGACAGAGCTGCTGAAAACATCAAGATAGCCCCAGTCTGAAGACTAAGTAGCAGGTCCACTTCCTGGCAACACCACCAGATCAGAGTTAGCCTTTGTCTATCAAGGGCCTCTTGCAGCCTGAGAGCTGGCAAGATGCTGGTGCATGCCCAGATCTCAATCCCCAGCATGTTCCCAAGTCTATACCTTGCTCATGGCAGAAAAGCAAAGAGATGCTAATGGCCAGGTCATGCTCTAAGTCCTGCAGGCCAGAACAGTCTCTGCCTTACAGATTTGAGGTGCTCAGACATTAATTCAGTGGCGTACAGGTGTCTGTGGGATTAAAGTAATTTGAAATTATTTGGCATAGTGTATTAAGACAGTGACAACGAGAACCTGCATGAGCAAACACTTGTTTGGGTAAAAAAGCATACAGTTTGGGTTTTTTTTCTTTAATAAATTGAGCTTTAAAGAAAATTATAGAACCAAAGAATAGAATAGTTTGTGTTGGAAGGGACATTAAAGATCATCTAGTTATAAATCCACTGCCGTGGGCAGGGACATCTGATTAAAGGCCCATCCAATCAGGCCTTGAAGACTTTCAGGGATGGGGCATCCATAACCTCTCTAAGCAATCTGTTTCAGTGTCTCATCACAGCAATCACATTTTCCAGAGCACCTTTCAGATGTGAATTTAATTCTCCTCTTATTATTTCAGTATGGAACAATTTTGTATCATAGGGAAATCCATGCACAAACAGATCTTTTCAGCCTCTAACATGCAAACTGAGAACCTGATCTTGGCACAGCACTCCAGAAGCCAGTGAAGAATCCCTCTGCAACCAGCAAAACTAGTTGTAATGGAGCTTGGTGTCACTGCAGGGCAGTACAGTCCCTGCCACTGTTACACTTCCTTACCATAAGAACCTGCAAAGAAGTAGCCTAATACAAAAGCAAACTCCCCAGCATTGTGCAGAAATGTCAGTGCAGCTACACAGGAAAGGTTTTCTTACATGAAGCTACTGGCAAGCATTTTCCAACATATTTCCTCACATTAGTTAAGCTATTATGTCCAAGCCATTTCCTGGGGACCAGAAAACAGCTCAAAGTACCAAGGACAGAGACCATTAACCCCAGACTGTTGCTACCCACCAGCTTGAGTATCACACCACCCAAGTCCTCTTACATCCCTGGTCTAGGTCTGTAGCTGCTACCACAGTACAGATAAATTCATTTTACACAAGCAGACAGAGAAAAGGAGGGAAAAACAGAAAAAAAGGGAAAAAATAAAGAGCACTCTGGCCTTTGGCAGCAAAATGAGGGATACCCAGTGGACTGAGTTTGATAAAGTTGCAAAGGCTGAGATGAGGTCTTCTACCACCAGCCCTGGATTTTACACTTATCCTCAAAACAGGAGAGGGGAAACATCACACAAGGGAATCTATTAGCTGTACTGCTCAATGAAGCTCTTAAGATACGCCCTGTCTCCCTTGGAGAGATGCTTATTATACTCTGGGGTCTTGAGATACATTCATTTCCAGTTCTAATTTCCTATATTCACCATCCATCTCCTGGCTGCACTCTCTCTCTTTTTTCCACAAGCAAAGAGACTTCTACCCAATCCCTTTCCTCACAAAAATGTCTCCCCTTGACCCCTAACCACCTTCTCTGAGCTTTGTTAGCACTGTTGGGGTAGGAGCATAGTTTTTCAGATAAGCTCTTCAGCTCCTTTACTATTTCAAGCAACCTTGCACTTACTTGTATTCAAGCACCTAGTGTCTCCTGCACACAGAGCTTTCAGCCCCCTTTTCGACAGAGACATGGTTTATTGTCCCCTAAGTAGCCCTTCCCAGTTCCCTTTCTCAATCAGCACTGGGTAATGGTTTCCTAGGGACCATAATACTTAGCAGCACAGTAATTGAATGATATTATTAACAGCAGCAGCATCTGTGTTGTCTGTTTAATTAACTGAAGAGCAAATGAGGCCCTAAGAGTCATTAGTCTGATCCTTTATTGTTTTCCTAATGATCTGCAGCTTCTCTTATTTGATTATTGGCTAAGGATCCCCTTTACCAAAAAATACACTTTTAATGAAATAATAACAAAACAATTCTTCATACTCCTGGATGACATCTATTACATCTCTCAAGCTGCAGATTAGATAACTGTAAACTTCTACTCTAAATACCTCAAACACACCATCTCTACTACTAGCACAAAGGAAATCGAAGGCATTAACCTATGTTTCAAGGAAGGAAAGACCAAATCTGCCATAAAAGTATTGCTGCAGAGCTGCTAAGGGACAAAAGCTAAGCTCACCCTTCTATCAATTATGGGAGAGCTGTCAGGGCTGGAGGAGGCAAGACCACCTTTAGAAACTGCTGGGCACTAAGGAAGAGCTACAATAACCCAGCAGTTATGATCACACATTTTCACTCCCCCTCTGCAATGAAAAAGGGATGGGGACCAAAGGAAAAAGATATCCTCTTCATCCCTAATTGGGCTGAATTTATGGGCAGTCCAACAGCAATAGTTCCCATGTCTCTCCACTTGTGAGCTTCTTGCACAACTGGGACAGCCACCCTGCAGCACCTCAAGCCCACGGTGCAAGCAGTCATTCAACCCTGCAATTCCACTCATGCAGAGGCATTAAGTTGAATGTGGAGTCATCCACTCCACATCATCACTCCCTCCACACCCATTTAGCAGCCCTCCTGGTCAGGCATGTGGGCTGAGGTTCATTGATTGACAGCTGGTTATTGGCTTCTCTGCAAGGGGCATATGGATAATTCCATGAAGATGATCCCAAGTACAGTTCTTTAAGCTTATTAGGAAGCACAGGCAATTCATGTTAGCCAATTCAGAAAAAAATCCTATCTCAGACAGGATGGAGATCTTTATGTTTGCATGCCTAAGATATTTGCTCCCACAAATCTTAAGCAGCAAAGGCTGTCAGATACAGTCATATACAGATCTAGGGCCATATCACTGTGTGTTATATATTCTTCATGGCCAGTTCTGGAAGTGTTCACACTACATAACTCTTCTTTAACCTAATCTTGTGTAGGTGATTAAACCCCTGATCTGTTAGTCATAATGCCAACCACCAACTGTCACACTGCAGCAAGTATCCAGGCTGCCCATGTCAAAGTATGTCTTCATACCAACACTACACTAGCACTGTCATATGCTCCTGGACTTGGAGACACTGCCTCTCCAGGTACTACTTCAGAGATAACTATGCTCAAACATGGGCCTTAGGTAAGAGATATACCACCTCTTTCGTTGTCATCAATCAACAAGACACATAGATCAAGAGGAAGTGCCTGACTCCACAGTTTTGTTGAGGTTTGCAAGTGTGGTGCTTGGGTACTTTTTTTACTGACACAGAATCTTTGAACATTAAGTCCATCTTTGTTCCAAGTCCTAAATACATCTCACTTCATATCATCAGTGCCAAGAGGTCAAGCATATGAACATGACACATCATTAGTTCCAAGGCTGAGGCTTTGAGGGGAACTGTGTAAGGAGAGCTGCCTGTAACTCCCTGTAACTCCATGACCTCAATGTGAAATCCTGCAGGAGTCATTGCCTACTTAGCCAAATTGTCATTAAGGAGAAAAATAAAACCATTTTCTCCTGTGATGGCCTCATTCAGTTCAGTAGCACGTTTCATCAAACAGCTTCTGCTTGCTCATATTAAATAAATACAGAATGAAGAATGAAGAGAACTGGATCCTTGGGCTTTAAAGAGATTGGGGAAATGACTGTGTCATGATGCTAGGAATAAACAGAGAAATCAAATGAGGGAGGAAAAGAAAATGTAAAGTCTCTTGTCACCACTGGACTTCTCTGTCTCAAGAGAAATTCACAACTGTACTAAGACTTGCACTAAGATTAAATGGGTTGTGTTTCTCTGGACATTTCTTTGGAGCTCCAGACTCTTCACTAGACCAAGATCTTAGCTAGGGACTGATTCCTTAACAACTATAGAGGTCTCTGCCTCTGACTTCACGTGAAAATTCTGTTCCACTTCTAATGGAACAAGGGAGCTATTTGTAACCCCTGCCATTCCCTCTCTCCTTGGATCCTGGTGCAACAGCTGCTGGCTGCCCCCTACTTAGTGCATGGATGAAAAATAAATGAACACAAACTTTGTGGCTTCCTGTAAATTTAGGATGTATCAGTTCCTTCATACTGCCTGTAACAACACATATCATAAGAAACCAAGACAGCTGCTGTTTCCTGGATGAAGTTGCCAGCATGGCTGCTGAAAAGACCTTGGACATTTCTCCTTTTGATTCTGGAGAACTATCTACAGCTTCAAATATTTTTTTTTTTACAATCATTAAAAAAAAAAAATCTCAGAAGGTGTGATAGAAATTGGACAGGTATAATATTTCTTGTGATTCAGCTGGAGATCACCCCACCTCCAAAAGACAGCTTCTCAGCAGCACTTTGGTACAGCAGGTTCCAGTACTGACGGGAAAGGGCAGAAAAAAATGGCATGAGCTTCAGAGATGGTACACTTGAGTGAAAAGTCCAAATTATAAGAATTTTTTTCAGGTCAGCTGCTAACCAACCAAGTGACTACAGAGAGCTGTGACCTTCCAAGTTTCCTTACTGCCTCCATAAATTGGGAATAGTGGTATCTATCTATTGATAAGTGAAAATGGCTGTGGGATTTCTGAATAGCAAACACTGGAATAAAACTGTCCCAATAAACCCTGCTGATTTGTGATACTTACCAAGACTCTTCCTTGGGATAGTTACTTCTGAAGCCATCCTACTGGATTCTACTAGATCTTCTGTTCATATTATTTACAGGCAAAAATACCCATGGCTCCTCACAATACAGCTTCACATGCATTCATTTATTAGACTTCCTCACACACCATTCCTTTCTCCAGATGCCCATTTGCCCTTATCCCTTCTGTGCACTTATCTAGTTAAAAAATGCCAACTAAGTGCCACATATCTCCATGGGAGGTTATCCTCTAAACTAAAACATCTGACTGCAAATTTGTCCTGTACTCAAATGGGATTTTAACCTTCTATAATTTCCCCCCATTACCACTAAGTGCTATGCCCTTTGAGGAAGCCAAATCATCCACCTCTTTATTCAGTGTTTTCATCCATTAAATTTTTGTAGCGAGGTAGCACAAGCCTTTTTATTCATCTCATGGAAAAGCTCCCCAGATTTAACCCTCCACTAGTATTTTGCATTGCCTTCCTGTTGCTTTTTGTGTGTTTCCTGGTAATTCACTTTTTTTTTTGGTAGCAGTAAAACAAGGTTGAAATAGTTGCCCTTTCTGAAACTATTACTGTGGGAGTCCCTTTTCTTAATAGCGTACAAAACCTTCAGTCTCTTCTTTATGCTTGCAGGAAGTGTTGCACATTTTGTATCATGGCATGAAGCCATCTGCTCATCCTCTAGCACCTACAGCTATCTGGAGGTCAAGCCAAGAGTCCAGGGGGGTTCACACACAAGCTGCAATCTCTAAACTCATCTGCACAGCATCTTTCAAGTGGCATTCTGCAGAACAAAAGTACATAAAGAAAACAGGGAAGGAATAAATAGGGAAAAAAATCCAGCTCTGTGGGAAGGATCCAGGACCGACCCCTAGCAAGGTGCATTCAAAAGAAGCCCCAGCTTTCTACTAAATAATAGAACAGGTGGCCATGTCACAGGCTGTAGGAGAGTACAGCCATTGCCAAGAGGCAATGCGGGATCCAGAAACCTTGGCTCATGGTCTCTGCTCTCCATATGAAGCCAGTGAGCAAAACTACATAATCCACTTCAGCACAAGTCTCATTTCTGATCTCTGGATATAACAAGGTGGCACAACCATTGCCCATACTTGAAAGGTGCATGGGGAAAAGCTGCCTGACTTGGTTTTAAAGGGTGTTCCTTGTTGCATTTGTTCAAAGTAGCCATTATTAAAATAAGCAGAGAGCAATCCCCAACACAAGAAATCCATTGGGCAACAAAACCACTATACTGTAATCTGCAGGACCTTAACCAGTCAAAGGCTGAATTTTAGGTAACTGATTTCCAGAAAACTTGTTCTTTGCCAAAATTACTATTTCACTGGCTTTCAGAGTAAAATAGAGAACTTGGCTTATTTTGCAGATCTCTTCTGGTACATCTGTGAGAAGAGAGACAGGTAAGAAGTAACTGCCCTGCAGCTGCAGAGCAGAGATGGGGGCATGCACATGTGGTCCTCCTCCTTAATGGTTGCTATACACAGGGTATCACCTCCCATTCCTCGTATTGCCAGAGCTCCTACTGAAAAAATAGGGACATTGCTTCTTGCATTTTCTTATGTTTAGGCTGCAGAGTCATGTCACAGTCATTTTTCCTCCTGGCTATGCAGGACATAGTCATCACAGCCTGTTAAGCCCTTCACACATTAGCTCCTGGCCAATCTGATCTTCTCTGGCCCATCTGAGACAGCAGTTCCAAACCATGAGAGGACAAAGTCTGACTCTGGGTACAGAAGATCAGCCTATGGCATGTTGTGGCTGATCATGCTGTGCTAGATGCTCCTGGAATGACATGAGGTCAGTTACACTCCTACTTTGCCTTTCCAGGGAGAAGCAACTGTTAAGAGATACCAGGGATAGTTGATGGCTAATTATGATCCGTTTCCTCCTGGTGTGTTCTGGCTTGCCAATTTGGCCACCATTGGTTCCAAAAAAAATCCTGCATTTGCCCTATTTATCTTTTCCCACCTGCTTCTTTCTTTCCCATCTGTCCCTCTCTTTCCCTTTGCCTTTTCACAGCAAACTCTCTGCTCTCAGAAAACTTTCCATGTGAAAGAGACAAGCACAAGTGACTGAGCTTCCCGTGGTCATTGGATGAAAGGTTTCAGCCCCTCCACAGCACTGGTGAGCAATGGCAGGAAGACTGGCCACCTCCAAAGAACAATGCTGGCTCCTGCACCACTGGGCTTTACAGGACACTGGGGCTCTCTCAGGAAACCTAGAAGCTTCCCACAAGCACAACACTGACTCAGACACTTTGGTATAAACCTGCAGGCAAATACTGCCTCCTGAGAAGTCATTGATCTATTTTTCCCAATGTGGGTCTGACACATATTAGGGGCATTTCAAAAGGGCCACTATTCTGCTAGATGATCACAGGCAGCAGTTTCTTCTACTCAAGAGGCCATCAGCTCCTTATTTTACAATACTTTCTCCTAGAAAGCTGACAGTCTCACCTTTTGTTTTAGCCTTTTGGAGGCCTTAGTGCAGCTCACTTCACCATTCTGTGGCCAGCCAAAGACATGAAGAGAAATCTATATGGAGAAGGTGATGGTACAGCTCTCATATCACCTCCTAAAGAGCACTTCTAAGCCTGTAATAGGCAAAGGCAAGAATAACAGATTTAGAGCTACTCATACATAGCTATGTAAATACATATATATGAATATATATGCATATATGGCTATAGATACTGTAGGAACCAGCCTTGATACCAGCATCCCTCTCTCAAGCAAGTCCTGTCTGATTTTACAATGAGCTCAAATGCTTTAGCAAAACATTTTACTCCCCATCTGGCCACCTCTGTACTTCAGCAGCTCTGAAGCAAAAGCAAGGCTGTGCAGGGGAAAGCATCAACAGCAAACAAAGCAGTTTGTGAGCCTGTGACAAGAGTTAGGAGCAGAACACTGAACCAACAGCTCTACTGGCATTTAAATCACAAAGCTATCCCTTCTGCTCAGCCACAGCCTAATTGTTTCCTAAGCTGGTTAGCCTTGCATTTTGCCTATGTCCTGACTCCATATGACTGTCTCTTGCATAAAGCCTTATGTCCTGTCTATCCAGCTTGCATTCAGATTGACTCGACCATGCTGGGTTTTAGGCTGCTTTCAACAGCTGCTTATCTCATTCAGATTTACCAAATCACCTTGTAATGCTGTGTGCTTGGTAACCTCACAGCTGTCACAGCAGGAACAGACTCAAGTCCTTAATCTTTGCTGATATATAAATAATATTTTTATAAGCTGAACGCAATGAACTCCATTGTCAGGTACTAGCTAACAGATTCTTTACAGCAGAAGAAATGTCTCTCTAGTACTAAGCAATCAGTTCCCCAAAAACTTAACTCTGTGTTACTAAAGGGTAGACTTGGATTAGTCTGTGCCTCTGGAAAAGCATCAGTCAGATCTCTCCAGCTCCACCTGCTTAAGTACCTGTTAGCACTTATCTTCACCACATAACACATCTAAGATGGCCATAGGGCAACCTTCAATGCTCAGCAGTCTTGCCAAAATTTGTCATTATTAACCACAGAGAGAGGATCATGGCATGCATTCCATACCTATGAATCATTTGTATAGCAATGGTCCCCACAGGCATGGGCATGTGCCAAGTCCCTTTAGACCTGGGCTTTGGTAGACATTGGAGTACAGTATACTTTAGATTAAGACACCCAAGTTGTGACTGGCACACACCAACAGATGTTGGCAGATAAGCAAAGAAATTACTGTTTTCAAAGCAGAAGGAAATGTGGGCCAACTAAAGCAGTCACCAAGGGTACCAACTGTGTGTGCAGAACCCTTACGATGATAAAGCTTAAGGACCTAGGAGGGGGTTGGGAAGCAGTATCACTGACTGGACACCATGCACAGAACTAAATCAGTCTTGGCTAACACATTCCTAACATGTGCTTTTGGATTTTGATAAATGTTGACATGTCCACAGGGAATTAGGGACACAGTATTCACATAATGGCACAGAATTACATGACATGGAAACAGTTTCAAGCCCTATAGGAGTATAAACTGAGTGACCTCTCCTGAAACCCACGTAAGTCAAAAGTTTGCATAACATGGGGGAAAAAAAAGGCAGCTCTGCTTTAATATCATCATTATCTGATGGTTCAAAGAAGCTCTTTATGTAAAAAGACTTCCATAAGAGGTAATCAATAATTTATCTCACAGGGATGTCATCTTTCTTGATCTATGCAGGAAAGATTTTATGCTCTGGAACTCATAGCCAGAAATCTTACTGCTTTCCTCAAAATTACTCTGCTACAACTCTGAAAAGATGGCCTCATCCACCATGCAACAGGCTGCTTTTCTGCATGCTTATCAAAAGAGATAACAGACTAATTTCAGCACCTATTGTGAGAGGAGCATAACATTTCATTTCCCTGGTGGGCCTGATTTCTTCCCCTGTAATACAAGCTGCAATAAATAAGGCATCAATCCTTTCACAGGGTGGCTGGTTACAGAGCTGCTCGGTTTCACCTATGCATTTTATTGTCCTTGTTGCATTGTTTGACATTAGCCTACATTTAAATCATATTTTCTATTGAAAATTTCACTCAGAAGAAAACCACACATTTCTTGCAATCTACATTAACTACCATCACCAGTGACTCATTACCCTGCAGCAAACTGAAACAACCTGGATTATCCCATTTCATCTCCATCTCTCTGCACTCCCTATCCCTTATTACTAACCATTTCACTGCTGCCCCTTGAGATTAACTTTTTGGGGCATCAGACTGAAAGCCTCTGCATACTGACTGAAAGATGGCACGAGTCAAAATAAGGTAAATTTAGTACTTCAGGATGTGAAAGGAACATCACCAACATGCATTCACCAGCCTGCTGTAAAAAGAGATCTGGGACTTCTTCTGAAGCACTTTATCACTTGCACTTAGCAACCCAAATTTAGTAATGCCAAGGGCAACACAGGTCCCCTTCAAGGCAACACACAGAATTTGCCTCTAAACACATTCTAATTTTATATCAGACAATGAGAAATCAGTGGCCAACAAGCTCTGCCTGCCATAGATATCTTCAGCAGATCACTTATCTCACACTGCATTGAAGAAGATGGTAAAGCACCCACACTTCCCTGCAGGCAGCAGATGCCCAGGGCAGCGCAAAGAAGCTGGGGAGGAGTGGAGAGATGTGCTCTCATTTTTGGAATGGGCATAAACTCAAAATAGCCTCCTGGTAGATGAGTACATTAGTGAAGCACGACTTACCAAGCAGGAGACAAATCTATTGCATCTGAACTCTCCCCGAGAGTGAAGGAGCCAGTACCAGGAGCAGCTGTTCACACCACTGCATTTTCCACCTTTACCTCAGGTAACCTCTGGATCAGCATATAATCATCAACATATATATATATAATCATCAAGATATATACATAAAATCATCAACATATATACATAAAATCATCAAATTTTCAATATCAAGCAATGATTATAAAGACTGCAGCTCAGACTAATGCAACTGTTTGAATCCATAAACAATTTCCCAACCAGTAGCATGAAACCAGCTTAACTTCCCCTTCATCTTCCCAAAGCAGCTCCTACTCCCTCTACACCGTCCTCCACCCTGCCTAAACAGCTCCTGCTTCACTCCCACCATTTTTGCACCCATCCCAGAGCCAGGGGCAAGACCAGCCAATACTACACAGAAGAGCTCAGCCCCAGTAAGGAGACCCAGCCAGCACTTGTAGATGATATTGGAGCAGTCATGAATCTTAGCCCTACCGAGCCGGGGGGCCACCAGGCCCCCCAGCCTTTTGTCCACCATCACCAATCACCCAGTGTGCACCAGAGGGACTCACCAGTGATGAGAGGAGGACTCCTCAGCCCATAATGGGCTCAGCTTGGGGCTTCTGCTTCTCTTGGTGGGGAATTTAAAGGGGAGTGGGTGGGGTGAGCAAAGTGGCCACACCTGGGGTGGGAGGAGACTCCAACAGAGCCCAGGTGCTCTGGGATTTGAGGGGAAAAAGAGTGAAAATTGGATGGGTGGGGTGGAAAAGGGGCAGATATGGTGGGAAAGGAGAGGTGGTGGTGAGAGAAGGGGATTTTAAAATAACTTTGTTTTCCATAAATCTTCCATAATGCACAACTACTTTGCCTCCATGCAAAAAGAACAAACACATCAACGCTTCATAAAACAAAGCACAATGGTGGCTATTACAATGAAAACCTTTCCATAAGTATCATTTTGCTTGGCAGGAAAATCTGTGCTTTTCAGATCAAAATAATAAGTTTTAACAACAACAAAAAAAGTTCTCTAAAAGTGAATTTTCTCTCTGGATACCAGCAGAAAACACCAGGATGATGAAGGAACTGGAGCATATGCCCTATGGGGAGAAGCTGAGAGCCCTGGGGCTTTTTAGTCTGGAGAGAAGATTGAGAGGGGATTTAATAAATGTTTATAAACATCTGAGGGCTGGGGGTCAAGAGGGAGGGGACAGGCTCTGCTCAGTTGCACCCTGTGATAGGGCACGGGTTAATGGATATTAACCATAGCACAGGAGGTTCCACCTCAATATGAGAAGGCACTTCTTCACTGGGAGAGTCACAGAGCACTGGAACAGGCTCCCCAGAGAGGTTGTGGAGTCTCCTTCTCTGGAGACTTTCAAGACACATCTGGATGTGTTCCTGTGTGACCTGTGCTAGATTCTATGTTCCTGCTCTGGCAGGGGGGTTGGACTTGATGATCTTAGAAGGTCCCTTCCAACCCCTAACATCCTATGATGCTATGATCCTCACTGAATCTTGCTGGGGCTTTGAAAGGAGAGGATGTCAAGGCCAGGACCAGTATACTGTGCTCTACATGATTGATCAGAGACTTCCAGTTTGCTTAAAGTAGTAATGTGATGATAAAAATCCTAACAATATCCTGGTCCCTTCAACCTCAATAGCCTATAATCTTATTTAACACATTGAGGAAAAAAATACAATAAATCTCATAGTGAGCAGGCACCAGAGGGAATGTGGGCTAGAAAAGGATATTACAGTATCACTTTGGAGAGCACCCTAAATAAATCTTCGCCTGAGATGGGTAGGCAGATCAGTGCAGTGCTCCACACAAAATTGCACTGCTCTACCAGACAGTGACTCATCAACTTCTCCACTGCTGATAATCAGTCCAAGCAGGTTTCATTACAACTAGGAAGAGAAGGCAGAGAAGAAAACCATCTCTGAGCCTGGCTAGAAAACACTGCTTCACTGTCAGAATGGAGAGTTTGGACACACAGGTCCAGATCCTGCCTCTCGATCATTTTCCAATGAACAATGTGGATATTCTCCAAAGGAGAGCATTTGCAACCAGGGCATCCCAGTGCTGGGGCTCTCCAATATGAGAGACATGGGCATACTGGAGCAAGGCCATGAAGATGATTAAAGAATGAGAGCAGCTGTCACAGAGGAGGCTGAAAAAGCTGGGACTGTTTAACCTGGAGAAGGGAAGGCTCAGGGGATCTTATCCATGTGCATAAATATCTGACAGGAGAATGTTAGGAAGATGGAGGCAGACCCCTCTCAGTAGTGCCTACTGACAGGACAATGGGCACAAACTGATGTAGAAGAAATGCCATTTAAACACAAGGAACTCATTTACCGTGAGAGTGGTCAACACTAGAACAGGCTGCTCACACAGGATCTTCAGCTGGATGGGTCCCTCAGCAACCCTATTCTAGCTGACCCTGCTGGAGCTAGGGACTAGATGGTCTGCAGAGGTCCCTTCAAACTTCCATGACTCTGAGCTTCCATGAGTCTCAACCCTGTTCATCAGCTGTTCAAGGACATTAATATATCACCTACATAATCACCTTAGCTATTTAAGAGCAGATGCATGTTTAAATACATGATGAGCCTAAACAAATGCAAATTCCAGGGTATTTACACAGGTGTCTGTACCTTCCTGAGACAATGTCTAGCCATGTGCCATCACAGACTCTAGCCACAGAAGCTGGGTGTCCAGAGGTCATTTTATTTCTCTTAAAGAATATACATTTAACATACAAATCAAAGGTCTCCAGTGAAGACTCACTGGAGGGTTCTTCGGGGGCTATCCATCTGGCAAAGCCTGTGCCTCAGATTGCTCTCTCCTCTCCGGATACAGGTTGTCAAGGAATCCATATGAACGTCTTCTATAATGCCTATTACCATAGTAAGCAGGCATTGCTCAGGTAGACATACATACATTCTCAAAGCAACACCCCAGTGTATGCCATGGACTATTCTATTCTGATTTTCTCCTGCAGTTAGAGGACATCCTGTGTGTAAGATGGCAGATATGTACACAGGCAGGCAGGTAGACTGAAGACTCCCAAGACAATCTGTCTGTCCTCAATTGATTCCAAAACATCTTCTCAGGTTTTTGACTCTGCAATAAGAAGTTACTGGTTGTTTTTTGTTTAGTCTCCTTTAATCTTTTGGCTCATGATACCCATCACCTCCCTGCAATACACTCCACATGCAACTATTCACCTCCTCAGGTTGACAGCAAAATCCAGGTATCCTTTCCCCATTTGTCTTTTCCCTCGAAGCTGGGAACTTTCTGCAATTAGCCTCCCAACACATCAGCCACAAGAAGGGACACCAGGCAACTAGTCCCTTCATTGACAGCTTTTCTTCCTCAGAAGCAGTACTAACTCCCAGGCTCAGGAGGCTGCTTTGGAGGAATTGTGCTGTAAGGATTAAGGGGAAATCTTCAACCAGGGCCAGCCACGCTGTTTATAAGCATTCACCAGCTTAATCCCAGTCTCCTGGCAGGATGACAGGTGTGGTGAGTAAATTTTTTATTTCTGCTCCTTCTAAAATTTCCTTGGATGCAGAGCTCTGTACTTACCACCTTGAAATGATGTATGGAGCATTTTATGCAAATCAGACAATAAACCAGAACTTCAGCTGGAATAAATCCTCCTATATAAACTGAGGTTATATAGGTTATGCTACCCTACACCCAGCTGAAGATATATCTGAGATTTCAGTGTCCTTAAAAATAACTGACATACTCCACATTTGGGGAGATAATACCTCTGTGGTGAGTTGGAGGTCATTAGGATATCACCAATGATTACAAGAACACTGATGCATTGTGATGTTACCACTTCATCATCCTATCTAGACATCTCCAAATGACTACCACTGATTAATGTTATTTAAATCTTCCACATGCTTTTTCTCCTGGGGTGTTTTTTTTGGGTTTTGGTTGTTTTTTTCCCAATATGCCATTTCTGCTCTCTCTTACCCACTTGGAACTTCTACTAAATGGAGAAGGAAAATTCAGCCACACAGAAGTATGTAACACCAAAATGACCACTCCAGGCTCTGGACCATGCTCTCCAGCAGAAGAATCAGGCAATTCATACCCAGGGAAGGAGACAGCTAGACACAGCAATGCATATGACTTGCTCTGGAAATTAGGTAGTTGACTTCAAAAGAGCAGCATTCTTATGTGCAGAACACAGTTATTTAAGGATGTTCACAGAAGCTTTATGGTCGTCTTCAAGCTCTGGAGAGCTCATCTCACACTGAGTAAAGCACTTCGATTTCCAGGTAGGAGGGTGCTAATCTAAACCTAATTTTAATACATTGCAGCTCTCTGTAATGTTTGCAGAACAGTTTCTAAGAAAGTATGTACAGAACGAATGTTAGAGGACAGGATAGGAACAATTTGTCAGTAGATACTTGCCTTCTGCATTACTTGTCTCCTACAAAAGAATGTAATTGTATCTTGCCACCTATAAGGTCACTTTGGATTTCACATAACATCCAAATCAGGTAGAGGATGGTTTTCAGTCAAATTATCCTTCTAACTCTGCATAGTTAAATGTCCTCCTCATCACAGGTAGGGTAAGAACAGGGAGAGAGAAGACCCAGGCAAAGAACTCACACAAACCCAAAGGAATGTAATCTCAGGCAAGATGAACAGAGCATCAAGAGGACAGAGAAAAGAACAAGGCACTGACCAGGAATGGTCTATCCCAAGATCTACACACCCTTTGTAGTTTTGAGTAGCAAATGGAAAAACAAGGAGCAGATGCTGTTTAACTGCAGCAAGCACCTACAAAATCATCTGGGTTACCCCAAAGGCTATGGGGGAAGGAGGATGACGATCCTGATACAGTGATGCTGAAGGGTACAGTTTCATGTGACAACATCTCCAGGGGTAAATTCAGTTTCCCATACCCCCACCCACATGTCCCTGCCTGCCTTTGTCCATCTGTTTGACTGCTGCCATATATACCACAGCTCATCTGTCCAGCTATGCTTTTAGAAGAATAAGTAAAGAAATATGATAAAGAAATAAAGTCAATGGCACCAAGAGACTTCACTATAAGCTGCCTACCTTCTCCTTACCTTTAAACACAGTGTTATAAACATGTTAGGATAGCTGCCACTTCCTTACAGCTTATTTACAAAGGCTATCAGTACCAGTGACTCAAGCACTGAGACCAGCATCCAACCAGCACTGAAAAGCATAGGAGGTCAGTAAGTTTCCTGTTCAGCTCTTGGGTTGAAAGTTCAATTCTTACACTCCCCTTGATTCTCAATGCTGTCCATCTGGCTCATCAGTGCTTCAGATAAGGGGCTTTCTTTTCACACCTTCACGAAACATGTTTAACCTGAAAGCTGGGGCATACAGGGAAGCTCAAACTCACTTTTCTGCGTCTGTAACATAGGGCCATATTCCCCCTCTCTACATACCTTTCATGCAACAATGAACTACACAGTGACACAGAGCAAGAGTTCAAATCCAATGCTGCATCTCCTTGTAGAGGGCTCACTGCTGCCTGTGAGACAATCTTTAAAACTGAGGGGAGAAACAGGATCAGCTGCTCATGCTGGGTATTTAGTGCAACCATGCTGCAGAAGCAGGAAGCTCTGCATCACTGGCAATGAAGTCCTGTCACTTGGGCACTGCACATTGAGACAAGTTCTCAATTCCTGGTGAAACACATTCCTCAAAGGGATAAAAGTTTTCTGTTGTTCATTGCACATGTTCTTATCTCTGACTTACTGGGAAAAAAAAAAAAAGTTGTGAAATAACTACTGTGCCAGGTGGTCTGAGCATTCTATGGGAAAAGCATGAATGAAAGTGCCAGATTGTAATTCTTCCTGAGGATGGGACTGAGACATCACAATCACAGCACTCACAGACTTATCCTGTGGGCACATCAGTGGGAAACTGCATGGAATTGTGCCTCCCTATGCATCGGGGTAGCCAGCACACTGGTACACCCAGGCATTTTGAATATACAGTTACTGTATCATCTGCAGAGCCACAGGCAGCTGCGTTTTTTCGTGATAGCCCTTCTGAATTTCAAGCCCAAATGATACCCATTAAATTGTCCTCCCTTGGTCTTTACTTGTCACAGCTCTGTGCTTACTTTCATCTGGACTGGCAGGATGAAAGAGCAGAAGGGTAGTAAGGAAAGATCCATATTAGTCAAAAGCACTGTAATCCTGACAGGGAGGCCATGTGCATGTGTTGCATGTGTGTGACTGCCCATGTCTCTTCAGTTGGGCTCAGTTCTACTCCCTCTTAGAATCCAAGCACTTTAAGACAGACATCTCAAACCAGATGCCTCCTGGCATCCCTCCACCGACTCTGCCCAGTGCCTCCAAGACAGACTATGCTCACATATTTGCTTCTAGGCTTATTCAGCTGGCCACAGTGGCTTTTTCCTGATTACCTAAAAAGTACCAGTGCAGGGCAATGTGCTTCAATACTACCCCTGTGGATTTCTGATTTTGCTTGAATTCCTGCAGTTTAGAGTTTTCTTCAGAGTTGTTCAAAGGCCACAGGTATGACGAAAGTCACCACCCGAGGTGTTCCTAGGATGCTTTGGAACAGGTACAAAATCACTGCTTCTTGCCTAGTTCCTGTAGCTGTATTAGAAACCTTCCAAAGGCACAGCAGCATGGACTGAAAGGTGTAGTTTCAAAATGCCCCATCTCCTGGTGACCTGTCATCTGTGGATCACCCACATGGCCACTAAAGCCTATCAGTGCATGCCTAAGGAAGGGTCTAAGCCACACATCCACAGACACGTTAAATCTTCACACAGAAATTATCGTGATGTGACTAAGCCTGAAGAGCAATGACTGCTTTCAACCACACCCTTCTTTTTTCCTAAGGTTTTCAAATTAAACAGAACACTTCCAAAGGGGACTTAGTAAGAAGAGAGACCAATGCCTTTTAAAATCATATTGGGGGGACATTAGAAAGTTACTAATGTTCAGCACCAAGATAATTATTTCATGAAAAGAAAAGGACGTGTTTGCTTCATTTTAGAAATTGCCCATGATGAAGGATTACTATTGCTGGATTGTTGTTGCTATGAATTTGTGTAACCGCCCTGAAGCAAGGCTCATTCTCACTGAGCACCCCAGAATGACCTACCTGTCCACAGCACATGTGGATGCTAACACTAAGCATGATGTAATGAGACACAATAAGAAACACACAGGAGGGGAGAAGACAGCCTTGCTGAAAGGTCAATCTCTTGTTTTACACCCAGGGCTAGGACCCAGGAAAGTCAAAGTCAATTGCAGGAATTTAATTGCTTTATGGTGTGGCCAGGACATTTTTTGTGCCTCAGCTTTCCAATGATAACTGATGGATGGAGCATTCCCTGCCTTCTCAAGCAAAGGGGAGATGTGATCCCTCTGACACATTTGGTGAGTGTCATTAAGCATTTATTTAGCATCCAGCTAAGAATGTCCTCATCCGATTTGCTACTTTTGCAGTTAACAGCAATAGCAACAATGCTGCTGAGAAAGGAGGTGATGCAAGAGGACAGCAGATGACTTGTCAGCACCAGCTGGAGGACTCCAGTTCGCATAAGGCTGGGCCATCAGGAACCATTACAGGCAAAATGACCTATGAGGTGCCTTCGGTGGTCACATCACAACATGTACATAACGTGGCTTCAGGAAGAGAGAAAAGAACAGACAGCATATGTTCAGTCCTCCAGCAACTCATTCCCACCAACAGAGCATCTCACTCACAGCAGTGAGCATCTCGCAGCTGCCTAGAGCTTGGTGTCCCTCCCATGCCAGCACATGCATGCACAGCAGCAGTGTCCCAGCCCGTGTGTCAGCACACACAGAAGTGTCAGGTCACAGGCAATTTCTCAAGGCACTCCAGCTTTGGAGGGGTTTCACTTTGCACCTCCTCAGGAAAACTGATACACAGCTTTGCTTCCCAAGAGCTGAGATGAACGGATCTGCCTATGTTTCATTCCTGGGGTTCACATGAGCTCAAAACTTCAGTCTGAGACTGAATAAAAACTGCTAGGTCTCTCCCAGTTGCAGTCATACACAGGGAATGCCTCTCGCCCTTGCCCCAGTCATTTCACATTGGTCCAGGACACCATACACTAGGCACAGCCAACTTCAAGATAGTCTGACCTAGAGCCCAAAACTTTCATAATATATAAAGCACATGCAGACTGGAAGAAGGTAACATACGCTGCCATCACTGCTGTGTGCAGAGGATTTGTGTATAGCAATGCTTGTGAAGAGGGTGATATTTCCATAGCCTTTTCTATACCCAGTCTGACATCAGTATGCACCATCAATGTCCACATTTTCCTTCCTTTAGAGTACTAAAATACTTGATCTTTAAAATACCATATCTTTAACTAATATATATATATATATACACACACATATATTACCAAAATATATAGATGTCTCTAAGAAATACTTTGCCATTTGAGATCACACAGAATCACAGAATGCTAGGGGCTGGAAGGGACCTCAAAAGATCATCTTGTCCAACCCCCTTGCCAGAGCAGGATCACTTATACCAGGTTACACAGGAATATATCCAGGCAGGTTTTGAATATCTCCAGAGAGGGAGACTCCACAACCACCGTGGGCAGTCTGTTCCAGTGTTCTCATGATTCCATGGAACTTCCTACACCTCAGCTTCCACCCATTGCCCCTTGTTCTATCATTGGGCATCACTGCATCTCGGCAATCACCCTTTACATACTTATAAACATTAACGAGGTCACCCCTTAGTCTCCTTTTCTCCCAGCTAAAGAGCCCCAGCTCCCTCAGTCTCTCCTCATAAGGCAGATGTTCCGCAAGGTCCCTTCCAACTCAAGCCAATCTATGATTCTATTATTCTGTGATTCATTAAACTGTTTTTATTTTTTGCTTGTGTTCACAGACCTGATTCTGGACAGACCTTGTTATTAACCTCTTCTCATGCTGAGGATTCAACTCTTAGCTCTTCTCTTCACCATTGCTGAAGCTATGCTATGCCTTCTACCTCCCGCTGTAGTCACCAAATCCCATTAATAGCTTCATGTAAGGTGCTTTTTAAAAAAACATCTTGAAAATCTACATTAATCATATTTACCAACGCTCCTTTATCTGCTTTGTTCTTAATCTTCTGAGAGCAATTGCTGGGTTATTAACATTAGAGACATAACTCCTTTGTATTCAAGCGCTGCAGTCTTCAAAGACATCAGCAAAGATTAGGTGGCACTTGTTATTCTCTGTCTGTACCAAATGAAAGTGCCCATCTCTGTTTGTTCAGCATCTTAGGAGATACAGAAATGGCAGTAGAAGGAGTCATTCTTACCTTGACTGTAGACAACATGAATGAAAGCATTATTTTAACCTTTAAAAAAACAATGGAGTTTGTTACAGTTTGAAGGGGGAACTTTAGCCTAGTCCCTGACTGCAAAGAAGTAAAATAAACTACAATTGGATGTAAAAGGAAAATAATGATGAGGTCTATATAATTCATTGGATTGCTAATGGGAATACAGAGCAGAAGCAGTTCTTTCTCTTTTTGTCTTCTGTCACTTCTGCTTGCAACTTTCCTGCCTCTCTCCTGTAGCCTTGCCAGGGTTTTGACTGTTTTGACTACTGTGTGAGGCAACAGGAAGGAGGGAGGGAGTGGAAGAGGATGTGAACAGGTCCCCTGGAGCCATCCAGAGGAGTCTGAGGAGTGTCTGTGTTGCTTATAAGTTGTAACCATATATATACATATTGTGCATATATTGTATATTTTGTACATATTCATTGCATTTCATATTTCTAGAGTTTTGTTTGCTTATAAATAGAGCTTCATTTGCTTCCATCCCAAACTGAGTTAGTTTGGCAATTTTATTTTGAGGGGTAGATCTCCAAATTAGTTTAGGGGTAATTTCAACCCACCACAAGTTTTTCTGCTTTCAGTTTATACTTACCCTGGTGTTTTATTGCTTGTTTTTAAAGTAATTTCTGTTATCCTTTCAGCAACTGAACTAACAGAGGAGTCTGTAATTCTATGGATCACCCACAGTTCCTATTAAATAGATGTATACATTGGCTTCTCTCCAGTTCTCCCTAGTCAAATTATTCATCATAAATAGTATTTATTATGAATAAAGACTCATTTTGGTTAGCAGAATATTTGGGAACCATCTTGATTTTCTTTAAATGTACTGATTGTTTATAAACACTTGGTGAATAAACTTTAAGTTATTTTCAAACAGTTTTCTTTGACTCTTCACTCTTAATGGTTGGTTCCTAGCTGGTTCTCCACATCTATGATCTTTTGTAACTGCTTTATTAGGAAAGCCACAGGCTAAACATAAAAATCATTAACCAATGATAAATTGATTTATCATCACTGGACTTTGGAAACTGGAAGATGCTTTCCCAGATCCTCTGGGATATTTGCAAACAGCATGAATTAAGAAAATCATAGTGAAGTCAGCAGCTTAGTCATGAAACCTAAAACCTCTTACTCTAATTATGTTATTATTCTGTTTCTCTAGCTGATTTTGATGCTAAACAGCAGGGCTATGCATCTCCCATGTAACACTGAATTGCATAGTGCTTTCAAGACACCCAGATTTAACCAACTGCCCTGAATGGCATTTCTCTTCTGGGACCAAGTCCCTTGGAGCAAAATAAGTACCCAGTCACCTTTAGTGGGGTACAACAGTGATGTGTTCATTTCTGCACGACCATGCTGCAGCCTTACAATCCCCTTTAGTTCCAGTGCCATGTTGATTTTGGCTCCCTCTTTCAATTTCTGTGTTGCCCTTCCCTTCTCTAACTATTCCACTGGCAAAGCATGAGCAAATAAGGAAAAACCCTCCAAAACAGGATCCTGGATTACCTGTGACTCCAGTGTCAGGAGAGTCTTTTAGTTGCTTTGATGTGATATACTCACAGGGGAGACATTATCTCTGAAATATTCTGGCTCACAGAGCTTTGCTTGTGGGAATAGTTCAATGGTACTCAGAAATTAAAACTCAAAAAAGGAAAGGGATTCCCTCCCACACATCTCTTCTCACCCTGCCACCCAAACCCTTTCCAATTCATTATGAATACAGCTTTGGAGTGAAGATTGATGCAAACAAGTAATTAAACTCCTCTGCAGTCTGTTTATTGCTCATGATTGCCTCCCTTTCACCTTGACGGTCCAGTATTTAGAGTCAATGCAAGTAGCCTGCAACTATGAAGGAGATGAATCAACTGTTTATTAACCCAAGCAGGAAATGAATTCGGAAATGATGCATCACTGGAAAGCTCACAAAGCTTTATGAGAAGCCTGACCACCTCCACATGAGTGAAGCCAGTAGGAGGGGTCCTCACCTCTATGGAAAGAGGAGTGAGAGTTTCTGTCTGCCTTGCTACAAAACTACAAGTCAAGAGAAGGAATGATATATTTTGCATTCATTTTTATACATGAATTCACCAATAAATTGGGGAGCATATTACTGCCATTGATTTGCTGCCATTATAAATTTTATGTACACAGAATGGAAAAAAAAAATCACAACAGTTGGAGACTTCATGTTAGGAAAAGTGATGCCATACAGCTTCCCTCAGTACTTCTTTATGGCCAAGCACAAAAGCTGGAGGGGGAGAGAAAGAGATACAGAGAAAGGGGAAATACTTGGCCTTGTTTCTGTGCTGTTTACTGCACCACTAAATCAAAAAACCTTTCAGGTTCTGATTTATTACCATTTTATGTACCCAAGTTTTCCACTGACTTCCAGCAGTAAAATCTTCGAGGCCTGCGGTCACATAGTTCAGTGGAAGCCAGGCAATCTGTGCTTTTATTAGCAGGTATTCAATCAGCATGTGTTAGGAGATTTTTCAGCTGGACATCTCACATCTATCTGTTTGATTTAACCTGCAAGTAGATAGTCCATCTTTCACAAGATAAACAACTGACCACTATAAGGGCTGCAGACCACTAATAAGACCCCGGCTGGCTTCGGTTGTATCCTCTGCATCCATTTACCCATCTGCCAAGCAGCACAGCCAAAATCTCCAGTGCCTAGTGCCTTGCACACCAGCTGGAGACTTGCTGACAAGGGTTAAGTTGCGAGGTGATGGACCCCAAAGCATCATTTGGATTTGGCTTTTTCTCTCACAGCTCGATGGTGCACGCTTGAGACAGCACTCAGTGGAGATGGCTGCATCTCAGAAAGGTGGTAACAACCTCTAAGAGGTGGGCCGAGAAATGTGAGATAAAGGACTCCCATTACTACCATATTCATTTCACAGGGGAAAAAACAGGATCTGAAGACCCTGCTCATAATTTATTCCTTATTTATACTGTCTTTAAAATGGAAATCTAAGCAGGTATGTATGGGGTCAACTCTCTTCATCTCTCTCTCTCTGCTTGTGTATAAGCAAGTTTAAATCAGATTTGGCATAAAATAATAGTGACATACTGTTGTCATTGGGGTTACAAGCTCATGCAAGATGGTGGGTTGTTGAAGAGTGAAACAGCATTCCTCCTGGAGGATTTCCAACGTTATAAACACTAGGCAATGAGACCTTCTGACATCAGCGAGACAGTGAGCTGTTTGGGAGAGGGAGGAGAGTGCTTACACAACCCTCATGGCAAGTCAGGATCAGAACTAGAAGGCAGACACAGCTGAGTTAATTTTTAGTCCTCCAATTAGTCTCCCCACTTTGGGACTGAGCAGTTGGGAAATTCCTAGTCTTCAACTGGTCACATCATCCAGACAAGGCAGAAGGCATTAAATCTGTATCCTCAGAAGAACTTTAGAACACTTTAGGTTAGCATTTCATCTAAGAGCAGATCTGATGTGTCTTCCCACCCTCCAGATAAAGAAAAGCAAGCTCAGAAATTTTATGAAGAGAAAACATCAACAAAGAGAGAGAATACCAGAGACCCCTGACTGATGTGGAATGGGAAATATTTAGGATCTTTAAGGATTAGATGTACTCTCCATGTTCCCAGTGAAGCTCACAGCTCAGCAAGTCCAGCACAGACACCAGTTAGCCCCCACCTTCCTGTCAACCCTCCAGTGAGGCCTCAGCTCTGCATTTTCAGAGGAAATGGATCAGCCATCAACCATATTCAGGATGACACTGAGCAAGATGCAGAGATCAGCAGATCTTAGAAGAATGCTGTAGGAAAAGCAGACTGACCGTCAGTACCTGATCTCACTCTTCTGCAAAGGCTCAGCATCTACTGAGGACCTACTCAAAGGATTATGGTCAACATTTTGCAGTCTGTCAGGAGCTCGAGATGTTAGCTTGGGAATTTTTCATGGCCTATCTGCACCTCTATCAGCAGCTCTTCACTGCCCCTCGCCTGTATTAACCTCTTGATCTAGAAGGGATTTTTGTCGTTACCGATACCTTCTTTCCCATCAAACTCATTTCATATTATTCTGCTAAACTTCATGGTGCCAGGAGTTAAGACATATCCAGGAGACATTAGTGGACTTGCAGATATTATTTGACCCCTGCTGGGTCCACCAGAACGTTGCAGAGCATTTCAGCAGATAAGTCAGACGCATTGTGCTGCTATTTCAGTTACACTGCAAAGCTCCCAGAAAGTTCACTTGGGATGGAGGTTTAGAGTTCACAGCTTCACCCCTCAGATAAGGACACTTCCACTACCCAGACCTGAGGTGCTGCCAGGTTCCTCTGCCTCAGGGAACTCTCTACATCAAAGACCATTTACAAGAGCACAGTGAAACATCACTTCATGGAGCCTGTGTCTCAACACCAGCCTGCACAACCTCGTCCTGCAATCTGGGCTAGCTTTATGTTTCCAAGTGGAAAACTGAGAATACTGAGAAACTGAGATACTCTCTACTAGAGACTTCTCAAATAAAGACATTGGTATGGTCATACAGTTGTGGTTAGATGGATGTAATTCCTTCTCTATGATAGTCAAGGTTTGTCCTTGCAAGGGCTGCCAGATGTGAAACATACTCTCCTTCCTATTTGGAATAGCTAAAATCTGGGTTTTGATGAAGTCTGGTAATCCAAGAAAGGTAAGGTCAGGCTTTGGCTTCTGAGTAGCACACAGCCTGAACAGTTCAAAAGCCACTCACATTTCTGGAACAAGGCAATATGAGACACAGACTTCAGTAAATTGAACGCTTAGTTTTATAAATAATCACGGAATGGTGGAGGTGGGAAGGAGCCCCTGGAAGTCTTCTTGAACTTCACCCTGCAGGACTGCCTACAGTCTGTTGCTCAGGACCATGTTGGGACAATTTCTGAATGTCTCCAAGGATGAAAACCCCACAACCTCCTTGGGCAACTTGTTCAGTGCTTGGTTATCCTCAGAGTGAAGAAAAAAGAAATTGTTTCGTGATATTCAGATGCACTCCTCATCTGGTCCTGTTCACTGTAAAGATTATGTCTCTGGTACTGGGGAGCCCAGAACCGAAACAAAGAACACCTGAGACTACCCAGGACTTGTGAGACCAGATGCATTGGAATATCCAACAGAGCCAAATGAGCAACAAACCCTTGAGAAACTACCATCATCTCCCACAATAAACTATTCCTGAATCCTCCCATCTCTTCACCTCCCAGTGACAATGATGCATCCCAAAGATCACAGGCTTTGCAGAACAATTTGGTACGTGACCTAGTGGGTTAGGAAAATCTGTCACCCCTATCCTGCAGCTTGAAAAGAAGTTGAAGTTTCTGAGGCAGATTCAGGCATATTTCTGCTTTGCATTTACTACTTGAGCTTTGCTGTCTGAGACCTTGGCTTTGTTGCAGGTACCAATTCTTGTGCAGATGTTTCTTTTAAATAAAAGGGCACCCAAGGCATTGGTAAAGTTACAATTCTGTCATCTGACATTTAAATAAAAATCAATCTTTCAAGCTCTTTGCTCATTAAATAGAAGAGAAAAGTCCTCAGGTTCTCCAGGTATCTAATCTAAGTGGAAGAATGAAAAATCATGAATGTCCTTGCTTTCATGAATATCAGCTAACATTTTTGCCTCCAGTTCTGGCATACTTCCATCTACCCAAGGAGACAGAGACATGACTCTAATATTGAACCCATCCATGGCACTTCCTGGAGCCACATGCAATGTTGAACATATGGACCAGATTCTGTTTTCACACTAGCGCACACGAGGATTAACCTCCCCAAGGTCACAAAGAGTTTGTCTCCAGCAATAAGCTAAACACAGTGTTTCTTGATGTAGTACCTAAATCACTAGGAAGAATTGCAGCACAACTGGATCCCAGATCTCCTACTGGAGAGGTAATCACTTCCCAGTGTTGTTTTAGCATAAGAAGAGGTGAGGTGTCCAGAGGCTTCAGCCACAGGTACCAGCCTGTTCATTTTTGCACTTGGTTTTTTTACATTGCACTTGCATTTTTACATTTGGTTTCGTATGGATAAGGCTATGTCATTTTCTCATGTCAGACAAATGCAAAAGAATTACGACCCAGAACTGTGCAATGAAATCCAGAAGCCACTGGGTAAAATATGGTATAGCCACCATGACACTTGTTTTCATTTTCTTCTGTCCACAATTTGCTAAAATGCTACCAAACCAGATCACCTCTATGACTTCTGGCACTGATTTAGAGAGAATTCTCACTCACTTGCACAAAAGATGGGAAGCTGCTCACAAACTTTGCACTAATCAGCACCTCTCAGATTTATTAATTTCTCTGAAGGGTTTCTAACTTTCGCTCACCTTCCATTTCATATTTTCCTCTTTCCTGGAATAATAAAAGCTCCAACAATATTACCCATCACTCACCTCATATCTATTCCCTTGTAATTCATGCCTCATTCTGTGCTTTCCTGCAACCCCAAGTAGTTCAAGGTTGAATTCTATAATAACTCTTTTCTAGTTTAAATACTTCTAACACCTTAGTGTTGGTCTCCGGTTAGTTACATCTGAATGAAAATGTTTTCAGATATGTTACAAGAAAGGAGGACTTCTGAAATTTAAGATTACTACTTCAAGAGACTTGAAGTTTTGGGGTATGCTAATCAAAGATCTGATACTAGGAGACCTCTGTGAATTCCTGTTAAACCCACAGAAAGACTGTGTAATTGCAAAAAAATACCTAAATGTCTTCTCTCTGTAGTAACTAAAAGTGGCACCTTAAAAATTCCCAAAAGTTTCATTCACACCAATATCCTGCAGTTCTGATCCTTACCCAGATATCTGATCCTTTTGGTTGTGCCAAAGTGCTCAAGAAAGTTGGATTTTTTTTAAAGACATTTCCAGTATTTCTTTCCTTATTTTAAAAAATAAAATGAAACAAAACAAATCAAAACAATCCCCCCAAAAAAGAACAAAAAGCAGGTCCTAAGTAAAACCACACTATTTTGCAGAACAACACATGTCATCCTTACATTAGTAAGGAAAACAGTTAAATTATTCTATGTAAGTGATAAACAGGAGATTCTGGGTACTATAAAGAAAAGCTGAGAGAGTTGGGATTATTCAGTCTGGAGAAAAGAAGGCTCAAGGAAGGTCTTTCAGTACTTAAAGGGGCCTATAAGAAAGATGGGAATGGGATTTTTAGCAGGGCCTGGTGCAATAGGCCAAGGGGTGATGTTTTAAACTAAAAGAGGGGAGATTTAGGCTGGATATAAGGAAAAATATTTTTACAATGATAGTGATGAGGCACCGGAGCAGTTTGCAAGAGAGGCAGCAGATGCCCTGAAATTCAAAATCAGGTTGGATGGGGCTCTGAGCAACCTGATCTAGTTAAAGATGTCCTTCCTTATTGCTGGAGGTTTGGACTAGACAACCTGTAAAGTTTCCTTCCAACTCAAAACATTCTATGATTCTCTCTTGGCCCCTCTCTCCCTCATACACTGTTTCTTCTTGCATGATTATAAGGAACAATATTGCTATGACATTTAGTCTGAGAGCCTGCTGATCTCACCATCTCTAGCTACAGAGTAACAGCAATTAAAAAATGGCAGCTCAGTTGCTCTGAATGTCTTTTTCACATGCTGAACACAGAATAAAAGAGTTTATTTGCTTGTGGGAACTCCAGCAGTCCTATTCTCAGCACAGACTCTGGCCTGGACCGGGTCACACAGCCAGCACACAGGCAAGGCAAACTTTAGGAGAACTTCTTTATGTCAGACGTTAATCTTCATCACAAAAAGATTGAATTCAGTTTCATGTCTTCCCTCGGAGCTCAATTAAATTTTCACAACCTGAAGCAGCTGAACTGTTCCATTTGCCCATGGAGTGTAGCTGTGACAACCTTGTTAAAATCTTTTCAGCAACTGCTCTCAAAAGAAGAGACCATGCCTGGTCTCAGATTACCAGGGAGGAACAGAGTGGGCTTAATCCCATTTTTGTACTAGTAGCCGAAGAACTGAGATGGAAGAAGTCCCATCATATTTTATGCCTTATCTCACACTGGCCTGAAAAAAATGGTACGGAGAAACCCAGGTGCACAGGTCTCTCTGCTCAGGAGCTAAACTGCAGCTTTTTCAGAGGAAACATCAAACTGAAAGCTGAGGGAAACTGTAATTAGGAATAAAGTTTTGGAGGAAGTCACTACAAAGCAAGCTTGCTACTCCTACCCTATGCAAATGATGGAGGTGGTTGGGGCAGCAACTCATGTTGCTGAGCATGGTCAACCTCCAAGCTCTGCCCTGTCTTCCAAGGACAATTAATTCCAGCTTCAAGCTGGAACAACCTCTGAGCGTGCAGCACCAACAGAGAAGCCAGAGATGGAGGCAGGGTGGCAAAACTGCTTACATGGAGCAAATTCCGTTAACATACAATTGAAATGGTTGGCAATCACTGAACAGGAGAGGCATTCTTGCACAGTAATTTGGCTTGGCTGCAACTTACAGCTTTACACCCATGCTGTCCTGCTAATGGAGGCTGTGCTGATGCATATTTGATGGCTTCACTGTGTAGTATGCAACAATGTGTTGAGCTAATAAGTCAATGGCTGATAAACCCAGCTAAGCTAATTTGCCACTAGCCAATTCCTTCAGGAAAAAAAAAAAAGAATTATCATGCACAACAGCATTTCAACACTTGGGTTAACAATTAGCACTTTTGGAGGCATTTTGGCACTCCCACAGAACTGTACCAACATTAGTGTTACAGCTGAAACTAAAATTTAGTTGTAAACAGAATTTTCCTGAGGTTTTGCACCATTCAAGAGGGGTGGACTCCTCAGAGTTTACATTATAACAATGATAAATCCATCTAATTCAGTTGGTATGAATAACAATGGGTAGGTTAAAATAATTCAGTTGGAGTATTGAAAACCTGCTATCTTGCAGCAGAGTTGTTTTGTGCTTTCTTGGCTCTTGGCTGCTGGATCTTGCTGCTTCTCTTGTGGGATTTGGGCTGTACCATCTTCCTTCTGACCTTGGGCCTTTTCTATTTAGTTTCTGTAGGAGGTACAAGGGGAAGGAGGAAGCTGAGCTTCCTTGGGGCCCTCTGTCCCTAAGGCAGGGGGGGAAGAACTGTGGGGGGGGGAAAGGGGAACTTATGCAAAGCTGTTAATGTATATACATAAATAGGTATAATAAATATGTATATATGCAAATACATTTTGTACACGTTTATTGCAATTTATACTGTTTTATTTAGGGGGTTTGTAAATACAAATCCATTTTTACTTTCAAATTCTGAGTGTGGTGCTTGCTCTCTGGGGCCAGATTTACCGAAACATAAATGGTTGGGGGGGATCTAATCCTCCGTAAATTGGAGGGAGCTAATCCTCATGAAGGATTCAGAAAGGCAAGCAGTGGGTATTTTTCTAGCTAGTGGAGGAAACTGAGCCAGTAACCTTAATCCAGTTGCTCAGAATGATCCAACAAAACAAAGGACAAAAGGAACAAAAAGAAGAGGACCTCCATCCGAAATTTACTTACTGAACTGGATTGTCAGGTCAGCAACTGACCTTTCAGGGAGGTTTCTCTGTCCCTTTGAATGTCTCTTGATAGAAGGATAAAGCCAGGATAACATCAGTTTCAGCAGTTTTGACTTTTCACATGGTTTCCAGGAGAAACCTTCTCCTTCAGGTTTAACCCACAACAGAGCACTAGTTTAATTTTGCCGCAGGTACAAAATGCTCTTGTTACAGCCAAAGGCAGATTTCCTGAAGCACACAAGATCTCTAGTTGTCCCAATGCCACTTCATTAGTCCTACAGTTCCAAGTGAGGACACATGGGATGCAGCTGTAAGGCCTCAGAGGCTTCTTGGACTAGGAAGATGGAACCAACAAATTCACACTGTAAGGTAACAGTGAATTAGTCACGCATTTGTGTTAGAAGCAATGATTGTACATACAAATTGGAGAGCAAGGCTGGAGACTAGACCCACAGAAAGAGACCTGCAGGTTTGGGTTGATGACATTGAAAACAAGTTGACCGTGTGCCCTGGCAGCAAAAAGGGCCAACTGTGTCCTGGGGTGAGCCAGTGAAGGGAGATGATTGTCCCACTCTTCACAGAACTGGTGCAGCCTCACCTCAAGTACTGCATGCAGTTCTGGGTGCCACAAAAGGACATCAAACTATTAGAGGGTGTCCAGAGGAGGGTGACCAAGATGGCAAAAGATCATCAGGGCAAGACACAGAGAAGTGATTGAGGTCACTTGGCATGTTCAGCTTGACTTCATCAAGTCAGCCAGTGGAGGGGGAGGTGCTGATCTCCACTCTCTAGTGACCAATGACAGGACACAATGACATGGAATGAAACTGTGTCAGGGGAGGTTCAGACTGGACATTAGGGAAAGGTTGTTCACTGAGAGGGTGGCCACTCACTGAAACAGGCTCCCCACAAAAGTGGTCACAGCACGATGCCTGTCAGAGTTCAAGGGCTGTATGGAAAGCCCTATGATTTAGTTTTAGGTTGTTCTGTGAGGAGCAGGAAGTTGGACTCAATGGTCCTTATGGGTCCCTACCAACTTGACACGTTCTACGATTTCTATTCTATGAGTCTGTTACACTACACCAGTGCAGGCACTTCTAGGACTATTGATCCCACGTGTGTGACTGTTTCATACTAATAGCTTGGGGTGGAAGTTAGATCATAACGGACTACTAATAGAAAGAACAAACAGCAAGTATTGTTTCAATTTCATAATTTTCATCTAACATTTTATTACACCTTCTTTAGGAGAAAAAAAAAAACAAACAAAACCAAAACAAACAAAAAACCTTTGTCTTTGCTAGAATTCACTATTACATTTCCTCTTTCCACCAAACATCATTTTGCTGAAGATACTAAAAATGGTCTCCTACGATTATGATAAAGTAGAGGCACTCCTGAATAGTCAAATCAAAGGAAAAATGGGAGAGAAATGAATCTGTTGATGAAAAGTTGAATGATTCAGACAAGGGAATTGATTATTTGAGTCA
Organism: Indicator indicator; assembly: GCF_027791375.1. Lineage (NCBI taxonomy): Eukaryota > Metazoa > Chordata > Aves > Piciformes > Indicatoridae > Indicator > Indicator indicator. The sequence goes on from NC_072021.1 coordinate 20,197,385, forward strand.
ATTCCATCAGAATGTGAATGTAATTGTTGTTCTTCAATTTCACTCTCTTTTATTGAAACCTTGTCTAGAAAGTTTAAAAAAAAATCATTGCCTTAACAAAATATCAACAGAGACCTAATTCTGAACAGTTGCTGTGGAATTCTTTGGTCAGCCTGAACATGTTTTTAACTAACACTTAAAAGAAGTACTTCAGTTCACATTTTCTCCTGACTTTCGGTACTACAGACTCCTTGAGTTAGAAGTAATGTGTCTATTTTTTTAATATTTTTTTTATAGTCTTCAAAATGAAAAGTATAAAAGCAGTATTTGCTTATCCTATTTTATTGAATATCTATTAACCAGAATGAAAAATTATTTGTATTTAATTACTGACACGTTCAATCAGGTATGGAGTTTTTTATTTTGTAGGTACTTCATGGTCACTAAATAGGTTAAATTTAACTAGATACTGGCTAATAAACTGCGTATTATGAATGTGATACTTTATTATGAATGAGATCTACACATACTGAAAAGATTTTACATGGTATCTCATTGTTCTTTTAATCTACACAGAACTAGAACTCTTGGCATGCAGAGGACTTAGCCACTAGCTGTTATTCCTGGTTTGTCATCACTGCCTGAAAGTTTGTTAATTTTTTATCATTCACCAAAAATTTTGAAATTATACTTTAAAGAAGAACAAGAAAGGCTATCCAATTCCAACCCCAGTGAGCTTCATGATTACAGAGAAGGGGGAAAGTTTGTTGATAAGAACTGTTAGACCAGCCAACTTCAGGTCAGGTCTGTTCAGTAGGTATTTTACTGTAACAAGTGCCAAAGCCTCTCTGATGCCCACCAGAATTATTCTACTGCCCAGGAGCTGCAGTAACCTCAGAGCACAACTCTACAGGGGTGCTGAAAAGAATCAAATGCACTTGTTAAAGAACGTGCTCTAATCTTTAGCACTCAGTCCATTAAAGGGACAAAAATTTCCTACATAAATCCCATTGGTTAGAAAAACATAATGAGTAAAAATATACTTTCTGACAGCATCTTAGAGACTTATTTTTGGGTGTCATGCACAGCATGGAGCAGTCTCCACAACAAAACATCTTCTTGCCACATGAGACACACAAGTATTCTGAGAATATTTTCACTGAGAGTGAATATTTTCACTCATGGGTTGACCTCAGATTTCCCAAATGGTCTTACATTGGTTTCCAGTCTGCTTCAAATTTGGAATTAAAAAATATGCTATCAAGTGAATAAACTCTTCACTGGAAAAGAGGAAACCACCTCAAATATTACTCCTTGTTCATTATAAGCAGTTAAGTGATTTCAATCACATTGAGTGAGAGATTTCAAGCCTGTCTCAAGCAGGACATATACAGTCAGACTGCATAAAATGAAGAGGGAAATACCAGAAAATAATCCCATTGTAAAAGTCCAGCCCAGGTGCCAAAGAGAAATCCAATAGAGAATCTGTCAGTCTGTGCACGTCCCAGCTGAACATGTAATTTAAACAGGGGAAAGACCGTCTCTACGGAGTGTCAAGCAAAATAGAAGCTGAGAAAGGACAGTTCAAAAGCCAACGTCCTGAAATGGGAACTCTACAAATAAATTGGCATCCCCATAGCTTCTCATCTGCGCTTTGCTTTTCATTCACTGACTCACCAGGACTTGGCCAAGGCCCTACTGACAAGGCAAAGACTTCTGTCCTCTCTTCCATCTCAGAGAGGCTAATGAGGCCCTCCAAATGTCACCATAAAGTTAATTAAACACAGTAACACTGGCCTAGGAGATGCGTACTGATAAATCATTAGCATTTCCTCCTATAACCCCTTTTATGAAACCCATGTAATTTGGAGACACCCTACAAAACACACATTTAATCCCTCCCCTCCACAGAACCCACTCACAAGGTTGACAACAGTCCCCACATTGCAGTCTAACTGATATTGCTATTCTCTGCAGATGGTTTTTCTTTATCACCATAACCCACTCTTTTGGGGAAGTAAGGAAGGGGAGTGGGATGGTAGGAGGAATGAATCTAAAATTCCCCAGCAAATTCAGAAAAAAAAAGAGAAGCTTAATCAAGCACATCCCTCAAAGCTGCAAAAGTCTTAACATCTCAGCCAGAAACAAGTGTTACCTAGAGACATGAGACTACACTCACAAAAAGTGGGAGTTTGGTTTGGCCAGGAATCCAGAGTCAATAGGAACATTCAATTATGATGTCCAAATGGTGCAACAGGCACAATCCAATTACACACAAGTGCCCCTCCTGCCTGCCTTCTATACCCTCTCTCCAGTGATGGCTTGTGCTAAAACAGCCAGCCTAAATGAGAAGTGTTTGTACCCTCTTGACCATCTGAAATCTCTATTAACCTGAAGTCTTTCCTAAAAAACTAACACCAAAAATAAATCAGTTATAATTGTTTACAATAACATTTGGTTTCCTTTCCTGGTTTGCTTTTGCCTTTTTTTTTTTTTTTTTTTTAAATCCCAGAGTCCACAGCAGGCTTAAAAACTGATTTTTCAGAGTACCTGGGGTTGTGGGATTTTTTTGCGTTACAGGCATTGGTGGATGCCTTATTCTACCAGAAAAAAAATCAACCCCGGAGAAAGGACATGGCAAGGGGGGCACACGCGTGCTGAAGATCAGAAATGCTTTTCTTATCTATGGCTTTCTTACGAAAAGAAATAAAAGGAAAAGAGGAGGGCTGGGGAGAAAGCCTTTGAAACCCTACGGAGACAGGCAGGGAGCGGGAAACCAATGTGCCTCTGGAGGGAGCTCGGGAACCACAGTTCACGCCCCACCCCCCCCAGCGAGTCAGTCTCCATCTCGCTGTCTGTGCTGCGAAACCGGGAAAGCAGCCTGCTCTCCCCTTTGTCTCTCGTTTGAGGAATAAGCATCATCTTCCCCTTGAAATTCAGTTTGGAAACACCGGTACCTACTTCACAGCACTTTGACAGCTATCCTGAATATAAATAGAAAAACAAGGGCTGAGCAAACTCCTATCAGGCTCTGCACCGTTGCTCTCAACCACAGTGTCTGTTTGGGGGTGCTACCTGTGCATGGGATCAGAAAAAGTGAGGGCTAGATCCCCAGCCAAGGCATCCCAGGCACCACCACAACTACCAGTATTGATGCCAAAGTTGGTGGCACATTATCTACCAGCTCCTGTGTGTTCTCTTACAGTCTCAGGCACTTTGAACAGTTCTGAATTAATTCATCTTAAAATCTCTTGGTCATTTGGTGCCCTTCTCAGCTTTCTCTGTCAATATTATCACTGAAGGCTAGAATAGTCTGTTCATATCCAACAGTGAAACACAGCTCCTTGAATACCTCTTGCTCAGAAAACCCTATAGGGAATACACATTAAGCATCTTCTCACTCCACTGGGAAGGTGAATCTGTGGCCCTGTCCCCATCCCCCTTGCTGGTCTGATTTTGGACTTTGAGCTGTAATGGTCCTTGAGGTTAGTTAAGCTGAGCTTGGGAAAAGCCACGTTTCTGAACAGCAGAAAGAAATACGAAGGCAGACAGCCTAAGTTGTAGATGTTGGTTTTGATTCCAGACATCCCCAGTTCAATATGCTACTTGCTGATGTAGTTGCACCACTCTTGCATTCACACACCAGGGAAAGCAAAATTAAAATCACTAATGAAATATAATTGACATGAATGTTTTGGATGAAAAAATGAGAAGCAAAAGGCTCACCTGTGATTGCCTCTCCACATTACTCCCTGACCCAGAAAAGGATAACTAATTGTACAAGATAAGAAAATCCAAAGTGGGAAAGAACTGACTAACAAAGGGAGATTAACACAATCAAATAATTATATGGTTTGACTATATCTAACCTATGGTGAGGCCTTCTTAACAGTCTGTAAATATTGGGAGGACTGAACACTTCACTTGAGGCAGCAAAGCTAGCAAGCACTGAAGGAATTTATGAAATAGAAAATGCAGGCTAAAAATTAAGAGCTTACTCCAAACTCTGGGCCTATGCATCAGTGGAACAGTTCATCAAGGAAAGTGATATTTCCTGAGAAACCTTATTTAATACTCAGAACTGACATCTGCGAGGATTCAGTGGAAATCAGTGGAGGAACCTGCAGGCTCCAGCGTGCAGCTTCACACTAACTGCTTAACATAGTGTGTTTGCAAATTGTAACACTGCTGTTACAACTGATACTGTGCAATTTTTTTAGCAGCTCTATACTAAAGAGGAAAAAAACATCATTCCAGCTACAAAAAGAAGCAGCTCTACTCTGCTCTTCAGTGACAGACCCCTTGCTGAAGGTTTTCTATTCCTTTCTGCTAATATTATAGATGGGTTCCAGTCCCTTGCTCTTGCTCCTATGATCCTCTGGAAGCACAAGTAGAAAGAATCATGAGGGGCCTGAAAACCACCATGGCTGGTGAGGGAGCAGCTTTGCAGAAAAAGATCTGAGGGTCCTGGTGAGCAAGAAGTTGACGAGGAGCAGCAACAAGGGCCACAAGGTTGCATTAGTAAGAGTATAAGTAGCAGGTTGAGAGAAGAAAGCTGTACATCTAGAGGTGAACAGCACAATGAGAGGCAATGGTCACAAACTGCAGAGAGAGAAACTTAAATTAAGCATTAGGATCAAAATCTTTCCAGCAAACACCAAACAGGGGCAGAGAAACTGTGCAGATTTCCAGATGCTTAAAAATCTGTATTGGATTGCCACTGGAATAAATCAAGACTGGGTCTGCTTGGGGGAGAGGCTTGGACTGATGACCAACAGAGGTCTCTTCCAACCTAAACCATTCTGTGGTTCTATGTAAGGAGCTCACTTTGAACCAAAATTGGGAGCAAAATCAGGAGCAAGAGCACTCAGAAGCACAAACTGGATTTCAAGCTGTATAAGAAAAAACTCATAGAAATTATTCTCCTTCCCATAACAGTTTAAAGATCCCAACTGGGCCAGACAGCTAGTCAAAATCCCAGAGATACAAATGTAAATCTAATACCACCTTTGTATGTTCCCCTTTGGCACCCACTCGCCAAGCTGCCTTCAAGACACACACATCCCAGCCTACAGATTCTGCAATGTACAAGTGGGAAATCCATATGACCCTAGGAAAATACATGGGCTTTTCTTCTTCTCCTCTACAAAACAAGCACAGGTGCATCAGCTTTTCACCACAGTGAATTTTAAATATGAGTGTGGGAACCAGGACAAAACAAAGTAGTAAGTCCACAGTTACCATCATGCCCTGGTAAAAAAGCAGCCCCTTTTTTCTCAAGGTGCCATGTCTTCTGATTTCATTTAGAGGGACCGTTATTTTACTATTCCTAGTAAATTAAGAGTCACTGCAGTGGGGTAGCTAAACTGGTAGCTGAACTGGTAGCTGAACTGTCTCATGTGTCACCAGTAAAGTTGTTTCTCATGTGCTGAGTGCAGGATATTAGTGGAGGTGACTGTCATGAGGGAGAAAGCACTGTTTGATTTCCAGAATCCAGCTGAGTTTATGCAATTGGCAGTGGAAAAAAAAAGACACACTGTTGACTTGAAAATCAAGCAAACCCAGTCTAGAACTCACTGAGGAGGAATAAATATGGAGTCCCAAGATGCCTTTTATAGAAGCACTTTACCATGGATAAACACACTTTGGAACAAGGCATTTTTCCAACTCCATCTTCCTTGTGTTGATGTTGTATTTCCACCAGGAACAGGGAGCTTCTTATAGCTTTTTTTGTCAGTTAGATAAGAACTGGTTTTGCTAAGTGCCCTCATCCCCACCTCACCAGGGACATTTCTGAAGGCCTTACTGCTTGAAAACCAACAAAGAGTGAATGACTCCATATCATGAACCAGTCCCAGCTCATCAGAGAGACAAACTGTCAGGCTCATTGAGGTTGGCTGAGTCACAACATCATTGCTTTCGTCTTTGTGATGCATGTCAGGAATAAAAGGAAAAGCACTACAGTTACATTATTCCTGCTCACAGGATATTGTAAAAAGTATTAGATGAATTCAAAGTGGCAAAGCACAATACTGGGCTCCCTGAAGTTTTTTGTAATGAAGTTCCTACTTCAACAGCCCAGGGTATGTTCAGAGGGAGCCATCATCTGCCCACCAGGCCTTACCTGCCAGCTTCCTTCCTCAGTGCCCAGAACTCCTGTGACCTTATGCACAGCTTTCAAACAGTTTTCTTAGACTCCTTTCACAGGTGCCTGGCTTAGAAGTGGCCAAGAAAGATGCCTTCCTTAAACACCCAGAACAATGTGACAAATATTTAGATTACTCTCTGCAGCTTTCCAGCAGGAACTACTCTTCCAGAGTGTGAGGAATGTCAGTCTCCTGCCTACAACATACACCTGAAGCAAATCTGTGAGGACAGACCTGTCCTCATCACTTGAGCTAAACAAGACATTCCCTCTCCTCTCTTCCTCTTTGCCTGCTTAGATTTTACCAAGAATACAGATCCCAGGATATATGTCAAGTTCCCATTGCATCTACAGGGACTTATTAAGGAGCTCCCACTCACTTTAGGAACAGAACTGACTGCACTGGGATTGTGCTCAACTTCAGTGCCAGAGTGAGGGTTGTTCTCTGGGAGACAGACAGGACACCCAGCTGGATTCCGTCGCAGCAATGAGGGCAGGTACTGAATATACAGTAATTTTACTGTATTTTTTATTTAAGGTATCAATTCAGCTCAGCATTTCTTAGGAGCAGGATGAAGTTTCAGGCTGAAAGTACCATCATTAGAGTAAGTGACACAGGAAGGACTTGAATCCTGACATCCCAACCATCAAGGTTCCAATACCAGTATTTCCTTCACTTGGACTTACTCTTCTCTACACATCTTAATGAGCCATTAGCAAAGCAGTAACATGAATATTACCCAAGTCACTATGTTTACTACCAGACTAGAACATCTACTTCTTGAATACATGCTCTCTTTGGAGGAGCAAGAAGTACAAAGAGGAACCATCCCAGAAAAAGAGATCAATTTGAAAACCAGGGAAAATCCACACAAACACCATACAACTGAGGTGTTAAACCCAAGCAGCCACATTCTGATACAGCACTCTTACCACACCACCATGGTCTTCATTACTTGTGAATAAAAGGTCACAGGGCAGGGAAAACATTAACCTGTGCTAGGATTAAATACTTGCAGCTTTCTGTGAAACCTGAAGCCTAGGGTTTTCTGGGTATGTTTTGAATATCTCAGGCTAGCACCTAGTTTTGGAGGCTATGGTTCTGATATATAACAGTTGCCTCCTGTTTAATCCTTCAGCATCAGACAAAACGTGGACTAAAAATCAAAGAGACCAAAGGGAAGGAGGCTTGAGATACAAGAAAAAAAGAAAGTAATACAAAGGGAGTAAGGTTATCAGTGTTAGAGTTTTTTTAAAAAAGCAAGTAGGGGGTGATTTGGCAGTGTAGAAGTCTTCAGAGAATAAGGCTACCTTTTTTTCCAAGACTGGCTCAAGCCAATTTATATTCTACTCTACAAACCATAGATTCTTTCCTTTCCCATTTGTCAAGCAGGATGATTTTTATGCCATTTTATTCCTGATCCACCATCTAGCACTAAGATGAACTGATTATAAACTATCTTTTTTTGTGTATTTTGTCGTACAAGTTGGCAATACTGTTTAAAAATGCCATTTGTAACCAGTTGGTGGCCATGTAACACAGTAAGCATTTCTATAAGAGTGCTTCCACAATGTTCTCGTGTAGAAGACCACCATTACCACATAGCATGCAATGGAGCACTTCTAATTCTACCTGATACCAATCAGCTCCACTTTCTAGTGTAGGCAGTAACACAGTACAGCAATAATATGAGATGGTAATTTAGGCTGCTGCTTTTTCTTAGGTGGATTTCTACCAGACTGTCTACCTTAATTCTCTCTGCCCATGAAAACCTCTTTGGGAGAAAGAGTGTGAATTTGTAAAAGAAGAAAAAAAAAAAAAACTCCAGGAATTTAGAGAGCAATAGGAGATGCATACAGAAATTGAAGTAACACATGAGTTCATTGGATTTGAGTTGGCTTTTGAAACCCTAGCCAAGGCCTTTGACACCGTCCCCCACGGCAAACTCCTGGCCAAGCTGTCAGCCCATGGCTTGGACAGGTGCACTCTGTGCTGGGTTAAGAACTGGCCAGAGGGCCAGGCCCAGAGAGTGATGGTGAATGGTGCCACATCCAGCTGGCAACCTGTCACTAGTGGTGTCCCTCAGGGATCAGTGCTGGGCCCCATCCTGTTCTTTATTGATGATCTGGATGAGGGGATTGAGTCCATCATCAGTAAGTTTGCAGATGACACCAAGCTGGAGGCGGGTGTTGATCTATTAGAGGGTAGGAGGGTTCTGCAGAAGGACTGTGACTGGATGGTCAGATGGGCAGAGTCCAGCAGCATAAGATTTAATACGTCTAAGTGCCAGGTTCTACACAATGGCCACAACAACCCCATGCAGGGTCAGAGTGGCTGGAGAGCAGCCAGGGAGAAAGGGACCTGGGAGTACTGGTTGACAGTAGGCTGAATATGAGCCAGCAGTGTGCCCAGGTGGCCAAGAAGGCCAATGGCATCCTGGCCTGGACCAGGAATAGTGTGGCCAGAAGGAGCAGGGAAGTCATTCTGCCTCTGTACTCAGCACTGCTTAGACCACACCTTGAGTACTGTGTCCACTTCTGGGCCCCTCAGTTTAAGAAGGATGTTTTGTTGCTTGAACGTGTCCAGAGAAGGGCAACAAAGCTGTTGAGGGGTCTGGAGCACAAGCCCTATGAGGAGCAGCTGAGGGAGCTGTGATTGTTTAGCCAGCCTGGAGGAGGTTCAGGAGAGACCTTATTGCCATCTACAAAAGGGAGGCTGTAGCCAGGTGGGGGTTAATCTCTTCTCCCAGGCAACCAGTGACAGAACGAGACAACAGTTTCAAGCTGCACCAGGGGAGGTTTAGGCTGGATGTTAGCAAGAAATTCTTCACAAAAAGAGTGATTTGCCATTGGAATGGGCTGCCCAGGGAGATGGTGGAGTCACTGTCCCTGGGAAGTGCTTAAAGTAAGACTGGATGAGGCACTTAGTGCCATGGTTTAGTTGATTAGATGGTGTTGGGTGATAGGTTGGACTTTATGATCTTGAAGGTCTTTTCTAACCTGGTTAATTCTGTGATTCTGTGATCTATATATTATGCACTGCACAAATGTAGTAAGAGATAAGGGAAGGGCTCTTTCTCAGTGTAGACTGCACATGTAAGGGAAGAGGGAGGTACTGTTACACCTGTTTCACTTGTAGGAAACTCAAACACAGTCACATCAAGGGTAGCACTAAATTCCCTGGGCACCCAGAGCGGAGTTAGATCAATGCGTTATGTGTTGGAGTAAAATTCAAAACCTTGTCTCAGGGGCTTGGGAGATGTGGCTGTCGTAACTGTTAAAGTATTGTATTCAAATAATAAAAACCCAGAATCAGTGCAGGGAATAAAAAATAGAGTCAAAGCCTTCTTTCTCATCTGATCACCATACTATAGCATCACGTCTCCCTCCCTTCTGTTCTCTCTTATTGGATCCTTTTCTATGGCTCATTTTTAACACTATAGGTAGGAAGTATTTATTCCCAACCTCCTCTTGCTTCAAGAAACCTCTTACTTTTCATCCCAAGGATGCCTAAATGTGTGTTAGGTGTTGAGGTGGTAAGAGAGGGGTGGTTCTGCACACATGCAAAACTGCAACTGTTCTAACTGGAAGAGCTAAAACACTGAATGAAACAAATAAAACAGCAGAGGCATCAGAAGAATACAGGTTAGGCCACCTGAGCACCTAAGAGGAGACATGAAGCCACCTCATTTACATCTCAAAACACCAGCAATGACAAGACCATGTTGGCTTTATAGCAGATGGGATCTGGGACATCCTCGTGTTTCTGGGGTTGGAGGCCCTGGTTCTTAACTCAGGCTCCCAGAGAGCTGTGCCAACTTTTCCTGAACTATTCAATCCCTCACACTTGAAAAAATATTGAATTTCATTGTGCTGTTCCATTCACAGCATCTCCAAGTCTAGAAGAAGAGAAGCATGCACCTTGCCCATGTCCTTTATGATTTCTGTAATGCATTCCCTAAAAAGTCTCTTTTCCCTCTCCCCTTTGCATTTCCATTGCAGGTGGCTATTTGCCATAACAGAGAAAAGCAGCACAGGCAGCACACTAAAGAAGCCCAGAGCTGGTGACAAAGCACTGCAGAAGTTAACACAGCCCTGAGATGCCAGTCAGCTCTGTCATCTCCAGACAAAAGCAACAAGGAAGCAAATAACTGAGATATTTTCCATTTTCCTTTTGAATTTGCCCTGGGAACTACTGACTTTTCACAGACTTGCATAGGTTGTGCTCTCCCTTATCATCATCAGGACTCATCTTTCTGAGCTAATCTGCCCGGTGTGCTTTCTTTAGCCATAACACCACTAAGGCAATTAACATTTCCCTTTAAGTTTTCTGAGTCAAGGTAAAAGCACTCAACCTGCAGAGTGCTGCTTTCATCAGCAAGGACTGTTGTGTTTTTCAAGGGGTACAGGAGGATCCTTAAACAGCCAAATATACCCAGGCACAGTGACAGCTTTGTAAGGGAAGGCAGTACATAAATAAAACCAGACTGAGGGTCCTGGCAATGGACATCCTAAGAACTGATGAAGGAGGGCAACAGCAAGCCATGGATTTTCTACCTAGGAGCTGAGGAGGAAACTGTAATCTCCACACAATACAAAATAACCTTCTATTTCTTAGCTGCTAAATTTGTTGCAAGTCCTAAAGCTTTTTGCCTGTAACAAAACAAAGCAAAGGGGTAAAAAAGGTAAAGAGGGCCTGTCCTACCTCATCCCAGACAATATGCTCCTGATACATTTGGCGCACCAAACCCAGAAGAGGTGCATGTCAGCATGTCCACCCTATGACAGGGCATACCATGGTCCTAGAATGAGACAGCACCATGCCTTCTAGTTGCTGAAAAGCATGCTGAAAACATGACGCCACATGCCAGGCAAATCCAGTCATGTGGCCAGCTAAAGATGTTTAACACATGGGGATTGTGGGGAGCAACATACAAAAGATCAGCCACACAGAAGGAGAGAGCAAGAAGATAGCCAACCCTATCCTCGATGTGCAACACTGACAGGCAAGCAGCATGTCTCAGTACCAGCCCAGAAGGACCACAACTGAAAATGAGAAACATCCTATCTCTGCAGAGGGTGTTAAGGCAGGTGGGATCATACAAGGAAGAGCTGAAGAGCTTGGCACAAACCCTGGAGGACGGCTGGGAGAGGGGATGGCTATGAGTGATGTGAAAACCTGACTCCCAGAAGTTGCACTGAGATCCACCAACTCATTCCACATAGCTCCCCAAACAGACACATTTCCTTTTCTTAGAAGCACAGATGTCTATATATATTTGAATCACTGCTCTAGTCAGGGGTTGTACTAGCTGTAAATTTTGAAACTAGGGGGAGGGAGAAGGCACTGAAGATTCCAATATGTAATTTTCTCTTTTTTGGCTTATTAGATTATACCCTTGTTTAAGAACTAACTGTTCTTTTACTTGGTGTCCTTTTGGCAACCATCTCTACCTAGCAATATGTGGGTGTGTGCACTCCCCCAAGTTTGCTTGTACTTGCATTGCAAGTTCAAATGAAATATAGCTCAGAAATTGTACTCTTGCAGTCCAGGAGCAGGAGGTTTCAGAGCAATTAATCACTAAAATGAAGAAAACGCAATGACTGGCACTGTAGAGGAAGAGAAAAAAAATGTGAACTCAGAGCACTACTGAAACGTGCTCAAAATACACAAAGCAGAGAAGCAGCATGTCTGCCTCAGCACTATAGCGATGGCAGAGGAACATCACAGCAGCTTCGAGTTGTGCTGCTCACAATCAAAATTCTTCTTTGGGGCAATGCAGCCAGCAGAGTGGATTTGGGTGGTTCCTTCTTCCCTGAGCTAATTCTGCTCTCTTGTCACACGAGTAATAACAACAACATTTAGTACTCCCTGAATGTGGTTTAACCTAGAGAACAGCTCCAGGAAAGCTTATGTGGCCCTGCCCCCAGACTGAAAACAGAAGCATCAGCGTTATCTGACACACATTGGTGACAGCAGCTTCCCTCCTTAGAGGTCCCTTTCAAGACACCCAAAGCTGGAAAGTGTCTGCAAATCCAGCTGAAGTCGTTAAGAAGAATACGGATTTGGAAAATTGGGATTGCATATTATTGATCAATGACCTATCTTCAATGCCACAGGTCTAGTATTTCTACTTGGACATTATCTAAGCCTGCTAAGCTACAACTGTTTCTACAGTCAAATACCTTCCCAAGTCAGAACAGTGGGAAGAGTTTTACAACCTTCCCATCAGAGTTTTAACCCAAATGTTTGCTGAAAAGTGTTGGTGACCACTATAAACAGCTGTTACTAATGAGGCTAATGCTAGAATACTGAACCTAGTGCAGAGAACACACAGAACCTGTAGATTCAAGCAGTACTGTGCTGGTATGCTTCAACCCTGCCTACATTTCAGCTTTGTGACCTATGTGAACCTCTTATGTTCTATTAGACCGTATCACAGACAGCTGTGCAGTGCAGGTAGCCTTGGAACCTATGGTAGTGCTTATTGCTGGAGGCTTTAAAAATAAAATATTTAACTGCAGACTCTTTCAGAAACAACAGTGCATCCCGCATCCAATTCCCCATAACCATGCAAGGCAAAAAGAACGTCCTCAGCCAAATTCAATTACCATTGGCATCTCAGGAAAGGTCAATCAAATCCTAACCGTTCCAAACAGCACTCCTATAAGCTTCAATGTTCTATACCTGCAGGCTACCCCATTCAGGTGAAATATCCTCACCTGTCTTAAAAAAGCATCAAAGGAAACCAAGGTCAACATTTCTCTTCTGAGTAGTACAATATGTCAAGAACTTTGCCTTTCTCTCTCTATTGACTTCTCTGTTTCCCCCCATCTCCAAGGTTTTCATGACTACACAGCCCAGATCCATCCTTCCTAGCTCCCATTTCTCATCACCCACTTCCCCATCTGCAATGCCATTTGTGCCAGCTGTGACTAGTATTTTTTGGCTTCTTCAAAAACTGTCTCCAGGCATTGTCCTCAAATCATCTTGGACACCAAACATGTCCCCAAATGAATCCACAAAGCCAGTATCTTTCTTGGGATAAGTTCTTCAGCTAGTGAGTGATGGTGGCAACTGAGAGCAATCACCAGGATATAACTGTGATTATTTTCATTATTTCTTCCCTTTCCATCCTATTACTTGTTGCACTCATTTGTGTCTTTTTCAAAGCAACAGAAATTTCTCCAAGGCACTGACTTACTCCTGTGCTTTACAGGTATTCATCAAGCTCCTGTGAATATCAACAGGAGTTGGTACCTCATGAGTCACCATACAGAGAAAACAGTTTTAACTTGTGTGTACAAGCAGGCCACAAGCTACTGCAACTTTCATTATTATTTTACATGGTGACTTACTCCCTCCGAAGTAACAGGAGAGGAAAATCTTCCAAGAGAGGTTTATGTGACAGGCAGCTGAAAAGGTGGATTACCAGAGATTTCAAAGTTATCGGGCATCTGTACCACTTCTTTTCAAACTGTCCTGAAAGGTGTATTTTTCACATGTGCTTCAATGACTTCACACCCCAAACAACCTGTTTTTAAAACCACACTTGGCACGTACAAGCTTACTTGGCTTGGAAACTAACCTCCTAAGTGCAAAAGCTACTTTTGAAAATGGAGCTTTAGTTCTGTGGTCTTCTACACACTTTTTTGAAATTACCCTGAATTTCATGCTGGTACAGAGCCCAGTGCAGAAGGGCTTGAATCCAAGGACAGGACCAATCATAATAACTGGCTCCAAGTTTCAGAGTGACAGATCAGAAGAAAACCAACATCAAATCCAATTGCAGATATAGCTGTGCTGTTGTCACTGCCAAGTGGTGAGGCACACAATTCAGCATATAGCAATTCACCTTCTTCCCAGGTGAGCCTGACAGTCTGTGATGAGTATCACACCAGGATCTCAAAGGCTTCAAAATATAGCAGAAAGGCACAAAGGATAGAGTTCCATGTATGTAGGCACCTCCATTGGGTTCCCCATATCAACAGGCCCTCGGTTTTTTGGAAGAACCCTCAATGATGCCAGATACAGTGTCTCTGCTGCACCTCTCCCATCCCATGCTAAACTCTAGTCCATTCCATCGCTGCATCACTGCCTTCTTACATTTTCCTGAAACTACTGTCTCTTTGTTACTTTGAATGACAAAACCAAAGACAGTGCTGCCTGACACTGCAACAGCCCAGGGGGTTGAAGAGCACTCACAGCTCAATCTCAGATGAAACAAGAGATGAATGAGAAAAAGGTGGGAATACATATGCAACAAGGTAGGGGCTTCTGCCTACTCAGCCTCGACACAATCCTACCTATGGTTAAGACCACCAGCCAAACTCCAACAGCTGGCCTCTGACTCCATTTCCTGTTGCACTGGGATCAAAGGAGAACCAGGAGCCGAGACCGCACCACCTCCACATGAGTGCTGCTACCTCTCCATTGGGCCTCTGTGCCTGATGGAGCCTTGTGATTATGTTCACCTCCAGTCACTTCAAATTTATGCTCAGTCCATCTTACTATTACCTCCTCTTCCCCAAACTCAGGGAATGTTCTCAAGAATGTTTCCCAAATTAGTGCCTTGCAGTATTAGAGAATCAATATCTTCTAACAACATAGATTTCATCCCCAGACCCCCAATCAGCTCTGAAAAGGAGCTTTGCTGATTTCAAAATGCATGTGATAGGACAAGAGGGAATGGATTGAAGCTTGAGGAGGGTAGATTTGCAATGGATATTAGGAAGAAATTCTTTATAGTGAGGGTGGTGACACACTGGAACAGGTTGCCCAGGGAGGTTATGGATGCCCTCTCCTTGGAGCTGTTTAAGACCAAGCTGGATGAGACCTTGAGTAATCTGGTCTAGTGGAGGGTGTCCCTGCCCTTTAATGTCCCTTAGAACCCAAACCATTCTATGAATCTGTGTACTGCTTTCCATCTGGATACATAGAGCAGGTTGATGTTGGCCCATGTGCACCATCATTTTACCCCTGGCTAAGGATCGTATTTGGAATTAGTAAGTGGATCCAGCCATCAATCCATTCTCACTGGCCCCTGTCTCCATTCTCTTCTTTCTTTTAACCCTCCGCTCTACTCCAATAAAGGAAGAAAGTGGAAATTTTACACTACCCCAGTGTCTGACCCTAAGAGCTTGCTAGTCCATTCCTAGGATGCTCTACAGTAAATAAAGCAAAGGTTGGTCCTACCTTAGATCAGCCCATGGGTGAAATTAAAGTGTGTGACATTAGTGAACACCGTACTAGAACTACAGAAAAGACTGCAGACCCACAGATGAGTCATGAAATCTGTCTCTTCCAGTGCTCTAATTACATTGTTCATCCAAGAAAAGCCTGTCTTGGAGCCATTACGTCAGAATCTGTTCTCCCATAGCTGTAAATCCCTCATAACTCAGGGAAGTCAATCGATTCATAGTGGTGTAAGCAAAATCAAGTGCAATGCACTTGCACAGCCTTTGATCTTTCTCTCTTTCTCTAAACACAAGCTCAGAGAATACCATTAAAGAAACAAAGAAACCCAGGACCCAGGACTCACACATGCTGCAGGCACTCTGAGCAGCAAGATCTACAACATCAGGCACTGCAGCTGGGACATGAAGAAGCCAGAGACAAAAGCATTCTGTCTCCCATGCAAGATGAAAGGCTGAGGACCACCCAGACAGCCTAGGGACACTTGTAATAGGACTGGAGCCTGTCACATTAAAAGGTTACACACAAAAGAAAATAAATTATCTATCTATACATCTATCTATTTAGATTTCAAGTAATTCTACCTTTCCAACTAGAAAAGCAAACACAGTGCAGCACAGGTCTTGCAGCTCTCCAGCAGAGTCATTGATTATGGGCAGCTTTTCTGGTCACTAGAAGTCTGAAGATCACCAAAAAACCCAGCAATGGTCCATTTTGTCCTAATGGACATTTCCGGCTTCTTCCTTTTCTTCAAAGTTGCTGCCGGGCAGGAAAACTTGCCAACTTCTCCTTGGCAAAGAGCTCTGCACTGTGAATGGAAGTCACCATTCAAAAGACATAGGATGTTCCCCCAGTGTCATGTATATTATGCTAGCAATCACATAATGGCCTTGGGTCACAAGGAGCACTTTGTCCTTTTAAACCTAACACAGCTTCCACAGGTCTTCTGGTCGGAAAGATCACCAACCAATTGCTTTGTCTGCTGTCCTGTTTCTTGCCTCCTGGATCAACAGGACCATCAAGTTCGCAAAGGAAGAGAAGAGGGAATTCCTTCAGCAGCCAAGAACAGCTTGGCTTGAACAAATTCAATAGAGAAGCCTGCAGAGTGGCTTCGGTATTACTGATTGCGTTGGAAGATGTGAAAACTAAAGGAAGGAGGCCATGAGGCATAAATTGGAAAGCATAAGGACATTCCTCCGTCTAGGATTTCCTCCAAGCAGAAGAGCAGTTGAGGAATATAAAGCTTTTAGGATGCAGAAAGTTGAAAGGCTGTCCTTTCTTGGACATCCTGAACTTAACAATTGTTTTTGCAAAGTAATTTTTTAAGTCAGCAAAGATGACTCAGGAAAAAATTGCTTTTGAGGAGTTGTTTCTAACAATGTTATAACACCCACAAATATATAACCATTTTGCAATTTCTTTGGTTCAGTTAATGCTTTTTTGGGGGACGGGAGGGGAAAACTTCTGCTATTTAATATGAATCTTGTCAGACCTTCTGTCCAAGGCTGCATTTGAGATACCACCTCCAAGTTCTGAAATAAGATCCTCTGGATTATGCATTTTCCACAGCACTGAAATGTGCACAGTATGATGGAGAGAGCAACAGAGATATCTGTAATGGCTAATGTGGAACTGTATTGATTTTGTTGGTTATATGATGTTTGTTTACTTTTTTAAGCCCTGTTTGAGAACACTTTCTGTTCCTTTCAGGCTACTGCCACATTTTCCATTTGCTACAAGAGCTAATATTGATGCTACACTGTGTGTGTGTGAATTTGAGGCGTGAGTAGGAGGGGATGCTTCCTTCAAATACAGGCTCTCCAGACCAGATTCTGCACATATTCCTCTCAGTTTAAAGCTCACAAATACACCCAAACAACGAAGTTCCACGGGATTTACAGAGAGCAACTGTGATCAGAATGTGTCCCAGTCTGTCAGGATCCACCATTTTTGTGTTGGGAAAGATGTAGGTGGTGTTTCCCACTCCCTGTTACGGAACGGGGTGGGAACACAATACCACAGGGGAATAAAAAAGCAGCTTTACAGTGAACTGATAAATGAACAGGAATTAACAGGGTGGTGGGAAGGGAATGAATCAGCTAGTCCCAAGGAAGACAAAGAAATTTTTCAGACACTACCCTGGATCTCACCCACTCAGACACAGCATCTTTTCTGGGTCCCTGTAATACATCATCTCTTCTTCTCATAAAAACCTCATCTTACAATATCAAGAAAATCTGTAAGAAAGACCCTGCCAGGAGCAGAACACCTGATCTCACACTCAACCAGTGATGGGGGCCATGTCACCCAAGGCATCCAAAATTATTTCTGTGTAAATGAAGCCTTGACCAACTCTGAAGTTCAGAAATTACAGAATCCAACCAAAGTTTTGGCACTTGCACGTCCAGAATTAAAGAAAAATTAATCCAAGCTATGGAACATGAAGAAATAAATGATCATGGTCACTAATACTACTTCAAGAGCAGCATGTATCTGTCTCACTGTTATGGTAAAAGATCCACTTGAAACCCATGAAGGGGGAAGCAGGTCTTGAAATACAAAACTTGGAGGCATTAGAGAGGCTTGATGGTTTCTTCTGGGAAACAAAAATGTGCTTTTGGTCTTAAAATCTGTGTAGTAAATTATCTGTTCTCCCCTTGGTGCAGGCAAGTAATTCCTCTCACTTTAATGGACAATTTTATGGCTGCTAATAACATTTGTAGCTAAGATAATGACAAGGATAATCAAATCCCATGCTTGAGGGCATAAACTGATTGCTGCAGGGGTTAGCAACAAAATCACCATTGTCATATATTGCACAGGTGTATTATGGAATACATTTCCATCTTCCAAAGTAGAAAGCCATTGGTGTCTGCCAAGATAATAGATCAGGTGATTGTCTGCGTTATGGAAATTGGTCTTGTATGCATGGGATTTAGGGAATGAGGAGAAACCTCTTTGTTTCAGCATGACAGGACTTGTAACCCAAAATCCAAAAGGAGTGGAGGCTGCAAGATGCATATGGATTCCTGTTCCAGTGGAACAGCTACCTAGGAGGCAAGTTCAGCCTTGACCAAAACAAAGTCCACTGCTAGATAGCAAGTGCTGCTGTACATTTAGCATAGTACTCATAAACATCCATAGAGTGTCTAATCCCAGAAGCTGAGGGCTGGGAGAAACCTAGTAAATTATCTGACCTGTTTCAGAATGCTTAGATCCTCAGTCTGTCACTTAGGGGTTACTCAACTCATCAATCAATTCCCGTAGAGCAGCTATCAGCCAACCACTCCTAGGAACACATGGCTTGAAGGGACATCAGCAGGTTTGAGGTAGGTCTGAAGAAGGCTGAAGTATACCAAGGCCATGTGTGATGGGCAACTATCTAACTCATTCAGATATATATCCTACTACTGCCACTTTGGAGGTTTGGTACAGATCCTATCACAGCTGTTTTCACAGCTGGCAATGAACCTACATCTGCCCTGCTGAAGATTAAACCTTGGGTATATATGTAGAAAAAACTTATCACTGTCCTCTTTATAGCAATCTTTCATGTATTTGAAGATTGTTATTATTCCTCCCTTCATATATTTCTTGTCCAAACTAAACAATCTCTGTCCACTTCATGATGAATACAGAACAAGTTTTTCTCTTGACAATTTGATTTTTCTCTTTCTTTCTCAAAAGACTGTGCACCCAAAATTGGACAGAGTTTTCAAGCTTACCAATACCAACAAAACAGAATAGCTACTTTCTGTTACTTACTTACATCCAACACTTGCCTGTTTTGAACATCTCACACCAATGGCCCATATTGCAACTGCAATCCATTTTATCAGCATGGTGTTACAGTACTTGCATCTACTCAGTTCACATCATTTTTCTATGTGTGCATTTGATGTTTCCTTCTGCCACGTAATACTTTCCACTTGTCTTTATTGAAGTTCATCACATAGATTTCAGACTATTTATCCAATTTATCAAAATCACTGCATTCTGCTCCTGCTCTCTAAAGTGCTAGCCACCTCTCTCACAATTAATGTACTCTGTTCTATCAGCTAAGCTATTAATGGGAAAACTGAATAGTACCCACCAGAAGACAGATTCCTGTATGACTGTACATGTTATGTGCATCCAGTTTGACAAAAAGTATTGATCAGTATTTTGCCTTTCTTTTTTTTCAATCCTGTTGTGAAATTACCTGGTAGTAGATTTAGTTGGGAGCAACTGGGTTTGTGATTTCTGCCCCATCTACAACCACCTGCACAGTGTATGTGCTTTTCACACCTGATAAGTCCAGCCACAGTGCAACCTCTAGTTCACAGTGTGTGTATGTCCAGACCTTGCACCCACCTGTGGCAAGTCAATCCAGTCTGTGTTTTTCTACTGTAATTATGAGAACTCAGTGCCATTATAATGCCACACATACAATAAATGTCACGATCTACTGCTCTCCCACTATCAGCTAGCTACTGGGAAAAAAAAAAAAAAAAAAAAAAAAAGCAAAACCCCAGAGAAGTCCAACATAAGTTACTCAAGAAAAAAATTGTGTTTGTTCCAGCTTGTCCCCTAGGTACTTTCACACCAATTGGTGAACAGCTTGGTCAAATATCTTTCTGAGTATCAAATTTAGGCTGAGTGAGCATTAACTCCCCCTGTTCTCTCCTGTCCCTTTTTTAAAGATCCACAGCATGTTTGTTTTTCCCTGCAACAGCCACTGGTAGAACTGTTCAAACAGCAGTCATAAAAAAATGGTGCCACTGTTGACAGTGAACAGTTGCTGCTTAGAGAAGAGGTTTGATTCTTATGCAGATATTCAGCTGAAGACAAAATTGTAGGATGCACTTATGATCCCTCAGGGAAGTAAGAACCTTCAGCAAAAAAGGACAAGATAAACTTACATGGATCCCAAGCAAGATCCAAGACAAACTTCAAACAGCTTGTGTGTGTACAGAACCATTAATAATAAGGCAAGAGAAGTCTAGGCCATACCTTGCCGCAAGGCAGGATGGCAATGCATAGGTCATTCTTGACAGATGCTTGTCTATCCTGTTCTTCAAGATCTAGTAAAGAAGAGCCCACACCCTCCCCAGGCAATGTATTTCAGTGTTTCATTAGTATCAGTGCTAAAAGATTTTTTTTCTCTGTGGCCACTCTAATGCTTGCTTGCTGTTGTTTAACAGATTTTCTTATTCACTGTACCACACTCAAGTTCTTTAGGAACAGACCTGGTTTTGACCAGATGTGAAAAGCTCCCCAGGCTGGATTGTTTTCAAAGAGATCACGGAAATATTTTTTAACTGCTCATCACTCAATCTGCAGTCAGCTTTCAGCTAGTCATCCACATCAGGTACAGATATGCTCAAGAACCAGCAACTTCTTTTGTGATACCTATCACTAGATACTCAAAGCCAAGTATCGCATGCCATCCACATCTTCAGTACCATGAGCCTTTACTGTAGCCCTTCTTGAGAAGAAAAAAACCTTCTGAAACCTTTAAACATCACACAATAACAGCAACGAGGTAAGACTGAGGTTTTATGAAAAATTATCTTTGGTGCCAGTCCAACAAGTCAAACTAGAGCTGAATGTAACCCATACAGATTAAGCTATGACAAGTGGTACAAATGTTTTAAAAGAAAAAATAATTGTGGGGGGATATTTGTGAAGAAAACAAACCCAAAGTCATTCTGAATCATACCTGGTGCTTCTCAAGCATTAAAATAAGATTCTTAGATGTTAGTACATAAATGAACTGGCTTTTACACTGATGATTTGCCTCTGTTGGCCTATGCCAGTAGGTATCTGCTTATGCTGTTTCCTCTGACTGGCAAAGCGCACTCACTAAGGTAAGCATATTGCTAATAAAGTCCTAACTGTTTTGAAAAGTGCCCTTTAAATAATAGGCCTTTTACTACTAGGCAGAATGCATTTTAAGAGCAAATCATAAGCTTCAGTCTTTGTTGCCAACAGACTGGATGATCATTTGTTTGTCAGATAAAAATACCAGAAGAGAATGTAAAAGCTGATAGGGCATCAATACAGACTGAACACCTATCATCTCCTTCCTCTTCTCAGGATGTTCATTCTCACCTGAAACAGCAAAGGAGGGGAGAAACTTTGGAGAGAGTTTGAGAAGATTCTTAATCTATCACTTGAAAGGTCAGCTGAAGAATACAGGTCAAATCACTGGGATTTCCACGTGCTTCCAATGGCACAGATCCAGTGTTGCTGTTTTAACTATCAGTTGCCTTGAAATGGCTTTGTCTCATTCCTAACACTCTTAAGTAATAATGAAAACAAAGACTGCAGATGTTAACTCATATTTAGTGTCCAAGAGCAAACAAATAGTAAATCAGGGACTTTTATTAAGGATGTGGCAGATTGATGGTAGGTAGATCCTCTTCAAATGTCAGAAGAGACTCCCCAAATGCTGGTCCTCAGACTTCCACATCCCAAAATATGCTTTTTACCTTTTTGCCACTCTAGGGCAACCTAGCTTTCTAGGGTATGAATGATCCTGAATAATGTTGAAAGGACATCCTTCTACTTATTCTAGTCCTCAACAGAAAATAAGGCTTTACCTGGTAAGGAAATCTAAAACTCTTGATCCACCTCTGGAACCCCAAAAACTTCCAAAAGGTCAGAAGGTGGACTGAGGTGCACTGAGATTTTAAGCCACCCCTGCAAGTATGACATGTTTCTCTGATGGAAGACTGTAATGGTGAGTTCAATAATCTCTGTTTCACAAAGTTTTAAAACACTTCAGATGCAATATCTTACATGACACAGCCTACATACAGAGCCATACAGTCAGGTCTCCACATCCTTCCTGCTGTTGGAGTTCATTTCATTGCAGGACCCTAGTTTCCAGAACAAAGTTAATCTAAATACCAAACAGCAGATTTTCAAGAATGATTGCTGCCAATAACACTACTTGCACTAAGTTTCACCATACAGTCCAAACTACTAACAGCTAACAGTAACTATTCACTAGTTCAAGTAATAGAGGCCTAGACCTTTGAAACAAGGCTACTTAACACCTTCTTCAGACCTTCTGGTTCTGAAAAGTTCCAGATGGGTGTGAAATACAGAAAACTGACAACTCAGAACTCTAGGGAGTCACAGTTTTGTTACAACAGTTAATTTCTGATACAGTCCCCATAGCAATGGTCTGTGATGATTTAAACATGGGAGGAGGCCATTCTTTCTAGAGGACATTGACATTAAAAAAAAAAAAAAAAGAGCATGGAAGAAATAAAATATTCCTTTTGCACCCAAAACATGTCTGTAATGAGTTAATGGCAGCATGCATCAGAAATTGCTGACGGGGCCAACTACCTTGGGAGTAGATCTCTTTTATTTTTACCTTCCCTTCAGTATGTCAAGAATATTCCTAAATTAGGAGTCTACAACTTTTCCTCACAGCTAATCTCCTGCACTATACAGTTAGAGAGGGCTGCAGTTTCATTCATCAATCTGTGCCCTAAAGCTCTGTGAAATTTCCCTTTCTGAGAAGGCTCATGCATCTAGCAAAGGAAGCATCCTCTTCTGTGATGGGAGATCAAGGAGACAACTTCCCATCAGACACCTTTTAATTCCACTACCTGCCTGCTTTTGTCATAAGTCCTTTCTTGCTTGTGCAAGGAATTGAGAGGACAATATAGTCTATTTCCTGCTAATCATCCTAATAAGTAACAAATACATGAGTCCTTAATAGAAATGTATCTTTCACTGACATGCCCTAATCATCTTCATAGTGAAAGCAGTCAAAAAGGATACTGAACCCTTTAACCAACTGATGACTCCATAAGCCTCTTGTGGCAATTGGATAGATTTTTTTTTAAAAAGTCCCTTAATTCCTTAAAAAAGAAAAACAATAATAAGAAATTAGGAGATTTTTTCCTTGAAATAACAAAAAGAAAAGATGTGTTCATTACACTTGAGAAAAAGGCATCTCAGTAGATCAGAAGAGCTTGAATCAGAAGAGGCTAGATCAGAAGAGACTGTTAACTGTCTGGCAGCAATGAAAGAAGACAAAATTTTAAAAAACAACAGCACCAAAACAAATAAATGGAATAAAAAGCAGCAGCATTCCTCCTCTAGATATCTCTTTGCTCCAAGATTAAGGCATTCAGTAAACAGGTAGCTGAGCTTTTCATTTTCAAATTAAAAAAAAAAAAATAAATGCCAAAGTCTACATATCTTTAATTCCACAAACCCTGTTTGCTTCATTATTTTTAAAAAAATAAATCTGAAAACTGCTATTACAGATATTTCCCAGAGTTGGTCTGCTATAGGATATAGCTCTTTGCATTGTAGAACTCGTGTCAAATAATGGTCTGACCCAAAACTACCCTTACTAAAAATATTCTGTCCGTTATTTATGACAGACTTCGGATCAAATCTTTATTTCACTAATCCATAGACCCTCTCACTTTAATCAAAGGAACTGACATAGGTAAACCACTGACAGTATCTTTGATTAGTTGTAGCTAATGAAGTCATAGACACCTGGTAGGGTATAGGTAACCTGGGGGAAGGACTTTATCCATACATTTTAACTTGAAGTCAGTAGATTCTATGGACTATAACCCAGAGAATCTAATGAATGCAAAATAATTTGCATCACAGCATTCTATGTATGTGAAATTTTGGAAGTAGTCCATGGACTTCACTCGAAAATACCCATAAGCCAAAAAGAGACAAATAGACCTGCCACACACAGCAAACATCTGCTGCAAGTAACCTCTTAGTTCAACTTAGAAGCAGCAATGACTCTGCTGATCAGTGCTGCATCACCAGCAAGTGTCCTTGGTAGCACCTGTTACAAGAGTCCTTTATCCGGATGTAGTCAAGGATCTTCAGTAAAATCCACAGAAACCTAAAGGGTCTTTGACAGAAGATGCAGCAATAACAGAGGTAATTACCCAAAACCGCATATGCTCCTTCATGTGACTGTGATGGTTTGAAACTGTCTTTTTAATTTTTCCTTGCAAAGTTCAGAACAGAGAAAGTGAAAGAATGTAAATAAGTCACTATTGGGTGTAAGAAAGCAAAATAACGATTGTTCTAAACACTTCCATTGGATAGATAGAAATGTTTAAGAACTATTACCCAAAACAAAGTAGGCATTCGGCACATTCTGCGTTCGGCAGTGGGGGCAGCTGCTGGGCTGTCTGGCTGCTGTTTCTTCTTCTCTTCTGGCTGAAGATAACACACTGACCTTGGCAGCTAAGTTAACAACTTTCTGCTTAACTAACTCTGCTTCTCTGTCCAGGGGGGTCTGGGGGGAAGCTCCTGGGAGAGAGAGGCCCCTTTGGGAGGGTCCCCTTGGGGGGAAGCAAAGGGAGATCGGTTGTGCTTTTTCTGTTGATTGTATATATTTGTGAATGTCGTGAATTTTGTATATTTGTACATATTCATTGCATTTCATTGTAGATTTTAGACTCTGCTTGTAAATACAGCTTTTCATTTGCTTCCAGACTGGGCTAGCCTGGTTATTGTCAGTGGGGGGGGGGAATTTCAGCTCACACTGATACACTTTTTATTTTTTGGCGCCCAACGTGGGGCTCGATTGCTTGTTTGATTTATTTCTGCTCAGATTAGGAAGCAAAATGAAGCTGTTTTGGATTCTGAGTCATTCTATTTCATCTATTATCGGTGCAATTGTCTACAGATGGGCCATTTCTTGCATGATAGACAAGATTGTGAGATATGTGGCATATAAGTCATTTCTTTGGGTTAAGAACAAGTTACTGAATGTTGGTGAATTCTGTTGTGGTCTTATTGGGCTAAGAAGCTATGGTAACTCAACTATGGATCTGCTAGCAGACACATATGAGTTTGTTACTCCTCTTACAACTACAGAGGGTCTTTGGAACCAGTGGTACCCTAGATATCTTGTGCTTGCCTTAATTTTGTTGCTTCTTGGAATAATCATATGGCTACTGATAGCACTGTGTCAGGAAAGACATAAGGCTACTTGCTCTTCCAACTCTGCTGTGAATGTGAAAACCAAGCCAGTAAATTTGGTGGCCACTGTAACCAGAAAGTGTAAAGGAGATGCAGATGCTGCAGGAGATGGTGCAGATGGAGATGAGGGTCCTTCTACTCAGGGTCCCTCTCTTAAGAAAGATCCTTCTGATGAGGAAGAGAGGGTTAGCCTTAAAACTCTGGTAGACCTCTTGAGACCCCACATGGATGATGGAGATGTAGGTCAGGATGTAGACCCTGGTAGATTAGCAACTGCTGGCAGAGCCTCTGAACTCAAGGAAATTCAACGGAGGATTACAACAGGATTATGGGGACAGCAACCTCAGGATGATGATGATGAGGATGACATACAGTCAGCTAATGCACCCAGACAGGAAATTAGACATGTGAGGAAGGATTACATCAGAGGAGATAATGAGCCAGTCCTGTCTTGGCTAGCCAGGTGTTTTGATATGGGAGCCCCAGCATTGGTGGTAGGCGACAAGTCGGCCTCTCAGTTGGGGATGCTCTCAAAGGATACTGGCATAGACAGGCACCTAGGCAAGTGCATTGGTAAAGTTTCTCTGTGGGCACGCCTCCTACTGGCAGTCTCGCTGAGGTACCCCAGCAGAGATGATTTACCATGGAACCCTAAGCCTTGGACCACAATAGCTGCAGGGAAGATCGAACACTACAACGGTTTGCTGAAAACCACTCTCAAAGCCATGGGGGGTGGATCTTTGAAAAACTGGGAGAAACATTTAGCACAAGCAACCTGGTTGGTGAATAGTAGAGGTTCAGTGAATCGAGCTGGACCTGCCCAATCAGATTTGTTGCGAAAGGAAGAAGGTGATAGAGTTCCTGTTATCAGAGAAAAGAATCTGTTAGGCAAAACTGTTTGGGTATTTACTCCTTCAGGAGAGGCCAAACCTGTCCGAGGGGTGGTTTCTGCTGAAGGTCCTGGTCACACCTATTGGGTGATGCAAGAAAATGGTGAAATTCAGTGTATTCCACAAAGAAATCTAACTTTGGCTGAGAGAGGTTAAATTCAGAGTGTTGCGCAGATACAGCATCGCGCCCAAGAGGAGAGTTCATGAGATCTATGGTGCACGAACCCTGAGAGCCCTGAGTCACCTGAGAGTCCCTGTTCCTTCCTTCGCTCCATCTGCGAGGAAACAAGCTGTTTGCTGTTTTTCCTGTGATTTGACTCTTTTGAATCATCTACATCTGAAATAGCTGGAATGGACTATGGTCTTTATTCACCTATTGTTGTAGATATTATTTTGGATTAGATAGATGATAGTAGCAGCCAATGGAATTGTTTAGAAGGGGTGGACTGTGATGGTTTGAAACTGTCTTTTTAATTTTTCCTTGCAAAGTTCAGAACAGAGAAAGTGAAAGAATGTAAATAAGTCACTATTGGGTGTAAGAAAGCAAAATAACGATTGTTCTAAACACTTCCATTGGATAGATAGAAATGTTTAAGAACTATTACCCAAAACAAAGTAGGCATTCTGCACATTCTGCGTTCTGCAGTGGGGGCAGTTGCTGGGCTGTCTGGCTGCTGTTTCTTCTTCTCTTCTGGCTGAAGATAACACACTGACCTTGGCAGCTAAGTTAACAACTTTCTGCTTAACTAACTCTGCTTCTCTGTCCAGGGGGGTCTGGGGGGAAGCTCCTGGGAGAGAGAGGCCCCTTTGGGAGGGTCCCCTTGGGGGGAAGCAAAGGGAGATCGGTTGTGCTTTTTCTGTTGATTGTATATATTTGTGAATGTCGTGAATTTTGTATATTTGTACATATTCATTGCATTTCATTGTAGATTTTAGACTCTGCTTGTAAATACAGCTTTTCATTTGCTTCCAGACTGGGCTAGCCTGGTTATTGTCGGTGGGGGGGGGAATTTCAGCTCACACTGACACAGTGACGGAGCTCCAATTTCTGCTATTATTTGATGTCAGAAAAGCTAAGCTACAGAGTTTGCTAATATCACATGAATTCATCGTGGATCTTTGCCTTTAGTTCATCTTCACTGTTTAATCTGGGTATAAACTAACGCCTTGTAGTCTGAAAGGCAGAAGCAAGCTGGTTGGCAATTACAAATAGTTCCCAACCTGAATCTTCAGAAAGTCATTTTACTCTCTTGTCTCTAAATTGAAGATAATTTTTACACAGAGGTGTTGTGAAGATGAATCACCTAATGTCAGTACAGCATTCTGAATATAAAGTGCTGTGTAACTCCAGCTCAATGCCACGAGTGTGGCTTTCAGCATCTGTGAAAGAATATGCTCCAGCACTGAAGGAAGTAAGCACCTCAGGTCAGGCTGCCTTGAAGGGGAGACCACAGTATTTTGGTCCTTGCTTTATGCCAGACCAGCAACATCTGTCCCAAACCCCAAGGTGTCCAAAAGGCAAGATCTCCATCTTTAGATGCTGTTCCCAGAGAAAGCAAAGGGATTTTAATTCTTTTGAGTTGAAGTAGGCATAAGTCCATAGCTAACAGCTAAATTTCTTCCCTTCCTCTTAGTCTAGAATAACTTCCCTCCCTCCCAGTTCTGCCCTGTAAATTACTGCTTGCCATCCTTGTATCAGCAGGATCATTTTCTTCTTCACCTAACTTCATTCCCAACATCCTTAACTTGTAGCCTCCTCAGCGAGTAAATACAGGTATTTCTATGCTGACACTTGCAAAGGTACACAAATGGGTTTAGTGCATAGAAAAATAATCAATAATCAAAGACCAAATAGCAGAGAAAATGGAATTTCAAAGATCTTTGGTTTTCTTTCTTAAGGAAAACAAGTTACTCCAGGAACAATTAGAACTCAAGACAGGAAAGAAGGAATATTTGGAACATCATAGAACATAAAATTGATATAGACTTCATGAGGTGAAGTACCTCCACAAAGGCAAAAGCAACTGTAACTCATACATTTCTGACAGATTTTTGTCTAAACTCCTTTTAAAATACTCCAATAATGGAGATTCCACAGCCTCCTTAGGCAACCTCTTCCAGCACACAACCACTCTGACAGCTGGAAAGAGCTTCCTCATGTCTAATCTAAATCTCACTTGGTTCAGTTAAAGGAATTATGAATAGTTAGGAAGGAATGAAAGAGCACCAAATCCTAAGACATTACAAGATACCAATTTCTCAAGCCTGGTTACACTAAATAAATCTGCTGACACCATCACCCAGAAGAGTGCCTAGAGGTTTCTCAATGCTTCCCAAAAAATCTTTTCAGACTCTTATTGGATATTGCATTTGCACTGCCAGCAAGATGTACAGTAGGAAGTTGCAGTTCAGCATCAGTCTGAGCTGTATTTTTGCCCTGCTTATCAGTGATTTTTAAAAAGCCTTTGCTAACGTGCCTCTGGCAAGAATGTGAGGTATCACTGCAAAACCAGTTTTCAAGAACTTAAAGGCTGTTTCTACAAACACACAAGCAAAGTACCCACAAAGTCCTCTCAGCGTTAGCAGAACACTATTCTGGATATTTTAGGGGTTTGTTTGGGTTTTTTTAATCTCCACAAGACAAAGAACAAAGTGTGAAAAGAGCCCACAGAATATTTTGGTTATGCAGGGGATCAAAATCCTACCCACAGTTCATCTTCATGTGGCTTGTCGAAGCTGATATCTTCCTTACCTGGGAGATGATCATGAACAACAGACATTCAAGTCCTGACCATCCAGTATTCTCCAGCAAAGCTTCAGATAGTGTAAATGAATAGATTAATTACTTCAGTACATCTACAAACATTCCTATCACCAGCAAATCTTGCTTTCTGCTTTCATCTGGCTTTGATAATAATAGTGTGGCCTTAATGTACTCTTGTGCTTCTTTGGTTTTTCATATATGACCTTCATGGTCCTGGCAAGTCATGAATGCAAAACTTAACTGACGAAAGTATTGCTGTCTTTATTCTCTACCTTTCCCTTTTCATTTCATGTTTTCTTCCTTTCTTTTCATTGAAAATTGTTTATCTGCCATGAAACCCTACTCAAAGCTTTTCAACAGGACAACTTTAAATGCTACTATCCACCAAAATCCAAAAGTAGACTCAAAACATCAGAGCAATACTGACAAAATAATTCACACATTAAAATGCTTATGTCCTCTTCTAAGACAGATTAGAGACATTGCCACACTACTAGTGTTTTTATACCCATTTTACAGAACAGTAAAGTAATGTAGAAAAAGGATATGGAGACTTAACTACTATCCTGGAGTGGATTTAAATGTGTGTTTGCTTAGTTCATTAATATAGATTCAAACTCCCTGTCAGGCCACCATCTGCCAGAAGTATGCAATCTCCTCATCTGGATGTAGACAGTTCCCAAGTGTGTAGCTACTCAGTAGCTAAACAGCTGCCAAAAGAATCACAGAATAGATGTATGTTCCATTCACCATTACAGGTATTGCTCCATGTGCTTAAAAAATATTTTGCCTACGTACATCAGGATAATTCAATCACTGATTGCAGCAGGTTTGTAACTGAAAACCAAGGCCTGAAATCTGGGAAAAGTAACTAGCAAATCACAGTACACATGGTCTTAATTTTGCTCCCCTTGCAGTCACTTCTCAGAAAAAAAAAAAATCCTCAATCTGTTTGTTGTTTCAGTTCATTTTAGGGTGACATAAACAGCTTTCAGTTCTTTACGTTCTGCACAAGCCTCCAGAAATATTCAGTGTTTACTAGAGCTTGGTGGTGTTAAATCAAGTATGACTATCACCCTTTAAGGCCTAAATGATGGAGCGATATCTGCACCAATAACACATTTTGACAGTGTTGACACCTACTTACATAGAAGCAGTTTGCTCACTCTTCTAAATCTGTAGAAAAGGCCATTAAAAGTTAGTACGAATCCTAAGAATTAACTTTTATTTGGAAAAGTTCTTTCATTCATCATATCCAGCCTCTTGGTGAACTCTGTGGCATATTTTACAGTGTATCTCATAAAAGACAAGTAGCTGTATGAGAACTTGATTATATCACTCTCTGTCATCACTGTGGCTGTATAACTGGAAATGGATATGTAATTACACTATCTATCTCTGAAGCGAGAATAATCCTGAACTGAACTAAGCAACTGGTGAGGACCAAGAACAGCTTATTACTCCTTTTTGAAAGCTTAAAAACTTTCACAGAATTCAAACATGACCAAAACTTTATGAAAGCTGGGTATTCTTTTGTTAGTGGATTTTAAGAGCAGACTCATTGAATGCCATAGTACCTGCAGTTGATCTCTTGCTCTTGAGGAGCAGAAATAATGTTGTGTCCCACATGATAAAAACTTGTTTCCTTTTAAGTGATCACTATTCACTTCTTTGTTCGAGCACTCAGCTTGACAATTGAGCAACAGCCCCCTACCACCTTCTAAATAAAAACCAAATGTCATAAATTGAACATCTTTCCTATGAAGAAAGACTGAGAGACCTGAGACTGTTTAGTCTTGAGAAGGCTGAGAGGGGATCTTATCAACATCTGTAAATATTTGAGGTGTGGGTGTCCAGATGAATGTGATAGTCTCTTTTTAGTGGTGTATAGTGATAGGACAAGGGAAAACGAGTACGAGTGAGAACACAGGAGGTTCCGCCTTAACAAAGTAGACACTTGTTTACCATGAGGTTGATGGTGTACTGGAACAGGGTGCACAGAGAGGTTGTAGAGTCTTCTTCTCTGAAGACTTTCAAAACCCACCTGGATGTGTTCCTGTGCAGCCTGCCCTAGGTTTGGCAGGAGGCCTGGACTCTATCATCTCTAGAGGTCACTTCCAACCCCTAATACTGTGATTCTGTTATTCTGTAATTAGGAGAAATGGGAGAGCTGACCAAAGCTCAGCACTGTCACCTCGCACAGGAGGATTCTAGTTCCTCATCCTCCCATCCTAACAGGTCTTTAATGCTGTATTTTCCCGGAAAGCCACAAGGTTAGACTTTATGACCCTGGAGGTCTTCTCCAACCCTTACGGCTTTGTGATTGCTGCCGGGCAGGGAGGCGACGGCCGCCGGGGCGCCGGCTGGAGCTGTCCCTTCAGCACCACGGCCCGGCCCCGCCCGCCCCGCGTTCCCCGACCCCGAGAAGCCGGCTCGGACACGGGGCTCCCGTCCGCCAGCGTGTTCATGGCCAGCGACACACGGTTGCGATTGAACTAAAGCCCCAGAAGCTTAAATCAAGCCCGTGGAGAGGTAATGGTTTCAGATATGTTGCTAGCACAGCAGTATCGAGGAGAACAGCTAAATTAGACAGGAATTGGTCTGCTCTCACACACATTGCTGCACTCGGTGGTCTACCGATAACTATTGCAGTTCTCTGGAGAGAAGTTTTGTGGAGACAGATGAACCTCTAGACTAGGCAATTCACTCTGTTTTAAAAACTATCCAGTGATGGTTAGTTTGATGCACTTTGCAGGGGCATCTACTGACTTATAGTACGTTCACTACTGTGTGCACCACTCCATATGCTTCTTGAAGTGTGTCTGGTTTCAGGGGCTGAAGGAAATGTTTGTGAGAGTGTACACACAGATGTGTAGGAAACACAGAGGAAGAAATCTTCTCTTCTTTTCCTGAGAACTTAAAAAGCAATCCTTCCCCTCTATGAACCAAATTATTTTAGCATCAATAAGAATTAAAGAAAAGCCTTCCAACCTTCCACATTCACTTCTAGAGACTACCAGTAGACCAGATAATAGCTTAAAGCTGCTTTGGTAGTGAAGATACGCAAAATAGAAGTGTGCTAGACAAGATACAGATAGATAGTAACTATTACTAAACTTCTGAAGATGGATCACATATCCTCTCAGAGCAGAGTTTTCCAAACAATCAATACAGAATGACTGTCTGTCTGCACCATTCTTTACAATCACTCTTCCTCCCAGTAGTTCCCTGTAGCTATACACACTTTAAACAATTCTGACATGCCAAAGAACCTCTGTCTACAGCAATGCACACTCTCCTCTGCATGCTGAGGTGCTCCAAGTTTCCAAACAAATCCCAGCTCTTTGCAGGAGAAAATGATAGAGCTTCCCAAGCAAGCTGTGTGTGTTTCCAGATAAAATACAATAAAAACAGCAAACTACTCTAAAAACAGCCCTACCTGTCATCAACTGAGCTTCAGAACACAGGAAGTATTGCAGCCACTTCTCAGGCAGAAGGATGGGCACTGTGAGTGCACCAATGTGTGCATGGAAGCCTGTTGTAATCCAGAGAGACACAACAGTCCAATATTCACTGAGCACAAATAAGGGACAAGAAACAGATTGAGAAACACAGAATCACTGACCAAAGGAGGAAGGAGAATTCTGAAATGGTAATGAACAGGAAATCTAAGTCACCAGCCAAAGTTACATTCTACTTTTTATTCTTTGACCTAGTAATATATGCATTTCATATAAATATACCTAATAATAGGAGAGAAAATGATCCCTCAGAAAAATCTTATTTTTGCAAGGGCAAATTGGTTTCCTATTCTCAGATTGTCTTTCAAAGGAAATGTTTTAGTGCCTCAGGTAAAGCACAGTCAAACACAAACTGAGTAGACACTGCTCAGAGGACAGCTGACAGCACAGTCTGCTGAAAAATGTCATCATCTTTAGGTTCCAGTATGCGAATTTGTTGCAGCAAGTCCCAAATGGCAAAAAGATCAAGTCCTTTTGTGCTAATAAGTGAATCCGTCTTTCATGTCCTGCTCAGTGTAATGCACTATCAAACAGCCTCTGAGCTGGAGAGGTATTTTCAGATCTCCCCATATATTAGGAGGGAACATCTAGAAGACTATTTTCAATTGCCTCAGTAAATCCACCTTAATGAACATAAAACCAGGAAGAACAAACATGCCCATCAAGACAAAGAGTTGTAGCACAGTTTGGTGCGCACTCCACAGCCTCCACTTATGGTATTTATTTTTACAAAGAGAAGCAAACTTTATACTCAACACTCCGCTTTAACTGAGGGAAGCAGAGAAGTACAAAATGACAGCCTGTGGCTGTGTCCACTGACTGTCCCTCAACCATCCTGGGCAATGGCATGTCTGGGAAGCTGGGCAGCACGGACGTGACAGCAGGCATCATTCTGCCAGTTGGGCCATGTGCCCACAAAGAGGAGACACAGACTCTGACCTGCTGGCACATCACTCAGTCCAGCTGCAATAAAACTTCAGGAACACACAGGGAATGCCAAAGAGAAGACCAGCAGTGGGACCACAGCTGTGGGAACCCATACCACAGCCCTTGCCAACACTGAAACAAAGTTTGTAAAAGCAGGGCTATGCTTGGCTTACATCAAGGGCTCTTGCAGATGATCCAGTTCCTATGCCCTCATTTTTCTCACCCTCTTGCTACCACCTTTTAACTAAGTTTTCCACCTGTCTCTTAAGCAAAGGCACAAGGAGGAGTGTAGCAACAGGGCCTCCTCATTCCTGAGGTGAACCCCAGAAGACTCTTTCCTCCCCCTAGCCACCCAAGCCACGGATGGATGGTAGCCACCTGGTCAGCACCAATCTCCCCACCAGGCCAGCCCCACTCCTCTCCAGTCCCACACAGAGTATACAAGCTCCATCGCCAGGGGAAGAGGTGCAGGGCACTGACAAGTCCAACAAGTGCCCATGAAGAGCAATGAATTGCATAACACGGGAGGGAAGCTAAAAAACTCATCCAGCACTTAACTCCTTGCATGCCATCGCTCCCCTGCCCCTCTCCCTTTTTCCCAACTAGGGGGACTTTTGCGCCCCAGCCTGCGAGGGCCTCCTCAAGGTGAGACACTCACCGATAGTCGTGATGACTGTGATGGCAAAGTAGAAGGAACCAGCAAATTTCCACTGGACGCCAGCCCGGTGGGGCTCGGACTGCATGATCACCAACTCCAGCTGCCGGTAGTCCTCGCTGGTGATGTTGTACTTTCCCTTGAGCCGGATCTCCTCGGCTTTGAGTTTCTCCTCCTCTCGCATCTCGTTGTCGGACTCCAGGGCATCAAAGACGGCAGCCCCGACCAGTAGGTAGGTGAACGTGCAGATGATGAGGGACAGGGTCCGCACGTTCTGCCTCTTCATGGCCGCCAGCAAGGGGCGAGTGAGGGGACCATGTCCCCCCCTGGCCGCCCGGGGATCCGACAGGCCGCAGCAGCCGCAGCAAAGGGGCAGCTGCCGGGAGGGCTGGCGGCTCTCGCCGCCACCACCGCTGCTCCGGGGCAGCTTGCGCTGCGGCGGCGGCCGGTCTCCGCCCGCCTGCTCGGGCTCCTGGGAGGAGGAGAGACACAGGAGGCTGCTGGAGCGCCGAGACCAGGTGCCCTGGAGCCGGGAAACTCTGCGCAGCACCTGCCCAAACCAAGCCGTCCCAGGGCGCAGGGCCATCCAGGGCACCCCCTCTCCTCCCCAGCACCGAGGCCAGGGGCAGGGGGTACCCGCCGTGGGAAGGGGGCACTGGGCGGCGCCCCGCCGAGGGGCCGGCGGCCCCGGGCCGGAGTCCTGAGGCGGGCGGGTCCCTGCGAGAAGTTGGTAGGGCGGCACGGGAAAGGGTACCCCGCAGCCCAGTCGGGGCGCGGCGGGGAGGCGGAGAACGCCGCCGTCCCAAGTTTCTTCAGGCGGCGCGCCGGGGCCGGGGCGGGCCGGGTGGTGACAGCGCGTCCATCCGCGGGGAGGGCGCGCAGGGGACGAGGGGCGGCGGGCGCCCGGGCTCCGGCCGTCGGGGGCGGCCCGCGGGAGCCCGACCCACCGCGGCCCCAGCTGCCTGAGGGAAAGCCGGCCGGGCAGGTCGGGACGGGCTGGGTGCTTTATTCCTTCCGCCGCGGCGCGATGCGGGCGGCGAGGAGTCGGGCTGCTGCAGGTGGCTGCGGTGAGGGTAGCGGAGCGGCGTCCGGTGCGGCGAGGGCGGCGGCAGTAGCGGCGGTGTCAGGCGGCAGGCGGGGAGTTGGGGGCAGCATCCCCGGGCGCGGCGGGCCGCGCCGCCGCTCCGGCGGGAGGCGGGGGCGCCGGGCCGGCGGCGTGGCCCTGGCGGCGGGGAGCCAGCGCCCCGCAGGAGCCGCGCTAAGCGGGAGGAGCCGCCCCGGCCAGCGGGCGGGGGAGGCGGTAGGGCAGTGACGAGGCGCCCGCCCGGCAAGCTGGCGGCAGCCACGGAGCACCTGCCCGGGGCAGCGGCAGGGTGGTACGGCGGCGGGCGCTGCCTCCGTCCTCAGGCTAACGGGAGGAGTGGAAAAAAGCCGACAGATTCCGCGGGAGAGAGCGGCCAGGGAGCACGGGCAGAGCTCTTGGCCCCAGCCGGACACAAAGCCAGTGATAAGAAGAAAAATTAAAAAAAAAAAAAAAAAAAAAAAAAAAAAAAAAAGAAATAGGAAGGAAAAAAAAGCGCTACTTTCACGGCTGCTGCCCCGGCGCTCGGGGCTGGGGCTGCTTTATTTAGGATGATTTTAGAACAAAGCCATTAAGAAAAAGAGCAACCGTCCTCCTCCTCCTTCTCCCCAGCTCTTGACATCATCTTGTAGAAAATCGAGCCCGCGCCCCTCAGCCATCGCCTGCGCGTGTGTGAGGCTGTGTCTGTTAGTGTGGCTGCTCCGGTGTTGGCACGAGAGGCGGGAGCTCGCCCCGGCCTGCTGCGGGAAGCGGGTTAACCCCGTCGGCGCCGCCCTGTCAGGGAAAAGCCGCCGAGATCTCCCGGCGCAGTTCTTTCCCGCCTCCCCCGGGCTTGGCCACGCCTTGGCCGCCGAGCGGAGCCGGGTGGTGGCGGCGGCGACTGCGGGGCGGGGCGGGCTCGTGGCGTTCCCTCAGGGACAGCCCGGAGAGGGGCGGGCGCAGTGCGCCGGCTGTGGCCGCCCGCCAGTCGAGCAGGCGGTAGGGGCCGGGACGGGTGGTTGTGGCTCTCTCCAGTGCTGACGCTTTACGCCGGCCTGTCCTATGCTGGAGGCGGGATCGAGCGGGGCCGGCGGGACGGAGGTAAGGCTGCGGTCTGTGATACAACGCAGCTCCACACACATCCACAGCTTCACACACACCTACAGGTCCACGCACCACAGCACAAAACATAGCCCCACACAGCCACAGCTGCAAGCACCGCAGCCTTCCACACACGACAGCCCAACACCACCCCCACAGAGCCCCACACAGCACAGCCCAAGACGCACAGCTCCACACGCTACAGCACAGCACAATACACACAGCTTCACGTACCACAACCTCTCCAAGAGCACAGAGCTCAGCATACCACAGTTCCCCTCGCACAGCCTCGACACATAGGTCCACACTCCGGCGCCCCACCTCCACCCTCCCTCCGACCTTGAAGGTGGCCAAACCACTACAGACACCAAATCCCACTGTGCAGCCAAACACATGCTGCCCAACCACAGCCCTCCATGCACTGCCCCACCACCACACAGCAGCCCTCCACAGACCAACCCTATCCCATGTACACCACACAGCCCCTTCCCCAACCGCAGCATAACCTCCCCAAGCACAGACAAACACAGGCCAGGTTCCCAGTGCTCAGAGCTAGGCCTGCTCCACATCAGCCCAGCCCCATGACTCTTGAGCCACCGTGATTGTTCTGGGCCCCCTGTGAAACCAGAACTTCAGGTCAGGGCCCCTCCTGCCCAGCACACCTGGATCCCATTTCACCATCAGGTTTTCAGCAGCAGGTGTTGCCACAGAAGCCTGGACTGCTTTCATGTATGCCCTAAGACAAGGCTTTCCCTCCTGGTGTTTCCTTGCCTGTGAAAACTATAGCCTCCTCCTGCATTAGAGATAGAATTTATAATTTTAATCAATGAAAGCTGAGCTGCCTCTGGTATCTGAGCCTCAGGTGACATTCCCTTATTTTAGGGCTTTCTCAAATCCTAGAACCTTAGAGCTCCTTACTATGATGCTCCATCAGTAAGAGCAATTCCATCTGTCCCACTCCTGAGCACACACTGTTTAAGGCCTGTGGATGCCCTTATGAATACAAGGGGGCAATGGGAACATAGTTCCTTGCAAATGGATCAGATGTGCAGGCTGGGTAGACGGTCTCTCAGACTGAAATCCTCTGAAAGTTGCTTCTCAGACTGAGCAGACAGAACGTGTCACAAAGCCTTTGTTAAACTCCTGGATACAGGGAGGAGGAAGAATTTATTTCGTTATCTCAGCAACTAAAATTTCACCCAGGGCAATTTCTGCATCACATCACCTGAGCATTACCAGAACTGTTACAGCACCACATGGAGCAGGAAGGTCTCACTTGCCAAAGGAAGCCTGTATGTAACAGCAACAGGGGAAAGGAGGGGAAAGAAGGAGAAAAGAGCAAATATCTGGTTTCTATTAACTTAAAAATAGAAGTCTGATTATTGTTGCCCATTTCTGATAGCCCAAGGGAGAGAAGGAGAAGAATCATCTATAAATAGTTTGAAATACAGAAAATCCTATAGCAAAGTTGCTGAAAAAGATCAATAGCATGATTCAAGGAGGGCTCCAAATTACATCTCGGGGGAGAGAGGTGCCGAACAGAATTGATAAATGAGTTGCAAATGCTGTGTGTGTTGTGTGTGTGTAATTAACAGAGGGTGACTGGGATCAATAGCAATGAAGGAGCTAGTCTAAAAATAGCACTCAGGCAGGGATTGCAACCTGCAGGCAACAGCTTGGATGAAAATGTCCCCTGGAGTAATTAACCTTTAGATGGAAAATGGTGGTTAGCATGGGGTCAAAGTGGAGCCTGTGGGCAGCTGGGAGGATAGAGGTCTCTGTGAGACTTCGGGGCACAGAGTAGCATGACAGTTTCAGAGGGTATAGGCATGGCCATGAGATTGCACCCTTCCTCTGATCAGGCTGCAGTGTCAAGCTGGGGATTGGTGTAGTGCTTTCTGGGGAAATATCCAGGTGTACTGGTTTAGTATTTTGCTGGAGTTGTGGAACAGCAGATATCTGTAGTTCTGTGTACTTGCAAAGGTTTCAACATTGCTAAGAGAAAACTCACAGTCATTTTAAAACATCTATTTATATCCACAAGAATTTGGGAATTTCTTCTTTCTTGCTAATGGAGAATGTTATCCACCTGAAGATCTGTCTTTGCCCATTCAGACTCACCAGTAGAAGTCTGTATTTGAACCACCGAGTAAATAACATCCAAGGAGGACGTTCAGTCCTTCCATCTACATCAAAGCAGTAAAGCAAACTTCAGAGAGAAGGATTAACATTGGACAGGAAGAGCTATGGCTTAGCTCACAGGCTCTGCTGGAGTACCAAGCACCACCCCACGGAGAAGCAGAGATGTGTACAGCCAGGAACAGAAAGCTGGTTGTCAGCCTGAGTGCAGGACTGGGACCTGGGGTGTACAGAATGACTGAAAGAAAAGGAAAGCATAAAGATGAAGAATCTTTGTGAAGCTGACATGGAAAGTATAGGACAGGTCAGAAATGAATGAAGAGCTTTTCTCTCTTTATAATACAGATAGAAGTGCCTAAAAAGATCTTTTCTGGTCAAAAGTTTTCTCCATAAGGAAAAAAAAAATTATTTTATCCTATTGCAGAGGGAGACACTGAAGAAGCAAAGCTTGTTGAGTATGCACGATTCTTTTTCAGCTCCTTAAATACTCCCAATCTCAATCTATTTTAATTCAGGGGGGTTTTGAGCCTCAGTTAGCTACTCTATTTAGTGACCCATGGTGGATCTTTCTCTCAGCTATTTGTCCTCTCTCTTGGAATCTAGATAAAAGTTTTGCATCCTCAGCAAAAATTCTCATCATCCTCTAAGAAATTTAACAGATGTGTTATTCAGAGCAGGAAAAACACTCGGTTTTTATTTGTTCAGACCAGACTTCCTTTAATGATCCTCAGCCTCTCTGCTGGAAGAGAAAGCAAACTGTGCAACTTTTCCATGGTTTTGTAGAGACTTTGAAGTTCAAGAAGGTAGCCCCATTTTTGGCCACCTCTCCTATGCAGGAGCACAATCATAGAATCATTTAGACTGGGAAAGACCTTTAAGATCAAGACTAACCATTAACACTACCAAGTCCACCACTAAACCACATCTCTAAGCACCACATTTACACATCTTTTAAACAACCCCAGGGATGGTGACTCCACCACTGCCCTGGGCAGCCTTTCCAGGGCTTGACAACCCATTCATTGAAGAAATGTTTCCTAATGTCCAATCTAAAGCTCCACTGGTGCAACTTGATGCCATTTCCTCTTTTCCTATCACTTATTACCTGGAAGAAGAGACTGACTCCAACCTGGCTAGAATCTCCTTTTAGGTAGTTGTCAAGAGTGATAAGGTCTCCCCTCAGCCTCCTCTTCCTTTTAGGTAGTTGTCTAGAATGTTAAGGTCTCCTTGTCATTGGCTAGAACCTACTTTTAGGTAGTTGTCAAGAGTGACAAGGTCTCCCTTAGAACCTCCTTTTAGGTAGTTGTCAAGAGTGACAAGGTCTCCCTTAGAACCTCCTTTTAGGTAGTTGTCAAGAGTGACAAGGTCTCCCTTAGAACCTCCTTTTAGGTAGTTGTCAAGAGTGATAAGGTCTCCCCTCAGCCTCGTCTTCTCCAAGACTAAAGAACCCCAGTTCCCTCAGTCTCTGCTCTGTGTGTACAGGTGACCAAGGAGAAGTGTAGCCCTGTCTGCCCTGTAAAGTGTCTCTTGTTCTTTGGGGGAGTTTTTTGATTTACTACAATAAAAGTACTGTAAAAGGCATTGTCTTCTCCAAGGCTGCATGCTCCAAGAAAGCAGGAAATTTGCTGTGAATGTTCTTTTGAGTGACAATAGGCAATTAGTTGTCACACACAAGGAGTGGTTGTTGCCATGCTGTTTGCATGACAGGACTACTTCAGATCTGTAGCAATTCCAACACCTGGTGAGACTGGCAATACTTAAGAAAAACACTGCAATTTCAGTCATTAAGCATAGCTCAGCAGAGGTCCACCACAAAAATTCTTCCTTGCAAGTCTACAAAACTCTGTAATGAAATTGTTTGACCTCCAATGACTGTGCAAATATACACATCTGGTGGACTGTACATGGACTATGGGTTTATTTGGCTCACTGCTCAGGTAACAGGGTGAATACACTTGTGTCCTTAGAGCAATAATAGCTCAGGAAAATGATGAAGGACAGAACCTTCCCTGTGCAGACCTCATTTCATTGTACCTTTTTCCACTGATGTCCAAAGGAGGGCAACCTCTATTGGGTATGCTTAGGCTGGTCTCAAATCATTAAATAGTGTTCCTTTCCTCAGTGTTTACACAGAAGAAGGTAGAACAGAAGACTGGTGCTTTAATTTTTGCCTCCATCCACCCTGTGCCTGCAACATGACAGTCCTCTTGCAAGTAATCAGCAGTGACAGAAAACATGTACAAAGAGTCTCATTGACTTCAGGAGAGGGTGCTTGTGTGAAGCAAGTTCACATGTGGGAGGAAAAAAAAAAAAAGAGGATCATACCTACACTTTGTATTTTTCCCACATTCATTTCTTTTTACAGGGCATTCACTAATATTAAATCCACCTAGGTGGCAGGAATGTGAGCATCTGGTCCAACATAAATAGTCTCTTCTGTTCTATTTTTATATTTATATACCATTTTTATTCTGCAGAGCTTGTTCATGATGGAAAGGGTGAATTCACTTCTCAGTATACACACCAAAGGTCTCTTCCAGAACCGCTGTGAAGGATTTGAAGAATTGGAAGATGTGTCGCACAAACACAGAACTTATATATAGGCACAAAGCTTTCATTAAACATGAGCAGCTATGGGGACAGCATCAGCCATTAACAGTAATGCACACATGTCCTGTAAGCCCTCTATAGAGAAATGGGCTGCCTTGGAGAAACTGATACAGAGAAGGTGTTCATTGTTGATGCATTTGTTACTGAATTGACTTCACCTAAGTTTCCTGAGCCAACATGACTTCCAAACCTGCTTGTAGATTGCCAAATGCTTGCATTTACTGCAGATGGTGCCTCAGTATAATATTAATGCATACTTCAGATGACTACCAACACTGCCACAGAATATCTCTTCAGGGACAACCCTGGCAAAGTAGAAAATAAGATCCACGGTGGGCATCAAGATGAATGTGCCAGTCTTTTTTCAGTGGTGCCCAGTGATAGAACAAGGAACAACAGGTGCAAGCTAGAACACAGGAGGTTCCACTTCAAGAGAAAAGACACTTATTTGTGGTGAGGATGACAGAACACTGGAATAGGCTGCCCAGAGAAGCTGTGGAGTCTCCTTCTCTGGAGACTTTAAAAACCCACCTGGATGCATTCCTGTGTGGCCTCCCTTGGTGATCCTGCTTTTGCAGCGGGGTTGGACTTGATGATCTCTGGAGGTCCCTTTCACCCCCTAACATTCTGTGATTCTGTGATCCCTGTACTGGTACAGTTTTCTCCATAATCACCAAAAGAAACTGAGCCTCAAAGATCCTGAGTGCGAGGATCCTATTATATTCCTATAGCAATGAGTACTATATTTCGATACAGCAACTTCTGAATGAATTTGTGGAAGTGTAAATTTTGTTAAACTCACAACTGAAAAAGGAAATTAATTGCTTACAGGGCTTCCTGGCTAGTACAGTAAGCTGCAACAGTTACTAGGGGAATGCTGCTGTAAAGAGACAATAGGAGTTATTTCCTGTGGAATTGTCCAGAGGAAGAGACTCCATATTGCTTGGATAATAAGGCTGAATAAAATGTGCTGATAGATCTTACTTCTCTGTGTTGACTACTTCAGCAGCAGCACCTAGCTTTTATCTCCTTTGAAGAGATGGTTGATGTATACATACCCTTTTTATTTCGAAGAGATTGAGTGGGCTCTTCCACACCTCCTCCTATTTTTTTCATGTGTGAGGACACATGAATACACTCACCCTTCAGATACCTCTATAATTTTCAGAGTGCACTTTGTTCTAACACATTTTTTCTGACCTCTATTCCCATCATTTATGACCTGACAATGTATTTCTTCCCAGGAACAGAAAAACTTTTTCCAGCCAGCATTTTCCTCCTGCATATACTATTTTACAGGTATAAAGCAGGGAGTTTTACCAAAGCCATAGCGAAAGCCTGTGGCAGGTAGGGTATCCAGCTGCTGCCTTAGTCTAGATCTTTCATGAATGAAGATGGACAACCCGTGGGCTGTCCCTACTGCCTCCACTTGCATCTCTTGCAAATCTATCTCAGTGGTCCAAAGCCTGAATATTCCACTGTAATCCCTGAATTCTCCAACTGTGGGTGCAGTTTGGAGTCTGCCTGGGAAACAAAAGGGCCAAGCAAGCCTATCTTTTCTAGAGCAGGTGGAAGAACAGCATCTTCCCTCTTCGCCAGAGACATGATGGAAGTGTCAACTTTTTTCACCCAAACCAGGCAGTGTTAGGACTAACTAGTAATTAAGAAATTGATGCTAAATATTGCTATTACTGTATCTGACTGTGTTGGAATATAAGTAAGACTGTAGCAGTAGCATCAACCCCAGCTAATTCAATTACATTTGCTGTGCCAGAGTCTCTTACAGCTATTTTCAAAAATAAATTCCAAGCTGTATATGCACACAACGATAGACTGTTTCTTTGAAAGGAAGATTATAGCTTTACTTGTGTAGATCAAGCAGGATATATACTCTAGTGAAAACCTTTCCTGAGAAACTCAGTAAGCTAGGGCAAAGGCAGTACTATCTCATGAAGAGAATTTGCCACTACTGCATATTATCACTTAGTCTGAGACTGGAGGAAGGAGGGGAAATGAACCTTTAATAACTGCCCAACTAAAATCAATTTCAGTGCTCAAGACAGCCTGGAAACACACAACACATTTTAAAAAGAATTGATGCTGAGGAAAGTGAGGTGCATATTTTCCTGCTGTTGAAGTCACATAAAGCTTTTAAATACTTTCCATTTTTGAGGGTGTATAAATGCCTGTGATATTCTCTGGCTGAAGATGAGGGATTTGATTCTCAGCTCTGTTTACACGCATTAAAATCAGAATTAGCCCACTGAGAATTGACCTGGTGAGCATTTGTTGTGAGAAAAGAATAGAGCAAAAAACTTGTATAAAAGAAATCTAACAAGAGCATAAATTATAATGACTTACACTTTTGGGGCAGAAGTTGAGAGTCCTTTTAAAACCGTAATTGATTGATGAAGTGAATCACAACATGCCTGTGATTCAGCAAGTGCTTTGTGCAGCTTGCAGATGTTTCTCTGAAGCACAGCATTGTTATGTGGTTACAAGCCAAACTAATGAATTATTGGCAAAGCATGAACCAAATGCAGGTTGCTATACCCTAACTGTCAATAGAGCAGTACTTTGGGACAGCATCTCTTCCTTGCTGTTGCTCAGTATAGGCCAGTCTGACTGACTGAGTAAGGTTATAGTAACATCTAAAAAGAGTGAGAATTTCTGAGGTTTTGTCTCTCTTGGTTACTAAAAATGACAGCTTAGCATTGTCATTGTGCTTCTGCCTTTATACCTGCGTGGTGTATGTCAGAACTCATCACTCCAAGACCCATGGCTTTACTTAACAATCCTCTCTCCATTTAAGTCACTGAGCAAAGAGCTGAAAAACTGTGCTTACTAGTAGGTTTAGAGATGCTCAACTCATCACCAGGTTCAGTAACGCCATCTTGAAGGGTTAGACAAGACTAGAGATGGCTACCACCAATGGCTGACAGCATATATGTGCAAGACAAAAGATCATAGAATAATGAAATTGTTTAAGTTGGAAAAGACTTTTAAGATCATCAAGTCCAACTGTTAACACTGTCAAATCCACCATGAAACTATGTCCCTAAGCATCTCAGCTACAGGTCTTCTAAATGGCTCCAGGGATGGTGACTCCACCTTGCTTGGGTGGCCTGTTCCAGGGTTTGGCATCTGGTGAAGAAATCTTTCCTAATATCTAATTTAA
The DNA here is from genome assembly GCF_027791375.1 of Indicator indicator. Taxonomy (NCBI): domain Eukaryota; kingdom Metazoa; phylum Chordata; class Aves; order Piciformes; family Indicatoridae; genus Indicator; species Indicator indicator. The sequence goes on from NC_072021.1 coordinate 20,241,525, forward strand.
ACCTCCACTGATGCAGCTTGAGGCCATTTCCTCTTTTTCTATAATTTGGTACTTGGGAGAAGAGATCAACATCTACCTGGCTACCACCTCCTTTGTAGTTGTACAGGGCAAGAAGGTCTCCCCTCATTGCTCAGTGCTAGGGGCAGAATGCATGAACAGAATGACAGTGGTGTTTGTCATGCAGGGATCTAATCTAGATTGGGGCAAATAACAGACTGGGAAGAAGGTGTGGGGGACTGAGTAAGGAAGTGGGCAAAGAAATTAAGAGTTGAGGATACAGTGCTAGGAATGAGATGGTTGATGCAGTCAGCCACTTGGCACTGCGCAGAAAAAAATGCAGTCAGAACTGCAGAAAATGTTTATCAATGTCTACTTCAGCCATGTCTGCATCTTTTCCAGCTGTCTGGAGAGTCTGGCTGAATCTTTTTGGCTTTTTTTTTTTTTTCTTGAAGGCAACATAGTAGAGGAGGGAACAAATAGCACCCACTTTTTAGTTTCCCCAGAGTAACGGATAGTCTGTCATGCTGTGTTCAAAATCTAGGAGATTCTTGGAAAAGACACATTACGTTCAGTGAATTTACCATTGTACTGGCAGAATAAAGTGGTCACTCAGACCTGAACTATTTTTCCAATAGGCATTTTTGTGCCTGGAAGATTTCTGAGCACATCTCTTGCTAAGGCTTTCCTGTGGCTTGGGCATAACACATGCCTGTGCTTGCATGACAAGCTAATGGTGTGAGGCAAAACAGAGCCACAGCTCCACCAGCTCCTCTGTTTTCTGATCCCAGCCTCCCTATGCAGATGGAGAATCCGTTCATGTACTCATAGCTGAGGGGCATTTACCCTAACACATTTCTCAAACAACCCTTCTCACCATTCTCCTGAAAAGACTGCTTGGGACACATTGTTCATAAGTGAAAATTGCTGTTTAAATAGACTTTACCCAAGATTAATTTTATGCCTACAGTAGATGCATTTCCCTGCTGTTAAACTACAGTGAAAAAACATCTTTACAAGTATTTGTGGATGCCTGCCTGCAAAGCAGAGCTTTGCACAAGCTTAGTAGCTTTTCCCCATCAACAAAACAGGGCACTGTTGAGTTCTTCCTTGCTGAACCTGCTCTAAAGCTACATTAAATAATAGGCAAGAGCTACAGGTCAATAGTCTATGAGAAAATGACAAATGGTATTTCTGGTCTGCTGACTCAGGCAAAGAAGATGGGGAAGGAGAGGGTTGGGACTTTTCAGTTTTCCCTGAAGACTATGTCTTGGCAAGGATAATTATTTCTGGCAGATTGAAAAGTCCTGTTTGGCAGTCCTGAAAAGGCCTATTTGAGGCAGATTGGAAAGGTAGAATTCTGAGCTCTGAACATGAAGCTACTTGATAGCTTCATAAGACCACTTACTATCAATCTCATCCTCTTAGCAACTGTATGAACAGCAGGGCATATGATTGAATGTGTTTCATATAAACGTTGTGAAATAAACTGCACTCCATTTCCTGCTGAGGCTTCCTTCAACAGTAACTGTCACCATGCAAGATGAAACAGGGGCTGAGATCCACTCCAGATCGTGGCATCTCCTGCCTTTCAAATGTATGTAGAGCTGCCTTTCCATCAGCTATACAAGACTGAATTATCACACTTCCCAGCATATTGCTAAGTAAGCCAGAAGACTGATACACTACTAATAGTTGAGTCTTCTTATAGCAGCCTCATCTGTTATCACATCCTCCGCCATCATCCAACTTCTACTCCCACCTCGCAGTTACTCTGGCCCTCATGCTCTGTTTATCTTGCTCTTCCTTTCCTGATTCCATATCTATTTTTATATCTCTCACTTTCGTGAGTTCAGTTTGCCTGCTGACCCCTGATGTCACCAGCTCATGCAAGTCATCAACAAAAGCCATTTCTACCATGACACAACCCTGGGTGCCCTTTGTGGGATGCCACCATAGCTCTGTATTCCTGGCTCTGCACAGGGTGACTGTACAGCATGGTGCAAACATCTGCACTCCCCTAGGCCTCAGTTTCTTCATGCTTGGGAAGAAGAACCAATGGGCAGATGTTTGATTTCCTGTGTGTCTTGAGAGCTAGTAAATAAAAAACCTGGATTTGGTAGAATTATCTGCTTTCACTTGGAGTTTGCATGAGCAGAGTCTGAGACATGTAGGATTTAGGCCAAAGCATCTATTATGAATATGTCATTAAATCCATCCTAGCACAACTTATGGTTAAGGAATGGGAAACGAGTTGCAGGCCTGACCTGGAGCAGAGTCTGAGGGACCTGAGGAGGGAGGGAGAATTTTATTCTGTGTAATATAACTGCTAACTGCCACGTTGTCAGGAGACTTTACAGCAAAGGAGAATGATTATGGAGGGGGAGAACAAGACATCACTTTTATTTTTCAAAACCTTCCCATATCTTAGCAGAAGTTAAAACAGCACTTTCCAATTTTCCATTCTTTAATTCCACACAATTCTTCTCTATACTTGCAGTTAGATTATTTATTTCCCTGTCTTGTACTTATTCAGCACAGAACATCAAGTGGTTTGCTAGCAGATAGAAAAGCATGTCTCTTTTCTCCACACATAAGAGTGCATCCCTCTGCAGGACTAGACCCAGGTATTTCTGATGCTCATAGCCACTATTGCTCCGTTATCTAAATGCCTCACATTAACAGATTTCTCCTTGCATCACTTGAGTAAGGATAAATTCAGTGCTGAACTACCATCCTCATCTTACAGACAGAGAACTACATCTTAGAGTTAATTACAGCATTGACCCAGAGCGCATGGGAAATCTGTGCAGATCAGAAATCTCAATCAAAAACAATGCAGGTACAAAAGCTACAAACAAGAACCAAATCTGCCCCTCCATGTACCTCTATCTAGTACCTACAGGGACCAGATTTCCATGAGACTGCTTCCTCACTAAGCCCACACAAATGAGATTTCAAACCACTACACGATAATTTCAGAGTCATACTGAAATTTTTAGCTGACAGAAACTGGAGAAAACACACAGCTTCAAAGCTGCCAAAACCATCAATTTATACCTGCTGAGAATTTGGCCCGATCCATTCACTGCATCCAATTACACAGACAATAAACCACTGACCAAAATTGTCAGATATTATATATCTTTAATATAAGATCAAAGCAGTATTCTAGACTGTAAGATCTGAGGGATTTTTTTCTCTACTGGATTGGTAAGAATAAAATTTTTTAATGTGAGGCAAGGATTCTTTTTTTACAGTATTGCTTCTAAATTTACTAGAAATTGGGAATTTCCTTTGTGAGGAAACATGTGCTCAAGAGAAATTACTTATGAAGAAACTTTCCTCCAGCTCTGTATTTCTATCTAATATCATTCAGGATCTCCTGGTGAGGATACTGATAAACAGCAACTTTCCCAGACCCATGTAAAGTTTGACTAGGGAATGGCAGCACCGTACTCCACTACTTAAGGTGATTTTGACCTGTCAGCTTTTGGGCATAGCTGTTAACACAGCTCACTGCAGTTATTCAGGTCACAGATTTACTTTTTGATAAAGACAACAGTGATTAAAAAAAAAAAAAAACAACAAAAAACCAAAAAACAAAACACCTTGGAAAATCTGGCTTTAGCATAAGGTAGATAAAGCAGAAGTTGAGGAACATTCGAATGTACTCAGCCTTCCCATAGCACCGTGTCCATTCAAGTGCTAAGTGAACACCAAATAGTGAGTGACTAACATACCTGTACCCTTAAGGTCTCTTCTCAACACTGTACACCAGCATTTTGGCCCCCACACACACAGATGGTAAACTTCTCATTTATTTCAGCAGTGCCGTGACTTCATGCAGGGAGTTTAGATGATTCACCTGAAGTCCACAGAGCTGATCAATGGCAAAAGCAAAAGAAGAGCTCCACCTGTGTAAGAGGAGGTGCTTTGGTGACACAATGGTTTGCAAGTGCAGTGCTTTGGTAATTCTGCTCTGCTTCTGGTATTGAAGGGACTGTTCAATCCCATTTTTCTTTCTCTCTTGGAAACCTATTCTCTGTTAATGCTGTTGTTAGCCTGTTGTAGTTGTTATTCTCTCACAACGAAGTATGGCTTTATTAATCATTAAAAAAAATAAAAAAGTCTGTGTGTCTGCTTCTCTTCCTGTGGGAATTTGATCACATTTAGCTTTACAAATGCAGAAATAATCCCATTCAGAAGAGAATGCAGAGATATTCTTGTGTGTGTGTGATATCCAGTGCTTTGTTTCAGAACTGCAGGTTACAGAGGTCTCGTTTTCCAGCATCGAGACTCTTCCTCCTTAACTAAAGAAGAAGGAGAAACCTTTTCACAAGGCTTCTCATCTTCTCCCTGCCTGAAGGCTTTTCCAGCCATCTCTGGCTCCAGGTCATGTCCTTCTAGTCTCTTGTCAGCTTTCAGATTGTCTCACCTTTTCATTCCTATTTTCCTTTGCACTTCCTCATTATCTCTCTCCTTCATTCTCAGCAATCTAGTATTTGGATTAGGTAAATGTCAACTTTTCTCTCTACTGGCATGAAATGATATTTTAACATTTATGCTCTTGCTTTGCCTCAACTCATAATTAAAATGATCCAATTAGCTATTTCATTAAAGTCAATGGCCAGACTCTAATAGAACCTCTCTTTTAATATAATTTAACATCAGCATACAGTGCAATAAAGAGTCCAGCACTTTGCATACACCAGCATCAGCTAGAATAGATACCAGTTAGCTCTGAACCTAACTGAAATCATTGGATGCCACTGAGCTGGAAAATAATATTTTACAACATTTGCTGTAGTTTAAGTGTCCAAGACAAAGTATTCCAGTGCCTACATTCAACATTATGACAGGTGCCTGGATTCAACACAACAGCCATCTGATATGAATTGAGATTGCTTTATGCTACCTTCAGACTTTCCTGGTCCTAGTGGTGGCCCTTAATCTCTCTTCTATGCTATGGTTAAAACGGGCTCAAGTTTGTCAATAGATATTCCACCATCCATGAAGAGCCAGCAAGCAGCATTTGACAATGGCCTTCTTTGCCCCTGTGAGACCTATCACACCACCTCTAATATGAGAGCAGTTCATTTAAAATTACTGTATTGACTCAGTGCCTTGGAGAGATCTATGAAGGTTATGGAAAGACACTAAAACAGTTGTACTGTAATGAGAATGGGTCTGACCAGTGACAAACATGTGCTGAACATTTCCTTGAAGGGCTAGGTCAACACACACAGGAGAATAAGTGCTCTTGTATTTAAGTTATTTTGTTCTTTGCCTTTGCAAAAATTAACAACTTGATACTGGTATATACTTTGTCTTTTCAGAAGTGAATGACTCAGTACTGATAACAATAACTGAACTGTTTCTTCCAAGGGACTCGTTATTCTTTTCTAAGTATGCCCCATAAAGAGTAAGAATAATTTTACACAGATAAATATCAATATTAATGACCATACTGGGGTCTTGCTGTTCCCAGTGTGGGAAAGAGGAACTGTGAGAGAAAGGTGAGGAGTCTCTTGGAGAGTTATCCTGATGTTCATATTGCCTTCAGGAAAACCTTTCAGGTGGAAAACCACCGCCCACATGCCCTAAACCCTCATTAGCAAACCTTATTCCTTGGGACTCCAGTTTCAGCAAGTAAGTACTGTGTAACAGTCAGGTGCTCTGCTCCACTGGAAGTATTAAATGCCATAATATTGTAACTGTGTATCCCCAATCTCTACACTAATTTAATCTGAGAAACCCTCCTTAGCAATTACAATCATTACAGTGACTAGTGCAAACTACTCGGAATGCATCCTACCATTACATTGTACATGGAACAGATTTACTTCCCACAGCACAAATGCACTGGGATATGGTGGGTTTTCCTTCCTTTCCTGTGATATTCCACACTGGAATCTTTTAATTCTGTGAAAGTACTGGCAAAATGCAGGAAGTCATGCATAACTCACAGGTTATGTGAGCACTACAGGCACACAGAGGAGTGGCAGCTAGGGTAAGCACTGGGTATTTTGGAGGGGAGAAGAACCACTTTGCTGTAACAAGAAACACGGACATTGAAAATATCCTGTTTGTTAAATATGTCTCTGTTTACTTTCTTTACTTTTAAATTTTCATGTAGCCTATTTCAATGATAACTGTGCTGATGAATTTTGACTCTAGAAGCCAGGATAATATCCCAATTATTAATGTTATAAGTAACTCATCTTTGGACACAACTTTGTGCTTTCAGTGTTTCATATTTGCCCGTATTAAAGTTGAAGATTTTATAACTGCAGATGGGTGCCTGTAGAAACAGATTCTACTCAGAGGTACAGAGTGAAAAGACAAGAAGCAACGGACCCAGGTTGCAATGGGGGAAATTTCAGCTATTTGCATGGAAATGTTTTTCACAATGAAGATAGCTGAGCAGTGGAATAGGTTACCCAGAAAGGCTGTGGTATCTTCATCATTAGATACATTAAACTCATCTGGAGGAGACCTCAATCAAACTAACTCAACTTTGAAGTTATCCTTCTTTTGACCAAGAGGTTGAACTGGAGACCTCCAGAAGTCCTTTCTGATCTACAGTACTCCCTCATTCTAAAATAGTTTTGTAAGAAAATTTTATTTTCCATAGATCTTAGAAAAAGAGCAGTATTATCCATTCTAAATGGCACATTAGGTGGTTCTGAAGGCTTCTATATTTGAGCTCATGAGTTTCTTCTGCTTTTGAGTTGAAAAGCTAGCAGGTTTGGGTTTTTTTGTGAATGACATTTTTTGGAAGGGAACGTAATACACTTCTAAAAGCTTAAAAGAACAGCAAAATGTAACTGAATCAATCAGCAGGCTGATTCAGAATTTGGTTTTATACTTTTTTTTCCAGAAGGCTTTACTCTGAAGTTTCCTGCCATCCACTGATGGAAAAGAAACAATTCGTGTAACATATGTGTGTAGTCAAAACTGCTTGACCTTTGTCAATCATGCATTCATAGAAAAAGTTCATGATAGACGGAGACACAGTGGCAGAAATTGTTCAGCACATAATTCCAACCGTAGTCTATTCATGCATAGTCTGTGAAGAAAAAAAGAAAAAAAAAAAGGAAACATCAATCAGAGCAATTATTGATGGCAAATAACTCTTCCAACTCATGCTGTTCCCCATGCCCCCTTAATGTTACCTTACCTCACAGCTCAGAGGAAGGAAGGCTATTAGCCAGGCTGCTGTATTAACTGTCAGTCAACAAATGAAGAAATCATTGTATTTTGCAAACTCTGCAACCAAATCACTGTAATCAGTCTTCAGGAAGATGCACACTGACTTCACTCTTATGTAGCTGTTGGCATGCCTGTAAATAGAATTGGCATTGCTTAATTTAAAGTTTGATTTACCATCACTTACAGTGGACACATTCCCCTTTTTATTTTATTTTAATAAAAAACTAATTTCTTTTCATCTAACTTAAATCTGCACAAATATCTAAATAGTGTCATTAGGCCATTAAGGCCCAAATAACAAATTAGTTCAGACCAAAGCTATTAACAAGTTTGGTTTTGTGTTTTATCTGTTCTATGTATGCCATGACTACAGAAGGACTTAAAATCAAATGCTCTTATTCCACCCTCACCTAAAACTTTCTTCAATGATGATAAAAACTATGAAGTTGTAGCCTAGGACACACAGGATGCACTGTGGTCTAAAAAGAGAGGTGGAAACAAACCAAACCAAACCAAAACAATCCTCAAGGAAGTTTCTTCACTGAATATGTAGATCAGACAAACATCTGGTTGTGAACTTCTTTCAGTTCAATTTTCTCACAGGATCCTTGTTATTCCTGGGAGTCATGATGTTATTGAACAGGAATGGGACTACTCACCGCCTTAACATCAGGGTCTTTGAATATACCTTTAGCTGAGCTCCAGAATTTGCAGCAAAATATTGATCTATTAGACTATGTATTCACAATGTTGCCAGCAATTCTGAAGAGCATTCAGTGCAGTTGTACTTATGATCTTGAACTCAAACAGAAGTAAACAGGAGAACTGAGAGACCTGGGGCTGTTCAGGCTGGAGAAGAGCAGACTGAGAAGGGATCTTATCAATGCATATAAATAATGGTGGGCATCATGCAGATGGGGCTGGGCTCTTTACAGTGGTGGCCAGTGACAGGAGAAGGGTTAACAGGTACTAAGTAAAACACAGGAGGTTTCACCTGAATTTAAGGAAAAACTTCTTTACTTAGAGGATGATGGAGCCCTGGAACAGGCTGCCCAGAGAGGTTGTGGAGTTTCCTGCTCTAGAGACTTTGAAAACCCACCACACACGTTCCAGCGCAACCTGTTCTCGGTGACCCGGCTTTATCAGGTGGGGTTGGGCTAGGTATCTCCAAAGGTCCCTTCCAATTTCTACCATTCTATGATTCTGTGATTATTGTCCTCTTAGTTTTGTCTGCTTCACATTCCACATTCTCTTTTTCACAGCTAGAACCCTTCACGAGTCCACTTTTTCTCATGAGGCAACAGCTTTTCCAGGTGGTTCTCAGGTTTCCTTAACCTCATTATGGCATCCTTGATGTTGGTCAGAATTGGATTCCTAAGAGGGAGAAAGAACTGAGTCAGCATGTGCTGATACTTGCCCAGCCTCTGTAAACTGTCATCCAGGAATTCCTGACCCAGACATTGTGTCCTTAGCAGGTATTTTCTTCTATGAATCTGCCCAATCACTTCATGAACTCATGTAAACTTTTTCTATCTACAGTTTCCCATGGGAAGAAATTTCACAGCCTAATCATACATTACAGCAAGGAGTATATCCTCTTGTTTGCTTTGGACCTGCAATCTTCAGCCTCCTAGTTCCCCTATCATTCCCTAGTGCTTGAACTGGAATAGGACATGAAGAAAACTAGTATTTCATTTTAACCATACCACTCAGGTTTTAAAAAGCCTCTTTAAAATTCATCTGCTGCTGTTCCCTTTTGAGGGAAAAGAATCTTAGTCATCCCTCACACAGTTATCCCTTGCTGTGTCACCTTTTCTATAACTTTCACTTCCACTGTAGCTTTTTGAGATAGATGGGACACAACTCTATACAGTCATCAGAAGTTTGATAGTTGTGTAGCTAGTGGAATATTTTGTTTGCATAGAAAAGGTGTGCAGGTCTCCAGAGGAGCTTAAAACTACTGGCACACTGCACTGGAAAGGATGAAGCATCGCCTGCAAAACCCTCACAGGAATGTACACCTGTGGAAACCAGAAACTTCCACTATTGCTTTCTGTTGAGCATGTGTATAAATAAAGTTATCATACACCTTCCCCCATGCAGATGTGCACTTCTGAAAGGTACAATTGTAAGGTTTGAAATGAAATACAGATTAATTACTTGGTTGCCAGAAAAACTTTACATGGTTCATAACAGGCAGGGCACAGAACAACACCAACCATGAATGAATCAGAAAAAAAGCTGAAGTGCAAGCATCCAAACAGAAATATGACTGGGTCAAGTTTATTTCTCTGATTGTCTCTTTGCCCACTGGTGGCAATGGGAATAAAAACAGGTAAGAATATTCAAAAATGTAGAGTTTGTAAGCAAAACCCCATGCAATAAACAGGACTAGCCAGTCTGAGTGAGCAGAATGGAGCCTGCATGGTCTTCCACTGAGCTATATCTCCTGTCATTTCCTTCAGTTACTCTGTGTAGTTCACTGCCCTGTTTTTGTGAAATTCTGTTAAAGAGAATGTGTAATACAAGCAGTGATGGATTCACTGAACCACAAGGAAGGCTGACCACCTGAGAGACCCTTCAGTCACTATTAATGTGACATTATTCTGAGAGTCTTCTTTAAATGGATGCCACTACCTTCCTCATGGCTTCTCTGAGCCTTTCAGTCTGTGGAAAAAAATCCTTTTATTGTATTATAAAGACAAAATCTTTGAAAGGTTACAGGTGAAGCATATTATCCAGGCAGACATTTCAATATTTTGCAAAGGTGTGGTGTGTATAAGATTCACCTATCCTTAGTCCTATATATAAAACACAGGGTGAAACTTGACCCAAGATTAATCCGAAATGACCAGATCTAAAGTGAAGCAAGAAATCTCCTGATCTCCTTGACCACCTTTGTGCACAGTTCTTCAAATCCAATTTACACTGGAGCATACCGAGGTTATGATATAGCAGCCATTCTGGATTCAGCTTTGCCACCAACTATGGGAAGTGTGGCCATTCTGCAGATTATGCCAGCACTGGTAATACTATGATCAGAAAATGGGTACAGTAAATTCTCCAAATGCATGTTTATAAAGTTAAAAGAAGCTTTTTCTCCTAATACTTCTGCAATACTTCAGTTAGATCATGATTATGGACAGCAATGAAGGGGCCATGAACCAGTGTCACAGAGATTGCAGACCAGCCTTCTAGGTCTTTCATCAGACAGGTTTATCTTCTTCCAAAACACCTCAGATCCAAAACATATTTCAAATGCTAGGATTTTCTGTCTACATCTGCTGAATGGAGAAATGAATTTGGTGATCTCAGAGAATACTGAAGGAAAATGTGTGTCTGCCAAACCACTGAGCTAGCAAAGATTTTGCTGAAGACCTCAGCAACTTACAGCTGGCCAAAGGCCTGTTATTTAATTTACTGACAACAATGTTATGTTATTTTCCTTCAATGCATCAAGCTGAAGGACATTGTACCATACTTGGGCGGTACTCTCATGAAAGAGAGCAAAGATTTGGTTTGCTCATCCTAGATCTTCCCCAAAACTCTTTGCAGTGGTTTTCCACTTGCCCTAAAAGTAAAAGGTTCTGGTAGATGTAAATAACTAGGATATCTGGTTTATTGTATGCCTGTAAGTTCCTTCACAGGTCATACAGGACATTGTGTCCTTGGGATTTCCACTTTCTGACAAGGAAAAGTACTTCAGAAATTCTGAATTCTGTGAACCAAGCTTAGCTGGATATTAGCCAGACAGAAGAAAATGAAGTCCTGGAAAACACAGGCAAGTACCTTGTCTACCTATTTAGAATGCTTGCTAAAGTCTGGAAGTGTGTGTTCATTTTCTGTTTTGTGTCTGAGAAGGAGGACAGTGGAGCCCACATCTGCTATCCTCAAAAGCACCATCATGACTTCTACCCTTCGGGTAAGATGAGGGAGCAGCTCCATCCACTGCTTCTGTTGAAGCTGTTCCACATTGCAATTAAAAAACAAACAAAAAAACCCCAAAACAACAACAATTACTACTACTACTAATAAAACCACATTCACTCAGCACAGAAATTCATGAAAATGAATCACTAATTGAGTGATGAGTGTACTCTGCTGGGAGGGAAGGAGTTCGAGGCCCAGCTCCCCTTCAGAAGACTATGTGTTTTATGTGTTAGTGTGATGGATGCTTTTTCTCACATCCCAAGGCTTCCCCACTCCAACACTGCACCAATTACTTGCCAATCAGACTATCAGATTAGTACACACACTTTTTTTGGATGCCACCTCTGGTTTCCATAGAAACTGTTTTAAGCCTCATCCTCTCTCATTAGAACTTTTTATAATTTTTCCACCCTTATGAAATCGTTTGTGGTTCCCATGGTAATCACTGAAAATTTCTTCTCTCTCAAGTATTGCTTCTTAATCAGAGGTTTCACCAACAGCAATGTCCTGCTGGAGCAGCAAAAGGCACAAGAAGATTCTAATCCTCTTTTTGAACGACGACTCTGTCATTCTTAAGGCCATGTATCATAAATCCATATTGAGCCTCCTAACTCTGACATCAAGGTTTTGTTCACTGTAAATTTTGTTATATTCACAGGCCATCCTAAAATGTCCTCATTTTATTGATTGCAAAGATGATGCACAGAGGTTTACACTGATTTGTTCCACAAACAAAGTTATCTCAACGAAGCTTGAAGGAAAATTTAGGTCTCCTTTGCTGAATTTAACTCCTGTCCAGTTCCCTTTTCACTGGATCAGAGCTCCATGTACCCTCATACAAAACAGGTGACAGTGCTCCAAATGCCTCATGTGCCTGCATTTCATGTACAGACTCATGCACGCACACAATTTATAATGCGTATCATACACTTTCCTTCAAGCTAGACAGTAATTTTCATCACTTTACATATGCTAATCCATTACAGTATTTCCTGCTGCAGTCCCAGACTGGCTTTGGCACTAAATGCAGTGGTGTAGTTGACCTCAGTCCGTTTTCTCAAAAACCAGCCCACACTGCCCTTCTTACACAACACTACTACTGTACATCCTGTTCTAACCATTTTATCAAGATTCAGAACAAGACCTGGAGACAGTATCGTCTGGCCTTTCTGACTCAACCCCAGCAGGTCAGCAGCTTCTATCTTCATCCATCTGTGATACTATCGGACACCTCTCTGACAAAGCACTAGAGGTACTTGCCTCTTGCAGCTGAATCTGGAGCTCTTCCAGTTCCCAGTGATACAAAGTAAATTATTTCCAATTTTTATTTAGTACAGATTATAGATATATGTATATATCTTCTGATTGTACACAACATCACCTGATGTGGTTGTCTCCTGTTCTAGCAAAGCCAGGACTTCATACAAGAATTTCAAGTTGAGAGGGAACTACTGTAACTGACTATCTTTATTTCCACTTGCAACTGCTGCATTGAGTCCCTCCTTCCTCTTGGAAATAAGCAATATATTTTAAAAAATATATCTGCTCTTGACTGAAAAAAATAAAGTGAAATAACACTATTTTTCTTCTATAGAACTGTCCCTAGTAGTTAGTTACTAGAGATATGGCTTTTGTTTCCAGTTAAATGTACCACACAACACACATCGATCCTCTAGAAATTACTATCTTGTGCAGCCCTGTGTTCAATTCTTATTTGCTCCTGCTCCCTCAGCATAATATATCAACCCATCAAGACATCTCAGACATATCTTGTCTTCAGGAAGAATCTTACCATGTGTTTCAAACGTGGAATTTCTTTCTCAAAGTGACATTAAGCCAGGGTTTGGGCTGGTAGGATGTGGTCTCAGCTGTGACTGTATGAATATCATAATGTATTGGAGATTACATATCTGTTGGGACCTCTCCTCTAAAATAAAAAGGAATGTCGTCTGCAGCCCTGCAGAAAGGGTTCTTTGATGATGAAAACAATATATAGTTAACAACAACCTCATGCAGAATTGTGCCATTTTTTGTTCATCAGATCAGGTTATCTCCCATGCCCACAGAAACCCAAGGTTCACTGATCATACCCTGTATCATGAGCTGCTCTTTATGCTTCACAAGAAGCTGTGATACTGGCCTGCCTACCAGACAGGTTTTTCAACATCTTATTCTCTCCATGGTTGTCTACAGTCAAGATTTCCCAATCAGAAGGAACTGTGATTATCTTAGGTAGGCATTAGGTACTGTTCATTTAAAACAACAGAATCCTAGAGTTATTATGACACAACAGAATTTAAAAGAAGGCTCTGTAGCCTGGTATTCAAAAGGCATCTTGAACCATTTGACATTTTGGTTTGTCAAAACAGTTAAATGAATACCTGATAATCACATAACTGAACATTGGCATCCTATCATTGAAAAGGCCGGGGTAAAATTTCAGTTCTGAGAATAAATAAGTGCATATATATGTCCACAGACCATGAGATTTTCTGCTCAGAATTGCACGTGTGACGTTATTTACAATCATGTCAGTGAACACAGAACATCATCCAAAATGTTCAGCTTTTTGTATTGGCTAGCAAAAAAGTTCACACACTAAGTAAATCTGCCTTATAAATCACCTTGACAGTCCTCACAATTCAACATAATAGGCTTCTTTGTAGAAAGAATTGTCTTTCATCTGATGCAAGGGGATGGACAAGATAACCTAAGAGGAGATTATGTCTATGAAAAATTCAGTTCTTGACCCTTTTCTTATTCCTCTGTGATTCCACCCATTCAGGAGCAGTTACATCCTGAGTGTTAAGGAGGTTTCTCTCCATGAGCTCCCAAGATCTCTTTGCTAGTCAATATGCTCAGTCATTCTCCTAGTTAACATATTCTCTTTATATTCTTTGCTCCAAGACTCATTCTCCATTTATCTGCACCAAACTGGATTTGTCATCTTTTTGCCCAATTACTTAAATGATCTAAGACCTTTTGTGTCTAACTGCTAATTGTTCTTCATTATTTACCTCTCCTCACTATTTACTGTCACCTGAAAATCTTGCTTTCAAGACTATCCAAGTCATCTCTATAAATAATAAAGCCATGGTGTAACACCCATACTGAAATACCTTCCCAGTTGAGACATGGAAAACAAACACAGTTTCTGTATGTTTTACACATCCTAGTCTGATGTCTTCCTGTCACTCTTTGCTACCTGCAGCCTTCAGATGTAAAAGGCACATATTGAAGCTGCCAAAGCAAATGTTAATTTATGAGCTGACTATCTCAGGGCCATAAATCAAAGGAATATTTTCCACCCAGCTGGACTCCCTGGGTTGGAAAATAACTTTACGAGTACATTGATTGCTGTGAGACTTAGTAGTTATGTAGATCTTTTGTGCTGACTCAGTTGGCAGGGAGCTGTGGTGATTTTCTTCAAGCTACAATTCCCAACCTAACTGGAGAGGACCCCCTTCTCCTTACTGCTGTGGCATCTTCTAGGATAAAGCCAGGATAGTCAGGTCAAGCCCTTCCTTATTCTCAGGGTAACTTCCCTGTTGAAGGATAAAGGGATTGCAGGAAAATCAGATAGACACTGAAGAAATGAAGAAAAGTTTAGATGCCTTAGGAAACCTGAAAGTGAAGGCAATAATAGCAAGAGCTACAGAAAAGATCAAACAGCAAGCAAGGGAGCAAGTCTCCTCTGGTAGCCAGAGAAGAGGATACATTTTAAGGTAACATACTCCCCGTGAATGGACAGAAAGAGTTATTTTTACTTTTAAATGCACTCTCATGTTCTTGGGGTGGGCAGAACACACCACCATGACCACACACACATCCCCCTTCCCACCCTTTTAAAAGGCAGGAAGACTATATCCTACCTTTTTTAGCCAAACTCATTAGTTTTGGATGCTCACTTCATGGATGGAAAACAACCAGCAACATGTACACACACAGACACACACTCAGACTAACTCACCACAAATTCTACTTCGGCCCTCACTCTTAGTCCCCCTATCCTTTGCTCTGCTCACGCTGAGTATCACATTTAAAGCAGGTTGTAAGGTCATCCAGCATAGAAGCCATGCCACAACTATTAATTTTCTTTCCCTGATACACCTTAGTACACTTTTTGCAAGTTTACAGGCAAGAAATAAACAATCTTTACCTATACCTGTGAAGCCCGAGACCAGGCAATAACTGCAGCAGGGAAGAGCAGATGTTGGAGACACATCCTTCACTTGTGGTGACCAGTAAGTGAGATCTTTTTCTATCTGTAGCAATCCATTTTAGTCTTAATTCCTCCTCAGTCTTCCAAGTATGTGATGCCACCAAAGAAGGGCACTTCCAAATAAAATGCAGCAGCAAATACTTTCCATTCCTTCCAGACACCTTGCACAAACTCATGAAAGCCATGATGATGGCTTACATGGTTATCAGTAGCAGTATTAGAATGACAGGCATTACCTGTTTAGGCTGCTGGAAATGCCTAGATGCAGTTCTACTGAATCATCAAGACTTTCCACATTTGTTTTAGGGCAAGGTGTGGACATACTGAAGTAACTGGCAGTCCTCAGTATGCACATGCAGAATCCATTCACAGCTGAAGACCGATTCCCTTCCAGCTCTCCTGATGGAAAAAGGAAGCAGGAGCAAAGTCCTACCCCTTTCTTCCTCTCCTCCCTTTTGCAGTTAGGGCTGGTAGAACATCCATCAGAGTCATGCTGTAACTCATTAAGGGTTGCAGCAGTAAACAGGCTCTTGAGCAACACTAGGGATAGTCATGTTCTCAAGTGCAGTAGCAAATAAACAGCTGAGATGTTTCTGGATGAGCAGTTCACAGACTGCAACAGAGGCTACCAATTTGGTCAAGCTTCCCATTGTTGCCAGAGATCTCTCCTCCAAGGCTCTTGCTACATTGCAGATGCTGCTTATTGAGAATCTACACTGCTAACGTGCAGACAGATGACAACTGAGAGAGCACAAGGCATATAAGCAATTTCTTCTGGCATCTCTGCAGTTCTTACCTTTCCTGCCTTTTGGGAAGAGAGGACCATCCCCACACTTGGCTCCTTCAGGAGCTCATACAGGGATCAGAAGCTGAGGAAGGAATTAAAATGTATTTATCAGGCTTGGGAAAAAGGAGAATAGAGGATCTTGAAGTACTAGTGGTGCTTCACCAGTTTCTTCTGGAGTGTCATTTTAGATTTTAAGCACCAGGTAATGCCCATCATGAAAGGAAATGGAAGAAGGAAGGTTAGTGCATATGCAAAGGGTGACTACCTGCAGGCTTTCCTGGTGGTGTTAAGGCATATCCAATCTAACTTAACAAGCCTAACAGACAAGAGCATCAGCAGAATTTGAGCCTAGGAAGTCTAGAGCCACAATGTAAACTGTTAAACTGCTGCATTCTGCCACCTGTGGTATATATTTTAAGAGGAGCTAATCCCACTTGAGTTTGTATGTGTCTGGGTCATATATGTCCTTCTAGAACCAATTTCCATAGTTATTACCTGAATAGTTAAACTCTTTCCTTTTTCTGTTTTTTTTTTTTTCATTTCTTTCTTTCTTTTTTTTTTTTTAATTACATGTGTTTGAGAGATTTTATTTTTCTATCATGGAAATATGTCTTTGTTAAGAAATGTCAGCTTGTATAACAATGTTCCTTTTGCTCTTAATACTTGCACAATAAAAATTTCCACTGGCATCTCACTGCTGCTGGCTAGCTTGACACTTTCATAGATTTGCAGTTTCTTTCTTCTGCTCATTCCATTAGAGAAGCTGGAATGGGCCTGAAATCCCTAGTAGCTTGAGTTAATTTGGGAAGAAATAGAGTCCAAAATTCCACCAAGAAATGATGCTAAACAAATGTTCAGACAAGTAGTTTCTCCCCCTAAATATTTCATTATGACAGATTCCCAGGACACATCACTGCTCAGTCCCTACAGTAATGGACCAATCAGTTATCTTAGGCAAATTCATCTCAACTACCTTTACCTATACACAGTGTAGATGCCTGCACTTGAGGTTTTAACCTCCCATGGAGAGCTAGTGATATTCTCATGGACAACATGGAGTTCAGCATAGATCTCATCAGAGGTAGGGTCCTGACCCTATGGATCACACGGAATCACAGAATGCCAGGTTGGAAGGCACCCCAAGGATCATCTGGTCCAACCTTTCTAGGTGATTGTAGTTTAGATGAGATAGCCCAGCACCCTCTCAAGCTGAGTCTTAAAACTGACCAGTGCAGGGGAATCCACTGCTTCTCTTGGAAGATTATTCTAATGTCTAACTGTTCTCATTGTGAAAAATTTCTTCTGAATTCCAGTCAGAATCTCCCCAGGATCAGCTCTTCACTAGCTCTAAAGGAAGTGTGACTTTCTCAGGGGGAGATGGCTGCATTGTAGATTAACATGTTTAGCCATATGTATTTTAGACATGTACACCCAGTCCTGCCAACAAGGAGGCACAGTGAGGGAGTAGAGCACACTCATGGTGCAGGACATCTTAGCAAAACGTAGCATGCAGACTGAATATGTGCAAACAGATATTTCAGCAGCTTATGACTAAAATGGATGGGGATGGGCGTAATAGGAGTAGCAGAAGGCACATCCCTGGCACAAGGGAGATGTCATGTCTGCGATGGAACATCTGGATGCTGAACTTCCCACAAATCTCAGAACCTGGGCAAAGCAAGCGGTTTTTCCACTTCCACTGTTACAGTCAAATCACTTTTGCTGACATTGAGACAGATCTCTTTTAGTAAAAAAAAAAAAAAATAAAAATAAAAAAATTAAACCCCACAAATTTACCATGCAACCAAAGAAACATACAAACGAACGAATGGCAAACAAACAGACAAAAAGAAAACCCAGAAACAAGTAGCTCAGAAATAGGCAGACAGAATATGTCATCCAAAGCAGTCAAAGTTATTCCATGATTGTGCAAAATTCTGGCAAAACTTTAGAAAAGAGAGGTCATACAGCAGCAAAAGTGTCAGGTAGTTCTGTCAGCTGCACAGTCAGCTCTGACTGGGCTTGTTCCCAAATAAAGACCCAGCTAAGATTTAAAGCCTAACATTAAAACTATTTTCATTTGCTCCTTCATTTAGAGAGTGGTGGTTCCATAGACAAGAGGTTACTAATAAGATATTGAAATGGTGCAGAAGGTTATTGGATAGCTTAGATTAATCCAGGACTCACTGGTACACAATCAATTGTTGCTGTTATTGCATTCAGGGATATCTATATTTGATTGCCCAGGTTTTCTTTCACATTACCTTTAAAATGTGGTTCCACTACCTGTGATGAAGGTACCTATGAAATTAATGGGGCTCAATATTTTAATATATTTTATACTGAGTAACCCACAAATGAGGCAGATGTAACGCTGTTTTGTTAAGTGTTTAATGGGACAAATAACATCACAAGTTATCATAGTTAAGGACCTTTCTTGGCCTGAAAGAACACACTTTAAAAAAACTAACTAAATAAACAGATTTTGCTATGGAAAACCCAGTGACCAATGGTATCCTGGGGTGCATCAAGTGAGTCCAGCAGTTCTAGGGCAGTTCTTCTCCCCCTCTACTGTGACTTGGTGAGACCACACCTGTGTCCAGTTTTGGGCTCTCCAGTTCAAGAGAGACAGGCACCTGCTGGAGAGAATCCAAGGCAGAGCCATGAGGATGATTGGGGTGCTTGAGCACCTCCCCTATGAAAAGAGACAGAGCCCTGGGGCTGTTTTAGTCTTGAGAAGAGAAGACTGAGAGGGGATCTCCTCAATGTGTATAAATATCTGAGGGATGGGTGTCAAGTGGAGGGGGCCAAGCGCTTTTCAGTGGTGCACAGTAATAAGACAAGGAACAACAGGTACAAGCTGGAACATAGAAGATTTCACCTCAACATGAGGAGAAATTTCTTGACAGTGAGGGTGACAGAACACTGGACATATTCAAAACCCACCTGGATGCATTCCTGTGCAGACTACCCTAGGTGTTCCTGCTTTGGCAAGGGAGGTTGGAACCAATGATCTCTGGAGGCCCCTTCC
This sequence comes from Indicator indicator, assembly GCF_027791375.1. NCBI lineage: Eukaryota > Metazoa > Chordata > Aves > Piciformes > Indicatoridae > Indicator > Indicator indicator. The sequence continues at coordinate 20,260,707 of NC_072021.1, forward strand.
AACCTCTAATGTACTGTGATACTGTGACACTGTGAACTGAAGTCACCCAGGGAACCACTGTCTTCACTTTTATTTAGCCCTGAAACAGCTTTTCATTTCAGGATGGGTAGGCAGGTGCTCTTCTCCAGCCCTAGACATCTGGCCACTGTTGACTGCTGTGGCATTTGCTTTTTCAGTGCCTGCCCAAACTTCCTCCAAGGCTTAACAGCTCCCTGATATTTCTTCACTCAAGACTTTCTGAGTTCTTGCCCATATAACATTACATACAAATCATCTGGTGTCAGTAGGACTGGTCTTGTATATAGACCTTTAATGCATGTGTAGAGGAACCATGGAGGGGACATACAGAAAAGGTACCCAGAGATGTGGGTGAAGGGAGCAAACTTTCCCTGCCAGAAAGAAAGAAGAGGTCACCTCCATTTCTTTGAGTCAATGCTTCATTAACCATGAATTTCATCACCTCCATGCCTTCAGTTTAGCCCTCATGCACCATCTCTCTAACCTTGATTTTGAAAATGCTGGTAAGCTCTCCTGTGTCCCAAGACAGGCAGTCCTAGCTAGGGTCCTATATACATGTACTTGACACAGGCCTTGCTGGCATCAAAATATGTAGGACTGCAGGGGCCCTCAAGCCCTCTCTGCTACTCTGCTTTGCATTTAGTTCCACAGATTCATCCCTCTTCATTGCACAGAACCCATGAAAATAGATGTGTCTAATTTACTTGATTTTCCTTCAGAAGTGCATGCCTTCATATGGAATATTGCTCTTTTAGTGCTATCATTCAGAAGGTTGCTGTCAAAAATGGTCAAGGACCTTGAGACAGTCTGCATTACTAACTGAGCCTGGGAAATTGTTATCTGTCTTACAATGCTGTACCTAGTGATGTTCTCCACAGTAATTAGTGAATATCACCTTTTTATATATCTAAAGGTTAATATTCCCAGAACTGAGGGATCCCAAGATTGGTATCTATTTATCAACATTCAGTCTGCACCTGAGAGCAAGTGGACAGAGGTGTAGAAAGACACATAGAGCTGACAGATGCATGCCATTACATGGACCACTATCAGGCTGAGCTGAGCTGACAAGAGGATCTACAGCATGAAATCAAATGGTTTGTTTTCAATTAAAAAAAAAAAAAGTAGTTATTATGAAGCTCCACAAGATCCAGGTGAGGTCTTGCCTTTTTAAATAGCTCTGTAACCTGGAAGGCTATAGAAGGAGCAAAGGGTTAAATGAATGGGCAACAGCAAGCAAGATGCAGCCTGAATAGATAAAAGGTAACACAGGATGAAGGTGAATCTCCACTCTAAAAAGTTTACCCCCAATATGTCTTTGACTATGTCAAAGAACTTCACAGAGCCACAAGTATCATTCCCCTTTAACATTTTCCTTTTAGCTAAAATTATACTGCTACTGAATTATTATTTTATCACAACTGTGTTTTTTCTCTTTCCCTCCAAGAGGCTGGAGCCAGGATTTTCTCAGTGATGCCCAATGACAGGAAAAAGGGCAATGGGTGGAAGTTGAGGCATGGGAAGTTCCATGAAAACATGAATTTTTTTTTTCCTTGTGAGGGTGACAGAACATTGGAACAGGCTGCCTAGGGGTGTTGTGGAGTCTGCCTCTCTGGAGATATTCAAAGCCTGCCTGCATGTGTTCCTGTGTGATCTGGTATAGGTGATCCTGCTCTGGCAGGGGGTTGCACTAGATGATCTTTCAAGGTCCCGTCCAGCTCCTAACATTCTGTGATTCTGTTGCATTTGCTCTCTCCTGCACACACATGCACAGAATCAATAGAAGGACATATTGAAATGCTCTATTTTCCCTTTCTCTTATAAAAACGCTTCTGCAGTGGCCAGAGGTTGTGGGTTTACAATTAAGTAGCATTGGTAACTGGACCTAGACAGAAATGGAAGTGAAACACACCAAAAGCTTGAAAATTCTAAGTACATTTAGTGCTATCTGTGCCTTGATTTTTCAGTTCTGAACCCTTTATTGAGTCTCTCATCTCTAGTGAAACAAGTTAATGGGGATAAAAGAAATGAAAAGCCCTTTTCCTGTTTTGTCTCTTAATAATTTAAGGATACCTCCAGCAAACAAAATAAATATATTTATCATCACACACAAGGCCTTTAGGCATGAACTCTAAAGAGGCACATTAGTGTCAATGCATCTGGCACACTGTCAGTTTCCAGTTTAGCTTAACACTTGCATCTCCTTTTTTCCTAACTCTTGTGTCTGTAGAGAGGCTCTCTATTGCTGCTATTTTTCAGGGAAAAAAAAAAAAAAAGAAAGAATGATATATAAAAATTTTACACTGATGGATAAATATCCTGGTCAAATTCAATAGTCTGGCTATGCAGAAGATGAGGTTCAACAATTACAATGAACACACTTGATCCAAGACCTGTGAAATACAGGTAGCCATTCCTGAGAAATCTGCTTTCATGTAAGCAGGATGGCTTCCTTCACTATAAAGGAAAAATTTATTAAGGTGCACAACACAATATCCCCTTCAAGGAATTTTCTCAGATTAAATGAAAGTAATAAGTGAAGGATTAGATCAGCAGCCCTGTCTTAGACAACAGGACTGCAACCTTTAAACCGAAAGGATTAAAAAGATACAGCAATGCATAAGTGTCTTGGTGTTCAATATCTGTTCAGAAGTCATGTTTCATGATGGAATTATGGACATCAACTTGAGGCAATGTTTCTTTTGCACCATTACATTCAGCAGCCCATTCTCATTCATGAAGCAAGTCAAGTGAGCAGTAAATGGGAAAAATTCCCACCTCTGCAGGTTAGTGAACAGTCTTCAGTCTTGGAAAGGTGGACTGCTGAGAATTCATAAACCCATTTTTACAGATAGGAAAACAAAGGCAGAGCTTCTGGGACAAGGTCATGTGGTAAGTCATTGCTCAAGGCAGACTGAGATGTCAGCACTTTTGGCTCCCAGAGCTGTGCTTTGACTAGTGAACCAAACCCTCCCATTCAGCAAGAAGTAAAACGTTAATGTCTGAAGAATGGGGTGAGTTTGCTTTGGTATATCAACAACACAGCAGGTCAGGCAGGGTAAAATCAGTGCAAGCAGCACTCCCAGAAGCCAACAGCTGCTGAACTGCAACTGCAGTCTTATGACAATCTGCAAGGGTCAGACAGTCCAGCTGCCTTGGAACACCAAAGAGACCTCTACTCACCTGCTTAAAATTGGGTACTGCAGTTGGGAACAGCATATCAGGATCCAAAAGGAGGCCACTCTCCACAACACAGGCTGGTCTGCAAGGCAAATGAAGCCACACCAAGCACATGCTTGTATTCATCCAACAAACTCAGCACAGTGCAGTCCTAAAGCCAGAACATGCCTAGAAGGACTGATTTGTGCTGTCTTTAGCCCTAGTTTCAGTAGTCAGTTCCCCAGACTTCAGTAGTGGCATCAGCCATTCTATACCTTACTGTAGAAGAAGCAGCAACACAAAGGAGATTTTCAGTTTCCCGCTGGAGCTCTTTCTTGGACACCTTCTCACAGCCAGACAGAATTATCAATCTCTTCTCCTGAAAGCTCTCTCAGGGATGGAAATCCTGAGATGCTGAAGGTCAAGAGATTTAAGGTACATTGGCAGAACTCTTTATCTCCAGCTTGCATTATTCTGGGTGCTGGCCAAAGCTATCAGTCTCTTGCCAAAAAGGAATAGCTATTATGGCATTGATTTTCTGCCACCAAAAAAAACGGGGAGAGTGACTTCTAGTTAAGTACAGCAGTAGAAAGTGCTCCAGCCTTTTACTGCAAAAAGGGCTGTGTCTTGATCTGTGATGGCTGAGACTGGCACTAAAACCTTTCTAATACCAGTTCTGCATAGTAGTGTTAGAAAGAGCCAGGAGAAACAACCAGCATGCAAAAAGTAGATTTTCAGAAATTGTTATAATTGGATCCCAAATACCAGGGGCTTCCAGTGACTGCAAAAATGTGTAGAAACTTAATAAATTGTATTGGAATGATAACATTCAGTAATAGGTTTAAATCTGTAAAATAAAATAGAAGAGGGCTGCACCACAGCCTTGATTTTTTACAGCATGTCTCTCTCTTAAAAATACTTTTATCTATTTATTAACAAAACCAAGTCCAGTCCAGGCTGCCCCAAACACTTCACATTTAAGCAGACAAAGAAACAAACCCAACAGTCACTAATTCCTAGGAGTTGTTGACTATCCAGATCACTTGGCCTCTGAGAATGTATTTTCTTACTGGATTTCTAGTGCTCCCACTCTGGTTTGCGTCTATAATGCAAGTTTTTTGGTACATCTTCCTTCCAGGTCTTGGTCAGAGTGCAGAAGAAGAGAAAGTAAGAAAGAGATGGAAAGACAGACTTGTCAGTATAGTAGAAGAGAGAGCAAACCTGTTCTGAACCTTAAATAAGTATCTACCTCAATTCAGTTTGACTCATGCAGGATGTGAAGGGTCATGTTTTATTTTTATTTCCACAGATTCAAAGAAGTCTAAGCACACATTCTCCAAGTTGAAAATGAACCTGAATTCCCTGTATCCAAAAGCAGCCTAATCCATTATCAAAGAATAAAAAAGGGGGAAAAAAAGAGCTAATTAATTTCAAAATTCACACTGATTTCTGCTGCTTTCAGTTTGTGAATAACATTGTACATGTGCTCCAGAACAGAGAAAACAAGAACACAAACAGCACTTAAATTCCTATCAGCCTGAGTTTGGGAGGATGCTCCTGGATGGCAGCAAAGGGGAGTTTAGCCTCTGTGGCCCAGCCAGTCCATGCCAGCAGCTGTCAAGGTACCATCTGCTGTGATTTTATTTTTAGTTTTAGTGGGATGCACGTTTTTGCTCAGAGACTGAACCTAGTTAAATATTTGTTGCTGATCCTGCTGCTGCTGCAGAAGGTTTCCAGCATCACTAACCAGGGCCAGATGGAGACCAGTGACCAGGTCTCCATGCATTAAATCGTGTCTACACGGACCAACGTGCAGGTGCGGAATCTCTCCTAACAGAGCAATTAGAGCACGCTGACAAATTTCAGCATCACCCCAGCCTTCCCCACTACATACACTTCTTTCTAAATCCATGGACACACTCCAGACACAAATGATTTATAGAGATAATACAAGAAGGAGACTTGGAAAAGTTGTCCAAGAGCAAATGCTGTCAAATATTGGTTCTCTGCATGGTGATTTCATGAAGGGCAAAGGAAGTAACCCTATCTTAATTGCCATATTTGATCCACGCAGATACTCAAGACAAGCTGTGTTTCCCAGCACATTTAGTCTTCCAATGATTTTGGTTCAACCCCCTGCAATGCACAGGATTTCCATACAGATATGATTCCCACAGTTTTCCTAGTGGTACTGCCAGCACTTGCTCTGGAGGATGAATTCAGGTACCCAGGTGAAGGCTAACTCCCATGAACTCTATGCAGCTGAAGATGCACACTCAAAATTTTTCATGCCGTAATCTCAAATATATTCATCCTTTCCAAAGAGCCTGATAGAAGGTGAGAGGACTCAGTACCTTCAACCCAGCATCCCCACACACGTGGGGGCTCCCAGTCCAATCAATGTGCAGGTGCTGGTAGGTGAGATGCAGAGCCAGTAACTCCTCTCTGCAAGACGGAAGGGAGGTGAGGCCAAGATCACCACCCATCTCTGCACAGAGGCCTCACATCTCTTTCATCTACATGTGTGTTTCTCAGCCCCAGCAACAAATATTCCTGGGCTCAGCCTTTGCATATGACTCATGCTTCTAGCTCTAGAGGCTTTTAATTCAATCCTAGGTGTGCTAACCACTGCCCATCATCACCAGTACATGTGAAACAGCTGTGTTAATCTAGTTGCAGCATAAAAAGGTAAAACAGAGCCATTTCTTAGTAATGAATCACTGTCATGGAGATTTGAACATGGGGACTAGAGAGGAAATTAAAGTCAGGTTTCTTGTATGGCTCATTCTCCAGCCCAGCACAGGCTCAGATGGGGGAGAGATTTGTTTTTAATTGTTAATAACAGAGGCAGATCAGCATGTGCTGCTTCAGAAGTATTTAAGTATAAACTTAAGGACTTTGGTGAACTAAAGCCTCATTACAGATTGTGCAACTCTGAGAAGGAAGTTGCCATCCTAAATTGAACATCGTGAGTCCAGCCTGGCCATCATAGAGAGGGCTCTTCAGGAGCCTTAGTGCAGGGGGAATAAGGACATACCCAAGCAATGCTACGTTTATAAGTACATACCAAACTATTGTTTCTTCTAGACCTCTGAATAATGAGCAACACAGTAATCTTATTAAAAAAGACTTTAAGGGCATGACCAGCTGCTTTCAGTGTCAAGCCTGACAGTCCTTGGAAGTGCTTAGTCACACTTTAACTCCTGTTATTATTTTCCTAGCCTTTATTTAAGTCAGACAGAAATGTGGCTTTTCATCAGCCAGTGCTATATGCCAGCATTTTTAACCATAACCATCCTGAAACAGTAGAAGGGCAGGAACTGCATCCTCTTTTACAAACTCAAAAGACACAGGCTGTCAAAATTATGTCAAGCTTTAACGTTATTGTTTCCTTCAAAACATCTGTTCTCAGGGCCAGCTTTTGCACTGATAGGGTGAAGAACCATCCTGGAAAGATTACCTTTACTAAGTACCACAGCACTCTGGAACTGCAGGGACCAATAAAGCAGAAATCTCCATGGGAAGGAAACACGTGGTTAAAACAAAAGGAAGATAAATTCTTCAACATGCCACTGAAGGGTGACAATCCCTGTTCTAGACAGTGTCACTTAGTCGTAGCCAGGGGCTATTCTTTTGATCTAACATGGCTGAAGATGTAGGAATGAAGCCAACAGATCAGGCAAATTACAGTCTTAGAAAGGAAGATGATGTTAGATTAACACCCTCCAGATGGGTGGTAGGTATGAGAAAGGCTCATATTATATTCATAAGTAACAGGCAAAACTTTGGTGTCATCATATTTAGAGTCTGTACCAGGTAAATTCCCTCTGCTCTGAAGACTTTTGTTGTTCTAAAAACTAAAGAGAGAGAGAGGACAAGAAGAGAAGGCGGAACAGAGGGAAAAGGTGGGGTGTAGGAAGTGAAGAAATAGTCTAACTGATCTCTCATGGAACATAATGATGTGATACAAAAAAACCCAAATCTGAAATCTCTTCCACCTAGCCCTAGACAGACTGACAGACCTGAAGATCAATGTCCATTATTAACTTGCTGACTTCAAGCACAATACGGCAGAGCGTGAACTTCTCTGGTTCTCTTCAAATTCGCCTTAATTGGATCACCTACAGGATGAGAGGATAATTTAGCTTGCAAAGCCAAGCACATCTTCATTGCACCCTTGAGCCTAGAACAAAGGCTCTGTTTAGGAGGATGTGGACATCTATGCAGTGAGATGCCCTGAGATTATCTGTCCATGTCTTCAAAGCCTCTGGTCATATAAGAGAGGGCAACCTATCTAGTCACTACTGAGCTGAATTCTTTCCAAGACTTTGGCTGGAAAAGTGAAATGTTGGTGTCAGACTCTTTTTGAAGGAATCCTAATGAGCCATCAAATAGAAAGACCACGTGGGCCACACTTCTGCCTCCAAACCATTCTCCTTAGGGATTTAATCTATTCTTACCGAAAGCAGTGTGAGTTTTCCACAATTTCAGTTGGCTCAGTATCCAATCTATGTGGTCAGAGTTGGAAGAGAGTTGCAGACCACAAGTGCTGCTTTTCTCCCCCTGGTCATCACTCAGAATCCTTGCACAGAAACATCCTCCGCCAAAGTCTCCTACTGAAGTTTCCCCGTAGAAAATTAACAAAGACAAATTTGGCTTAAAAAAAGAATCTAAGCCATCATATGAAATTTCATCAAATTCAGTTTGCTGCAGTAACTAAAAGAGTTTAAACCATCATTTAGAAGGGATGAAGCTGTTCATGATTTAGAAACTGGTTACTCAAAGGAGGAAAGAAGCAGCTTTGTCACCCTGGCAGTGAGAGAGCCGGGGGCACTTTTACACTTTAGCTGCAACACCCCTTCCCCGTGGTTTTGGTCTCCAGATGCTCAAACAGATCTGCCAGCAGAAGTTTTCTGTAACCTCCAGCTTTGCCTCTGTGGCCCCTGTGCATCAGTCAGTCCCTGCAGACCCTCAGGTGCCCTCTCCAGCAATGACTTGTTTGAACCCATTGAGCACAGTGTCAGAGTAATGAGGCAGGAGTTGTCTGTACTGCCACCACCTCCATTATCTCACACAGTAACAGGAGTGAAGAAATGGCTGCTGGGTTTTCTAATGGTCTGGCAGAAGCCTTGTCAATAACAATTCCTTACTTCGGCTTGTTGGAAATTACAGCCATCTCTTCTGTTCAACTCCATTTCCCAGCCTCTTGCAATGCTGTGGGAAATAGTTTTGAAACAGCTTCTATGGCTACAGAAGAAAAGAATAAAGGGGGGGGGGAAGCAAATTTGTCAGTGTTGAACATGTCTTTTCTCTTTCTTAACAACAATAAATGAGACTCTCTGGTCTCTTATCTCTCACTCTCCTGGTTCTCAGTTACGGCTTTGAATTTATTTTACTGGTCTCAACACACTTCTGGATCCCTGTGAGGAACTGATTCACACACATCTCATCAGAATCCCATGACACAGGGTCATCTCAAAGAGATGAGCAGATGAAATCCTGCTTCTATCATGTTTCCACCAAGCTGAAGTCAGTAAGGCACTTATACATCCTGTTCCCCACAGTACACTCCTCAGGTCCCATGCTGGGCCATGCGATGTTCCTGAAGCCACTTGATCTCATGAAAGATGCAATGATTGCCTAAAATCCCCTGGTGCAGCTGGACCTGTGCTGGGCTCCTTCCCTGGTGCAAGAGTTTTCTGTGCCAGTGTTAGACCTTTATTCCAGTGCTGTTCTGTTCTTTTAAAAAACAACCAGCAGAGGTTCTGGCTATGAACTACTGGCTTGTTAGTGCAAAACCAGTCTCAGCTGAAGTTCACATGAAGTCTCTTGAGGGCTGGAGACTAAGCTGATTTGAATGGTGGATGAAAAGCCAGACAAGAGCAAACAAAGTGCAGTCATAGCCCAGAAGCCCATATCCTGGGCTGCACCAGAAAAAGTGTAGCCAGCAGGGAAGTGATTCTCCTGCTTTACTTCACTTTGGTGAGACCCCACCTGCAGTACTCTGTAGGCCTCAGCACAAGAAGGACATGTCCAGAGAACGGCCACAAAAATGAGCAAAGGGCTGGAACACCTTTCCTGTGAAGAAAGACTGAGATGGGGTTGTTCAGCCTGGAGAAGGCTCTGGAGAGACTTTATTGTGGCCTTTCAATACTTATATGGAGCCTATAAGAAAGATAGGGACAATCTTTTCAGCAGGGTTTCTTGCGATAGAACAGGGGGTGATGGATTGAAAATAAAATGGGAAGATTTAGATTAGATATAAAGAACAAATTTTTTACAATGAGTGCAGTGAAACACTCGCCCAGGTTGCTCAGAGAGGTGCCCCATCCCTGGAAACATTCAAGGTGACTTTGAAGGTGGCTCTGAGCAACCTGGTCTAGCTAAAGGTGACCTTGCATATTGCAAGGGTGGGTTGGACTAAATGAGCTTTAAAGGCCCTTTCCAATCCAAATGATTTTATGAACCTGAGCTCTTCCTTTGACTGAAGTGGACCCACGACTCATTACACCAAGTGCAGCTCTGCTTTTGGTTATTTAACTCATTTCTCCTCTAGATGTTGTGCTGGCTGGCTCCTGAAAGTTTTTTCTTGCTAGATGTCCCTTAGTTTGCACGTCAGAGAGAAGCAATCTTTGCAGTCTGTTATTTTAACATCCAAAATTGCTGTAGGCGCCTCCTACCACAAATGGAAAGAGCTGGACTCTCACACACCTTTAAAACTTCAGACAGGCAGTAAAAAAGGTGAAAGTAAAGCTGTTACTGCAAGCAGTGTGTCAGCATGGTGGTCTGGCATTTGATGAGGGCAGGCACCTGAGAGGGAGGGATGGCCAAATTCAAACATGGCATCTGTGTTACGGGTTTAAGTGGTCTAAAGAACAGTGCTGCTTTAGACATGAAGAAAGAAGGCAGCAAGTCTTGCATCATCCATCTCAGCCAACAGTGCAGTGTGAGGTATTCTTCTATTCAAGAGGCAGCTAGGAATCATGAGGAGCAATCTGAGACTGGACTGCCCACAACATGTCCACCTAGAAAATGTTAATGCCATCTACAGGATTCAAGGGAGTCACTGATTGGACATGATGTGAGAAGAGGATGAATTTCTGTATGGGTCCAGTAAAGAATGGAAAATGGAGAAGGACAAAATACATGATGATGGGATGACCAATAAATGCAGAAGACTGGGAGAGTGGTGTCTTCGGGAGGCCCGGGAGATGGTGATGGAGAAAGGATCCAGTATAGAAAGCACAGACACAGACATTTGTTCAGCACAAAAATCTCAGCCAGTTCTTAGGAAATAAAGAGGAACCAATTCCAGGAGAAACACAGTCTAGAAAACAAAATAACTGGCTCCAATTAAAATGGCTTTCAGAGAGGCTGTGAATGGAAGGACTCAGCAAAAGGTTGATTTTTGTACTAATTATTTCACCTCCTTTTGAGTTCTGAGGCTAAAACACCAGCTACTTTCAAGGCCTGACAAACCCTCACTCCAGCTAGCAGGCTTTGCCCAGGCAAAGCCAACACATACCAAAGACAGTTACTGAACATTAATCATCTTTTAAGCTCAATACAGTCAGTCTAATTTTATAATTAGTTGACACAATCCAGAGAAAAGAAGGGAACTCTTTGCCTCCTCTCAAACAGCCACAGACACCTCATGGTGTCCCACCTATTTCCAGGCATTAAGTCCTGAATCCCAGTTCTTTTCTTTAACAGAGTTGAACTCCAACCATTATTAGGCAAACTGAATCCAACAGGCACATGTTGCCAGACAAATTGAATTTGCTTGCACTCAGTTAATTAGGATAAGCTTCCATGCTCACATCAACTGTTTTGCATTCATACGCAGACACAATCTCCTCTTCTGCTTCCTGCAGTTGCCAGCACAAGGCCAGCAGATATGGACACATACATCTTGTGGCTTTTCTGTGGCTGATTCAGACCTACCTCCTGGTTATCACAAGACTCTTTCTAGACTTGGATATCTAACACCTGCCAAAGAGGGGATCTCAGTTGCCATTGTCACATCTCAGTCCTTAAAAAAACAAACAAGCAGACAACAAACACAAAAATCAAAACAAATAAAAAACACTCAAGAAGAAGAAAGTTGTTGAAGAAAACATGTTTCCTTTTTCACCTTGTTCCTGACAAATAGATAGCTTTGATGGCCTTGTAGGTAAGCACAGATCAGCTCAGGAAATGAGAAACAAGCAGTGGGCTAGAGAACATTCATCCCAGGTCTTGGTGGTGCTGTGGTTGCCAGATAACCAAAAGAGAATGCTTCTTCTGTGCTCTCATATCTCAGTAGCAGGAATAGTCACACATATTGTCTGCCAATGTGCTTCGTTATGTGCTCATGCAAAGAGCCACACAAACATTATTTTATTACTGTTATCCAAAGGCCACTCTTTGCTAGGTCCCAAGGCAGGTACAAAGAGTGGTGGTTCAAAAAGAGGAGCTCAGCTAAGAAGGAGCTTTCTTTTTTCAAAATGTAAACATCCAATCAGATCTTCACCTTTTTCTCCCCTACATGTTCTGTGCACCTGAAGTTCAAGGTTATTTCTCTTAGCTGCACAAAGGTCTGCAGCATAAGGCCATATCCCTGGTCTACCCTAATTGACTTAGCCCACTTCTTTGAAGATAGATGCAAACACACAGCCTAAAGCACTGCAAAAGCTGAATCTTAACCAGAGATATTTGGTTATGCCAAGGTGCCAAGAACATCCTTACCTAGCAGCAACCTTTGTCTTTCAACTCCTCTTCCATGTGTTTTCCATGGAATCTGTTAAGTCCATGCAGCTTCTTAATCAAATCACCAAAAATGTGCTGAACAAAATAATCAACTTGTGATTACATTTTAGGGGATAAATAGCACAAGACCAGCATTAATCACTCAGTACACCCCGGGTGGGTGGCTGATTCCCAGGGACTCTGAATAAAATCTAAAAGTGCTATATTTTTCCCTGAATGCAGTAGCCTTCAACCAAATCAAATGGAATTATTTTTTATTTCAGGTCTAATTTGTTAACACTGCAGATCTCAGAATAGAATTGACAATGCTACAAAACTCACAGTTTAAAGTTATTATCCTCACTGAAATCCTATAGGCTTTTATTAGAGCTAATACAATCCCCCCAGATTCTAATGATAAAAATGTACTTTTCAAACGATCTTACAGGCACGTGATTGCCATTACTGTACTTATTGGTTTCCTTAAATACCAAAATACATTGAGGAGAAAGAGATTGTTTTTGCAGTTACATTTTCCACAAAGCATTGCATTAAGCATGCCCTGGCATATCTCTGGGATAGATGGATTTGAAACTGGGGAGACAAAAGCAGGGAAGGGAAAGGGGTGGGTGATTGCAAACTAGTTGGTGATCAATCCTGGCTGAAGATATGACATAAATTCACACACTTATGCCACAGTTTACACACCATAGAAAATCCCAGCCCCCACTGCATTCCGCTGTGCTACGCTCACCGCTTGTCCCATTATGCAACGGAGTTTCAAGAAGTGCACCCCACAGATTGCAACTGCTTTAATACTCTTTAAAACTGCTTTTTAATACTCTCATCAAGCCAAAATGTTCAGTTGTTGCAGCACAGTGGGTGGAAGGGGGATATAATCTTTAAAAATAGATCCTCCAGTCTTTTCTTAGATTGCAAAAAATTTCTTGAAAAAATGTAAAATTAAAAAAAAAAAGAAATGAAAAAAAAGAAAAGAAATCCAATCTACCACACACTCCCCCATTTGTCTGAAAGTGATTTGTTGGCAAGAATAGAAGTTTGGTTTCCAGGGTACAGTGAGAGAGCATAGAGACAGCCTGAGGAATGGGATAAATGTGCCATATTTCTCAGTTACACAAGATGCTACAGCTAAGGGGAGATGCAAAGGGGGTGCCAAAATGAAGCCACTTGCCAGAAGTGGCCCAGGGTATTTTGTGCCTTGTGCTCAGTGTTAGAGGACAGGTGTGACTCACCCCACCAAGGCTTGTGTGCGACCCTGTCTGCAGCCGGAGGACGAGACACTGCAGCTTCCTCAGACCAAATCCATGTGCCAGCTGCCCCTTGTGTGAGGACAGACTTCCTCTAGGTGTCACGGGGAGCCCCAGTGGCACTTACACTGTGTGCATTCTTCAAGGGACCTGAAGCCTGCAGGAGTTTCTGGTAGTGCTGGTGCTTTTGCTGCAAAAAATCATTATTAAAGAGCTGAAGTCCTGCAAGGGCACTTCACAGGCCATCACCACTTGTTGCTGGCAGAAATGTAACCAAAGCATCAAATGTACCACGGGACAGCCTTCAGCAGGGAGAGCCACCATAGGAACCCAGGACTAGGGCAGCAACAGTGAAAACTTGGATGTAGGTGAATGAAACTCAGAGCCTTGGAGTGGCCATGCCCTGTAGAGTTCATTGGAAAAGACTATGCATTTAATTTCACTTTGCAGAGAGCAAATCTGATGGCTCTGAGGCTGAGAGGTGCTTGGATGAGCAGTAGTTTCCTATACTGGCATGCTTTTGGCAGTCATGCTCTATGGTGGGATGGGTTTCACAAAGATAGAAGTCTTCTCAGAGCCATTTTCCATTGAGATGTTTGTTCTCCTGCTCAACCTGCAGACCAGAGGCTTTTAGGTCAATGACAATGCACTCTTCAGGTGCTGGGGTCAGGCCTGTCTGGGTTCCCTATTCCATCTCCATACAAGGTCCTCCTTTTTGCTTCTGTGGGCCCTGAGGGTTCTGGTACCCAACTGAAAAGCAGACATCTTTATGCCAGATGGCAGCTGAAGCTAAATCAGACTGTGAACAAGCCAGAAAGGAGAGCTGAGAAGCAACACAAGAGCTGGAGAGGAGATAGCAGTGTCCTTCAGGCTGCCATGCCCAGACCAGCCCGGGGAGGCCTCCAGCACATGAGTAAACTTCCTAACTTACTATGTTGATCGTTATTTCCTGCAGCATGGAGAGGTTCAGTTTGTGACCCAAATTTCCTTTCCAAGTTCTTTCTCTAGACACTTTTTTAGCATAAAATAATTCCTTTGTCTATCGATCAGCCCCACTGATGTTGAACCCTTATCAGATATGGCTTGCAAACTGATGCACACTGATGTGTAATGAGCCACTCTACTTCATCTCAACTTTCCATCTTTAGGAAGAAAAGATCTCAGCTCTTTGCCTGTCCAGACAATTCACCCATCCCATATTTCCCATACAGCAGCCCATGTAAGCTTCTGCTCAGGCTAGTGGTGATGTGAAGCCGAACCAAGCACAAAGAGATGCTCAGGATACACCACAGAGAAAGCACTTGGTAGACACTTGTGGATACCTATTTTCTTCCCCTGTGATAACCATAGAATCACAGAGAGAAAGGGGTTGGAAGGGACCTCTGGAGATCATTTCGTCCAACCCCCCAAGCAGAGGGGGTTCACAATTACCTTTGAATTCCAATTTTACCCGGTAAAAACTCTCAGCCATGGACCCTTCACTTTTTCCAGGTGGGCCCAGCTGCAAGCATCTACAAACTTCTGTGATAGCATGGGCAAAGATACCAAGTGTGTCCCTACAACCTGTGAGACCTGTTCCTTTCCCTGTGGCAGAGGGAAAGGAGGCATAGAATGAAAGAAGGCAAGACCCAGACATATTCTTACCTGAATAGGATACACCCAAAGCTTCTTTCAGGTTACTTCAAATTGTACCATCTAGGTCAATGAAAAACAAAAAACCCACCCAGCCAAACAAAACCAGGCATAAGATACCAAATGGAAGCCAAACAAAACCAGGCATAAGATACCAAATGGAAGCCAAACAAAACCAGGCATAAGATACCAAATGGACTTTCTGTACCTTCACCTAAAACCACAGCTCAGAAGTCACCCAGTTTCATGATGCCCTATCCACAGAGGGCCTAACCCAGCGCTGGCACAGGGTGGTAGAGCAGTTCCTCAGAGGGCCAGTTTGGGAACAGGGTCAGGACAACTCTCATACACCACCTTGGGGAAGGCAGGTATAGCTCAGTCCTGGGTACATGCCATAACCCCTGTTACACCCTGGGCTTCCTCTCCCTCCCCCTCAGCTTTGTCTTAGGTAGGGTTCAGCTTCCAGAGAAAAGTTGGAGGGAGCCCATCACCTTGGGTTTTGGGCTGCCTGCTGTGCCTTAGGTCTCTTTTGAGCAGCTTAAGGCAAGCTCCCTGCATTCCACAAAGGCTCACATCTCTCCACATGCCATGCAGGTACTGTTTTATCTGCTTTTCCTTCCCCACCTCTCTCTCTGGCTCATAATTTCAAATTATTTTAATATATTCCACCCCTTTATCCTCCTCCTGTTAGTATTATCGTAAGTCTTGCTGTCTGATGCTCACCCACC
Organism: Indicator indicator; assembly: GCF_027791375.1. Classification (NCBI taxonomy): domain Eukaryota; kingdom Metazoa; phylum Chordata; class Aves; order Piciformes; family Indicatoridae; genus Indicator; species Indicator indicator. The sequence goes on from NC_072021.1 coordinate 20,276,239, forward strand.
TTCAGAGCAGAAAGGGCACAGAAATTTTTGATGGATTCTCCCACTTCCTGGAATTGTTCAAGGCCAGGTTGGATGGACAAAAGGAGACTGAGAGGAGAACTTCTCACTCCCTACAAGGGGGTTGGAGTAAGGTGGGTCTTTTCTCCCTAGTAACAAGTGATAGGGCAAGAGGAAATGGCCTCAAGTTGTACCAGAGGAGGTTTAGGTTGGATATTAGAAGAAATTTCTTCATGAGAAAGGTTCTTAAACCAGTATTTGAAACACCTCCCCAACAGGTGGTTGAATCACTATACCTGGATGTGTTTAAAAGCTGCACAGATGTGGTGCTAAGGGACATAGTTTATCACCAGGTTTGGTAGACTTAGATAACAGTTGGTCTTTTCCAACCAAAACAGGCCTGACCGCTCTGCAAACCGTGTGAGCTCAGGAGTCTAGGACATGTCTTATCAGGAGCTAACAGTGCCAGCCCAAGCTAGGACTAGACAAAGCTAAAATTGCCACAGCTGCACACCTGCACATACATCAAAGATGGGAGGGGAGGATTATGAGTTAACCCCCTAACAATGACTCCTCTAATTAATTCACCTGCCACAGACCACAGAAGCCTCAGCTGCAAGGTGAGGAGACATTTTAAGCAAAATAGCTTTGGCACATTTAGCCCCAAGCCCTGCAACTGCCCCGAAAGGCCACCATGCTGTTATGCCACACTCTTTATGAAGCAGGGTCCTCCACTGAAGATGGAAATATATATGGTTCACAACACAGATAGCATCAAACATTTGGGTTATTTTCCTTTAATGAACCTTTCCTGAACTGAACTATTTTTCCTTTCTATGTCCCCACACCTCATCCTGCTTCCGCAAATAAAGGCATTTCCTTTTGAAGCCATAGGAACACTCCATCACTACACCAAACTACCCTACAGACTTCCTGGCTGTTTGTCCTCTGAAATGCCTGAATATGTATGAAGGCTTTCATAAAGCTGAATTGCTCACAAAAAACTAGGAGCAGAGCTCAGCAAGATGTTGAAATGCCAACCAGCACATGCCTGGGTTGGCTTTTCTCCTCATTCCCTGCCAGCATTTAGTATAACCTCTGCAGGATGGAGGGTAGGGTGTGGAGGAGTAAAGCGGGAGCAACATTTTGTGGAAGCAATGGGCTGTCTCCCTCCACTCAGCCATCCCACGTTCCACAAACAATGGGCTTTTGTTTGAAATCCTTGGGTTGTCTGGAAGGTTTATTGACTGGTGCAGCTAATGTATTGGGTAACTTGAACCATTTATTTACTTTCAGGAGAGTCACATTATGTCCTGATTATATAATTTAGGTTTTGTTGCAGATCTATACTACATTTCAGTATTAAACCACCTCTTTTCCTTTTCCTGTTTTGTTTGCTGGGTTTGTTTTTTTGTTTTCCCCAACAGGTATGAACATGGGTGATTCCTGGGTAGAGGAACATTATTGCTGTAAACCTGGACTGTGCTGGCTGTCCCATGTGGAGCATGGGAAGAGCAGCAGCTGTGGTGACGTGGTGGGAGCTATCATTTGTACTTCACTCACTGGAAAGGTCCCACCCAAACTCCATTTGTATGCTGTGACCATGGAGCCCTGCTCTAGAGAGATAACTTGGATCAGACAGGGTGTTTTAGCAGCACGGCAGGATGGGCTGCTAGACCTGGCTAGAGGGATCAGTGCAGATGGATTTCAGGCTGTGCTGCACAGCTCCTGGGGGAAGCAGCAGCACTGCACTTCAGTGGGATTTTTTTAAACTTGATTTGACTTTTTCTTGCCTGTAAAAGATTGCTGCGAACACTGAGGTTTTAAATTAAAGGGAGTTAATGAAAGTGTACCTGTGATAACTATTACTGGATCCCTTGTACATTCAACAGTCACATTAAGATGATTTCTTATTATCTCTAAATCCATTCCAGAGGCATGTTCTCACTGTTACAGCCCTCCTGTGCACCATTGCAGGTGCAGGTTTGCTGCCCAGCATGGCAGATAAAAAAAGGCTGACGGTGCTGCTAGAACCCTGATTTGGATTTTATTTCTTTTTATGAGACACATGATCTGGGACTTACCAGGAACTCTGCCTAACATTTCCCTGTGATAAAGCATATTTGTGTATCCACATCCCCTGGGCATTCTTAATGCAAATGAAGACTTCACCTAAGATGTGAGGAGATTTTTCTTTTGTTATAAGAATAGTAATGCAGCTTTCAGTTGAGTGTGTTGCCTTACATGAAACAGTATCAAACATGAAACAGTATCAAGACAAAAATGGAATATTGTGTTGGTGTAGCCAAGGCTGCTGCAACCACTTCAGTCCCTGGAGTTGATTAGACAGAGTTTATGAGCAAGGCAGACCATCCAAAATATATTTGGTGCATTGTCAGCTAAAGGTAGTCCATGAAATGTTTGTTTTCATGCAGCAGCCACTTAATTTTGATTGAACCAAGCATTCATCCCTGACCTCTTCTCTCTGATACAGTTGGTAGGGGTTGCCACAGTTTTGATTTCAATTTATTTATTTCAGGCATCCAGTTATCAGTAACTAGGTAGGTTAGAACTAGCAGGCAAGATCCATGTCTCCCAGCTTCTCCCAGCTTTGTTGGAGTGACAAATGAACAGCCACTAATTTTGTCTACTGGAGAGAAAGTGCTGAAGAGGCACAGAATACCCTCTCCACTTCTCACAGCCACTGTCTGCTATGGAGTGAGTGGCTTGATCCTGATTCATCAGCAGCTGCCTCTTCATATTGCTTGGTCCCTTCAAAGATGCTTGGCCTTGCTGATCTTAAAGGTCTTGTCCAACCTTAATGATTTTGTGGTTTTGGGGGTGAAGGTGAAGCTATTTCTTCACCCAGAGAGGGGCCAAAGACTGAAACAAGCTTGCTAGAGAGGTGTTTGATGCCCTAAGCCTGTCAGTGTCTAAGAGGCATTTGGATAATGACCATAATAATAGGTTTTAACTTTTGATCAGCCCTGAAAGGGTTAGGCAGGTGGACTGGATAATCGTTGTAGGTTTCTTTCAACTGAAATCACTTCACTTCACTTCACTTCTATTCTATTCTATATGATTCTATCTTGCTTTAGTTGCACCTACAAGCACAAGGTGGACAAGGTTCTCAAGGTGAGGGAAGGGCACATAGCTAGGTAACATGATCCCTTGCTCAAATTGCTGGTGTTGGTGCACACTGTAGCTTTCACCATAGGGTTGGACTGTCTGTAGCTTCAAGGCCTCCTCTCTTAATGTGAATTATAGTATCAAAGATGAAGACTTGAAAACAGTTTAAGTTGTCTTTATATCTTCAAATGGAAGTGAGAAAGAGAGCTGCTGAGGTGTTTCCGCCTAGGAAAGATTGGGGAGTAAAAATTAGCTTTGGGTCAAGCTAAGTGAGGCAGTTGCCTCACACTCCTGCGCTCTGCAGGGTGGTCTGATGAACCTATGCAGTGTGAATCTCCCTCCAGATCCCACTCACATGGATGTCAGCAGTACTTGGGATGTCCCAAACAAGGCAGGGAGACAGAGAGCACCACCACTGCTTTGGCTAAGCAACACGCTGCCATGAACCTGGGGATGGGGGGCAGGCTGTGCCATTCTGCAGACTTGATGTGCCCTTTAGCGTTAGGAAGAGGAGCTGGGAACGACATCACCAGCACCAAGCAGGGAGATGTGGAATTCAGCAAAGCTTAACTTCGTGCTGAACAGCAGGACTTCACATTCAGAATTTCACATGTAGCTCTGGGACTGCATACAGAGATGTTGTCACTAAGCAACAAAAGCAAGGATTTTGCAGGAGATAGTAAGGTGATAATAAATCTCCTTTCCTTCTTCCTCCTCTCCAAGGAGGAGACCTTGCACCAAGGTCACAAGAATCAGTCTTGCCCGTGTTATGGTTGGGAGACAGTGGGAGGACTGATAAACGAAGTGAGGACAACAGTATCATGGGCTAATTCAAACCAGGTGAAAGGAGAATCCAGCCAGTTAGGGGTTTTATTCTCCACCCAGTGCCTAACCTTGAAACAAGGCAGAGATCAGAGCTGGGCAGGAGGTGGACAAGCCTTTAGCAGGTGAAGGATGCACTTGAAAACAGAAAGGAGGCCTTCATCTACAGCACAGACCTCACAACTCTCTCTGACCACTTCAAACCCAGAAACTGAAGGTTAGGTCAAAGAAGCAAAACTATGCAGTCCATTTGCAGAAAAGTGACTCAAAGAAGAGTAAGGAATTGCAAAATACAGGAATTTTTTGTCAGAAAAAAATCCCTGAAATTGAAAATCTAGAGGCAGAGGGAAAAACTTTCGGAGCCAAGCCTAACCACAGCATGCTAAAGCAAAGCTCATGCAGGGGCTTTTTCAGTTTTGAATGCAGACATCTACCTGGCCTGTGATTTGTATCCAGCATCATTGCTCTTTGCATTGCCACAAAAATAACTGGCCAATGCAATGAGCAGAGGCAAGCTAAACCCCAGTAACAGTGATGGGTGACACATTTCTGTTAGCACCCTGTATGTGCAAACAGAGCACACTTCCAGCTGCCAAAACACTGCTGCCTTATCTCCAGCACAGCAAGGGGTGTGGGGAAAGAGAGAGGGAAAATGTGATGCTGCTCATTCAGTAACAGCTCAAAATGCATCTCAGCTCAGGGTCTCACCAGAGCAGGTTTACACAAAGCCAAGATAAAGCTGCAGCAGGCTTTCCCCTTGCCCCAGATACTGTACACCAGCAGTCCCCAGGAGACCTGTGTTTCCCCATCATGTGGCTCCTCTCTGACACACCACATGATGCCCTGCTAGCCCTGAAGGTCACTGCACACCTGGCCAATGGTGTGCACAGAGGAAAGGAAAAATACTGGGAATGAGACACAGTCCTGGCATTTGTAGCACAGCAGCACTGAAGAGCCCAGGTACAAACCTGGATGCCATGGAGCTGCACCCTGGATGAGGAGGGAAAGGGTCTTGTTCTGGAACACATCCAAAGAATTGAAACTTCCATGCTCATGCCATTTGCATGTAGAGGTGTCTTCCTGGGTCATTTTAAACTTCTGTGCACTTAGAATCATAGAATGGTTTGGGTTAGATCTTAGAAATCATCTAGTTCCTATTCCCTTACCATGGGCAGGGATACCTCGAACTAGAGCAGGTTGCTTAAAGCCCCATCCAGCCCGGCCTTGAACACTTGTAGGGATGGGGCATTCACAACCTCTTTGGGCAACCTGTTTCAGTGTCTCACCAGCCTCACAGTGAAGAATTTCTTCCTAATATCTAAGCTAAATCTATTCTCTTTAAAATCATTGCTTTTCATTACCCTGATAGAATCCCTCCCTACCCTTCCTGTAGACCCCTTTAGGTACTGGAAGGCTGCTACAAGATCTTCCTGGAGCTTTCTCTTGTCCAGGCTGAACAACCCCAATTTTCTCAGCCTGTCCTTGTAGTGGAGATACTCCAGCCCCCTTATCCTCTTCATGGCCCTCCTGTGGACCCACTCAAGCTGGTCTGTGTCTTTCTTATGCTGAGGGCCCCAGAGCTGAACACAGTAGTGCAGGTGGGGTGTCTGCCACATTAGCTAACTTTATCCATGTTTGATGGGACAGGGCAGGGCGATTCATCTCACTCGAATGCAGTGGTCTGGTAAATGGATGCCTCCATCTCAACTAGTGACCTTGGCCTTTACAGTCACTTGCAAAGAAAAAGGCATTTCAAGTTGGAAACATGAATTTTCTGATGCAGGGTGGGTGTTTCCTCCCAGAGGCCCTTTCTCTCTGAGAATTTCCTGGGGAGTAGAAGTGACTGCCCTGTAAATCACAGCAGCTCATCACAACAGCTCATCATGTGGCTCCCCTTCATATCTAGTGGTTTTAAATAAGAGACTTGTGATAATAACATCACTGATCACTCCTGTTGTTTCTGCCAGCAGAGCTCATGTGACCCCAAGCCCCCAGCATGGACTGAGCACAAGCTCAGAGGACATGACTTTACAGTGAAACCAAAAGCTGCCACCTTTGGAGAGCTATACCAAAGGGAGGAATCTGGTAGATTTACCCAATATTTGTACTGAAGATAATATACGAAAGCACCCACATCTCTTGTGTCTTACTTTTTTGATAATTTTAAATGCTCATTATCTGAGGGCTTTGTTTGACATGACATGGAAAAGGCCAATATTGATACACAATTCAAATACTACAAACCTGGGCCAGGCCCCTGCAAAGCCCTCCTCAACAGACTTGTAAAGACCAAGTTCTGTCTAAGACTTCAGCCAAATGGAGAAAGATAGCAGCATCTTATATCTTTTCCACTAACAAAAAGAGTTTTGAGGAGCTCAGGTCTCCAAGGCAGTGAGAGCTGGGGTGGGATGGGCATGCTTTACAACTTTACACCTTCCTCCAGGGTTTTTTTCACATTGCAGATGTCATGGTAGGGAAGGAGAAACCTCTTACCTGATCTTCCTGGTGCTGGTGGTCTGCAATGGTGGCATATTCTTTAGTAGCATCTTCCATGGTAAACAAATGTCCAGAGCTGCTGTAAGATTTATTTTAATGTATTAAATGATGCTGCTCAAGTCTCATTTCACAGCTTTTCTGCTCTACTCTTTACTTACTTCATGCTCACGTTACCTTTGCTCTTGTGCTTCCTCCAGTGATCTGCAGACACCCTGGCTGGCAATGTGACATCCTTCTGCATCCTTGGAACCCACACCCTCAAATGACACCAACATATTTCCAGGCAGGAGGGAGTGCATCCAAATACCACACTCATTCCATGACCCTTTTTACTTCTCAGCAGCCTGTAACCTCTCTAGAGGCAGGTGACAGAAAGCACTACCATTATTACACCTGTGATTTGAGAGGTATTTTTATTTTTTTTTAGAAAGTAAAAAAAAAAAAGGAAAAAAAGATGAAAGGGGAAAAGTTCCCTGTTTCACACTCCTTAAGGTCAAACTTCATATTAAGGTTCCATTTATAAAGAGCACATAAATGCTTAATACATGTTTAAGTGACTGATAAATCATTTATTGTATATGTCTATTAAACTGCTGGTCTCTAGATCTGTGAGTTAACCATCTGTAATACCTGCAGCTGCCATACCTACAGCCATCGATAGTGTCTGAACACAAAGTGTTTGCGTGCATGACGTGCTTACCACATCCAACATTTATGAAAGCTTTATAAACAATTTATAAATGAAATCTTAATATACAGTATAACCTATTTTTAATGTTGTGGCAGTTGCATAACCCATTTGGCCTCGATTCATCTCAGTTAACTCTGGGCACCTTGCAGAGGTGTCCCTGGTTGTAGCCCTGTACCATATCTCCCTGCATTTCTGCTCTGCCACTAGGTTTCTACCCCTGTGCTGCCCAAAAACGTGCTGCAGATATCTTTGAGGGGTGCTGCAGCCTCATAGGCTTCAGCAGTCTGGGCAATCACAAACCCCCTCACAGTTGTGTACATACACCACATGAAAACACTCCCCCACCTTTTCTTCCCTCTTTTCAAGCCAAATCCACCACAAGAGTTCAGCCTGGTCCAACCATGCGAAGAGATGAATCGGGCAAAGGGATGGAGAGGGAATGGCACCTGTGCTCTGGATCTGAGCTGCCGGGAAAGGAGGTGGTAAGCAGATGCCTAAACTGGGCAATGGTTTCCCTTCAGCCGTTGACTTGGATTATTCTGTAAGAACATGGGCAGACTTCAGAGAGCAAAGGGCCCTGTTTCTGACACAGATTAGTGATGACATCCTCATAGCCATTAACAAGATGCTCATTGTTAAACCATTTCAATAGTTGGCCTGATTTCTTCCTGGCAGTTGCTTTGTTCAAACTGAACAGACGCTGAGAAGGGGCTGAAATCACCCTTCCTTCAGTCATGGTAGCAGAGTACATTGGGCCATAACGAATTTTTCCCTTTTGGGGATCCAGTGCTCCCTTGTCACAAAAGTGGTGCTGTGTTTCCTCATTGTTAACATATGCCTTTCCTTCTGCCAAGTAATTTCTGAGCAGTTCCTGTGGATGTGGAGATGAGGAGGCTGAGAGGATGTTGGCGCAGCCTGTGCTGATACCAGCCCTTGGAAGAGGAACACTTGGAAGAGCAACTGCAAGCAGGAGATGGTTGAGCACTGTCTCGTCTAGTACACAGCTCCTAGGCTCAGCCTTTGGGTATAACATGATTTCCCAAGCTCGTCCATGCATATGCCTTCAAGGTTCATTATTGTGGTTGGTATAGATACACATTGAACACATCCTGGCCTGGAAGCATCTTCTGCATTCCCAGACTTGTATGTATCTCTCCTTCATGTATTAAAATGACAGTGTCCGATTTTGATGAGATGCATCCTCTTTGTACCAGGATTTCTGAGAGCCAGTGCTGATGGCCCATGCAACATAATGGCACAGGGGCCTCAACCTCAAATTTTCAAGTTCAGATGCAGATTGTGCATCTGGAAATAGGTTAAGCAAGTTGCTCAGGAGATGTGTGACCGAATTAGCTTCAATCATTTCATCTGTTAACATGCTTAACATTAGGCACATGCTTAGATACCCTGCTGAACCAGGAACACAGGAAAAAAAGTAATCAATACATGGTAAATGACATGTCACCTCCATACAGCACAAGTCCTGTTGGTGTTATGGAACTGATGCATCATGAACGTGGAAGCATAAGTATTACTCCAGCGAGCAACAATAGATGTCAATCAAATAGGCAAGGTCCCATTCAACTGAAATATCTCAAGATGCTTTTAAGAGAGGATATGAGAATCAAACTCCACTTTAACAACTGGTATTGAATTTGAAGCAAATTTTTTTCCCCAGTAGATGACCAAAATATTAGGAAGGCTCTAATGGAGATGCTGAGGAAGGAGTCAGGAAGAGGCAAAAAATAAGGTGAAAATGACAGAGGAGAAACCAAGAGTTAAACAGAAAGATGCAGGACAACCCAAGGATCCTGACCTAAGTAAGCCTCAGAATGGCTTAACCTGCAGAAGTAAACATGTATCATTGAACACAAAAATTGTCCAGATCTCTATCTGGAGACATTCAAAGTGAGGCTGGACATGGCTCTGGGCAGCCTGAACTAGTCAATGATGCCCCTCCTTAACTGCAGAGGAGGTTGGACTAGATGACCTTGAGAGGTCCCTTCCAACCCAGACCATTCTATGATTCTGTATCTGTTGTAAGAAAAGAGCCTCAATGTTTACAAATCTCTGCAAAGTATGTACCTGTAGGAAAGCCTTCAAATCCCACCTGTGCCCAAACAGCTGAACTGCAAGCCCCAAACTCTAGAAGGCCTATTTAACATCCCCAGGAGCTGGCAAATAGCACTGGGGCATGTAATGCAAGTAGGGTGGATGTATAGCCCTCTTTCAGTGAGAGACACCAGGAAGGGAGCCAGAGGCTCCAAGAAAGGGAGAGGGCAGCTGGCTCTCAGTAAGGAAAGTTAAGAGCTTCTAGATTGGGAACTGATCCTCAAGATTTTTTGACAGGAAGGAGCTCAAACAGGGCTGGATATCAGGTAGTACACACAAAACAAGTGCTTCCAAATAGTCTTCCCACCAGACATACCACCTCCATAATGTTCCTTTTTCCAGCCTTTGATCCGATTCTGCAGAGGATGGAAAGGATCATAGAATCATAGAACTGTTTGGGTTGGAAAGGACTTTAAAGGTCATCTCATCCAAAGCCCCTGCAGTAAGCAGGGACATCTTCAACTAGGTTGCTCAACCCTGACCCATTCCAGCGACGGAGCATCTACCACCTCTCTCTGGGCAACCTGTTCCAATGCCTCACCACCCTCATTGTCAATATTAGGATATGAGGCATAAGCAACCTTTCATGTGAGTGCACCTCTTTCTCCTCCACAGACAGCTAATGGACACTGGCACAGCAGCCACACCACAGAGGATAGATCTTTCAACAGCCCTGAGTTTATCTAGGGAAAGAAATTCAAGTGAAGCTGAAATTTCAGTTTCAGAGTCTAATATATTCTTTCAGAAATAGAATGCAGCAGCAAGAGATTCATTACTATTAGCAGCAAAAATACTCAAGGACAATATCAAGAATTATAGACAGAAGAGACAGGCATAGATGGTAAGTATTTATTCAGACAGTGAAGTTTACACAACCTATGCTTCTCCAATGGATACATATATTGGACCAATGTCTGCTCTCAGCAATGGTGATTTAAATTAGGAATGATTTAATTCAACCAAGTGGTATCATATCAGATTTACGTCTGTGTAACAATGTGCAGTTTGGTTCATCATGTTCAAAATAATAGCTGGGTGGCTTGGAGAAACAAAATCAAGTTCAGTTCCAGAAAAGGAGAGCAGGTCAGAAAAGTATGATTCAAGCACTGCAAGAACCAATCCTGACAGTGAAAACTTCCATTTAAAAGAAAACCAAAAGCAATGCAGTATTCTCATTTCAGTTACCTCCTCCTTCTCCAAATTACACTGACACTTAAATATTCGCCTTCTGGGCAAGTCACATATGATCCCCAGAAGGAAGAATTTCTTGAGTTTCATTTCTCTCACCAAGAGGAGAATAAGAAAACTGGGAAAGATTTCATAAAACGCCAAAAGCAACTAAGCATTGAAGCTGACAAGGCCTACTATATAATGAATAGGTAGACCATTAAGCATCATCTCACACATAAAATGATACACATATAGTAGATTTATAATAGTATATTAGAAATACACAGCTTGCTTTTGTTATAATAAAACCTGCTCCAACAGCTTCAGCAGGCTGTGGATCAGGTTCTTTTATAAGTAAAGGGCATGGGAGTGCTGCATCCCAGTACAGACTTCACAGAACATTATCCTCCCAAAAAATAAACTAGGAAATGATCCCCTAGCTGGGCAAACTGAAACATCTTGACTGCAACAGCATCTGCCTTCATAATATTTTTCTATTAAATGCAATGTGGTCCTTACAAAGTCTTAGCTGTATTCCTAGCATCTGCAGATTACCTGCTGGGAATACTGAACAAAACCGAGTTTGGATTTTGCTGCAACAGTGTTGTGTAACATAGTACAGAAACACATGTCAAAAGCAAGCTTTTATGGAGAAGACTAACTGCTTTAATTCCTGCTCTCTCAGGATCTTATTTTTTCTGTGTATGTGCCTATGCAATGACAGAGAATTCAACCTCATGGCACAAACTGGTCAACTGAGCTCCACTAATGCAAAAACGAGCCCAACTCAACTGCTTGGACTCTCTTCTTTCCATGGGTGTCTTTGGCTCAGAACCACTGTGCAAGTCTAAGGAACAGTTTTCTTTCTGGACATTACATGCTGGCAGCTGACAGAGCAGTACATCACTGCAAGTAAATCTTCAGTCTGCCTCAGATTTCCATCAATTTAAGACTAGAGACTTCCACTGTGGCAATCAAAGCTGTATGCAGAGCCACAGCTCAAGAGCAAACACTGCAAACATGGCCACAGTACAGCTTTTTAGAGATAATACCATGCATACTAGAAATACAGCCATCATGCTATAGCTACAGCTCCCTCAGACTAGAAACATATTTAGGATCAATATATTGCAGTCATTACCAAACATGCAAGGAACTGAGTTGTAAGCACTTTCATTTAGGAAATCACACAGTCACACCTAAAAGTACAACTGGGTATGGTGCAGAAAGCCATAATGATCTTCCTGGGCTAATGCTCCACAGGATGGAGCAGGGCAAGCTTGAAGTGGTGTGGCCACATTTGGATGAAGCCTAAACAAACAAAAAAATCTGCAAAGAGATTGTGCATGGAGATTTAGCATGTGTAGAGGTAACTGGAGCTAGCTGGAGCTCCTCTGTCACATCTTGGTGTATCCACCTCTGAAAGCAAATTAAAGAGTGGTGGCTGCAAAGTTAAGACTGAGACAGGTTTGAAACATATGGTCTACTAAGTAATATATTAATCATACAGCTAAGACATACCTCTGCTTTACATGGAGTAAATGTGGGTCTCTTTATACAAAAACATTATTGGGAAATTCAACAGGCTACATTTTCAGTACATTCATCCATTACTTTTATGGACAGGAACTCCATGGTCTTAATTGCCTAATAATTAAACTTAATCATTCTAAAAAAACCAAGGAAACAAACAGCCACATAATCAAGCCCAGTCTATTAGCATGAAAAATCTGATCACACAAGTTTGCAAAAACTCATGCAAGGTGAAATTAATAACCAGCTGATTAATTCTGGTGGCTCTTTAAGCATTTACAAATATTTCAAGCGATTGTGGTTGTATAAAACAGAACTGTGACAGCTGAAATTCACAGGCAAGCCCTAGGGAACCCACAAATTGGTTTGTTTTCTTTCTCAAGGACAGAACTCTTTAGCTCTTCATTGACTGCTTTCATTTCTCTTTCACAGATCTACCAAACTAAATGTGGTGACTTTACCAGGAACAAATGACACTGGGCTCAGGGGAGGAAGAGAATAACTGGAGGCACATTTGCTACTCTTACACTCAGTATCACAGGAAAATGCATCACTACTACTATTTACTATCAGGTACCAAATAGTTAGGAAACAACAACAAGCCTGTGAACAAATCTAAGAGAGAACTACACCTCAAGGATACACACCAGGGGGTCCAGTGTTAAGTCAGGAAGGAATTCATACACATATACAACTCTTCTTGAAAAATGCTTAAATTGGAATTGAGACCTTCAAACACATTGTTAAACTCAGCCCTCAAGACCCTTTCAAATCCACTGATACCAACAGTGTACATGGAAATACAATGCATATACTAGCAGTTTCCAAGGCTTTTTGAAAACAGAAGAAAATGCTAGCATAGTTATAATCTCTCTCTCTCTCTCTCTCTGAAATTAGCTAAAGCAGCTGCTCAAATGACTGTCAGCCAATTCAGAAAGTGTTCAGCTGTTCCTCTAAAGTAAGGATTGTGGCCTGGGGTTGGATAGAAACAAGCTGGGGTCAAGCAAAGGATGTGCCAAGCATTTCAGTGCACTGTGGTTAATCAAATAGCACGCAGCACATTTACAGCTCAGTTTAGACCACAGGCTCCATAGCACGGATGTGGACACTAGGAAGGCAGAACCAAGAGAGAGGCAGCTCCTTGCTGCAGTTGTCTTCATGGAATTTGATATTCAGGTAGAAATCACCTGTGTAGAGAAAGAGAAGTGCTCCAAAGTACACAGAGTCTTTGGTTGGCTTCACCTGGAAAAGAGAATAGCAATCAGTATAATTAAACCAGCAACAAAACAAAGTAATTGCACTTTGCCATTCAGTAGGTCCTTCAAATGATCTCAAAGTATTATAGATTCACATCTCATCACTGCCTTCATGCAAAAAGGACTAAAGATCTTGTCCCTATTTTAGCAATGTTAAAACTGGAGCACTGAAAATTAAATCCTGTACTGTTCTTTCATGAAGCAAAGCTGTAGCACAGGTTAAACCAGAACACAGGAGTTACTGATTCCAGAACAGTGTTTAAGGCAGAGGTCATCTAAACACAATCCTTCGACTGCATTTATCAGCATCTATATTAAAGGTTTAAATCACGGCTTGGAACACGTTAGACACATGGTTAAAGATCATTTAACACTTCAGCAGTAACAAAATCAATCCCCACTTATTATTAAGACACAATCTGACTGAAAATTCTAATCAGAATCTTTAATATTCACTATCATTGAAATAAATTTAGCAAGAAACAGCCCAGGAAATGTAGCCACCCTTACTTAAACTTGTCCAAACTAAGTACAGAGTTCACACTGTTTCTACATCTATATATTTCCATTCATAAAAGCTATTTACAATCCGTATCTTTACAACAAATACATATCTCAGTCCATGATTTCAGCAAGACATAAGTAATTTCTAAGTTTAGCAATCCCATGGTTGCTCAGCATATTAATATTTGCTTCAAAAGGAGGTTAAATCCAGTTCCAGAGTGTCAAGAATTAGGTTAAAGCTTCAGAAGATGCAAAACAAAGTCAGCACAAAGCCCACAAAAGCATTCCACTGGATGGAATTAATTAAAAAATTGTGGAACATCAACTTCATCCCAGTGGAAAAGATCAAATAAAGGGCATCTGATGCTCCTCAGTATTGGTCTACTCTCAGCCAAGATGATCTTACCAGTTCTCCTCTGCTCCCTGTACCCTGAAACTGTAGGCTCAAAATATACTCATGGGGTCATCCTTACTTTCACAGGTAGACCTGGGCCTATGTATTTTCTTTTTCTCTTGAATACTCACTGGCAATGGGCCTTTCTTTAGTCATCTCTAAACACCTCAGTGTCCATCTTGTTACAGAGTCCAGTGTTAATTCCAAATGACAGCACGACATAGCCCTGGTCAGCCAAGTCAAGACTCAAGCCCAAACACAAAGAAACTCTGGTGTTGGATCCAGGAGCACTGAGCTCTCCAGATGTGCTAGACATGATTGGATTCAGGGGGAGAAAACCTTTGCAAGGGACAGCACTAGGAACTGATGGGACATTACTGCCTGGAATAGTGAAGGGATGAAGCTAAGGCTCCAAGACAGGTTATCAATACTTTTGACCAGTCTAAAAATTTTAATCATATGGTAAACTGGGACATCAACAATAAGCATTAACTGGGAAAGTCTCTATGGATACACTTTGCTGAAGGACATCTTGCCATTGCACAGGAAGGCCAGAACAAGGATGTTGACTAGACCACGGTGGAAGAGAGGGTGGGGTAAAAAATTTTCCAGGGCTGTGGGGCAGCTCAGCAATACTGAGAACTAAAAACTGCCTATCACCATCTCCAGTGAGGAAGGTTCTCTGTAGTTTTTGGATGTGAGAGGCACAAGCCATTTGTTTCCATTTTCTTCTGTTCTAGGGTTTTTTTTAACCCTTATTGCTGGGTCCTTTAGCCAGCAGATGTGTACCTTGTATAGTTCCCACACTTATCAGGCTCTTTTGCTGAACATTCCCTAGATTTCTGCTCCTGGGCACAGGCCTGGCTATGCACAAGCAGCAACATCACCAGAGCTGGCAGATCCCAGGCTCCTTTTGGCTTTGATGCTGAGCACTTTCACTGACCTACAGCAAACTTGTATCAGCATCACATAACCTACGTCAGTGACCAGAGCAGTCACAGCTGTTCTCCTGACTCCTGTCCTTGGCATCTCCCCTCCACACTGGGTACAAGTTCTTGCCCTCTAGCATTGCGTCTGGACAAGCAGAACATCAAGCAGTCTCTCCTTTTGATTCCTCCCCCTCCTCCTGGGGCAGTCTGCCTTATTTCCACCTCACTGGAACTGATGTGGACTTGCATGCAGAGGACAGAGGGGCACAAATGCCAGCAATAGATGGAGACAAAGAGCAAATGAAGCCTCCTTGGGACCCATAACTTTCTGAAGCTCGCAATCCATTTTTCTTAATCTAGCTGTACCATGAAGAGATATCTGTAACAGCACTGATCAGAGCCCTTGACAAAAAGGAAGGTGGCTTCAGGCACATCAGCACCAACACTGTCTCCTCCCTAATTTGAAGTTCTGCCTATGTGGTTGCTTGTTTCTCTTGCCTTTACAGCACAAGTCTCTCCACCAGTCATCTTCATCATAATTGAGAAGAGCCAAGGAGGTAAGGTAGTGCTATGTGTCCTGTTCTGCCTACAGCCCGTTTCCCTTGTGCAGTGTGCACAGTCCAGACAACAATGTTCATGGTTTGGGGGCTATCCATATCCGTATCTGTACAGCCCTTACTCTAATCAACATTTGTCCTCTGAGGAAGAAACAGGGAAACAAAAGCAGCCTGAAACCTCTGCACTGTTGAGATGCAAGTGGCTCTCTAGAAGTTAGAAGTTTCTTCCAAAATAATAAGTAACTTGGGAAGGTAAGTCTGCCTCTCTAGTGGGGCTGCCTACAAACATTCTAGAAGACCACAAGTACATTAGCAGCAGTCAGCCAAACCCAACTACACAGGACTAGTTTTGAGATTAAATCACCTACGTTCAGGTGTCTTTCTGCACACTAGGTATCCAAGCACCTACTAGCATAAGAAGACATCTAGTCAATGCAGCCAGTTGAGGAAAGGCAGAATGGTCTACCTAATTCAGTCTATAGAGTCAGGATACAGGTGTATAAACATAGGCACCTTGTAACATTTGGGATGACCAAAACTGAGACACTGACTAAAACTGAAGCACCGAGACGTCTACACAGGACTGGTAAGATTTACAGGGTAACTTACAGGATATCTGACAGTATGTAGAGGCCAGGTGGGATACCCACAGCACCTAAATGACGGTAGACACCTGCTTCTAGGGAACTGAATCTTATCCCAGTTCTACTGACTGCAGACTACATCTCCATTAACTAGTGAGAGCTTAGTTGGTCAAAATCCATAGCAACACCTACTCATTCAGACCTCTCAGTCTGGAACTGAATCCACCCAAATGCCTGTTCACATCTGAGCCAGCTGTTCAGCATAAGGATTCATCTGATCAAATGTAGAATAAGGCAAAATATCTCCTAAACTTTATCAACCCTCAGGAGTTTCTCTCCTGTGAAAGGAGCTCAGGGTGACTTGTTCAGATGTGTAGGCAAGTTAGATGTTTCCTTCTGTATCTGACAGTACACACCATCCCACGGACTGCAATGCATGATGTAGATATCTATGAGAAACACAGAGATCACACACTAGTGCCTGATCCAGACCAAACCTGTATTGTCATCTGATCTAGCAGCACACGTCTGGTAGGATCATTGCCTACATGGATGCTTATAATATTGTGCCAATCTGGGATGCGGTTGAATACTTGATCCCATCAAATTGTGGAAACCAGAGATGTGAAGCTTCTACCTCAGAAAAAAAGGGAGAAAATAATGCCCACATTACTCCTCTGTTCTACTGAGATAGAAAGAAAAATTAAGTTTCTAGCTCCATCCTAATCCTTCCCTGATTCAGGCTACCATGTGGGGACTGTGATTGCTTAGAACTAATTACTACTTATTTATACTGCTGTAGTACTTAGGGAGCTCAGTAGGAGATTACAGCTAGTGCCAGCTACTGTTCACTGCCCCAAAGAGTTTACAGTGTGAGTAAAACAGTGCCAAGAAAACTAATTTGTTCCAGATGGGCCACAGAGGACCTGCCAGAAGTGAGGAAATATTCATCACAGCTTCTGAGCTGATTCAAAATGACCATCTACTAATGATTTTCTCTTCATCTCCCACCACCAATCACATGAGTTAGTAAATGATAACACACACAGGAAAAACATCTGCTTGAGAATAGTGATGGCAAAAGCAGGACAACACGGGAAGATGAACAACTGGTAGTTACAGAAATCTCCACAGAAGTTTTTTTTCTTTATTTTAATTTGGTAAGAAGTCACTCTGTCTGATTAACTAGTCAAAAAAACCCAAAACCTATTGGCAAGAAATAAGAATTTTTAATGATATGGCCAGCACTGAACTTTAGGTTTTGAACTGAGATAAAAAAATAAATCAGTAAATCAATACGATGCATTTTAATGGGTGGGAGTTCACCATGTTATCTCACATGTCAAAACACTGCACAAAAACATCTACTATCTAAATGATAACTGATGATGTCACCTTTTCTGTTAAATACAGATATAGGAAAGTAAGGATAATCAAATTAGAAGTTTTGCTTAAAAATAAAGATTTTACTTAATTCAAAATGCATGGAAATATCTCAGTAGCCATTAAAATTTTCAGTAAAAGAATTTACTTTTTGAAGTAGCATATCCCAGGGGAGAGTTTGTGACACACACTGAGACTGCTGCATTGGATTGAAGTAAGAGCACAAAAAGGTTGAGTAAGTACTCATTATGCTACCTGGACTTCAAGCCACAAGAAAGAGAAATAAAAAATTGTATGACTTGTACCCTTTAAACAACTTATATTCATACTATAAAGCAGCATGTTCATGCTGAAAATCCCCATACGTATCCTGTCTTCAAGACAGCAACAAAAACTGATTTGAAACCTTTTCATCTGGAAACAAAAAGTAATTGTGATTTGCTAAGTGTCAGACTCGGTATGAAACCACATCTAGGAATGCAGAGGGCACTTGTGGTTTGTTTGTTTGTTTTTACCACTGAGAAATCACATTCAGCTGACCACAAATAATGTTGTAGTTTCTGCACCAGCATAAAACCAGAACAGATTTCTAGTGCCTAAGAAGGGGCCTTCAGGGCCTTCTCTTGCTGTAACACCTGATGCTCCCATTTGCTTTTGACCATACAAAACTGATACAGCAAACCCCATACGCTAGTTCTCCATCCTTCCTCCCACCCAGCTGGGCAGCACAATAAACCATGCCACCACCTCCTTGCCGGTGTCAGTGTAAAGTCAGCCCAATTAGCTTAAACTGCTGATGAATGCGGGTTTTGCTAAACTGGCCAACTTTACCCAAAACCCAACATTCACACCATCTCTCCCGCTGGATCTGTTGGGGAAGATCAAAGAATCTCCCTGTACAGGGGCAGAAACAAGCACCTGGGAGATGGTGCTATCTCAAGCCACCTCCATTAACAGGACAAAGAATTGTGACCATGACCTCAGTTTATAAAAATAACGGGCATATGTTTAGGAGCTTCGACAGAGCATTACTGAATTACACCAGCAGGGAATCTGGTCCAGTATCTTAGCTTATATTTATAAAAAAGAGAAATTCTGGATCTCTTTCAGCTCACCCAAGCATGAGCTTCTTCAGATTCTTAACCAGCATTTGTCTGAGTTTCTGACAAACTCAGAGCATGAACACAATTCTGAGTATGTTCATTCCTCCCTGAAGCGTCAAATGCACAAACCAGGACTTTGTTCTTGTCTCCAAAGAGATGCAGCTTTCTCAGACCTTTTTTCCACTATGAAACTAATTATAATGGGGGATGAAAGGGCCTCTGACAACATTAGATTGAATTGAGCTATTTGAAGAATTTTATTCCATGAACAGGATTCTATGCCTCAGAAAAATATGACTAAGCATGTTTTCTAGGAGTCTGTGAAGGACACGTATCAGCACTATATACCACAAAACCTAATACTTCTTGTCTAAGAGTTGACATTTTCTTCATTTCACCTTTTTGAATGAAAAGCAGGACAAGCAGCAGAAAACAACTCTATTTTTAACTTCTGGGAGACTGTGTTTACAGGAGAAATGTCACAATATTGAACAACGGGGCAAAAGTGGGGACCGCAGCGTACGAGAAGGCTGCTTGGGCAAGCCAAGAGATATGACCTCCTGACTTTTTGCCCCACAGGAGACTCAACCAGAAGGTAAGAATACATTATGCTGACATCTCCCTTTTCCCTCATTAGCCTTGAGGGTCAGGGCCTTTGGCAGCTGGGCATCCAAACACTGCCACTCTGATTTAAAAATCCACATTGTCAGAAAGAGAGCCAAAGGAAATCATCTCTTAATTATTTCTGTTGACATATTTAAATTATTCACCTAAGAATACAGTTAGCCACCACTAAAATTGAAGTTGATGGTGTATTCCATGCTCACTGGCTTTTGGAAATATTTTCTTCCCATAATACATAACTGAAAAATACACATAGTGTCTATCCCTATGGTTAACCTTTAATTCTTTCTTAATAAGGTTCACTTATGCTTTCCCTTTTGATAGGTACTTGTGATGGTTTGAAACTGTCTTTTTAATTTTTCCTTGCAAAGTTCATTACAGAGAAAGTGAAAGAATGTAAATAAGTCACTATTGGGTGTAAGAAAGCAAAATAACGATTGTTCTAAACACTTCCATTGGATAGATAGAAATGTTTAAGAACTTATTACCCAAAACAAAGTAGGCACTCTGCACATTCTGTGTTCGGCAGTGGGGGCAGTTGCTGGGCTGTCTGGCTGCTGTTTCTTCTTCTCTTCTGGCTGAAGATAACACGTACTGACCTTGGCAGCTAAGTTAACAACTTTCTGCTTAACTAACTCTGCTTCTCTGTCCAGGGGGGTCTGGGGGGGAAGCTCCTGGGAGAGGGAGGCCCCTTTGGGAGGGTCCCCTTGGGGGGAAGCAAAGGGAGATCGATTGTGCTTTTTCTGTTGATTGTATATATTTGTGAATGTCGTGAATTTTGTATATTTGTATATATTCATTGCATTTCATTGTAGATTTTAGACTCTGCTTGTAAATACAGCTTTTCATTTGCTTCCAGACTGAGCTAGCCTGGTTATTGTTGGTGGGGGGGGGGAATTTCAGCTCACACCGACACACTTTTTATTTTTGGCGCCCAACGTGGGGCTCGATTGCTTGTGATTTATTTCTGCTCAGATTAGGAAGCAAAATGAAGCTGTTTTGGATTCTGAGTTATTCTATTTCATCTATTATCAGTGTGATTGTCTACAGATGGGCCATTTCTTGCATGATAGACAAGATTGTGAGATATGTGGCATATAAGTCATTTCTTTGGGTTAAGAACAAGTTACTGAATGTTGGTGAATTCTGTTGTGGTCTTATTGGGCTAAGAAGCTATGGTAACTCAACTATGGATCTGCTAGCAGACACATATGAGTTCGTTACTCCTCTTACAACTACAGAGGGTCTTTGTAACCAGTGGTACCCTAGATATCTTGTACTAGCCTTAATCTTAATTTTGTTGCTTCTTGGAATAATCATATGGCTACTGATAGCACTGTGTCAAGAAAGACATAAGGCTACTTGCTCTTCCAACTCTGCTGTGAATGTGAAAACCAAGCCAGTAAATTTGGTGGCCACTGTAACCAGAAAGCGTAGAGGAGATGCAGATACTGCAGGAGATGGTGCAGATGGAGATGAGGGTCCTTCTACTCAGGGTCCCTCTCTTAAGAAAGATCCTTCTGATGAGGAAAAGAGGGTTAGCCTTAAAACTCTGGTAGACCTCTTGAGACCCCACATGGATGATGGAGATGTAGGTCAGGATGTAGACCCTAGTAGATTAGCAACTGCTGGTAGTGCCTCTGAACTCAAAGAAATTCAACGGAGGATTAAAATAGGATTATGGGGACAGCGACCTCAGGATGATGATGATGATGATGATGATGAGGATGACATACAGTCAGCTAATGCACCCAGACAGGAAATTAGACATGTGAGGAAGGATTACATCAGAGGAGATAATGAGCCAGTCCTGTCTTGGCTAGCCAGGTGTTTTGATATGGGAGCCCCAGCATTGGTGGTAGGTGACAAGTCGGCCTCTCAGTTGGGGATGCTCTCAAAGGATACAGGCATAGACAGGCACCTAGGCAAGTGCATTGGTAAAGTTTCTCTGTGGGCACGCCTCCTACTGGCAGTCTCGCTGAGGTACCCCAGCAGAGATGATTTACCATGGAACCCTAAGCCTTGGACCACAATAGCTGAGGGAATCAAGCGTCTGAGAGAGTTTGCTGTGAGAGAAGTAATGTATGGAGATCATAAGACTCTGAATCCTGATGAAATTCCTGTTGGAACAGGCCTTGCCAAAAAGCTCATTAAGCTTGCTCCTCCTAATTATGCCACTATTCTGGCAAGCAGGATTGTGGCAAGAAATTATGGTGGAATGCCTCCCACTGTTGGCCATTTCACTGACCAAATGAGGCAGTTGGAGGATAGTCTTGCACGTACTTCTTTGGTTTCAGCCATTGAAACTTTGTCTGGAGAAATGAAGAATTGCATGAAAGAGCTGAAGGAGGAACTTAAAACCTCCATATCCAACTTGATGAAGGGGGATGATTCTGATTCCTCTTCCTCCAGATGGATACAAGTTTCAGCTGTTAGGAACAGACGTGCTCCAAGGAGGCCATTCCAGAATAGGTCAAACCAAAACAGACAGCAGAGGCAATCACGTGGCAGTATCTGGATAACTCTGCGTGATCAGTTTGGTGAGAACATGAACAGATGGGATGGTCAACCAACTTCTGATCTTTTCAAGAGGTTACGGGAGCTGCAGAGGGGCAGATCCCGAGGTAGCAATACCAGGAGGGTAGCTGTCGCTTCCTCAGTTTCCCAGAACAACTCTGATAGCTCTAACAGTGATCCTAATTCTGATGCTGGACATTGTGCCAGCTGTACATGTGGAGGTAATCCCCACCATTAGGGGTGCCCTGCCTTCCGCCAGGGGGAGGTAAGGGATAATGGAGATAACAGAATCTATTGGGATGTGTACATCCAGTGGCCTGGCACTTCAAAATTTCAGAAGTACAGGGCCTTGGTTGACACAGGAGCTCAGTGCACCATAATACCATCAAATTATCAAGGGGGAGAATCTATAACTATTCAGGGAGTCACTGGTGGATCTCAAGAGTTGTTTAAGATAGAGGTTGATATAAGTTTAACTGGGAAGCAGTGGAAGAAACACACTATTGTAACAGGTCCTAATGCACCTTGTATTTTGGGAATTGACTTTCTGAGAGAAGGGCGTTTTAAAGACCCTAAGGGTTACAAATGGGCTTTTGGAATAGCAACTGTAGAAATTGATGGAGGAAAATTGAAGTTGTCTATTAGACCTGAGCTTTCAGATGAATCTGCAGTTGTGGGACAACATGAGATAGAGGATGTAAAGCTGCCGGTTGCTTCTCAAACTGTGCCTCACAGACAATACAGAACCAACCGTGACTCTTTGGTGCCCATTCAAAACTTGATTCGTCAGTTGGAGAGTCAGAAGGTCATCAGCAAAACTCATTCACCTTTCAACAGTCCAATCTGGCCTGTGCGAAAGCAGAATGGAGAGTGGCGTCTGACAGTTGATTTCCGTGCCTTGAATGAAGTAACTCCACCCATGAGTGCAGCTGTACCAGACATGATGGAACTCCAATATGAGCTGGAATCCAAGCAGGCCAAATGGTATGCTACCATAGACATTGCTAATGCTTTCTTCTCTATTCCCATAGCAGAGGAATGCAGGCCTCAGTTTGCTTTCACCTGGAGAGGCATTCAGTACACATTCAATCGTTTGCCCCAGGGGTGGATTCACAGTTCAACCATCTGCCATGCAGTGATCCATGATGCTTTGGAGAAAGGTGGAGCTCCAGAACACATTCAGTTCATCGATGACATCATCGTCTGGGGTGAGACTGCTGAAGAAGTCTTCGAGAAAGGTAACAAAATCATTGACATTCTCTTGCAAGCTGGTTTCGCTATCAAGCGAGACAAGGTGAAAGGACCTGCCAGAGAAATCCAGTTTCTGGGAGTGCGGTGGCAAGATGGTCGCCGTCACATCCCAATGGATGTGATAAACAGAGTCTCCACCATGGCAAATCCCATCAACAAGAAAGAAACTCTGCGTTTCTTAGGCATAGTGGGATTTTGGAGACTGCACATTCCTGGATACAGTCAGATTGTGAAACCTCTCTATGATGTGACTCGAAAGAGAAACAGTTTCCAATGGGGTCCTGAGCAACAAGCAGCCTTTGACCAGATCAAGCGAGAGGTAGTCCAAGCGATGGGTCTGGGACCTGTCCGAACTGGTCCAGACATTAAGAACATTCTGTACACGGCCGCGAGTGACAATGGTCCAACCTGGTGCTTATGGCAAAGAGCTCCAGGGGAGACACGAGGACGTCCTCTTGGTTTCTGGGGTCGTGGCTACAGAGGCTCAGAGGCAAACTACACTCCAACAGAGAAAGAGATTTTAGCTGCTTATGAAGGAGTGAAAGCTGCTTCTGAAGTGATTGGAACTGAATCACAACTTCTTCTAGCTCCTAGATTGCCAGTTCTGAATTGGATGTTCAAAGGAAAAGGTTCTTCACCACATCATGCAACAGATGCTACCTGGTCTAAGTGGATGGCTCTGATAACACAGCGAGCTCGAATGGGAAATCTCGAAAGGCCTGGTTTGGTGGAGGTGATCACAAACTGGCCACAAGGCACAAGCTGTGCAAAACCTCCAGAGGAGAGAGTAACTCGCGCTGAGGAAGCTCCTCCTTACAGTGATCTGTCTGATGATGAAAAGAGATATGCTTTGTTCACAGACGGTTCCTGTCGTCTGGTTGGGAACAAGCGGAGATGGAAATCTGCAGTGTGGAGTCCAACGCGCAGAGTTGCAGAAGCGAGAGATGGAGAAGGAGAATCCAGTCAATTCGCAGAGGTAAAAGCTGTCCAGCTAGCTCTTAACATAGCTGAACGTGAGAGATGGCCAAAGCTTTATCTCTACACTGACTCGTGGATGGTAGCCAATGCCTTGTGGGGTTGGCTGAAAGACTGGAAGAAGAATGGCTGGCAGAGGAAAGGAAAGCCAATCTGGGCTGCAGATCTGTGGCAAGACATTGCTGCTCGCATTGAGAGAATCCCAGTGAAAGTGAGACACATCGATGCTCACATTCCTAAGAGCAAAGCTACTGAGGAACAACAACACAACCATCAGGCAGATCTAGCTGCAAGAGTTTCCCAGGTGGACACAAACTCTGATCCTGATCCTGATCTTGACTGGAAACACCGAGGTGAGCTGTTCTTAGCTCGGTGGGCCCATGACTCGTCAGGACATCAAGGCAGAGATGCAACCTACCGATGGGCTCGTGACAGATCCATTGACATTTCCCTGGATGCTATCACACAAGTCATCCATGACTGTGACATTTGTGCTGCTATTAAGCAGGCAAAGCGGATCAAGCCCTTGTGGTACGGTGACCGATGGTCCAAGTACAAGTATGGTGAAGCCTGGCAGATTGACTACATCACTCTACCTCGTTCTCCATCTGGTAAGCAGTATGTGCTGACTATGGTAGAGGCAAGCACTGGATGGCTGGAAACTTATCCAGTTCCTCATGCAACTGCACGTAACACCATTCTTGGCCTGGAGAGACAAATCCTGTGGAGACACGGAACTCCAGAGAGGATTGAGTCAGACAACGGAACTCATTTCAAGAACAATCTTGTAAAAAACTGGGCCAAAGAGCACGGCATCGAGTGGATATTCCACATTCCCTACTATGCACCAGCTGCAGGGAAGATCGAACGCTACAACGGTTTGCTGAAAACCACTCTCAAAGCCATGGGGGGTGGATCTTTGAGAAACTGGGAGAAACATTTAGCACAAGCAACCTGGTTGGTGAATAGTAGAGGTTCAGTGAATCGAGCTGGACCTGCCCAATCAGATTTGTTGCGAAAGGAAGAAGGTGATAGAGTTCCTGTTATCAGAGAAAAGAATCTGTTAGGCAAAACGGTTTGGGTATTTTCTCCTTCAGGAGAGGCCAAACCTGTCCGAGGGGTGGTTTCTGCTGAAGGTCCTGGTCACACCTATTGGGTGATGCAAGAAAATGGTGAAATTCAGTGCATTCCACAAAGAAATCTAACTTTGGCTGAGAGAGGTTAGATTCAGAGTGTTGCGCAGATACAGCATCGCGCCCAAGAGGAGAGTTCATGAGATCTACGGTGCACGAACCGTGAGAGCCCTGAGTCACCTGAGAGTCCCTGTTCCTTCCTTCGCTCCATCTGCGAGGAAACAAGCTGTTTGCTGTTTTTCCTGTGATTTGACTCTTTTGAATCATCTACATCTGAAATAGCCGGAATGGACTATGGTCTTTATTCACCTATTGTTGTAGATATTATTTTAGATTAGATAAATGATAGTAGCAGCCAATGGAATTGTTTAGAAGGGGTGGACTGTGATGGTTTGAAACTGTCTTTTTAATTTTTCCTTGCAAAGTTCATTACAGAGAAAGTGAAAGAATGTAAATAAGTCACTATTGGGTGTAAGAAAGCAAAATAACGATTGTTCTAAACACTTCCATTGGATAGATAGAAATGTTTAAGAACTATTACCCAAAACAAAGTAGGCATTCTGCACATTCTGCGTTCGGCAGTGGGGGCAGTTGCTGGGCTGTCTGGCTGCTGTTTCTTCTTCTCTTCTGGCTGAAGATAACACGTACTGACCTTGGCAGCTAAGTTAACAACTTTCTGCTTAACTAACTCTGCTTCTCTGTCCAGGGGGGTCTGGGGGGGAAGCTCCTGGGAGAGGGAGGCCCCTTTGGGAGGGTCCCCTTGGGGAGAAGCAAAGGGAGATCAATTGTGCTTTTTCTGTTGATTGTATATATTTGTGAATGTTGTGAATTTTGTATATTTGTATATATTCATTGCATTTCATTGTAGATTTTAGACTCTGCTTGTAAATACAGCTTTTCATTTGCTTCCAGACTGAGCTAGCCTGGTTATTGTTGGTGGGGGGGGAATTTCAGCTCACACCGACACAGTACTTTTCATTAGCAATCTGAAGAGCTGACCTAAGCAAAGGTCCTAAGCACTATCCCAAACAATTTCTTCTTCATGTTTATTTTATAAATTACCAGAAACACTGCTTATTCCGTACTCTGTGTGTTTTTCATTCCTGGTTTTTTTGCTGGTTTGGGTTTTGGGAGAAGGATGTGGGAGAGAGTAGCTTTGTCTTTATTTTCAGTGTCTTGCTTTAGAAGCAAAAAGCTCCTAGATGTGAATTTTCTAATGAAATTGAAAGGAAAATCAGAATCTCAGTTGTCCTAAGAAGAGACTTCTTTTTTTCATTTTAAGCATGATTTCTACTTTTTGTTATGTTTTTATAAGAGTGTGCAAAGTGATAAGGAAATGAACCAGTTCATCAGACTGGTCATTAATGTTTAGCATTTTCTTTTTTCAGTCTGTTGCATTTCTTGAGGACCTGACTAAAACTGATTTGCTGAGATCTGTGACTCAGCCTGGGGAATATTTCTTATGGACTAAAGAGAAAAAGTTACTTAAAATCTATTACAGCAGGTTGCACTGGATGGCTCAGGGGATTGGCAAAATGGTATGAAACATTTTATCTAGGTTACTTATTCACATTCAGTCAGATTTGGGGTGATCACGAGTGATTCAGTGATTTCCTGTGTCTAATAGTTTACTAGTGGTTTCCATGAAAGGAAATGACAGCCTTAAACTATTTCAGAGAGATGATTCTATATCCCCAAAGCTAGCGACACCTTTACCAATAGCTGCCATAATCATGATGCTTTCAAAAAATTAATCTGCTTTAAAAACAGCACATCATCCCAAATTGTGATACATCTGATAGAAAGACTTACTGAGTCGATGTAGAAGGTGTTAGATCCCACAAAGGTGATAGCATCTTGCAGCTCATAGTTGTGCACCCCGTTTTGGTAGTCCTGGTAGGGTGTCACGGTGAGAGCGAAGGGCCCCACGCTGTGCTTGCTCCAGTTGGTCAGCTTCACCTCCAGTGGGATGGGATCTCCTACTTTGCAGTTCACCACAATATCACAGTCACAAACCTTGCCATCAACGAGGATATCTGCAAATCAAGAAAACAATTCCATGTGATGTTGTTTAGAAGCTGTATGAATCTTGGTTAGAAAGTTAATTTAAAAAGTACCCTCCATGAGACCAAAGAATGCATGTCAGTTAACCTTAGAAAAGAAAACCCAGTGTGGTAGAGCTGTGCAGGTGCAGGGTAGTGTTACAAGGAAACTACTTACAGAAAACAGCTCTATGAAGGTCTGATAACTGGCCACAACTGTTGAAAAAGCTATGGAAAGAACCAGCTATGATCTATACACAGGCACCAGAAGAACCTTGAAGGCCAAAGACATTTCTCACACTTCTGCAAATCAACAGCATCAGGCAAAAGAAAATACAAACAGAAATAATCCATACAAATGGTAGATAGATAGATAGATAGATAGATAGATAGATCGACCTGGGGCTGGATGCCCATGTTCACATGTTACAGCCAGAATAAATCCTCCAGTATGGAGGTGACCTTTTGGAGCAGGACAGACACCACCGGAATGTGCAATGTAATACATATATTAAAGTCCAGATTATAAGGAAAAAAAGGATTTTAAAATTATACAGCACTACTACAAGCTAGTTCACTCTGTGTTTTAATTCATTCTGGAACTCCTATTTTTAGCTTTCTACTTTTCTTCCCCTTACTGGGATAGCAGAAAACATAAAGCCTCAAAATTGGTTACTGCTGGGACAACGACAGCCAGAGTAATGTGTCCACTAACCTTGCCCATTTGCTTATACAGAACCAAAATGTTTCGTTACCAACACGCTATGAAATTGCTGGTCCAATTCCCCACTCCAAAAGGGTTCCCAGATGTGCAGTATACTGTGTTTTTCAGATGAGGCTTATCTCCAATGCACTATTAATACAGGAACATTTCTATTTCACTATGGGTTCATGTTCAGAGATAAGAGAAAGCCCTGGGCACATGTAAGCAAGCATCCTCTGTGTGAATACCTGTCCCCACAATATCATATACCCACAAGGCATTTCAATCACTCCAGCTCCTCCTCAGTCACTTGCCTTACAACATACAGCACATTATTCCTCTGCTAACAGCACTGGATTTACATTAGTAATATCCCCTCTTTATGCTTCAGGAGCTTTCACAGAAAACAAAAAAAATAATCAAAATAATCCCCCTTTTTTTTTTTTTTTTTTTTTTTTTTTACTTTTTGCTGTTGTTGTTGTTGCCTTAGACAAAAAGCTACAAAATGATGCATGTTCTCAGGATGCCCTTTAGCCTGGCAAACGAAGCACGCCTTAGAACAGCAGCTGGGTTAAAAGAAAAAATAAAATAAGCTAGCACTAAAGTTCAGAAAGGTAGACTTATTCCAGAGTTTGCTGAGCCACCCAGATCAAAACCCCTCCATGACCAAAGCTGCCCAAATGCACAGCAGGTCCCAGATACAAGAGGCTTGGCAAAGGGAGAACAAAGCAACTCTGCAATGCCCAAGCTGCAGCTATGTAAACCCCAAGCCAGTGTCCCAGATGGACTTCTCCTGCCAAAAGTTTTCTTTTGAAAGGACATGCCCAACTTTTGACAAGAGCACTGGTCAGGCCACACTGGGAGTGCTGTGCCTAGTTCTGGCCTCCTCTGTATTAGAGAGACATGGACATGTTTTTTTTTTAACTGTGGGTGTGACGAAGCACTGGCACAAGTTGCCCAGAGAGGTTGGGAAGTCTCCATCCTTGGAGGTACTCAAAAGCTGTCTGGCCACAGTCCCTTGCAAATGGTTCTAGGTAGCTCTGCTTGAGCAGCAGGTTGAACCTCCAGAAGTCCCTGCTAACCTCAACCATTCTGTGAATCTATGAAAGGAAATTGTAATCACCACTGCATTTAAGGAAAGGGCTAGAAAGTCTGTTGGATGCTGGATTCTTTTGCAATAGCACACTCTAATGTTATAGGTTCTCTTGCCCAATATGATCAAATTGCTTCTTGCGGGATTGCCCTGAGATCACGGAGATGAAGTGGTTCTAATAGTATGCCATTATCTGGGATTAACTGGCTTGAATTTTTCAAAACACAAAAACATGTGCATGTGGATAATCTTTATGCTCCCCAGCCTCCAGCCACAGAAGTGAGGTCCACTTGCCTCTTTGAAAATAGATGCATTTTTCTAAATTCATTACTTACTATTAGTTTATGTTTTCAAGCTTCTCCCTGAAAGCTAACTGCTTTCGTTTAAAAAAAAAAAAAAAAGATTTTTTTCTGGTTCCTCCAGCCATCAGGTCTTGCAGATGTGTGATCAGTTAGCTTCCCAGACCAGCATAATCCTTCAGAAATAGTCAATAAGTTAAGTGGATAAATCTTTATTTTCAAGCTGTTCATCAACTTGCCTTTTACCTTTCAAATTCAATATTCTGCTGTAGGAATTGTAAATGAACCCTTTGCCCTCTGCCTCCACCCTGGTATCTAATAACAGCTCAGACCAATGCTTCCTACTATCTTCATGTGAAAACGGAAAATTCAAACAAAAGGGAAGCAATTAAATCTTGCTCAATCAGATTAATTTTCTTTCATATTCCTAAAAAAACCTCATTCATTTAAAATTGATTTAAGAGTGTCTGTGTGCACACGTGCTTGTGTACACATGGAGAGATAATTTCCTTCCCTCCCAGCACACCCCTCCCTCCTGCAGTACTGAAGCCAAGGATCTCAATGAGATGTCAGATGAGAAAACACACATGGCTGGCGTGCAAAATACTACGGAAAGAAGTGTTTAAAAACAGCCCCCTTTCATCAGAGAGAACAGCTTGGTTTGACAGGCAGCTTCACTCCCTTCCTGACACAGAAAACATCTCATGGACCATACGGATACGCTTTAATATTTTCATCCATGAACAGAGGAAAAGCCATGTGTACAGGGTCCCATTTCTGCAGATTCAGCTCACTCACACAGATGGCATATAAAAGCTGAGACTGCTCACACCACTGCTGTGAGAGTGAATCATTATTGGCTTCAGTACACAGGAGCTCTGAATCAGAAGACACAGTTCGCCAGCACAGAAGACAGTAGTGGCTGTATCTCCATCCTTCAAACATTCAGATACAAGAGAAACAGTACTTCAGAAAACCAGGAAGACCAAGTTTAATAAAACCAGCATACATAAAGTACATCAACAAGGTGGAAACATAAACTTTGTCTATGAGGGCCAAAAAAGCGCAAATCTCCTTCTAATGAGAAGTTAAATCCATTCTGAGTACTTTAATAAACCAACAGAATGCTGCCTTTTTTTCCCCCCGTCTCCTTTTCTGATCACTTACCTAAACATTGTCCACTATGCTGGCATCCTTGGGTGCCAATTTTGGCATGCAATGGTTGATAGCCTCGAAAAAAAGGAAAGATGCAGTCTTTGCCGTGCACCCACCAACAGGCACAAGACCATTTTATCTCTATCACAGGCTATTTTATCTCTAGCACCTTCTCTAAGTGATTGTTGTACCTAGAGAGAAAATGTTGTCCAACACATTTTGCAAGACAAAGTATAAGGATGATTCAAGCCACTGAGAACAGAGATTAGAAAGCTTTGATTTCTCACTGATGGCCTCAGCCAAGCCATTCAGGATATTTATGAATTAATCTTTTAATTGGAAAAGCCACTTCCATGGGCAAGCTGATAGAAGATGCTTATTGACAGCACAGAATGTCTGGGAGACCATTATATGAAAATAATACATTGGAATTCTCATAGTGTCTTTCCTTCGGGATCTCAGAACTCTCAGGGAAAGGGAATGAATGTTACTAACGTATCACCCAGAGGAACACCTTGGAAATTAATACCAAACATTATTAACATTTTGTTATTTACTCTGCTCATATTAGCACACAGTAAGTTGCTCTTGCTACTTTGTAAAGTTTCCATTTGAGCACTCACAACACCTTGGCCCATCTGTACATCCACAGTCCTGAGTCCAGACTACCTCCATTTCTGCACTAAACTCCCTATTTTCCAAGGTGAAAGTTTAATTTTGGAAAGCCATGTAAAAAGACACATTTAATCTCATCAGAAACACGTGTTCCAGCAATGTTTACTCTCCTCACTCAAGTTTGGATTGATATTAAAAAACAGGAGGTGAGATTAAAAAACAAGAGGAAGGCAGAATGTTTGTGCTCATCTTTACCGCAGGGGGTGGAGAAATTTCCATTGGATATTTG
Source organism: Indicator indicator (assembly GCF_027791375.1). NCBI lineage: Eukaryota > Metazoa > Chordata > Aves > Piciformes > Indicatoridae > Indicator > Indicator indicator. Next base: position 20,307,595 of record NC_072021.1, read on the forward strand.
CTTTAAAACTGGATGTTGAATCCCCATCTGATGCAGCTGCAATGGCCTCTGCCATTCACTGCAGCTAGCAACCTGACTCAAGACTTTGAGCAAACACCCAACAGAGGCATGGTTTTTCACAAACAAGTAGATCAACAACACTCAAGGCAAGAAATGCCTAAAGGAGTAAAGACTTCTCACACAAAAGGTAAAAGCAATATTCGTGTCCAGAAAACCAAGCCTTGCTCAACAGTGCTGTGATACCTAGGGGAATTTTAGTCAATCAACTATTTTTAATGCTATTAAAAATGTTCCAAAATACCAGTCATACTCATCTCAGTCTGTGAACTGGGAGAGCAGTGAACTGAGGAGAGAGGAGCAACAGCAACGCTGATGTCTCTAGATAATGTCCACCAGGTACACTCATGAAGCAAAGCCAGAAACCAAGAGCCCAAGCCAGAGCTGCTGCAGTTAAAAAGTGTCACAGAATGAATCTTGTGTTCACCAATCCTTAAGTGCTGATTAAAATGTCTGTCCAGGACAGCCTTACTTCTAATTACCCTAAAAGAGTAAGGAAAAGGCCAGCCATGCTGTCTGGAACAATTTCCTCTTTTTCCTTTTTTCCTGCTGTCTTCTGAAAGAATGTTTGTTCAAAATTTTGCAAAGAACTTGAGAAGGCAAAGAGAATTACTTTTTTCTTTTTTTTCAATAACTCATTTCAAAATAGGTTCAACAATTCTGCCCATTTCTGGTCTTACATATTATACATACGCATGAAACATCAGAATGGAAAAAAAAACAGCTTGACTACAGGCAGACTCTATGTACAGGACACACTGACCCTGCCTGTCTCTATACAGGCAAGTTCCCTGTCCCTCCTTTCAAGCTCCATGTCACATCAACAACAGTTTTAGCAGAATGTTATTTGGGGTTCAGTTGGCTGCTTAGACAAGTAGCGTGTGGCATTCTCTGGAGACCACAGGCTCCTTGAATTTTCTTGTGCACATCCTCCAGTATACGAACCTAAAACTGTTTCTGTTTTCCCCTCTTCCTGCTTGCTTTCCCTCACATAGACCATTTCCTTTTCATTTTCTAAACCACCCATTCAAATTAATTACACATAGATACAGCATTTGTTCCATTTGTTTGTCCATTACAAGGTCTGCAGTGTTGCCAGAGTTGAATACATCCATACAAAGCATAATTCTATGAATATAAAAACTGTGTTCCCTGTCACTCTCATCATGAAATGCTGAATGGTTATTTAATAACTAGCACCTCATGGCTATTTGCATAAACCCTTCTGTATGTGGTTTGGATCTGCTCCTCACACCAAACCTGAGTATCTTCACTTGGAACAGCATCCTCGTGTTCATTCATTGTTATCCTGATACAATACTGAGCCAAATCCATCCCCTGCATAATTTCATTGCAGTCAATAGCAACAGAGCACAAAGATATACAGATGTTCATGTATTGTAACAGGTTCAAATGACATGAATGTCTCACCTTGCCAACCATTGCTAGTCCTCTGCTAGAAAGTGCCTTTATACTCAGAGCCTGCTGATTCAAAACCCCTATCAACCTGAAGTTCATCTCCCCTTTAGCTCAAGACCCTTGGACAGGGATGAATAAAAAAGACAGGAAAAGATATGAGCAAACTAGTACAGCTTCCTGCAAGTACCAACAACCCAAAGACCTTCAGCTAACATAGGGGCACAAACATGAAAACAGGAAAGTTGGCAGAATTGGGATGACTGAATGAACATAGGCTAGCGAAAGAGGCAGTTACATTCACAAGATCTCTGAGCTGCCTGGCAGACTTCCCATTCCCAAACATTTTACAATTGAATTAAGGACACTTTATTCGCTCCAAAAGCAATTAAAGAGAAAAACACATTTAAAATATAGTTCTAGTAACAATAAGCAATTAGTCTTTGATAATTGCCTGTATCTTCCTATTTAATCACTCTTTTGCAGTGGCCAGTATGCCGATGGCAGATCCCGACTGGTCCCATTATTGTTCTTGCCAAATTGAGTTTGTGTCTGTTCTTAACTCTGTGATGACAACAGACTGAGGATGCTGCAGCATCCCTGTAGGACTCACTTGCAAAAGGATTTTTCAACCTTGTTCATCTGCACTGAATAAGCTTTCTTCCTCCAAATCAGTAAAATGTTTATGTCCATTTTTAATTTCCAAATCTATCCTCGGCAGACGTGATCAGCACTCAATTTTAACAGTACTTGATCTTGGCTGTAAACATATATATGTATCGTAATCTTTTTCAATGAACTCTACACACCAGGGTCATGCTAGCTGAAAAGAGAAGCATGAGCATAACTGATGCTCTGGGTGTGACTGCCCTCAACTTAAACCAGCAAAACTAAAGGTACATTAACCAAGTATTTATCGAGGAAATTAATTGTTCGGTTAAACCTCCCTGGGTTTGGTGGGAGTTATTTTATTTCGTGCATGCCTTCCCTGTGAAACTGCTGGCACATGAGATGGCAGCTGCTTGTCTCATTTCTCCTCTGGCAGCCAAGATAACCTGTCATTGGGTGTTTTGCCCAATTTGCTATCAAAGTGAAAATCACTTCAGAGTTTGTGATGCTTGTGTCCAGTCCCAACCTAAATGCTCAAAGCCAGACTCCTAAAATTTGTAAAATTCTCAGTGCTCTGTGTTTTCCAATGAGCCTGAGCTCCTTTCAACTTATTTTTAAATATTCCATGACATAGTCCCATCTTGCTTAAATAGTCTCGTTTCTGAATGTAGGCCAAACCTTTTTTATCTATTTGTCACAAGCAGGTTTGCAGAAGACTTCTTTTCATTATCTGCTACATAGTCAGAAGGTCAGGCTGGCATACTGAGTATGCCTGTGGTCTGAAATTTGATGCTCCCAGGATTTGCATGTTATTTTAGGTTATTGAAAACTTTACTTCTATAGCTCATCTGTGACAGGACTATTTTTAGATCATTCCTACCCAGACTTTTGGGGGGGAGGGGGGCAAGGGAGGTAAAAAAACCAAAACAACTATATTCCATTTAAACAAAGGTAATCATCCATACTGGGATGTAACACTGTTCTTTGTACACTGGCAGCTTTGTGCAAAGCTGCAGCAGGTCACGAATGATGTGGCTTAACTGACAGCTTACTGAAAAAAAATCACCTTATACCTCACAGGTTGCATAATGAGACTTAAATTTTTCCCTTTCTGCCATTCTGCAGTGATGGATGTGAGGCAAACCTTTCCCTCTGCAGATTTAAAGGTCTCATATAAACTTTGTGAGAGTTTCTGGCATGTGACTAAAAGGTTTATGTCAAAAAAGGAGTCTGTAGCTCTCATACTCTGGTTTGGGAGTCTGTGTGCTCTCAAAGCAGGTTTACCCTAGATGCTACATAGGTTGCAGACCTCCATGGCATATTACCCTCTCTGGAAATCAATGATAAGGATGGTGATTGCAGCCTATTCCCTGTGGAGATAGTGGTGAGCTAGCACATAGTCACAAAAGAAGAAATGCTTGCTTTTATGACACAGAACAGCCTAGACACAAGACTAGGCTCCTGCACTGAATTCTGCACACGCGAAGTCAAACGTGGACTTCACCATGCTAACTTTTTTCTGGATTTTCTACTTCTGGAGTCTTGCATAGGTAAGGGATCATACTAAATAACTATTTTTTAAAATTGCTAGTTAAACTAATTCTATGTGCAGTATAATTGTCATATTTGAGGCCTGTATGATTAAATATGTAATGTACTGTCTAAAGCGGAACCCAAATGCAGATGAGAAGAAAAATGAGAAAGCAGATATTTACATGTCCAGATGTACAGAGACATAGGGGCAGGATGCTTTAAGCAAAAAAAAAAAAAGAAAAAAAAAGACAGTGATACCAATTGTTCAAAGAAAAATGATGTGTGCATGACCCATTTTCTATGCTTGTCTTAAAAAGGAACCATGAAATATTGTCTGAGATGTCTGGGCCATAAGAACTTTTGTGTCCTTGTGGAGCAGCCAAAGCCTCATGCAGGATAATATATAACTGCCTATTAAGAGGCAGGTAGATGATTTACCACGTCAGTAGCTGTGTAAATAGGAGCAGTAGGACACTGGGCCTCATGAGCCTCCTTCAGCCCCACCATGACTGAAACACAATGAGCTGAGCCAAATGAGAGGTACTAAAGAACGTCAGGTACAAACTGGGGTGCTGTATCACAGCACTGTGTGTACAGGCAGGTGTGATGTGTGGTTACTAGAATACATGTGACTAATGTCTACAGAGCAGAGTTGCTGAAAAGCAGAGGTACACATTAAAACAGTCATCTTCTTAATGAAATGTCTTTGATTGTGACTGACAGCATATTTCAGATTGATGAGTCCAAGTTGCTTTACATACAAGTGGATTGAGTTAAATTTTCACTATGTTCCCGATTTACGGTTAGGCTGTTCTGCCACATTTGCATTAAGACATGAGACAGTCATCCAGGTAGATGTCACTTGGAGATTGCTAAACTCTGCCATGGTGCTACATATTTATTCTGATTGCATCCTTCTTCTACATCATGGCCTGTCCCAAAATCCAATTTGAATCCACAAAAGAACTGCATTTAATAGACCTTGGGACACAAATCCCTATTTTTTCTTGTTAGACATATGAACACACAAATAACAATCAAAGTTTCTGAAAACAAGAAATCTCAAGCAATCAACCCAAACAACTTTTGGCCTCTCTCTGAGATCCTTCTGTTAATAATTCACTACTTGCTAAAACTGAACATGCTCAAGACGTAGCTCTTGCATTTTTCATGGAGCCCTCTCCTTTCCATACCTGTCTTAATTTCAGAAATAAGATCAGGCTCTTTCCTGACAATCTTGGTTTTCTCTTTGACTTGATCTCCTCCCATGACTCACACCTTTAGTCTGTGATTAAATCCTGATGTCACTTTCTACAAAACTTTTCCCAATTTGACCTTTTCCTCTGCCTATGTTGCCAGACCTTGTCTAAGAACTAATTGGATTATAAGCCCTAACAATTAAAATCTCTTCATCACTATTTTTGACACCTCCAAACTAGTTCCCTTCTATTGTACTGAAGACCTTGATTCTGTAGGTCTGTAACCTGGTTATGCAAACATGACACCTTGCACAGATTTAATTCCCAGCTTGTCTACTCTCTAGCTATAGCAACAGACCAGGCTAAATCCTCACATCCTGACTCAACTTTTCCCATGCGAGCTGAAACCTGAGGCCACACAGCAATACTCACAGAAATATGTTGATTGCTAGAGAGGTGGCAAGTTGTGCTCACTGCTACAACTTGTGTGCAAAACTACTTCACTCCTATTGCTCTGTTACAGTATTTTCCCCACTCCTCTTTCCTCCTAACATTTTTGTTTCCACACAACATATATACTTCTATAGCATACATATATATATATACACATACATATGTGTGTGTATACATATATAATACAAGAGTATAAGCTCTTAGTGAAAACAATATTCATGTTCCCAAGAGCTTACCAGAAGAACTTGTAAGGCTACAACTATGACCTGTTTTCATGGGATGTCCAGCCAGAGCTGCTAAAGAATGAGAAACAATAACAGAAATTACCTTGAACAAATTAAAAATATCTAAATCTATACATCTCAAATTTGAAGGCTATCTGGTGAGGCAAGGAACTAAGCATTGTACCAGTTTTCCAAATGGAGACACTAAGACATTTTAGGAAGGAGTTAACCTGTCCTGTGATGAGCACTCTGCAGTTTTCACTGAGCAGAAATGAATGAATGCATAAGCTACCCGCTGGAATTGACAGAGGAAGGTGACTTCCAGAAGTAAAGAAGGACATCTTAATTGTCAACTTTCAAAATCCCAGTGCTGGTTCACTGAGGTACCAACTCCTTACAAGAATAATTCTTACACTGAACTGAAGGTAAAGGCTGAGAATGTATAGGATATTCAGGGAAAGACAGGATAAAAAGAAATCTAAGCACAAAGAAAAATAAATTGAAAGAAAAAGAATGGTATTGAGAATTCTTTGATTAAAGAAATTAACTAAGAGCCTAGAAATCTTTTCTTTCCCAACACTGTAGTTTGAATGGATGGAGATATCAGATATCAGTCTGGTAAAGTGCAGAAAGAATGAAAACTTTGTGTTTAAATAAGACTACAAGTTAAAGAGGTGGGGGGAGGAGAAAAGAAACACTGAATTCAGCTAGAGAGAGTAAAATTAAATCCTCTCCATATCCAAGACTGCAAGACATGCCTTGGGCTTCACCTGTGAAGTGATGCAAAGCATTCCTGAAAATCCATATCCTTACAGTTGGCCATGTAGGTGGCAAAACCCTCACTCAAACTCTGCAACTGTACTCCATCCCACTGAGCCACTGAAAATGAGCAATGAGCAGGTGTCACATTTGGTCCTTTTATCTTCAGCATTTAGAAGACAGATACAATTATCTGCAAATCAGCGATTGCAGCAGCTGATTAGGTCTCTTTTCTAAGAATTATTTTCACAATTTTCTCTGTGCAGACTGGCCATAGCTATCAGCCCATTTACAGAAACAGTACTGTGTCTGCTCTACCTTCTGGAGACCCACAGACACATAAGCAGAGGAAAGAAATTATTAGCTCCTGACCCTCCATGGCAGGCAAAGCAACACTGCATTGTCTGACAAGCTCTCACTGATGCAATCTTTCAACGGTTTATGTATTTTGAGATTATGTGTGCATGTTTAGTACACATCAGTGCAACGCCTGCAGACATGAAAAGAGGTTGTAAAGCATAGAAGTGGACAAAGTCAAAGAACTGAAGCTAATAGTCTTCAAAATTGAATGCATGGAAAGATTTTATAGCTTCCTTAGTTGTATCTCTGAAGTCATGTAACAATTGGAATGTATACATATGAAGTGATACTGACTGCACCTTGCTTCTTCCTCCTACAAAACACCAATAAAAAACCCTCCTAAACCCCATCACCTCTGTACCTGGGAGGGAATGCTCTGTTGAACATGTAAATCACCTTGTGATTGTGATGATTGCATTAAGAACTGAGAAGTGTCTCAACAAAGATAACATCAACATCGTCCTGATGTGTCATCTCTGCCCCCTGAGACAGCAACTGCCCAGGGGTGTGGTAGACAACGGACAGCAAAGAGGGGCAGAGGCCGCTCGGCGCTGACCCTTGCAAACACATGGGAAAGACCCCCTGGATGTCAACCCCTGGAAGCCATGTATGCATTCTTAATGTGGGCCAGGTGGAGCTACAAACAGTACTCTGAGCTATGCCATCTTACTGGGGGGAACATCACCTGAGACATCTCAGCCTGGAGGCAGAAGCCCAGGAATGTTTCCCCCCCACCCTGATCAAAGAAAGACCATGGGGTGGTAAATATCTCTCCTGCTCTTTCTCCATTCTCTGTCTCTTTCTCTCTCCCTTTTCTTTTTCTCTGTTTGGTTTGCTCCATTCTCCCTCTCTTTAATAAACAGTCTCATCTTGATATATGACCTCATTTCTGTCTTAATTTCACTCATGGGAATGTTCAAAAAAAAGAATCACCAGCCCAATTTCTGGATTGAGACAACCTGCAGGGACTGTATTTTTAGTTTTATAAAAATCCATGGATTTACATTACCTAGGGATCTGGCAAAAGGTATTTCATGGAGTTTTTTTAAATAAAAAATAAACAACAAAAATGAAGGAAAGGCGCAAAACAGGTTTCACTGCTTTCAACTGATCCAAGAAATGAACCTATCTAGTTCATGGGAAATGACAGCTTTCCTTGCAGCCTTAATAGAAAGACTGAGGGTATATGTTGCCTTTGTTGCCACTCCAGTCTCAGAATTTCTACTAGAGCAATAGCCCTGAGAACGCAGTATTAAAAAATATCTCTTGATGCCATCTACATCATTGCTGCTCTTTGGATGAGTATAGCCTCCAAACTGTGGATATGGGACATGCCCCTTAGTGCTAACTTATCACCCTTCCATCCAAACCAAGAGAAGTTTCATATATATCATTTCTATGTAAACCACGAGAGAAGAGAGGATCATTTTGTCCTGATCCTTCCACAAAATACAAGATTTTAGTGCAAGGGATTTTTTTTGTCCTGAAATTTTCAGGTTTTTCCCTCAAGAGTTTGGGCCATACTTTTCCAGAAATATTTTTGAAGAGAGTGAAGTAAGGCTCAAGTTGGCTGGAAAATATCTAAGTAACACATGATGAAAACTGTTCCCAAGAGTATTTGCGATTTCAGCAATTACAGGGCATTGGGAGTTAACCACTCTGTTATGTGGTTTGTCTTTCCAGCATTAATTTGTGAAAAAGTCTATCTTATACACACTTGCAAACCAACAAAAGAACAAATTAAAAGAACTAAGCACATAAACTGGGCAATAGAGCACCACACCAAATGCTGCCAGCAATCCTTATTCACATTGTGTTACATGAACTGACCCAGAATTAACTATGGCTGCCCTCTCCTAGAAAAATTCTCTAAAACAAATGAAGTTCTCTCTCATCCATTTCCATTAATGGCATTAGTAGGAAGACCATAGGAGAGCATGAGAACTAGATAAACAGCTATGAGCAAGCAGTATCAGGCAACAGTAGAATTGAACTGCTTTTCTGTAGAGGTCTTGAATAAATGTTATAGTCCCTCTTGCACATCAGACTGAGCTCACTAACAAACTATGTGGTTCCTGGCTTAAAGTTTCAGAACTGATGTCCAGTGTTTGGATGGGAGTAAGAAGAAAACAACTTGCAGCCAGTTCCTAGAAGATCTTCATATTCAGAGACCTGACTGTGAGCTTTAGGAAACTTCAGTTGGGAATCTTAGTTCCCTTGAGTTTCACTGACTGAACAATTGCAATGTGAGCTCATGTGCTCTAAGAGGAGACTCAGAGCTGGCACCAGGCTCAGCAGATCATAGACCACAAGGCAAGAGCTGCTTATATGTGCTTGTGCACATCCAGAGAGCTTTTACTTCACTCTTCAAATAAAGATGGTCTTCCTGGATGATTCAAGAATAAATGAGGATGAGTAAAGCAGAAGGTAGCCACTTGCACTACATGCACCTACCTACCAATGTAGGTTGTTGCTTCCTTTTCTTCACTGTGTTCCTCTCTCCACATTGTTCCTGACCATTTCTTAATGTCTGCTGCATTTGTCTCTGAGATCAACCTCAGTGCACCACGCACTGCATGAAAACAGGCAAAACGTCTGACCTCGAATAATCAGTCTGTCACCAGTGAAATCACCACGCATGCAAGAAGCCCTTTCAGATGCCATATTAATTTGCCTCTGTAAAAAGTATCTGTAATAGAAAGCAGATGCTCCACAAGGAGTTTGCCAGCTGCTGAAGTGATATACAGCTGTTGAGCACACTGAACTCTGAACACTCGACCTTTCAGTGTGAAGAGAATTCACTCCCTGTCTTAAAAATGCATTTTGTTACCATAAAATGCAGTAAGGTACACTACTCTTAGGTTTTGTAAGTACAGAAGCAGCAAACCCACAAAACAAGCCACTGAAAAATGCTAGAAAAATAGTGGAAAATTGTCTTTGAAAGAAAAGATCCATTCCAGTTGTCTTTAATGACTTCAATCATACAACCCCTAACCCATCTCTTTGAGATCTAGTGTATATTAATACCACTATCTTCTCTAAAAAGTAGGATAAAGAAAATGAATAAAACTGTCAATTACTTAAAAATCAAGCAAGCATGAATTAGTATTACTTATTTGTCTAAGAAAATAATCCAGTATATGCTACAGTATTAATAATAATATCTGCCATATATTATTATCAACAATAATCAGAAAATCAACTTCTTGAAGGGGGACTAGCCAGAACTGAATGTTCTCTCACATCCCAGAACAACTACCACTAAAATCTAATGGGAGAACTATTGGCATTTTTTAACCTCTCAAAAGCATTCAGCAGAATAGACTGGTGTCTTCACCATCCCACAGCACCTCATTAAATGAGTGAGATAATCAAGTATATTCTGATAATGAGTAAACAGAGAACTGAGAATGAGAAAAAAACTTAACAGAGCAGACAACCTCTTTCCAACCTAGGAACATGTGTGTGGTTCATAAAATGCAAACCGTAGATTGATGAACAAAATATAAACTGTATTTATGTCTTCGGTGAGTAAACAGCAATTAACCTGGGCATAAATTCATGGGGATAGTTTCTGACAGGGATCCATGGGGACAAATTCTATCCTGCCTACAGTGTGACAGTCTAGAAAGGAATTATCTTACATAATTATAGTATCCGTTAGGTTGGGAAAGACCTTTAAGATCATCAAGTCCAACCATTAACCCAGCACTGCAAAGTCCAACATTAAACCATGTTCCTAAGCACCACATCTACACATCTTTTAAATATTTTTAGGCATGGTGACTCAACTACTTCCCTGGGCAGCCTGTTCCAATGCTTGACAACCCCAACAATAAATCTAAATATTTTAAAGAAATTACGGCAAAATCACTTTGGAAAGTCCATGTGAGATCAGCAGGAGTTTCATTTTCATGCAGCCCACTGAAATATTTATACAAATTTTGGTTCTGTGATTTGATTTGCCTGTTAATAACACTGATCAAGAATTTACTTTACCTAGACTTAGCATCCTATCAAAACAGTTCCTGTATGAGAATATGCATTGCCTGGATCTGAGGACTGCAATCTTCTCTTGGACTATTTGCAAGCATAGCTCTATTACTTGGCTGTAGTATGAACTGCCATCAAAGCCAACAAACATCCATTCCCTGACTGCCCAGTTGCTGAGCCCTGGGTAGAATAAAAAAATGAGACTGACTTTATTGAGAGCCATGGAAAACCACCTGCCATCTTCGGCTCTGACAGTTGAGCAGTTTCTGCTAGGCAGTCACATGAATAGCTTTTCTGTTGAGATTTCCAAGGGAGAACAATGCAGGCATTAATTAATAAAATAGCTCAAGTTTGTCTGCAGGTTGTTTATGCTAATAAGCAGAGCTGGTATGATGATCATGGCTTCTCATGTCACCATACTGCCTGCAGAAAGACACATAGCAAAGCAGGTAACAGTGATTATAGGAAATGAGTCCTAATATTCCTGATCACTCAAGTTAGGGGGAGACAAAAATGCCTTCCTTCCCTGAAGGCCAAAAAATTACTTTACTTGTCTAGTTGGTTTGTCTTACATTGATCTACTTTACCTTCACTTCACCTTGTCAGCACCCAAATGGATGCCTCACAAAACGTTCCCTACTCCAAGCTGGTAGCATGCACCTAACACACCACAAATCAATCAGCACTACACATTACACAGTTAATGAGCTCAGAGGCAAAGACTCGAAAGAGCTTAATCAAAGTGGCAAAATAGCCTGGCTTTATTTCCTGGGCCATTATTCTGGTTATATTAAACGCTCTTTGGATCCTGTTCCCAACCACCTATTCTCCACTGCAAGAAAAAAATAGAAGTTGCTACTTCTGATGGTCCTTAGAGCTGTGCTCCCATTTCCATCCACAACCATAGCTACGTTCTTCCTCACACTCTGCCCTGCCACCAAGGTTGGTCTGAAGTGTTCTTTTCTCTCCAGCCTTCTCCTAAAATATCAGTTATACCTGTGATGGCCTCTCCAGATGGCATCACTAGGTAACAACGTGACCTTGCTTACCACAGCAGTTCCAGCGCACTTCTAGAAGATAATGAACATTATTTCCTTTTACTGGGCATTGCACATATTTTCATAAAAGAGTTTTCCCAGCCTGATCATTTTGCTGCTCACTTGTTGCACCTGTCTCAATTTCACAGGGGCACCAGAGATCCCTGTTGTATGCATGTGTAGTGCTGACAGCCACTGGTGCTCAGATCCCACCACATTTTATTTATCATAATACAAGTTCCCACTAAGAATCCAACTCAGTGCTTCAGAAAGGTGTATTTCTTAAATTATAAAAATTCACTGTTTATCGTATTACTGATGCCATCATAGCCACTCAAGGAAAAGATGTTTCATTATGCATTATGCACTTTTTGTCTCAAGAAGTTTATAAACAATGAAAACAACAAGTCTTATTAGTTCTTTGAGTGGCAAGGCAGAGAATAATCATAGCACTTGTCTTCCCAGCAGGTAGAGATGGAATAAAACCAGAGCTCTGGTGGCTCCTTGGCTCCCCAGAAAAAGCTACAGATGTCTTCTGCAGTGCAGCCTTCAGATGATCCTATACAAAAACACAGTATCCTTTCCTCACCATAAATTCTTTCCAGTCGCACTGAATGAGCTGGATAAAGCAAAAGATGAGAAATAGTCAAAACTTAGATTAAAAAGAAAAGTGATCTCCAAGTGAGCTTCATGTGAGTCTATGATTGCTCCATGTAGGGTAACTATTCTACTTTACCCAGTCTAGTTGCAACTTCAAAATGCTAAGACTTCCACCATATTCTTTATGAAGTACCTCCACAGTTCAACAGCTCTCAATGTCAAAGCTCCTTAAGTCTCAGCTGAAATATGCCCATCTTCATTTGATCCATTACTCTTAGTTATAACCTATAGTCTAGCCTCAAAATAAATCCACTCCCACATGGTACTGGCATCAGAGCCAGTACAATCAGAGCAGCTAAAAATGGAGAAGGCCTATTAGATTACTGAATGTGTCCCTGAATACAGGATGTCTTAAATTAATCTGATACTAAAAGTGATCTAAGCCAAAAGGCCAAGAAGAATCTCATCTATCCTCTTTAACCTAGAATTTCTTGGGCTTTACACAGTATGTCTCCAAATGCTCATGCAGCAGCACCTGAAGGTATGTTAATTTATTTCTTGAAAGTCAAATTCATTTATTTTTTGTAAGAAAACGATGCACTTCCTCTTGCAGCAAACTTATCTCCAATGTGAAGACACTGGGCAGGACTTAAGAAAAGTTACCTGTCAAGCCTATATCTTCTTGAAACTTAGTGCAAAGGGAAATACTGCTGTGCCTGACTGCAGTCAGGTAGAACTGCTGCATCCAACCTCATCTGAGCTGCAGTTTCAACAAACACACATGGGAATGCAGTACTGGAAGAATATTTGATTGTGTTTGTTTACCAATAATGTTGATGCCAAGCAGCTTTGCCTGGCAAAAGAAACAAACAAACAAACAAACAAAAAAAACAAACAAAAAACCCCAACACACTGAAATTTGATTTTTAACAATACCATAACCCTGATAGGAACTGTGTTACAAGAAACATCATTTCAGGATATCAGAACGCAGATGGTTGAAATGAAGGAGCAATACATCAAAATCTCAAATCTGTAACTTTTGTGAAAGCCATTTTAAAGAGAACATAAATACGTATTCCAAAAGACAGACCATACAGCATGACTGTGATAACCAGTGGCTCCATTTCAGTCAGAGTTTGTTTTACATATCTTTGTGGTTATAGCTGAATTAACTCAAGATACAAGTCAATTCATTTCTTCAATAGAGGACCCTCAAGGAAAAACAATAGAATTATTCCTAAAATTTTTAAACCAATAAGCAGAGATCATCTCCAAAATGTCTAGCAGGCTTCAGTCTGTTACTGTATTTACTTTTAAATATTTGTCTTAAGGGCTGAAGATTTGCTTTGAAAGAATTAGACATCTCATTCTCAAATTAATTGTGTTTCTTTGAATGATCTTGATTCACAAATCAAAATTCATGAAAACACTATCTTCTAACAAAACTCTTCTTTGCTGGGTCAATTTAAAATAGATTCAAGAGCAAATAATGTTCCTTAGCAACTTAAGCAAAGCATAAAAACTGACAGTCACTACTAACTACTGAGGAAAAACCAAAGTGTTGGATTTTTTTGCTAAATTACCTTACTGTATTTTATTACCAGCCTCTTCAGGTCTATTATTTGAGAGACATTTGCTAATATATATAAATGATTGCACTACGGATGCTCTCCTTCTGCTCACAAGGAAAGGCTGAGTTTAGGTTTTCCCATCTGATTTGTTCCTGGACAACTTGAGTCACTATGATCTTCTGGTGCTCAGAGGGACCTTACCTCCTCCCTTTTCTATAAGCAGCACATTAAAAAAAAAGACATTTTAATTTCATTTCTAAATGCTCAAAATGTATGTGTAATGGAATGACTTCACATTCCTGAAAGATTAGGGGATGACCCACATCTAAATCACAACGGTGTAGAGAAAAAGGCATGTTTGTCTTTGTGTTTCTTCAGTGCCTAGTATAAGATGGTCATTGCTCTGGTGTTTTGGTTTTAGACAACATGAACAGCAAGCATTTGAATAACAGCACGTTGTTTTTTAAAGAAAAACTACTGTCAACAGCAATAATTATGACAAGCTTTTACTTGAACACTGCAATGAAAGAGATCTGCCAGATTCTAAAGAAAGAAAAATTCTCTTGTCCACAATGGTAAAAACTTACAGTGTCCAGAATATCTTTTCAAAAAGAAAAGGTTGTTTGTTTTTTTTTTTTAAATATACCTAACAGACTGTACCTGGAAGCACAGTCCCTGAACACAAGTTCAGATGATCTGACTGGCATAATCTTGATATCAAATTTGGTATCACCCTGAGTTATGGGCTGTTTAGGAAGCTGCATTCACTGTTGCCACACACTGTGGGAAAACATCCTTTTTTGTTGTTGTTAGTACAAGTTAAATGATTGTTATCTTCACATCAAGGTGAGAACTTAAAAGTCTGAAATGTGATGATCTCTAGGCAGAACGGAATTATCAAAACCATATGGGAATGGTGAAGAGACCACAAAACACTGGGAAGAATCCAGCCATGAGTCTGTTTTATGACTATCTTTTAGAACCTTGCAAATATTTATCTTCACTTCTGCTGGACAGCCAAGTTGAACCAGGTTTTGCTTGCTTGTTTGTTTGTTTTAAATATTTATGTGAATTCTATCTGGAGAAAGGGAAAAAGCAAAAGCACTGCTAATACGTAGAAGCTCTGCCACCCTATATATCACAGAGGTTTCTGTCTGTGAGAAGCAGTGTGTTTCTTGAATTTGTTCCTAATCTTTCCTAAGAGAGAAAGATGATTAAATCACATTGCCAACAGACCATAGCAGAACTGCACTGCTGATATGTGTCTCTTCGTTGTGCAGCATGCAACAGCTTTCCTCTTATTATATTGTATATGTAGCATCAGCAGCCTGAAATTTTGGTGACCAGAAGGAACCCACTAAGCCCTGCAAATGACAGCAATGTTTTACATCACCTGCTTAATAGAGAAAAGTTTACTTTGCTTCAGTGTCCTTCAGTAGCATTAGGTATCATTAAATATTGGACCACAAGGACTGACAGGAGAGCAATAGATGGCTCATGTCTTTCTCCTATCTTTTTGCCTGTTTTCCAGGGGACGGTTGCATTTTCGTTCTCCTCCTTAGCAAAACAACTGTCTGCATTCTGCTTGTCTGTGGGTCAGGTTTCAGAGTAATTTTTAGATATTAAATGAAGACACTTACACTAAGAAGCTCATCAAATGAAGAGTTTAATAACTAGTATGAATAGGGTATCTAACTATCACTCCAGACTTACAAAGCCAGCCCTTGGGGTTTTTATCATCATAGCAGAAAAGTATAATCTGGAATGATGATGATTATTATTATTAAGCACAGCTATTAAAATAAAATGAATGGGTGTTTTTCTAACTAACCTATGGCTTCCTTTTCTCCAGTATTTTACTTGCCAGTACATATTACAACCACTCACCTCATGGCCCTGGTTTTTTTAAGTGATGCTTTCGATTTGTAACCCTTTCTTTTAAGGATTAATTTAATTTTCAGCACTGTATTGTTGAGAGCTCAGTAAGAATCACGAGCCAAGCTGTAGAGGGTCTAACCATCATGCAACAGGGAGAGCTCAAGGAAACATCATGCTGCAGAGGTGCCCTCTTTCCCCAGAAATGCCTGGGCACAGTCTTGTTGTGAGTTTTACAAGGAATACATGAGTCCAGATGCTGACTGGCCTACCTCGACTTTGAGCTAGATAAAGCAAACTTCACCCTCCCTCCCAGTCTGTTTGAAATAATGCTTGCACAGCACAGAGAACTATTTAATCCTGCTCCAGCAGCTACTGTGACGAAATGGCATCAGAAACACACAGGAGAGGCCAAATGGAGGACCAGATCACAGCCTCAACAGGTGCCCTGTGGGTTTATCTTGAGATAAATTGCCTGTTCCTATCCATTAAACAAAAAGGTGGAAAGGAGGAGCTCCTAACAAATAGCAGAGTAAAAAGGATATTTCCCCACCAGAAATATCACAGAAATAGCACAGCTTTCCCATTTCTCCTATCACTTCTGACATTTGCCATGAACATCAATCCTGTTGGTAGAACATCCTCACTGTTACTGCTCTCAAACGCTGACTGCCCTTTGGTTCATTTTGACCAATAAAAATGAAAGCCAGCAGCACACCAAATGTATCTAGCAATTCTATATTGCTCACAAATTCCTCCAAATTAACATCTCATCTACAGTGCAATGATCTATAATTTTACAGCCCTCGAGCAGCAAAATAAGGCACCATTCAGAACATTTTGTAAAGTTATTTCACATCAAAATAATGCTGTGTTTGCAAACAGCTTTTCAATCCCTAGATAAGTTTTATCCATCTGCCCAAAAATCCATCTAATTTTTCAGTGTTTTGAGCTGATCGTTACCTATGCAGAAGTATTTTAGCTCCAGTTTGCTATTTGTAAAACGAGACCATAATGAAATACAACTCAGTACATTTCCATGTTGTGGCATATTTAAAGAAGGGGGGGAGGATGTGTGTGTAATGTCATTACTTTCCCAATTAAGCATTTTTGCTCTTTCTCTTTAAATGCCACAATTCCCCATCCCCTTCAAGAGCTGCAGGGAGAAACTCAGGTTGCACAAACATGGGCTGTACAAGTCAATTACTGAGATCTGAAGGAAATTCACGACCTCAGACAGCATCTCGGGTTTCACCATGAACACCGCCTGATCTAATTAGGAAACACTCAGCATCTTTGTGGCAATTACTAAAGAAAATAATTATGACATGACCACTGTCTTCCTTCAAATGGAGAAGCAGCAGAAAATGACAGGAAACAGAAGTCAGATGGGAGATAATAAAACTGCCTTTGGCAAGAGAGGAGAGAAACACCGATTCCAGGAGAAGGTACAATTTTCTCAGCCAGAAAACAAGAAAGAAGTAGCACATTGCAAGCTAAGGACCAACAGAAAGAATCCATTTAGTCATAAATGAGCCAGAGTCGCCCCATAATAAAGCACAGCTTATGCTTGCAGAGACTTGCCTGTCACAGTTCATGACAAGAAAAGAGCCTTTAGTGGGTGCCACAATTCAGTTCATGGCTGCTCTGCTGTCACACGTTTGCACTCAGGAGATACCAGGTGACAGTGCATTAACAACCCTACACCTATTAACATTACAAATTAAGTGTCTTTCAACACAGAAACCAACCTGATTCATTGAAAAAACTTTGAAGTCCTCATAGGAGTTAGTCTGGTGGTTTGCAACAGGGAAATGGAAAGAGAAATTCTTAATTGCAGCCCCAACCTTAATCACAGACTTGCTGCAAGAAATTAATCATGCTACTTAATCGGTTTGCCTCAGTTTACTGATGTGTATAATGTATAATCTTAACAAGGTGTTCTGGAGTAATCAGAATATAGCAGACACATTGCAAAACAATGAAGGTGATCAGTATGGCAGTTACAAAACACAGAGGTGTGAGTCTTAATTAATGTTTATAAAGTGCCTGAAGAGCTTGGAAGTCCTGGCACCCGGGGAATACAAAGTATCATTACACTTATTTTGCAAAGAGGTCTGAATATGTGATTATAATTTTATTACCCACGCAGATTTATACGCAGAGTTTGAGCACAAAAGAAATTAAACTTTTTGACACTTTCTCTGCAGCACAGGTTCATTATCAGAATAGTGTATCAAATGGAAGGGATTTAATAACTGGCTCTTAAGATCAGCTATGAAATCGTACCCAAATCTTCATAACTTCAGGTAATGCATAAGGAAAATATGTGTGACAAAAGTGTTTTAAAAGTTAGGATTGCTGGGTGGTGTTATAGCATGACACAAGCTGAGTACCTTCAGTGCAACAATTTATTGCAGCAACTGTAATTTCCCTGTATTTTGATTATCTTGACATTTTCAAATCATAAGAGTTATAAATTTTAAAATGATATGACAGGTATGATAGGCCTTTTTTAATGAAATGTTAAATTGTTTTTCTCCCAAAGGAAAGCTGTATTTTGGGGTTTGTTTTGTTTTTGCTTTTAGAATGCTGCCACAAATTTCTTCTGATAATACAGTTTTTGAGTTACAGCAGAGATTTTTTGTTTCAGTATTCCTGGATAAATATTGACCAAAGATGCCAGCTCTGTCTTTCACCACTGAGATGAATTAATTTGAGCACAATTAACAGCAGTTTTGTGGGTTTATCTACTTATTTATTTATTGTAGTGTCTCATATGACTCAAAAGTTTCTAAGCTGAGCTTAGAACTTTCACAGATCTTTCTTCTGAACATCTCTGGCATTATAGCTAGTCTGAAATTTGGCTAGTGGGGGACAGGTGTCTGCATGTTAAGTATGCTATTTATCCTGCTCCACTCAAATTCCTGTAAATTATAAGCTTTCTAAAGTAATCTATCCTGTATTTGTTGTCAAAGAGGTTGTATCCAGGTACTCTGTTCCTTTTACTGAGTATTCTCATTTCCAGCACCACAGGATATGAATTTTTCCTCCTAAGTTCCATCAGCAGCCCATTACCACTGAGTGCCATAGGTCAGAACAGCCTGGTTCCTCACAGCTTCACCCAAAGCCACATGAAAAGCTTTAAGAGAATTAAATACACAGGAATTGTATGGTTATGGAAAATCATGGAGATCTCATGTCACATGTCATATTGAAAGAAAGACTTTCAATACTTTATTAGCAAGATTCCTCATCTCAGACCTGATCCTCTTCTCCTTGGCAGAGGTTTTACTAATAATTAGAAGCCAGAAGGGCACTGTTGCTCCTGACTGTCCAGCAGCATTAAACTCAATGCTGTTACTTCCACCAAAAAAGACACCTTTTTCAATCCAGCTTTCCCTCTTTCTGAAAATTCAGTCCTTTCCAAAACTGCAAAAATAGTATTTTCCAGAATAACTCAAGCAATAAACTCATGAGATCTGTCCAACCCAAGAACAACATCCAAGTTTTACAAAGAACATGTGTACAAACACTTTCCAGCTATTGTATCTTATCTCTAACAGTTGTGAACCAATGTAAGAGGCAGCCTTATAACTTTGTTGCTTTCAGACAGATTTATTGGCACAAGTAAAAGCAATTAATTAGCAAGACCACACTACAGATCTCCTAACATTCATTCTCTTTTAGAAGCTATTTGTCTAATAATAATAATGGTCTCTCTGTGGAAGAGAGAAAGATATTTGGAGAGCATCAAGCTTACCATCTTTGCAGGTACCATTTGAATTGATTTTTTTCATAATTATTTAATTGCTTAGTACATAGACATAAGAGATTAAAAAAAAACCCCAACACTACTAGATGTCCTGGCAAGTAGTAGCATGACATGAATTTAGATTTGAAGCTCATTCTGATTCTCAGATGGGTATATTTGTGTGAACCAAAGACTCATTCTCTCTGCTAAAATGGCAAATAAAGAAGGTGCAGATGTCAGGTGGAAACCCAGGACTGAGATCTTCAACTATTATTTAGAAGACAATGCTTAGCAAATCTGCACTGAATACCAACTGATAGCTTAACCTAAGATTATTAACACACTGATTTCAGTGCTGAGAGCCACAGAGACCTATTCAGCAAGCACATCTGAAACACTCTTCCTTATGCATCTTTTTCAAGAGATCCCAAGTTAGTCAGGCAGACCTGTAACCCCTCCAGAAAGTTAGTGTACTGAGAAGAGTAGTACTATTACCCATCTATGTAACTCCCTAATGATCTTCTCACTAAAAAAAAAAGTCACACTGCAAAGACTTCCCTGTTTGTGGAACTCATTCTTCCTGCATACATTTACAGTGACCACACTCTTTGTTCAGACACACAGAGAGTTTCTCTCATGATACAGCTGTTTCAGAAAGGAAACAGCAAGACAGGCAAGGAAAACAGACTGCCAATGCTGTCTCTGCAGCAGAGCTGCTCTGAATGAATTCCCTAAAATACTTAACCCACAGAGAAGAGCTCTGTTGGCAACATCATTACCTGAGACCTTTGGAGAAACCAGTGTGATATGACCAAATGGTTATAAACACAAGGAGCGCAAAGTCAGATTGCCTTTGAAGTAATCAGATCATATCACTCTGTACTGTAATACAAACACAATGCCTTAGAGAAATAAAAGAAGAAAAGGATTATTTTTCTTTATTTTTGGTAGATGCTATAGTGTCCTAGTGACAGAACCATATCCCTCAAAACTACAAAATTCATAGTGCTGAAGCCTCTCAAAGCCACTGCAACTACACATTTTAAAGCACAGCAGACAAATACCCTATTTTAAATTCTGTAAGAAGAGGAAGGTGGTTTAGAAATACATCCATTTATGTACTCATTCCTGTTCTTGGCAAAAAATAAAGTTCTACACAGTGAAAAAAAGGATGGTGGGAAATAGAAATATTCTGTTATACACATGAACAACCAGCACAGAAAGTATAAAAATGTGCATTGGGCACCAGCTCAAGTTTATCTGGATTTTTAGGTCTTAATATTACAGCCATAATGCTTCATGCTGACTTTGGATATAAGTGGATGTATCCTCTCCTAAATCTTAGAAGCAGCTTTCAAGATAGTTAGCTCTGTAGTAAGAGCAAGGATATATACCTTTCATACCTTGGTTCTCCAGTCAGACTGAAAAAGCTGTATGAAGGTAGGAAGGCTCATTAGCCCTGCTTAATAAGAAGAAACAAGCACAGAGAGGTGAAACAATTTGCTTACAAGTATACTAGATAAACAGGTGGCAAATGGATCCTCAAACTCCTCAGCCCTGTCCAATATGATGCAGTCTCTATCAACCAACTCATTTCCAAAACCCATGAGAAATAATTGTTTCCAAACTTTTAAAATTTTATAAGCAAAAGAACAGCTTTACCTGCAGCTGGGCAAAACCATTTCATTCAGTTTTCTGCAGAAGAATGTCCCCTTTTGAGATTCATTTTAATTTCATTCATTTGTTCATTCCCCAGATCAAACAACAGACTCAGCACTCCTATGAAGCCACTTTCTTTGTCCCACACTGGCAATAGCTACACAGACAATTCTCTCTCCTTTAGTAAGGAAGGGTGAAATATAGTAGAGCTGTTTATCACAGGTTTAGGATATTATTTGATATATCTCTGTAAACAGCTGCAGTTCCATAGTGTATCTACTTTTATAGCTAACTTCAAAGCAACAGAGTAATAATGGATTTTCTAGGAATAAACAAAGTGGAGACAAGGAAATACAGCTCTGTGCAATGCACACTTCATGAAATGAGGCTGGCAAGAAGAAAAAAAGAAAAAGAGACAAAATCTTAATGTCAAGGTGAAGAGAAGGAACAGAGAGGGTGCATGATTGGAGACCCTGAAATTATCTTGCAAATGAAGGCCAAAGAGGCAGACATACAGACTAGAGGGAGAAAGAAAGTGGTAAGCCTGTCAGTGACAGCGTCGTGGACGGATAAAAAGTAAACAAGCAAAAAAAGGAGACTTTGCTGGTCTTCTCATCAACATTGGCTATATCATGCAATTGGAGAGACAAGAGGTAAAAGTCAGATTGCAGGGATGAGTCACCATTTACACATCAGCAATTTGCACTACATGCAAGAAGAGGGAACAGACCAGACATGCTGTTCAGTGAGTGGCTATGGTTTTGCTGTGAACTGGCAGAATGCTCATGGTACCTGCCACAACTGTAATACCCACTTTCACATCACTTCATTGCTAGTGATCCTGAGTCCCAGAGGCAGAACATGGGAATGGACCTCGTCCATTGGCACAGCAGAAAAGAAATTATGCCTTTTTAGCTGTAAGGCAGCTCTGAAGCACTTGGCAGCCACCTTTTCTTTTTTCTTTTTTTTTTTTAATTTTTTAAATTTTTATTACAGCTGCTCTGGTCAAGGCTTTGGCTAGCTGATCTACCACCCAACATGCTTCTGACTGATGCTGGTAGGTTGGACGAATTTCTGGATCTAGGGAAACATTTTTTCCAGGGCTGCCTGCAGTCCAAAACATGCCTTTCTTCAGCTAAGTCCAAATCATGCCTCTCTTCAGTTAACTAAATCCAAACCATGCCTCTCTTCAGTTAACTAAATCCAAACCATGCTTCTCTTCACTTAACTAAGTCCAAACCATGCTTCTCTTCAGTTAACTAAGTTTGCCACGTGACACTGACTTTCCTTTTGTTACCATTTCCGATTTAACAAATACCTCATTTTCCTACGTTCCTTGAATGGTCTCTAAACCATTCCTGTAGGTACTAAACCTACCTGTCCTAAACTACGTTTTTCACATACAATGTATGCATTACTGGAATTGAGCACTTAGCAAACCACCAATATTAAATATCATTTGCTACTGAAATACATGGATTTGTTATTAATTATATGCTGCTCTTTTCAGAAGAAATGTTCAAGATCTCTTCAAAGTATTTCTTTAACACCAGCTTTTCTCTGACTATGGGAAGTCTCTGCCTAGCTTGAGCTGAAATTCAGACATTTACCATCGGGCATCTGCCTGATGATCCTCGTTTAGCTTTCCTTCCTCCACCCTGCAAGGATGTCACATCAGTTCATCTCTACCAACTGTACCAAAATCTTGTGGCCTATTCTGTCTTTGGAAGATTTCCAGCTCTTGCAGAAAGCAGATTGCAGTGTACCACTAATTGTGGTTAGAAGGAGTAGATAGCTCAAGTAACTGTTATTTATTCATTTGACAGCCTTAAACATACACTTGGAATACCTACAGAGTTTCAACAAAGATTCAGTGATGTCTAAACCTGCACTTAGTTTTTTATCCCTGTAATTTGCAGGTCAGCCTTGTGGCTTCTTTCATTGCAAATAATTAAGGAATTCAAGGTACCATATTTCATTCACGAAAATTTACAATGCTCCAAGCAAACATGCTCTGGGAAAGCTGTGCTGCAAACCATTCCCACTTGTCTCTTCATGTAAATGGCAGGCACATCCCCAGAAATCAGGTACTTTGTTCCTCACTGCTGTGAGCCCTAATGGCTGCTCAGGGCTGTGACCACCCAGGTTTGAATAGCTGCAAGGATGGATGGACAGTCCACAATCTCTTTAGGCAGACAGTGCCAGTTTCAGACATCTTCACTGAAAAAAGTTTTTTTATGTGTCAAATAGCATTTCCTGAATTTCAGCTTGTGCCCATCACCTACTGTCCTTTCACTGGATTACACTGAGAAGTCTGGCTCTGCCTCTACATCCTCCCATCAGATATCTACACAAATGGATAAAATTTCTTGAGCCTTGTCTTCTTTGGGATGGCTTCTTACCCTTGTCTGAAGAAGGCCTCACCTGCTTATTCCTGAACTGGCAGTCTGGCAAACACCCACGACTGCACTGTGAGTGTGACCCAGCAGCTCCCAGCTGGGCCATCACTGGCTCCAAGGCAGAGCTCCACGAATTCCCCCTCCACTCTCACACAAAGTGCAAAACCTGCTGTGGATCCTTGCTGTCCTCCTCTGTAATTCCTATGATGGTTTTGCCACACTTAGTCAGGCAGATTCTGTCTCTTCATAGCTCTATTTGATCCTCAGAGTATATTCCATAGTCATAAAAAGCCAGATCCTTGTTATTGACATCAGCTGTGCAAGTAGTTGGTGACCTATGGGATCTGTCTGCTCCTTCTCTATCCCTCCCCCTAAAGGAGAAAACCACCGAGGACACAGCTCCTCAGCTGTGATCTGTGAAACCATGTAGCCCTACCTGATATGGTCCAGATTTCCTTTGCTGCTCAGATGGAAGTAACTCTTCAAGGACTGTAGGCAATAGAGAACAATGCATTGCAGTGCTGCATTTATAAATTTTTGCAGAAAGTGCAGAAATGTCTAATTCTCATCCCTCTGTCTTTACAACTAACAAAAAAAAGAAAAAACCAAAACCCACCAAAAAAGCAATTCTCAGGGTACTGGTTGCCCATGACTTCTTCCTTGTGGTTTATTGACTCAGAATCAGCTTGTTTTGTGAAAAGGAGGCCAAGAAGGAATCTAATCTCAGTTTACCACTACCCTAAGGAGAGTTGTAAATATGATGGAGACAGATGCTTCTCAATCATGGGTAAATGGCCTCAAGCTGGAGGTTGAAACTGGATGTTAGAAAAAGATTCTTCACTTGCAGAATAGTGTATCCCTGCAAGCTGTTACCTGGGGCAGCTCTCGAATTTCCAGATTTAGAGGTATTTGAGACTCAAGTTTGGGACTTTGAGCAGAAGGCTGGAGTGGGGATGTCCAACAGCCACTTCCAAGGGACGTTTCTACATTCTATGATATGGGCATAGTGGTGTCTGCAAAAGTTTTTGCACAGACTGCTGTTTGTTATTGCCTGTCCCTCATTTAAAGCCTCTCTCCTCTCACCCAGTTTCATATATTTGCAGGAACTCCATTGTCACAGCTCTCTACCTGTTTATCTAATTGCATAAAAGATTGGTAAACAAATCCAAAAGATGTTGAGGGATATATAGGGGAAAAAAGATACAGAAAGGGAGATGCAAACACTCACTCTTGCTTTCTTTCCAAAGAGCAATGACCACAAACTTTTTTGTTTTGTTTTGCTCCCTCAAAGTTATGCCACAGGGCAGATTGCCACAGGCATGTGGGAATTCTTGTCCTTTTCTGTATGTCCTTATCAGAGAGATATGAAGGCACAAGACTAACACTGATCTTTCCAACACTGATCTTTCCAATGTATGGTCCTACCCTCCAGCACACTCCTTTTCCTGAGGCACATGGTGCCAAATCTGCCAGACATAATCCCAGACAAGGACAACTGCTCTGACCTGGTATTTCAATTCCTGTGTTCTGCCTCTCACGTAACATTTATGTCCATGACCTGATTTGCAAATCCAGTTGAAGATACAGGCCAGGACAGAGTAGATGGAACAGCATGTTATGACCTCCAAGTGGTATTTCTTCTAATCCGCGGACTGAGCTCAGAAAACACTTTACAGTGTCAAGCTCTCCAAGATACTAAAGCAGAAATCAAAGTTAGCACATAAAACTGCCAAGTAAAAGATGTTCCGGTGCATCACAGCATTGTCAGCCAGTGAGTTCAGTGGGAAACATCTATCCATGTCGGGAAGTTGTTGAGGAAAGGATCTGGAAGTCTTATTTAATACTTCACACATTTAATTGTTCTTTTCCACGCTTAACAACAAACACAATGCGCACCCACAGAGTGCTTGAACTCACGTCTAAATTCCCAGCCATGACATTCACTGGGTTGAGAACAGATAATTCTGGCTTTCTTGGAAGAGATGAGCTAGTCCATTTTACACTCTCAGACAGGGATGCTGCCCCAGTGGGTAACAAACAGAAGACATACAGGACTCCAAGGAGCCATCTGAGTTCTGACTCCGTCTGTCATAAAATGTGTTTTATTTGTCACCACCTTTCACCAAAAACTCCCCAAACCTTTCACATATCACCAATACCAAAAGTCCTTAGGGTTTCTTGACAGCAACCTCTGTCTTGATAGTAACCCTAAATGAGAAAGAGCTTTTTGATCTTTGTTTTGCTGTTTTACAATGTTGGGTTTTTTTAATGCCTGGAAAGTGACAGCAGCAGCACTGTGAATGTCATCCACATGCTTTGTTTTTTGGAAGAAGTACAGCACTATTTATTAATGATGGTCAAGGCTTGGATACACAGCATCTGCCTGTGGGCTCATTCCAGCAGCTAAATGTGTCTGGAGCTTTCTGATCCACCTTACTCCTTCAAGAAGTCTCATTACACTACATCATTAAACAGGCGGAGCTTTTATGCCTATCTTAAGCAGTGTGAGACTGAGAAGTTAACAGCATTCATTGTTTTGACCTCAGGGGCCCCACTCCAAGAAAAATACTATCTGATGAAGTTTCACCTGGGCTTAGCGTAAGCTCAGAGACTAGGACAGATATAACCACCAACACTGGGCCAAGCAAATTCCAGTTTAAACATTTCTTAATTCTTGAGCAGAGCAATCAGGTCTTCCCTGACAGATAACAACAGTACTTTGTTCATATTCTTTAAGACTCAGGAGCATTAGTCAGCCAAAACCCACTGAGTCATTAGAAAAGCCACCCACTGACTTCCAAATTTTTATTTAGTTTTCAATCGAGAGGCTAAGACCATCCATGGCAGAGATATGCAAGAGAATTTTGTAAAACAGGTTTTCTTCTATAATTGTCTTAGCTTTTCCTATGCTTCTGAGCTCAAGCATCCTCACCCCCCCCCCCCCCTTTCTCTTTTCTTTGTTTTATACTCCTATTTGCACATGGTTTTTTATTCATGAAATTCATTAGGCATTAGTGTACATAGTTTCAAGCAGAGCACACCAAATAAAGCAGGGTGGGGTAAAAAAAAAAAAAAAGAGCAAGAGTGAGCATAATGGACCCACACGGGACAGCTAAAATCCATCTGTAGTTATTATCAGCGATAAAATTTTATAGCATGACGAGTTAAAACCAAAATGTAACTAAACCCAAACAAAACAATGCAGAAGGACCTTGAAAACAAGCAACCATATTAAAAAGATAAAGAGTAGCTGTGAATATATGACTCCTGATAAATACATTTGCCGGAATCAATCATATCAGCTAACACAATCCTACCTGTAATTATGTGGCCTCCTTTGCTACAGGCTCCAGTGGTTCCCTGTTCATTACACTTCTTCTGTTTTAAGCTTGTGCATTTCCCCAATGTGCGTGACTAAATTGTTTCCCAACATTTGTTGGAGCACTAGAGAAACCACTACTACTTCCTATTTTCTCCTTATATATTTTCCCCTAAGTTTTACCTTAAAGTAAACCAGATTCTCATGTTCCTTCATAGTTATTAAATTAGGAAATCAGAGCCAAGCAATATGCACACTTCCATTCCCAGCACATTGTCCCCAGCTGTTTCAACAGCTTTCTTTAGGAAGAACTTACTTCCATTCCTAAATTCAGGGCTGTATTCAGAATAATCTGCTCCCAGTAGCTAATTTAGGTATCATGACTGCTTTTCTCCACTGACAGTACAGACAGCCGGGTCTGGCAGTGCTGGGTTGTAGGTGGCCTGAATCACTGATCACTTTCTCAAATTCAGATGCTAAAGATAGGCTTCTGCAGAAAACCAGACTGAATATGGCCCCACATCTCTGCCAGTTTTTCTCCTATGATTTGTGTTTGCCCAGCTCTGAACCTCTCAAAATTTCATCAAAGATGCTGCAGGAATTGTTCAGCACTTTGGTGCCTGTTTCCTGGAACTTGTACCATAACCATAGCTCTTCTTCATAATTTCTATCCTTCCTCCCCCCTGCCCCCCCCATTAGTACTTCCATTAATTTGCATTATGTAATCCCTACTTGGAAATCATTTGCAAGTCATGTTTATACTCTATTCAACACAATGTACAGACTCCTACTTAGGATAAGACTGGTGTTGCACCAAGTATTACCGACCAAGTATTTCAGGTGCCCTCCGACACAACAAATATGCTCTCTCATTCAAGCTGTGGTCTCCACTTGTCTAAGACCTTTTTTTCCTTTTAGCACCTCTTCAAACTTCTACAGTTTAGTTGAGTCCACTCTAAATTCATCTGCTTTCTATTTACCAGGCTGCACTGCAGTCAAAGCCAACATAGTCAGCTGACTGACATGAGATTTGGTCTGAAATACAAAAAGCTGAGAATTTTAGCGCTTGATACTGTCAGCCTCTGTTCTAAGAAGTAATCCTTATTTACAAAAAGGGTCACCTTTGACTGAGCAGCAACAATGCTGATAAAAATCTGCAGGACTGAACTGTATAAATGTAAATTTTTGCAGGTTATTTAGAGAAAGCAAAACAAGCAGATGAGCAGACCTAGACATCTGTTTTAAAGGCAACTCTGCAAATTGTCTGGAGACTAAAACAGATTATTAGCAGGAAATGGAGTTTTCTTAGTATTGAATCTGATTCTGCCCTACTGAAAATCAATGGAATTTTGACCCAGACTTTCATAGGAAAGTGACTTAACATTTTACACTCCCAAAAACCTTACAGCACCTTAAAATGCAAAGGTACAGTAACTGTGAAGGAAAAAGTTTGTTTCTGATAAACTTACATAAAAGTGTTGATGCTGGAGAAAGAAGGAGAAACAATGGAAGACACAAGTATCAGATTCAAGCAGCATTGTTGAATGCATCATTGGAAACATTCAGCTTTCTATATGATCCACAAAGTATAAAAACCAAGGGAAAGCAAAGAAAATTCAAAAGATTTACATCCACAAGTGTGGTTCCATGCAGAAGTCATGCTCAGAGCACCATCCAACCTAACCTTGAATGTTTTCAGGGATGGGCCTTCTACTGCCTCCCTGGGCAACCCGTTCAATTTTTTCACCACCCTTATTGTAAGAATTTTCTCCTTATAACTATCCTAACTCTCCCTTCTTTTAGTCTAAAACCATTACCCTTGTCCTGTCGCAGCAGGTCTTGCTAAAAATACTGTCCACATCTTTCCTGCAGACCCCCTTTAAGAACTGAAAGGCCTCACTAAGGTCTCCCTTGAACTTCCTCTTCTCCAGGCTTAACAGCTCCAATTCTTTCAGTCTAAGTTCACAGAGATGGTGCTCCAGCCCCTCTGATCATTTTTGTGGCTCTACTCTGGATTTGCTCCAGCAGGTCCATGTCTTTCCTGTGCTGATGATTCCAGAGCTCCAAATGTTCACATGGAAAGAGCCAGTACTTCTGTTAGTGATTCTGTTTTCATTTTAGTGTCTTCAACAAAAATATCAGAATATTTTATCAACATCAATTAAGACTCAGACTGCTTCTGGGACACACATTCTTATTACAGCCATTTTTACAGACTAAAATGACACAGAGTTTGACTCATTAAAGGCCAGAAAATGAGTCAGCAAATAAAAAGAACCCAAAATCCCCAATCATCCATCGTCTGTGATAACCACTGAATAACCTCTCTTTCCTCTGGTATTAGTCAGCCTTGCGAATAAAGTCACTTATCTGAAACATAAAACTATTCCATACTTAATGTTTGCCTTTTTTGTATATTTGTTTTCCACTGTGATTGCCTCCTAACATTTCCCAGCCTCACACACAGACTGATGCACTTAATTTTGACAGACACAAAATCCCTCTTAAATCTGCTGTAGTATTTATACTGGGATGTATAAAAACGGCTTTGTGAAACAGTCTCAAAATAGAAAACAAGATTAAAAATATTTTGCAAATGAAAATTTCTCTAGGCTGTGAAAGAGTATTACAAACCTTTTTCTCTTGCTCCTGATTGCATAAAGGAGCCCCTACAGCAGAATTATTATCTTTAATCTTACGTTCTCTTTTCAGCATGTATTTTATTTTCGTTTCTCTGCTAACAATACCCTGGCCTCTTAGTAGTTCCTGAGTTCACCTCCAAATAAGATATTCCAGGATGAGACTTCTCTGTATTAGATTTGGAAAGGTTTAGAAACAAGTTGGGTGTTCTCTGTGCTAACAAACACTTGGTGGTAAATGCCTTCTCAAAGAGACTATTGCAGCAGCAATTTGGTCAGTGTATAAGCCAGTTTGCTTAACAAGCATGAACCTGCCTGGCTTCCCTGGTATTACTGAAAAATAGAATCACACTCCTAAATGGTTTCATTAAAGGGACACTGTGAGGCGGAATAGGAGATATTGAATGGAAACAGAGTGAATTTTTTTTGTCATGCCAAACCAGTCTGTGGCATCAGACTCAAAGGTTTCACTGAAAAAAATGCCTCTGTCACTTTATTTGGAGATGAACACATTTGCAATGATTCCAAAAGCTGTGCTGCCACTGTGGCTACAGAACACTCATCAGCCATGATCGAGCCAATTTATCAGAAGAACCTAGGATGAGTTATTGTCTGACAATGCCAAGACTTATACTCACTGTGGAAAATCATAATCATCCATTTCTTCCACCGATTCCAGTTGAGTTGCCTCTCCAAATTATTGTGCCACATGAAGCCATGATAGGAATAGAAAGGAGGGCTGCAGGCTCCTCCTTGAAGGAGTGTCACACTGAGCAGCTTGGAAGCTGCTTGGAATTCTGCATTTCAATGAAAACCAGGAAGAAGAGGGCCAGAAGAGTACTGTGTGAGGCAGCTGTCACTATTTTTAACGTACAACGATGCTGGAGCAAGACAAGAAGATAAGGTCTCCTGAAGGAACATCACCTATACAATAATTTAACGTGGATCATGGGCACTAGGGGTTTTCTTGCCTTTTTTTTTGCCTAAAGCCCACATCAGTATTTCTGGAAGACTGAAACATATCTCTAATGTCTTCAGGATGGTAATGGTGTAGTTGAATGAGACTTAGCTGTCTGTGACAAAAAGAGTTGATGATCTGTCCTCAGTTCCTAATTAACCTACATGTGCATTTCCACGTGGGAGAGTTCTTTACTAAGGTACAATACACTTCTTCCTCAGCACTGCTCCACAAAGTGAGTACTATCACAGTATCTTCTATATATATAAGCACTAGTATAACCATTTTCATCAATAGGATTAATCTCCTCAAACTGCAGCCATATAAAAGGCAAGATCCTCTTTAAGTTCATGAAGACAAATATGCTTCCAAAGGTTTCTCCATTTCATCTAATGTGAGAAGTTTTTGTGGGATGGAAAGAATTACCCTGGGACCGCTCATCTCACTTCACTGATGGTGGAGAGAGTGAGCACTTTCAGGCAATTGCAATTAAGGGAGATAAACATCACCTATAGTATACAAGAGAGAATTATGCACAAACTCCTACAGTCACAACTTCACAGTAATTCATTTGGATGCCTTTTTATTGTTACCAATATTTTGAAGGCACATTTCTAATGCCAAATCCACTTTCAGATAGCATGGGCATAAAAACAGTTGAGAAACATGTAGGTGTTGCAAGTGTAGGTGGGGTTTCTGCAATTCATCTTGGTTCACATTCAGTGTAAAGATAAATATCAACGCATAGCCGTACTACTGGAAGTTCTTGCTGCTGATTTATGGCTTACTGGTCATTAAGACAAGTCAATGACGTGAAGTTAGACTTCTGTATAAGCAGTCATGCAAAAATATAATGACAACAAGCAGATACAAACTTTCAATGGCTAGGAAAATTGAAGAGTTTAGCAAATGCATGATGTTACACACAAACCCCCTTAAAAAAAAAAAAAAAAAAAAAAACAGGAAAAAAGAAAGAAACAGAGAGCAAGAAAGAAAAAGACTGGCTTATTTCCCTGAACTCTCAGCCACCTTTCCTTCCAGCTTTCTCTGCATTACAAATCCAACATGTATCTCTGTCAAGCCAGCCTACGCGGTCGCACTGTAAGCTACTGTCCTCCAAGCTGGGGCCTGAAACAAAACTGAGAGACCAATAAATCATGCTACAAAAGGAAATCTCAAAGACCACACAGTGGGCTCTTTTTTCCTTCCTCTTTTGATTTCCTAGTGTTTGTTGTTTTTCTTCTTTGCTTTATGTGATGATTCCAGCAAAGGCATTTGGCAGATCAAAAAAAGCTTATACACAAAGACAGTTAATCCTCATCATCGTTAGCATGACTTGTACTAACCAATTAAATTTAAAATTATTTTCTTCATTAAATGAGCTTGGATTAAATCCTGATATTAGAAGTGACTGAACTTTCAAGAAGTGCATCAATAGGAAAGTTTTCTGATATTAAAGAATTTCAAATATCTATTGATAGAAGCTATTCATTCCACACACTGATTGACCATTCCAGTTACTGGGTAGGGATGGCTTTTCTGTAGGTTCAAGTCTGGTGTTACTTGCAATACTAATAAATTTCTGCAACTTCTTTACATGTTAGTTAATGAATTGACAGAGCTGAATCAAGCCAGTCATTCAGTGTGTCTGCCTACCTAGAGACCAAATTTGATTTTAGGCTGGGCTCTTAGCAACAAGATGAGTGTTTGGAGGTGGATATATTATGGGGGAAAAAAAACATCAAACAAGCTGACAAGTGACTACAGCATAGTCAGGGGTGGAAAGACTGATACTTGGGAGAGGATTTAACTAAGACAGGCAGAAAGTGTTGGCTACACACAAAGCATATTCATTAGAAAAATACTATCATGAAAATAAAACCAAATTGGTATAGTCTACCAAACATTTCACTCCTTTTCTTAAGACATCATGAGCAATGCTAAAAATACATCAGAGAAAAGGCACTCTTGGTACCCAAAGGTTTCTCACTCACTCACTCACTTCCACAGAAATTCCTTCAGTGAAGTCTCTTCACTCTGACAACAACTACATCTCTAGAGGGTTTCAAGACAATAACCATAATGAAGACCAAATTTCTTACCACCATGCAATGCAAAACCACGGCCACCACGGCAAAACCCAAATTTATCTCAGGATGACCATTCAAAACTTTCTGCTATGATTTTGTCTTTTCTTTATGCCCAAATTTGTTGTTGAGAGGCTGCTCAGAGTAGACAGCACCATGTGCTGCCAAATCTTAGATGCAAAATTTAGATGCAGAGTCTACACAATGGAAGTGTAAAGGAGCTGGACTGAAAATCTCAGTAAAAACAACTCAAAAGTGGGTGACATTTGCAGAAAAGCAGTAACTTAACAAATAAATGTTTCTGAGGCAATTTCACATGTCGTTTTCCAGGATCCAAGGGTCTCCGAACCACATCTTATGCAACTGCAGCTGAAAGCTTTTTGTTCAGTGTGAACAGCCCAATTTAGGTCAGATGAGTAGGTTTGCCTCCTGTACCAATACCTGCCAATATTACAGCATAAAAAGAAATTTGGATATTAGGATGGTGGTTTTTTAAAGATGGCACCTGGTTGACTACTGCAAAAACATCAGGACAGTTGTATACACCCATTTTTCATTTAAACTAAATTAGCCTTTTAAATCTAAAAATACCCTAGATTTCCCCCACCTGGCATTTTCTTCTTTGATGCTATTTCTGAGCTGATGCAAATTTTCATGAGAATTCTGTTAACCTTTCAAAAACTAAATACTGGGAGAATTCCTGGCAATGTGCACTTGCAGCCCAGAAGGCCAAGCGTAACCTGGGCTGCATCACAAAAAGCATGACCACTTTGTTCTACTCTGTTCTTGTCAGACCTCACCTGGAATACCACATCTAGCTCTGGGGTTCATAACATAAGAAGGACATAGACCTGTTGGAGCAAGTCCAAAGAAGGGCCATTAAAATGATCAGAAGACTGGACCACTTCTCCTATGAACACAGGCTGAGAGAGTTAAGGTTGTTCAGCCTGGGAAAGAGAAGGCTCCAGAAGACCTTAATGTGCCCTTTCAGGACCTAAAGGTGTCCTACAAGAAAGATGAATGACAAGAAGTAATAGTTTTATATTGGAAGAGAGTATATTCAGATTAGATGTGAACAAGTTCTTCACTGTGAGGGTGGTGAGATACTAGAACAGGTTGCCCAGAGAAGCTGTGGATGCCCCATCCCTGGAAGTGTTCAAGGCCAGGGGCTGGATGGGACTTTGAGCAATCTGGTCTAGTGGAAGATGTCCCTGCCCATGACAGGGGGGCTGGAACCAGATGATCTTTAAGGTCTCTTCCAACCCAAACCATTCTACAAATCTATGAATATATTAAGCAGAACATATAAATTAAACAGATTTTAGAAGAGTTGTAAAAGGCAAGAAGCAAACTTGGAAAAGGATGGAGGGATAACTAAGACTGATACACAACACCAAAATCTGATTTAAGTCCAGCACTCATTGGAAAAGAGTTCAGGATTCAGACCTGCAAATCCTGTTAAGATAACGGTTAACATTAAAACTGTAGTTTCCGTTCCAATTTGGGTGGACACAAGTAAATTTTTAAAATGTTATGCCTGTGCAGTGGTAGATTAGTGCACTTCACCCAAGCACACCTCTAAAAAAAGACATGATCCACAACATGATTTCCCTTTTGCAATGCCAAATCACTGAGCCAGGTGTAAAGCTTTAAGGGTCTGGATTCTCAGCCCTGTGGTTAGACCCCAGAATTAAATTACATCATCTCTTTTTTCATTTTCTTAAACAACTTTAAAAATACCTACTGCCTCAGTGTGCCCTGTTTCATATTGTCACGGATAGAAATTTTTTGTGCGTTATCTGCTTTTTAAGTCCTTCCTTTGAGCTCAAAGGATGGCTGAGGCAGGTCTACAAAATAGGGTTGAACCAGAAAATAATTATTTCCTGCTTCCAGCTGGGATAGAAGAACAGCAATGACAGCCTTTTCCATAGCACTTCACTATCTACCTTTCCATTTGTGGCCTGAATCTGTGTGTAATGCATATGATTTAAAAAGAATCTGCATTCAAAGAGAGATCATTGAAAATCTGGTATCTTTGCCACAAAAATTTTGGAGTATTTCAATAAAATGGAACCCATGAGGTTGAGTCCTGAGGTCTAGCCAGTATTTTCATTGACAATTTAATTTGGGAGTGGGGGAGAACTAAATCTAAAAAAATAAAGGAAAACCGATTCAGCCTGGAAGGTGCTACTGATGATACTGAGCACATGAATTAAAATTTAATGGGATTTTGATAACTCAGACAAAAATCAGTAACATGCTGTTCACTGAGATGAAGACAGAATACTAATCTCAGCAAGAGAGCAAATGTCAATATCTAGTGGTGAAGAAACCCTACCCGAACACCTGGCTTAGAAACCATGGAAGGCTCTCTGCTAGCAGACTGGCTAACTAGTCACAAGTGGCTTGTATAGCAAAATACTTGTGCATCCTTCTGAGCTGTACTAATGTATGAAGGAAAGTTCAGGAGGGCATTGCTCTGCTGCAGGCACCATTGCTGGCAGTTCAGCATGAAAACCAGGTTTGGGTTTGGTCCTCCCTTCGACACTTAGCACAGGTCACTGGGAAAAATGGTCAGAAGATGATAACAAGGGAAGAGGCTTTCACCTTATCAAGACAAAACCAGGAGGGAGCATGTTTGCTGACAACAGAAAATAGAAAATGGGGTGAGTGGGAAGCATGGCAACCAACCACTGTGCTGAAAGGATTTTAAACAAGATGGGATTGGAGACCTCAACAGGGCTCAAACGTTCAATGCAAATCTTGTGTTTATTACATCTTGAACGTCTGTTTCAGGTAGACTGTATTTAAATGTAAGTTCCCAGAGAGACAGAAAATCCCATTTCTCATATAAATTTTTGATGCACTTCCATTATTAAGCCAAATTTTATTCCAAGGAGCTTTGACTCTAAAATTAATCAACATACTTTTGTCGCACTCCAGATGAAGCAAACACAGAATTCCAGGAGCCTAACACAGAAACCAGACTTCTAAAAATAGACTCTGCAGAGCCTGATTTGCTGCAAGTCGAGTGGGTAGGTCACATATCACATCTCTCTCAGCTGATCAGCATCAGTCAGGTGCTGCTTGAAAGGCAGCCCAAGAGGGAAAGCAAATAGATTGATTCAGCACAGAGCTCAGAAACAGGCACTGATACCACAAGAGATAGCAAAAATTCCACAAAATAGACTAATATCTCTGTACATTTGAAAACAGAGTTTGAGGTTGATTCTGCGCCCCCCCCCTTTATTACTCTGCATTCAAATGCTAAAAATAAAACTTGTTAGTTATGAATAGGTGGGAGTTGGATGTCCATCCAAAACAAAATTATACCCTAAAACATCTATCTTGTTCTTCCCAATTTGGGCAAATTAATTCCTGTTAACAGCACAGATATTTCGCATGAGCAAAAATAACAGGAGCTATACCCAGGAACTATTTAATAATGGCCCATGCCCAAGGTCTCCCCTCTGTGCTGAAGGCAAAGCTCAGTAGAAGACCATGGAAGGGGCTTTCTGGATTCAGGGATCTAATATCAAGTCAGCAATGTTCACCACAGCAGCACATAGACACTGTGGCATTAGCTGATGAAGGGATAATTATCTAGGGGAAGAACTGTGGGCTGCAAAAGATGCTTGCAGATAGAGAGTGGTTGTTGCCTGTTCCTCCTGTTTGTGGAGTTACACAGAGCCACTGCTCACACTTGAGAGTCTCATGCTATGGAATTTGTTGAAAACACTTAAAAATGCCATCCCAATCCTCTTTTGCAGTGTCTGTTTCAGAATTTAACACCAACCGGAGATGTATGTAAATAAAGGGCAAGATAACAGTGAGATCATTTTTGTCCCTGAAAGAAAAAGGAATTTAGTCCAAAATTCAATCTTCTCATTAATTATTTGTATCAACAGACATGCTGACACATCAAACAATTTACTTGACTTCTCATATATTACCCTCAGGTGACAGCCTTCAGCTCAGTGCCCAGCAGAACACTTCAAAATTCCCAAAGAGGAGGTCAGATGATGGTTTTCAGGACTTGTTCCCAACGCTATGGGGATGTGGCAGTTCCAAGCACCACCATTCAACCACTGAGCTTCACTCGCTGCTCTCGCATCCCTTCGACTGTGCATTCAAAACCAGCAGAGTCATCCCCTAACTCACTACTTCAGCAATGGAGAGGGGAAAAAGGAAAGTTCTTAACCTTCATATCGAAGGTTTGTTCCACAAATGTTCTTTTGTGACACTGAGAGTAAAAGTGAGAGAAAAACTGTCTAAGGATATTACTTTACTCTTTCATGAGGAACACACAACACCCTCTGTCTGACTCCATTTTGGCTAGACGAGACTAGACTGTCTTCTTCAATGTATGAGACAGTACAGGAGTTAGGTCACATGCCTGGTTCAGTTCCAGCTTCAATCCAAAGTTGTTCTTGACACAAAACCAGAGAAAACTTGGCAGCATCATCTCCTGAGCTTGGGTTCAGTCCCAAGCAAAATTCCAAATGAAACACAAGGTCCCAAATCTGCATGGAGCAAACCAAAGAAAATGCTGGCACCAATGGCAGGGAGACAGCTAGCCAAGTTCTGCTGACATCCACACGGCGCTTCTCTTTCAGTGGCCCACAAAGAACTAAGGCTGCCTTACGCAGGCTATTTGTCCTGAAATTGTTATCTAAAACCAATGTGAGGGATGTCAAGGAAAACAAAACTGATGTCAGTTCTTGTGGCAGATGTGTCCGTGCGACATCATCTACTAGGCCACCACACACTGAGGAGACTGGAGCAAGCCCACAATGGGCAGTGCTGAAATCCCCAACAGCATGAAGTAAAAGGAAAAATTGAAGCATGACTAAATAGTTGATCACATCAAAGGAGGAGGCTGAGTTTTAGCTCATGAGGATAAGAGTGATCAATTCTTATGTTGTCTCTTCTTATGACACAGGATTGAGGGCTAATTGTTCCTGTACATTTTATACATGATTAGGCTAAAATTACTGAAACCATGACATCTTTGCTCAAATGAAGTAGGGTGTTTCTGCACAGTGCAGCTATCCAGAGGTTAAAACAATGCTTCTGATAAGGATGCCAAAATTGCCTCTTCATGCTTTCTGTGATTCAGCCCTCACTTGTGGCTGCCTTACTTCCTGAGACATAAGGCAGTACTGGTACCCACTGAAGTCAAAACAGGCTCTTGCGTGCCTAATTGCCATGAAATCATTGCATGGGTGATGCTGTAGAGATGCTAAATAAGCCTATGACAAGCTTCCTCCCCAAATACATGTGGATTTTCATTGGTCTAAACTAAATGGTGACCAGAGAAGAGAGTCAGACCTCTGTGGACAAGCAGACTGGAAGTGGGCAGACTCAATTGCTCCTTTTTCTTGTTACAGTTATGCCTAACGTTCCACAGCCATTGTTATATACAGCCTCTATATAAATGGCATAGATTTCTTGCTCCTTTTTCCTGTCAGTGGCAATAATTGCAAAAATCCCCAGGGCTTGGGCCTGTTTAGCTCCAATGGGAAACAGAATAGTGGACCCAGTGAAAGTAAAACAAGAGTCAAAAAGAGCAACATATTAATATGAAAACAACTGTAGCACCTTTCCAGTTTCATTAGAATGACTACCCCAATGGCAACCCAGCTCCTCAAAAAAGCATGCAGTAAATTGTTGGGGTTTTATTAAAAATGCCTTTCACCATCCAAAAGAATTGCTCCTGAGCATTGTAGCAACATCACAATACTGCACACTGAGACTCTGCTTGCAGTCATTCCCTATATTCCTTGAGCAGAAGGTTTGGAAAAGCTGATGAGGACTTGGAGCATGAATTTCCCCTGCCAGGCTCATCTCCAGGCCAGGGCAGGAAAACCGTATCTCTGTATCACAATTTGTAACTTCTGTCAGTCTGTGAGTTCAAAGTGAGGGGAGGGGATGGCCTGGGGTAAACTTTTTAACACCCCCTACCTTAAATGCACTTCTGTCTGCCTGACATACAGCAGAGGACTTGCACTATTCCCAAGAGAGGCATGTGAATATAATTTGTCTATGCAGGAGTACCAAGGGAGTATACCCCTCTACCTTCCATTTCTAACCTCTATAAACATTCCTTTGAGAGCTTGGGTAGCAAATGTAAGTTACTTGATATACCTTAAATCAGCTACTGTAAAATTCCAACATTCGTTTTATCTTCAAAAAATACATATTTTTATATATTCTTATATACATCCATCAACGTAAATAAAAGAAGACTATTTTAATTTTAGTCATATAGTGGCAGGCTTAGAGCTAGATCTAACAAACTTTTGCAGCCCAAATGAAATTTGGCTGGTTATGTTTGCAGGACCAAAGACAATTGTGGCATTAAATTTGTTACAGAGGAGAAATGGGAAAAAAACCACTCATGACTGAACAGCAGAAAATGAATGAGAA
The DNA here is from genome assembly GCF_027791375.1 of Indicator indicator. Taxonomy (NCBI): domain Eukaryota; kingdom Metazoa; phylum Chordata; class Aves; order Piciformes; family Indicatoridae; genus Indicator; species Indicator indicator. The sequence goes on from NC_072021.1 coordinate 20,346,528, forward strand.
AGCTGTTTGGACTCTCATGTTCATTTTCTCCTGACTATGCAAGCAAAAGATCCATCAATAAACCTAAAAGATAAAAATTGATAGGATAAGGCAACACACACAGATTCTAATTCAATTAACCTGCAGAACTCTCTGCCAAGAGTTTCAAATTGGGGCTGATTTTCATGTGAATTAATATAGTTTTCACCATATCATCCACTAGATTTGAAATGTCACCATAGTTTATAGCACCAGAGAGTAAACTGATGGTTGTCTTTGATCAAAAAAATGCATGAATGTTCTACCATCATTAAATGGTAATTACCTTATATACATTTTCCCTCTGCTATAAACATTTAGCTTCGGTCATTGCTGGAGCAATACCAATTTGGTCCTGGAAAGATGTTCTAGTATTTACTTTAAACACAGTGACTTGAAAAAGGGGTATGTATACAAAAAAAAAAAAAAAAAAAAAAAGGTATCAGAGGAAAGGTTTCAGCCCAGGAGCTGATGGGCCAGATTTACTACCAGCCTGTGCTGCAGTGGTAACGACCAGGTTGTGCTGCTGCTCTGCACATGCCAAATTTCATTAAGATTCTCCAACAGCTGCTGTCAAAAGAATTATCATGAGAAGCAGAGCACAAAGCTATCAGAAGAGATATTGAAGAAAAATTAGCTTCATGTGAAATACTGCAATTGTTTCTTTAAGCAAGGAAGAGATGGTTTGTTAAATAATAAACTAGGACAACTCCAATAACATAAAAACTGTCAAAGCACCCTTTTTAAAGTTGCTACACAATCTTCTAATTTTGCTTCCATTACTAAACAGTAAAAGATTATGAGATTTTATCATTATCTTGTCTGGACAATATCTAACCAGCATTTGAATACATTAGAAAATGAAAGAATACCGGAAGAAAAAAATTTAATATAATTACTACTATCTGAAAATAGCTTGTGCATAACATTCACTTAATATAGCACAAATAAAGTGAGAAAGAAATCAAGGACGGAGAAATTGTTTCCTATTTAAGACCAGATAGAAACAGCTTGTCCTAACCATCTCTTTGGCACCTACTTCCCTAACCAAATGATCAAAAATAACTGCCAAAAGAAAGGACACATTACTGCCCAACCAGGAGCCTCTGCCTTAATTAAATCAAGGATTATCTGGATTCATCATCTACCAACCATGAGTCAGATGAATCCTTTCTGCAAGTAACTTTTCCTTCACAGAAAGAGAATGAAAGGACAGCAACTAAATGTGTGTCCCATTGCCATGCTGGCTGAAGGCCTGCCTCAGTCAACTGGTCAGTCAGGTCATCTTCAAAACCACAGCGCATGGTCAGGAAATTAACCCTTCTCACCATCCCCTGAAGAAGCCCCAATGCGATGTGCAGCAGCAGCAGCAGCAGCAGCAGCAACTCCCTCACACAATGCCCTCCATGTGTACACAGATAATGTTTTCCAGCAAGCAAGAAGAAGGACAAACCAACCAATTTCAGGCAAAAGCAATGTTCACTCTCCCACCTACTACACCATCACTCCTGCAATGTTAACTCTGGCTCCCATCCAGTCTTGTGGCACCCTCAAGGGTAGAGGAAACCATCTCTGGCCCACTGAGTTCTTCACCTGTGCCAAGTGGTAGGAACATGGTTATTTTTTGTGATTTCTGTCCTATTCCAAATATTGTTGAAATCAACCACTGTCCTGAAAAATTACAGGGCACAGGCATATAGACAGAGAGCATTACAGCCACTAATTTCTTTAGGAAATTGAACTGAAGACCAGCTTCCTGGCTGTTTTGCCTTAACCCCTTCCTTAACCCCCATATGTCTCTAGTACTATGTACAGCAATCCTTACTTATACCCAAGCTAAAGAAACAAGTCCCAGCTTTAGTTACTTCAATCATTGACACAGCAGCAGCTGATAACACAAGTGCACAAAGCACATGCATCTGTTTATTGCTAAGACCACAAATATCACACAGTCATAGAACTGTTTCAGTTGGAAAAGACCTTTGAGATCACTGAGTCCAACCATCACCTAGCAAGTCTGGTGCTAAAACATGTCCCTCAGCACCACATCTGTGCATCTTTTAAACACCTTCAGGGATGGCCTTTTTAATAAAAAAATTCTATCAGCAGAGAAACAAGGCACAGCTTTGAGGAAAAAATTTACTGCACTGGGTTCTTTCTCAAGGCCTTTTACCATTCCTTACAGAGAGGTGTGTGTCCTTTTTTCAACTAGTCTTGACTCTGTTGAGCACAAACTGAAAGGTAGAATAGAATAAAAATTGAACCACCAGCTGGGTCACTGTCTCTGTTTATGGAATTGATATTAGAGGCTACTTTCATTTATTTGACATTGGAAAGGTGCTCTACTCTAGCAAGGCAGAATGACATCCAGAGACAGAGGTTAAGCCTACAGAAATTAGAATGGGAAATAAAAGATTAATGATAGGGGTGGTAAATTTTTTAAGGATTTGAAAAATTCAAAGTAACATTTGACATCCTGAAAATCCTGCAGTCCTGTGTCCATCATTTCCTGGTTGAAGTGTAGAAATTAAGAAGTTAAGTAGTAGCATCTGGGATATTTAGGAACAAGACGACCACAGCAATTGTGTTTCAGACATTTCAACCATCAGATCTGTGCAAGGAAGGCAGTGAAGAGCACCTTAAAGAGAAAGCTATTCTGGTGAAAAACTAGCACCAAGTTCTGCAATGAGATTTCACGTGCAGTTTGTATATTTCCTTGATGTTTCTTGAAAATAGGAGATGGCCAGTTGCAGACCTCCCCGTGCCTCAGCACATGACACCAGTGACCCTACTGAACACACAGTGCCACGGCAGAACTCTGAAAACCTACATGTGGTTTAACATTGTGCTGCTGATATGCTAGGGAAACTGATGGGTCACTCTGTACCTTGGTTTCACCACCCATCAAGTGCAAAGGATGACTCTGATGTCTTCTGTTTAGTACTTCAGGATTTATGGCTGAAAAATATTCTACTAAAGCAAGGTTAGTGCTAGCCCAGGAAAATGTTTCATCAGTTAATTGTAAATCTTCAATAGAAAAGATAACACTGTCATTTTTGTTCTAAAATAACAGGCTCACACCATGGCAGGTATCTGCTTTAGAAATTAAATACCTTACTCAAGTAAAGGAAAAACCTTTGAAACAAGAACAAAACACTTTCTTTTTTTGTCTGTCAAATTCTTTCAGCATTTTTCTTCTATTCCTCTGCTTAAACCCAGAATGTAACAAAAATTCTAAATGATGTATCTTCAATTTATCAATGGGTGCTTCAGATTTTTGTTTGAAAGGTTCCTTACTTGCTACTTCCTGCTCCAAAGAGAACATAAAAGACTTCTGCTGCATTGATAATCTACATGTCAATTGTTAGGAATAAATTTCAGGGAAGGTTAGATGGCACATAACTTACTGGGAACCACTCTGCAGGATTGCAGGCAAGGTTGCAGTAATGTCCTTTCAACAGGACAAATAACATATCCATTCATTGCAAGCCAATCCTGTCATGTTACCTCATTTTAATCATCACTTTTATGATATAATATTCATGTGGAAATTGGGCTAAAAATATCCTCCGCCAAGGTGACTGAAGACATAAAACTGAAAACTTTATTTTGCATATTTTAAGATCAGGTTCTGTCCTGAAATAATGTAGCCTATTAATTGAGTTTCGTGCAGAGAAGAGAGAGAATGAAAGCAAGCAGAGGGAAGGAGGAGATGGTCCAGGACTTATCACCACTCCATCAATGATTAACTAGCTCAGGCTAAAGCTAACACAAGCAGAGCACTGTTATTTAGCACCATTTATTGCACTGAAACAATGAAAATTTGAAAGTCAAATGTTGGGCTTGGATGCTGTACAGATGCTCAGTAGCAAAATACAGGTGACTTGTCCTTCAACTGAGTCCCTGGTGGGGAGGTGGACAGATGTGTCACACACACACTTTCCCAGGACAAGACAGTGTTTTTTTGTGGAGGGGTAGACAAGGGGAGGGGGATTTCTTCTACCTGTAATCTTCACCACACAACAAAAATCAGATGTCTAGGGAGGTGTCATTAGGAAGAATTAAGCTTGCTTGGTCTGCTTCAAAAAGACATATATAAAGGAAAAGGAAAAACACTGACTTCATGTATCAAAACCATGTATAGCCAAAGCATTACAAGGTCTCAGAGCTGTTCCCCCAGATTGTCTTGTTCTCAGCTTGCTCAGTAACAAATCTATTTCGTGTTGTTCAGCCTGCAGCCTCTGCCTGGTGTAACAAAAGATCAGCTGGTGACCTTTCCCCACTGCAGTCCATCCTCAGCCCCACAACAAGGAGCTCAGAGAAACAAGTTGGTGACCATGCCACCAATAGAGGAAGCAGAGCAGGCACACAGGTTGATCTTTTGCTCTCCTATTGGATGTGCCATGCTGACAGTAAGGAAAATTTGTATCTGACAGTTTATTAAACTGATCAAAGTGAAAAGAATCACAGGGCATTGAGGCTGTGATAAGAACAGGGCAATTCTCTAGACCACAACTACGTGCTAAAGAAGTCCCCCTTCTTTTGCCCCCAACCCTTCAACTGAGCACACATAACCTTTTGGCAATCAAACTGATCTGAGGCTGAGCAGGCTCATCTTCCATGCACATAAAGATACATCAATACTATGCAGAACATGACAAGAACTGGCAGTTCCATACCAGTTATGGTTATGTGAAGTTTTGAGATGGTTTACAAAAGGGCATTTTGTCTAGACTAACTGCAGCAGTACTTCTGACTTTTTGCAGCTGAACTGAAACAGATGAGGGGCAATAGTAAGCCTATTAGGACAAAATTGAATATCACATTGCCTACAAAAAATTATAAGAATGATCCTTTTCCACTTTTTTATGCAATAATTCTAGTCTTCTATGTTGCCATAAAAACCTGCAAAGAACACTCTCATTCAAAAAAACCTCCCTGACATTAAGAACTGAACTTTCTCTTTTCAAGGGAAAAAGAGCCCTTGCTTGCTATAGCCATTTTCCTTTTCCATGGGTAAAAAGAAACTATCTGACCATAGCTACAGCGTTGCTACTGAGCCTGAACTTTTCACAAGTGATTACAGGGGATGTTTCTCAGGTATCCCTACTGGAGTTGATACCATTTCCCATCTTTTCCTGGCTGATTGCATGCAGGGTGCTCTCAGCAAGCTTGCAGATGACCCCAAATTGTAGAGTTAGAGCTGTAAAGATGATGGAGAATTTTACAGTTCAGAAGGACACTCAGAAGCTGGAAGAATAGAATGTCAGAATCTGCACAAAGTCCTGCATTCGGGAAAGAACAACCTCAGTACAGTCTGCAGTACAGACAATAACAACATAAAATGGACATATAATGCATATGTAAAGGCTAGAAAAACTGAGAGAGGATGTTCAGAGGGCTCCTCACCACAAATATCCCTGCATAAAGGGAACTTACAGAGAAGACAGGGCCAGATTTCCTCAGAGGTGCACAGCACAAGAGGCAATGATTACAAGCTGCAGCAAAGGAGATTTTGATCAGAGACATGGAAAAAAACCAATCCACACTAGGAGAAAGGGTGGACTCTCCATCACTGGGGATTTTAAAATCTTGCTGAAGGCAGCTCTGAACAATTTGACCTAACTTTGATGTTATGTTTCCTTTTCATAGAGAGTGAGTCTACAGGGCTTTCAGAAGTCCCTTTTAACCAAAACTTTTCTGTGATGCTCAATATCTAGCTCTGTACTCATGCACTTTTCTCTTTTCTTTTTTTTTCGTGATGGCTGTCAGTGGAAAAGACAGGAAAAGAAGTCTGGTTTCATTCATTACTTCTCCAGGAGAGAGAGATAGGGGTGTAACTTCTACCTGGCACAACTGACTGACATCTTTAACCGTCCAGAAATGGAGTAATGGGAGGAAACCCAAAACCTACTGTTCAGTAGAGCAGTACTTTACATGACCTCCCTGTTTCTTCTCATTTTAAAAGAGTGCCTTCAGCTTCTATACAGCCAGGGAACCTCAGTATGACCAAAAGCAGCTGATTTGTTCTCTCACTGTTCCCTGTGTTTCAGTCTGGGGGAACTGAGAAATAAAATAGAGAGCACAACAGCAAGTACATAGAGAATTATAAACCTACTGTTCTTCCAAACAGCAACTACCTCCATTTCCCTGTGTCATGCTTAGATCATTTTGAAAACTAGCACCCTTGCCATGGGTGCTACTGCACCCTGTAAAGTTACTGTGCAGCAACACCACTTTAATAGCCAAATCATTCCTTTTCAAGATGAAAAAATAGAGACTGAAGAACACTGAATCAGTCTGATCGTGAAGGACTGCACTCTGTGGAAGGGACCCATGCTGGAGCAGTTCACAAAGAATTGTAGACCACAGAAAGCACTCACATTGTAGAAGTTTGTGGATTGTCTCCCATGGGAGAGACCCTACACTAGAGCAGGGAAAAAAGCATGAGGAGCGGAGCCCTACCCCGAGGAGGAAGTGGCAGAACCAATGTATGAAGAATTGATTGCAACCTCCATTCCCCATCCCCCTGTGCTGCTGGGTGAGAAGAGGGAGAGAAAATCAAGAACAAAGTTAAGCCCAAGAAGAAGGGAGGTGTGGGGGGAAGGAGTTTTCATGATTTGGCACTACTTCCCATTACTCTACTCTGATTTGATTTGCAATACATTAAATTATTTTTTCCCAAAGCTGAGTCTGTTTTGCTTGTATTGGTAATTCCTGAGTGATCTCTACCTGTCCTTGTCTCACCCACAAGCATTTCCATGTATTTTCTGTCCCTTGTCCATCTGAGGAGGGGGAGTGATAAAGCAGTTTTGGTGGGCACCTGGCACCCAGCCAGGGTCAACCCACGACACCTAAGCAATGGTGACAGATTCCAGAACACATGGTTAGAGACAGAAGGCTTTATGAAGACAACACATAGACACAAACCTGATCACAAATACAAAGCAGTTTGGTAGTTTCCTTGAGGTAATACAGATAATAACTTTACTACAGGCAGGGAAACAATGACTAACTATGCTACAAGTAGGACTTCCCATAAAGTACTTTTAAGTGTTAAGTAATTAAACAACTGAATGCTTTGGTAAGTCAACAATCTTCTGACAAAGAGGTTCACTCTAAAAGCAGTAGAGCATGAAAAGGAAACATATTTTCAGTGTTTTGCCTCAGTAATACTCATGTCTTAACAACTTCAACAAAAGTGTAACACGTAATCTACACATAGCAAAACTATAAAGTTTTCCCAAATCTAAACTACATGGAGTTAAACTACCTTTATTTTATGGTTTTATTTTGGGCTTTGAGAAGCTCCTGAGGCATTAAGATGATCTGTGAAATACAAATTCAGAAAAGAAGTTAAAGACAAACCAACTAAACAACCCCCAACAAAACAATACCGCACCGCCCCCCACACTCAAAAAACCAAACCAAACCAAAAAACACCACCAAACAAAAAAAACCCCAAAACCTTGAAATTAAGTAAGTAACTGAATTAAGAGCTGGCTATTTCTTTGCAATACTTTTCATACTGGGATCATGGAACAGGTTTCATTTTTATGAAGGGTAGGTCCTTAGCAAATAGGCATACCTAAACTGTGCTTTTTTATAAAAATGTAGCCAGTGGAATTTACACATAATATATGACACTATAAAGCACCTAAATACACAGGTCTTCCACACAGGGATCTCTAGTAAAAAGCTCCTAAGAAGGCAGTCTGAAAACAGTAATAGGGAAACCAACGCAATTTCTTCAGAGCACCTGAATAGTGCCCCAAGGAATGCTATTGCTATATAGGTTGCAGAAAATTGAAAGAAAAATCACAGTATAAAAATGAAATGAAAAGTTTATGGTTTTCTTATTGCATGCACACATCTATCATAACTCCTTTACTGATTTTAACTGGTGAATCAGAGAAGTGTCATTGTTCTATTGATTAATCTCCTTGGATCAGCAAAACAGCTTTAGTTCCATTATTCACTTTTTTTGTTAAGTGATTGATTAGTTGGGGTATTGTATTCCTCTCCCCCTTTTAATTAAGATGTCCAGGGATGCAAAGCTTTCATTCAAATCAGAGAAATTCTTTGCTGCCTGCCCTGAAGCCAGAGGATGGCCTCCTCTAAAACTGTGAGACTAAAATTAGACATGCCTCTCAACAATTGATGCTGTAGCACTAATAATGTCTTTAAATTGCTGGGGTGAACTGAAACAATTGAAAAAAGAGCAAAAGCATGGATGCAATTCCTTCTCCTGCACTCATACACAAAGAAGTGTGGTGGCTTTCATTTAAATGGAAAGATTACCAACACCATGGAACGAGTATTTGTTACTAAGCAGAAAGGACTTGTGAAGGTAAGCCAGCCACCGTCAGTCTTGAAATTCCAGCTGACCATAGCTACCCATGCAGTCCTTGTTTCAGTTAGAAGGAGCCATCCTCTTGCTAACAGGAGCAGACAGGCAAGTTTATCTCAAAGCTATAAAAAGTAATGACATTTTAAGAAAACTGAGGCCTACTAATTCTTCCACAAGCTAAAAGAGGCCTTTGAAGCACGCCCCAAAATTAGACACAGTAGGCACAACTCTGGGCCCCTACAACATGTCCAGAATATTAAGAAAAATACCCTACAATCTTAACATGGGAGCAATTTCTAGCCATATAGGGGAAAACTGGCAATGCTGGGTGTGCTGGTTTGGGGCCAGACACAGATCCTCTCTTGCCCCGAAAGGGACAAAAGAATGAGACTCACACAAATGGATTGGAGAGTGATGGAAAGTTTAAATGGAAAAGCAATTGGTGAAGCTACAGAGAACTACAAACTACAAAGCATAGTGACAAAGAGTATCCCAAAGCGTACAGAGCCCGTTACATAATTCCCAAAGCTTCCCAATCCTTCCCTTCTTCCCACCTGAGGGTAAACCCAAACCCCCCAGGGCTCTTTCTTCCCCCTCCCGCTGCTAGGCAAGTCTCAGGCTGGCCAGGTCTGAGACTGCCCCCCCTCCATCCTCCTCCTGGCATTAGGCCTAGACAGGCCTAAGAGGCCTTGAGGATACTCCCCCGGCATTACCCGATAAGAGAGGACATGTCCCGTGGGAGCAGAGAGGGAAGAAAGAGGAAGAGAATGACTTTGCAGATGGCTTTATAGGGTGCAGGATTTATGGGTAGAAATACGTCATTTCCTGTGTCCACCCCTGTGGGTGGGCACCCAGGACACCAGAGGTGTATCTCATGCGGCAGTGGCAGGGGGCACCCAGCCTAAACTGCCACACTGGGTTCAAAGGGAGGGTGGGGAGAGAGGAAAACCTCCTGTTCCTGAAATTTTAGAAAGTAAATTTTTCTTTTCTGTATTTCCTGCAGAATTAGCTCTTCAAAGGCCATCTTCTTGCCCTCTGGGTGCCCTTTGCTCTGTGACATTTCATTGCCTGCCCTGAAGTCAGTCTTTCTAATATCTTGTTAAACGGGAAGGGAAACGTGCAACGAGCAAAGCACTCCAAAATGGAGGCACTTCTGCTTCCGTAAATACTTCGAGGATATATAAACCGTAAAAAAGGTTCTCTTATTTCCAAAGGCCAAACATATTTATAGAGTGCCTTCTACCAGTGTGTTGGGAAACTGCTTCCTATGCAATAAAGAAAATTGAACAACTGAGGATTTCACTGACTGCTGCATGTATTGTCAAAGATAATATCATTACTAATAAAAATAACATACTCTAAATCAGGATTCCAGAATGCAGTAGAAGAGACTCTTCACTCAAGCATTAAATTAGATGCTTGGCTGGAGACATATTTTAGTATCACTATGAAATAATATGCTAATTCATCCACCTATATTGAATGAATAAAAATTATTTTTTCAAAAACAAATAGATGTTCTTTGTTATCTTCACTTTTCCTGCAGTGAGAAATTGGATATACTTTTTCTCATCTATCAATGATTCCTTTGGTCCCTCCCCTTCCATGGGACACAGCAAACTTGAGAATCTCTTTTGTCTACAAAATTTATGCTGCAAAAGACACCAAATTAATTGCACTCAGTTAGACTGCATTTCTCATGTATCTTGTATCTTCTTTTCAAGAAGACTCTGGCTAAGATTAGCAGCCAAGCAGAACACTCCCTACTGTCTTAAAGGCACTTCAAGGGTAAAAAATTCAGGCTTTAACATTGGAACACTGCTGTTGTCAGAAAGTTTATTTAAAAAATAAATCATGGGGAAAAACCATAACACAAAACTACAAGGTGTTTAACACACAGGATTTGTAATTCCCCACTTTCATCTTGTTTTGATCTGTTCAGTAGCAGCAAGTGCCCTATGTGGTCCCTTCTGCTCAACTGTGCTTGACAGGAAGACTGTCAAGTTAAAAATTACTATTTTAAAAAAGATAACTTACAAAATAATTAATTCCCACAAATCACTGGGACAGCCACAGAAGAGAAGCAAGAAAAGAAAGCAGGAGAATTTACCACCCTGTGCATTCGTAAAATGGATACTTTGAAACAGCAGGACAGTAAATTTCTCCAGTTTCTCCAGTTGTGTTGCTCTGTAGCACAAGAGCATCAGGCTTGTAAAGTAAACCAGAGTTATGAACCCCAAGACCTCTGCAGTTCACCTCCCAGCACATCTCATCTGGCAATGATGGCTCCTCTAATCCAAACCACATCAGCCTAAAGGCAATGTGGCACACCAGGGAATTCCCACCCATCACACTGATAGTCTCTACAAACCTGTACTCCCCATGAAATTGCAAAAGGTGTGGCTGAGGTGAGACATTACTGATAGAAAAAGCTCATCATTTTCTTCCCCTGCTTGCTGCAGAGAGGGTTGAACTACATGACCTTTGGAGGGCTCTTCCAACCCAGACCATTCTGTGATTCTGTGGTTCCTTGTGTTCCTATGCACCTGGTGAACATTCAGTGAAGTCTTGACTCACTAGAAATTTTACTGGTAAGCTTTTGTCTTCAAATGACATTTCTTTCCCCTTTTATGGTTATGTCTGTCAACGAAAGCTTTATATTTCACCTAATGCCTTCAATACTTGGACATTAACAATTTAAGCTCCAGTTCCCAACCTTTTAATCAATGTAAAATAAACTTCTCAAAGATTGTTTCAGTCTCCTCTAAATCAGCATTGGAATATGAGCATCCAGCATCCAACTGTCCACGGTAACTCATTAAATTAGTATAGTATAGTATACTATACTATAGGTATAGTCATCATCACCAGAGTGATAGTATACTATACTATAGGTATAGTCATCATCACCAGAAAAGTCACTAGGTTATTTGATTAGTATTACTTTATTTATTAGTTACTGCTTGAGTGTTTGTGAATGTAGTTGAGAACATCTTATTGAAAGACACTGAAATCTATTATATATTATTCCCTTGATCAACATGCTAATCTTATGTATCACAACGTCTTTATGTTAAAATTGTCACTGAACACTTTGAAACTAAAATCTCCTTTAGCTTTTAAGTTACAACTCCCTGCATCTATGCAATTTTATACATAACTTCAGTAGTTTGAACTTCAGCTGCAGATTTTAGGGTTTTCAATGAATGACCTGACATGCAATTAATAAAATCTACTTTTACTGTTATCCTTGTTTCACACACATACTGTATTTAAATCACTTTTGTACTGGTACTCTCACATACATTCCTTCAGTATCTTGAACAACCAAGACATGAATTGTAGTCCTTTTTTGTTTGTCTGGACCAGGAGGTCCTATCCTATCCATGGACTAAACCTATTCTGTCAGGCTTCTTTTATTTGCACCCTTTTCACAAGCCTGGATTTGTTTAAAATGAAAACAACGACATCGATTTTAAAAAAGAAATGTCTGTTGTACTTAGCTTCCAATGTACAAAAGAAACACAAAGAAAGTGCATTTCCCTTGTAATGCTGGGGGACTACCAGAAACCACTCACAGCATGTGCAGATTGTACATCTCCACATTTCATATCTTTAAAGCCCCCATCTGGACAGTTTATTTTATCTTCATTTTTAGTGCAGTATAAAACCCTGTAAAAAAGCAATCCCCAGAACAGGGACCATGAGGAAGCAAGAAAAACCACCAGTGGATAACAAGACTTATTGTTTAGACTATGGAGAAAGGACAGAAATGGAAAATCATAAAAGTGATCCATGAGTTTAAGTCTCTAAAATCCAACATATTCCTACAGGAAATCAAGCATTCTTCTCATGCAATGCATTTCAATATGTGTAATATCATTCTGAAAAAGCATTTGCTATGCTATTAAGAAACCTCAAGTGATTTTTTTGGGTCCAGTTGCACGTCACTTCTATTCATCATACACATCTTGGAAATACAAACAAAGCCTATCCAATTTTTCAAAGTATCAGTTTTACTTTTGTAATCCTCCCCATCAAACACACATGACTGCCACACAAATACACAGCAATGGGTCATGAGGCCTGAAAAGTTAAGCCAGAGTTTTCAAAAAGCTCTCACTGACATATGTTCCCTCCTCTCTCCAAAGGACCAATCCTCTACCAATCCTCAAACTGGACATCTGGCAATAAAGGCATACCTAAAGACAGAAAAATTCTGAATAGTTTTTATTACTTGTGACCCCCAGCTAAACTTTTAATGTATTAAGGGAAATCCAACACACTGGAGCAACTAACTGTACAAGAAAAATAGACTCCTATGATTTGCTACAAAAAAATTTGCCTTTCTTACCCCCAAATGGTATCCACTATTTAAAAATACTATATCTAAAGACAGCGAGGTCAATGTCTTTTAGCTGTATAGAGAAACTACTACATCTTTTAAAAATGGAACAGAATTCTGATTAGTAAGGAAAAGACAAAGGTCTAAAACCTCTGCCCTAATGCCAGCTACTGAGGCATGGTGATGAAGAACTGGTCTCTGAGCATCTTGAGACAGATCACCTTGCACAAAGTCCATCATTTGGAAATGTGCACCCATCAAACCTCCAGCACTGTGGAGCAGTGAGTACTGTTTCCTTCAAAGTTGCCTTTGAAATGCATCTTCCTATATGCAGAAAAAAAGCAGAAATATCATTAGCTCTCTACAACTCAGTGTCTCTCAGTATAAAAAAATTACTGTTCTAGGACTTTTAACAATAGTCGCAGCATTTTTAATTATAGAGGCTTGTGGCCATTTGCCCAAGTAACGCCCACACAGGACAACCCTGGAGAACTTCAGAAGACAAAACCACGTTCCAAACTCGTAAGCCAGGACCATAGGTCTAAAATCAAAACGTGGAATGAAAGGGCTAGGTGGAACCTGCCACTGGAAAGGTCCACCACAACACACAACTATAAAATCAAGAATTCATGCCTAAACTGAAAAGAAGGAGTCTCTGAAGCTGATGCAACCCAGAGACGTTACCTGGCCTGAGATATAGTAAAGCTCTCAAAGTGTCCTCTTTAACACCCTTGTACATCCTTCAAGGTGAAGACTACCTGGACAGTGACAGAAGAGAAGCAACATACAGAATGCCAGATGAGCTCCTGAATGGGTAGACTTGTTATACAAAGAGAGGCTTGCTGCTCTCCTGTTCTATTAGAAGGCCCAGAGTGAGAAGAGGAGTTCTTTAGCTGTGACATCTTCCAGTCAGCCAGAAGACAGAGAGTCAGATCTATGTATCTGCACAGCTCAATGATATTACCACGCAGTGAGATCAAGGACTTTTTTTCCATCAAGTTGACTATGATGTGAGAAGCTCAAGTTGCCTGCCTAGAGCTGAAAGCAGAAAACAGACTGGATAGAACACAGAGGCCAGTTTGCCCACAGAGAGAATGCAGCCTTGCAGAAAGAAAAGTTGGAGAACCAATGACTTGCCCTACTGCCTTGGAAGCATCAGCACATGAAAGCCCTTTGGCTGAGACCATAAAAGTAAATAAGAACTAAAAGCTCATTGCCCACCTCGTTTCCTCACTGGGACATCTTTTTTCCACAGGCACGGTATCTGAAGATTATTTTTGTCTTACTACTGAAAGCTTCTACCTCTTCAGCAGCCTGGATGCAAACTGGCAAGCAGACCACGGCTGAGCTGGAGATGCAGACTCCTGACATTATGGATTATTAGGTTTCCTCCTGTTTGCTTTCCATCTCAGCACTTTGTAACACTACCAATTAAAGGCTAGATTTATAACGGGTGCGTTTTTGTAAAAAGAAACTTACTCAACACTTTTCACTTGCAATGTGATTATTTTTTTCTTCCTTAAAGTGTCCTAAAGGTGTTTTACAAAATTAAAAATTAGAGATAGCTCTAAGAAAGGAGAAAAATATTGAAGCCTATTCTAAGCAGCACAGCATCAACCACCAATTAGTGTAAAAAAACCTATTTACTTAGTATGTCAAGGCTAATTGTGGCAGCCCACTCAACACTTCCAAATAAATAATTAACAGCTGAATTTAGGAGCATGAGGTAATCAAACCATCTTCTGATTATGAAATATTTAAAAAATGTATTGGTTTTAGTTCAAAAGAGAGGAGCCTCTGCATAAAGAACATGTTATTTCTAGAACATGCTATTTCCAAGAACGAATGTGTATGTATGTAACAGGAGAAAGAGGGAAAAGTTGGAGAAAGAAAAATTAATTATTTACTTTTACTCCTAATTTATAGAAATTTAGACAGAGAGTTTATACAAGTACTCTACTTTTCTCCTCTTGATGGTAACAAAGATAGGGGCCTAAGAGAAAAGTGAGAGAGCAAGCCCGAGTCTGTTACTACTCTGATACGCACCTGATTGCATAAATGAAGCTTTAAAACAGTCCCTGTGTAGGAAATATTTTGCACTGTGAAAAGTTAACAATCAATTTAATTCTCACAGCATCTATTTTCTCCTGTGGAGTAACACACAGCCTACTCTCATTCTCAAACTGGTTTATAGTTTTGGATCAACAGACCAATTGGTTACTCCAGAAATTTTTATTTTGTTTTTAAAGTAAATGTTATTTTGACATGCAAAGAAGGAAAATATAGCCTTATACTACAGATGATGACGGAAATCACGTTCTCAAAATCCCAAAGTCACTGCTTGGCATAGTAACAGCATCAAATTCTGAATTCCATCACCCATCTGGATTACCAATCTTCCTTGTAACTCACATTAAAAAAGAAAAAAAAAAAGGCAGGACAGATTCATGAGGTACTGCTGATGTAGCTCGTGGTTAGAAGATGATTTATAAAGTATACAAAATCTTTAGGCATACAGCTCTGCAAGATCCCATGAGGTTTTTAAGTAATGACAGATCTGAGAGTGGCTGTTGAAACACTGAACTTTGTGGCTTCACTCACAACATCTCTAAAACTCCAGCTGCGTTTTACCATCCTTGCTAGCACTGGTAAGCCTTTGTCTGCTCCAAATATCAGCTATGTATCTGAAAGACTCATCTTCTCTCTTCACTCTGGCAGCAAGCTATGGTTAGCATACTGCACATTTTTCATTACATTGCAGAGATTGTTCCAACTTTCTACATATGTTTGTTCCAGATTTTGTACAGGTTCTCATTAAAGGCACCCAGACCTATTTGTATTGGGATAATAACAAGAGGCAAATACAGCACAGAGCCTGCCTTCTTCTCTGCGGTAATGTCCCCATTCTCCCACTCATGTACTGGAGTCAAAAGTTTGTTTAAAGTGCATTTTCAATTCTTCTGGATAATGCAGGTGTCCCAGAAAGCACTGAGTTAACCATCTGCCTTCTGCACAGGCTGATTGAGAAGAAATGTAGTTCTTACATGGTTCCTAACTGCACTGTTCTGAAATAGAAAATCCTCAGAAAAATAAGTAATGTCCTAATTTGAAGAATAAATTCCATTAGGGGCAGCTGCAAAAAGAGGTTAGTTCTCACTAACTTTGATTGAGTAACTGAAAGGATACCTGACTTATTTTTAACATTCATTCTTCTGTGTTTTATTTTTTTCCCCCATAGAAACTGTTGTCATTAACAGGTTAGTATGTTACCTCTTCAAGACTGCCAAAACCTGTGTCTCTCCAAATCTTTTCTTTAATTTCCTTATGCAATTTCTTGGGAAGGTGCATTCAGCATTACACTCTAAACACTTTTAACAGATCAGTGCCAAGCAATGACCCATTATTTCCTAAACTCCCAGTTTAATCAGACGTTTTTATTGTAGTAGAATACAGAACTGAAATAACCTGATTTTCACTGTAAGACTCTTTTTAGGGCTCTGAAATACTTTGCAGGTTGGTTTCTTTCAATCATCACCAGCATCATGTTAAAAAATGCACCCCCGCCCAAACCCTTTTAAGCAATGCACCCCCACCCAAACCCTTTTATGCAATACTCTTGGCGTAGAAGACCAAGCATATGGAACAGGCTACTCATCTGGGGGGTTGTCTTTGTGCCAGCACATGATGCAGGCAAGAGACAAGATCTTGCTTTTTATTTTTTCCAACAAGGAATTCATAACTGATCCTCTTCACACGTCAGTATTTGCAGAGCTGCTCTTACTCTGTAAAAGTGAATCCTTGGTATTTTATGGATAAAAACATATTTTATGTATGAAAAATAAAAACCTACAGCAACAGCATATCAGTGGGTCAAGTTTACCTGAAACTTAGAGTTACATTGAGTATTTCCTAACCTGCCTCCCAAAAAGAATTAATCAATTTTTAAATACACATTAGGCACAGAAATTCTTTACATCGAAAGGTCTGTAAGAAAGCTCATCTCAAAAAGATCATAAATAGAATGATGTTATTTGGCTAATCCTGTTTAAGTATCTGAGTCCCACTGCAAGTGGGACTCAATTAAGTGACATTACTGCTGCCGAGTTGTGGTTACTGTCAACCTGCCTCGGAGAAAAAGTACCAAAAAAACCCAAATGTCAGTTTCAAAAAGAGCCTTGTGAAGAAAATACTGTACAGAAATAACATTACATTAATTTCTTAGGAAGCACAGACATAATAATAAAAAATGAGGAGAGAGAATCTGTTAAGGGCAACACAGACCTCTCAGAGAGCTGGATTCATTCAAAGAATCATCACTGTGATGCATACACAAACAAATCCATAGATCTGTACTTCTTTAAATAACAAAGATTATTCTTTAAGACTGTAAGACCTGCCATGAAAATCAGTAGTTTTTAAACTGATGTAACAGAGTTATGATACAGATCCACATAATCATGAGTGACATGAAGTAGGTGCGCAGGGAGTGACTGCTCACAGCCTCATCCATCAGAAGCTGCAGGGGAAGTTAAAGAAAAATAGCAGGTTGCAAACAAAGAAAGGATATGCCTCACCATACCATCCACAGTTAAAACTTTAAAGTCTCTTGCCAAGACAAGTTATCAACATAAAAGGTTTCCTTGGGTTAAAAAAAAAAAAAAAAGTGGATGGACAAAAGGATTGAAAGAGAGAGTCAAGATCTGTGAAACGCAGCACCTCCTCTTAGGTGAGCCATAAACAGCTGTGTCAATCCCTCTGAATTGCTGTGCTCATTTTATTCTTATACCATTCCCTAGCATCTATCACTAGGTGCTGTCAGAGGCAGGATCCTGGGCCAAATGAGTGTTTAATCTAATCCTGAAAGGCCTTTTCTATGTTCTTGCATGTGAAGAGTCATAGGAAACGAGCAACTTTTCTTTCCAGTGCCATGTTGCATTAACAAATTGTGAAAAGCATAAACAGGCAACAAGCAGAAAGACACAATTTACTTTTCTATTTGCCATTGGTAAGATTAACTCTACCACCAGAATGTGGTTCTGGTGTCCCTTTTTCGAGGGAATGCAGAACAGGAAGGCAGAAAAATGAAAAAGAAAGAAAAACAACACCTGAAGGTTAGAGAAAATATTTTTCAAGCTTAATCTGTTCAGTTTATCAAAAAGGTTGAAAAAACCTGGTTGCTTAATATGGAGAGAAAATAGCAATAACTTAGTGAGAAATACATTACTAAAAGTAGCATCTGGAAGCTGGAGCGAGCGTTCGAATCAGAAAGGGAACAGAGGGATTACACCTATCTTGACCTCTTTGTATAGGAAGATGGATGCCTTTCTATGGTCAAACTCAAGTTATTGAGCACAATGGCCAGGAGCTAATAAGCTCCCAGAACATTGGGAAGATCACACTGAATGGTATCTCTTCACTGAAGATGCTTCTAAATCCCATGGACTCGAGGATATCCATTTGCAGTGGTTAGTAGGAGAGAAGGGAAAGACAGCAGTGAGCTGGGGCTTTCTCTGGGATAAAAGAGAGAAAGACTGTTGTCAAAACTGGGGGAAAGATCTGACAAAAATGAGCATCTTGCAGCTGTGTTGGACAAAGCTGGAAAGCCTCTATGGGAGGATGAGAAATGAAACGTGTGAAGGGTGAATGCAAATAACTCTAATTAAAGCAGTTGCTGAAGCGACCCAAGCAGGGAATGATGAGAGTGGCTTTAGCTGAGGCAGTTTGGGCAAGCCAGGAACATGGGGAACTAGTCCCTTGCCTGAGATAGAGATTCAGTCTCTGTTTGCTGCTAAAGGCAGAAGCTGAAAAAAAGTTTGTGGCTCTTGAAAGCAGAGCATGTGCCTGAAGGCATTGCTGCTGCCCCTGCTAAGTGAAACTCAAATTACATCCTCTTATTGTATTATTGTGTTCTGTTTCCTATATTGGTTTAAGTCATTTTATATAAATATACCCAGTGGGTCTCCCAGCAGGCTGGCCTGTGGACTAAGAGATTTCACTAAACTGTTTCTTTTCTTTTCCACATATTATCAAATTGCATGAAGTTAGAGTTCCCCATGCAATTCTGAAGAATTTCTGTCAACAGCACAGCAGTGGGCAGGGGTGAACTGGAAAATGCACAAGTCCTACTTCAATTTTCTTCCTTGGCAATGATTGGTACCCAAGAACAGGGAAAGAGAGGACCTTGCTGAAGCTTTGTTGTGTGAACTGGAGATTGTCACATTCTATATCCCAGTCCTTCTCACTGCTCAGTTCTCTAGTCTGCACTTCATCAATTTGTCTATGAAAATGTTATGTGAAACAGCGTTGAAAACTGTTCTAAAACCCAGACTTGTGAACCTACTGTTTTTCTTACCTCCTCAGTACCCTAAACTCCACCACCCCATGGTCACTGCAGCCAAGGGTTCCCCTGACTTTCACATCCCTGGTTGGTTGTTCCTTGTTTAAAGTGTCACGTCCAGGCAGATCGTGTCCCCTCCCCAGAATTGCAATCACCTTTTCCTGGAAGATGTCATCAATGAACTCCAAGGGCCTGCTAGAATTGCTCGTGCCTTGCCCTGTTGTCCCTCCAGCAATTTTTAGGGTGGTTAAGGTCCCCCATGAGGACTAGTGCCTGTCCATGTGAGACTTCTTCCAGTCATACAAAAATCTCATCTGTTTCTCCCTAAACAGGCAGTGTGTAGGAGGACACCCAGCACAGAGTTATCTGCATTGGTTTGCCCTCTGAACTTGATCCATCAGCTCCCAGCTGGCTCATCATCAGTTTATGTTTACATCCTTCTGTCTAAACATTTTGCTCTACTTATGGGTTTGTTTAATGTTTGGTATTAAAAGAAGAGTGACAAAGTGCTCTGGTTTATCTTCCCTGTTCAGCAACACTCTGATGCTTCCTAACTGTACTTCCAGAGACCCTGCTTAACCTATGTCAGATTCAAATGGAAAATAAAAATAGAAAAAGATGAATTAAGAAAATGACAACAAAATACTTAGTAAGCAGTCACAGCTGGAAATGTTTGTTGACCATCAATATTTTGGAGTTTCTCTCATCCTACTAAAGTTCCTTCTGTTCTCCCTGGGCCATTCAGTGTGAAAGCAGAACATTTCAGATTTGCATTTCTGTAGCCAAAAGCATGCTTATGAACTTCTTTATTTTCCTTCTCTTTCAGAAATTCTGCAAATAAAGTGTAGTTTTAACAGTCTGCATGAAAACACAGCAGTGACTAAGATCCATTACACTCCATTTCAAGCCCAGACACCTAGAGAATTAGCTAAATGTGCACAATTTAACTCCTACGTAAATGAAGACTATGGTTAGCTCTGTTGAAGTCAATGCAGTTAAGTTGGCGTAAGGTAAGATAAACTGGAGTAAAGTCTAAAGCATTCATTTTGAAAAGCAGGAAATATATAAAATAGAAATAAACAGACCACAAAGCTTTCTGCTAGAGAGCACTAACAACCACCTACATGAAGAAAGTAGAGTAGGTGTGTGTTGGTTATTATTGATATAATTAGGATTTGGTTTAAAAGACTACATTTTTATATATGAAAAGTTACATATTAAAAATACTTCTCAGCATGTTATGCAATTTTAATTATATACTTGAAAATTAAGCTTGTGTATCTGATATTTTTCTTGTAGATAAAGCTCACAGGACACAGAAGTTGAATACTACAGGATTTATTGTTGTCTTTAAAGCTATAATTTCAATATTTGATACTTTAAAAGCTGCAGAAAGACCAGAGTTTTATCTGAAACAAGAGACTGCTGGACATTGATTACCTTTTGTAAGGTGTTTTCACCTAAACAAGGTAAACTGAACAAAATGAGGCATCTCTTTCTCAGATATGAGTGTACACGAAAAAGGGTAGGAAGAGCTCTGAAAGTCTGCCAAATAGGCAGCAGAACTGGTAGGATGCAATGGAAAGGGCTAAAGCAGAACAAGATGGAGACCAATGGAAGCTAAAAGATGAGCTCAAGGAGCAGCAGCCAGGCGGCACTGAAGTGGAGGTGGTAAAATGCGACGAGTAGCCTGCAACCAGTGCCCGTTAAAAGAGATAAAAAACTGATGGAAACAGAATCAGACATTAAATTAGGAAGCCTGACTGTGAAGTGAACATACTCCAAGCTAAGAATGAAACTATGTCTGTGTTTAATACAAAAACACTGTAAATCTTATTAAGTA
Source organism: Indicator indicator (assembly GCF_027791375.1). Classification (NCBI taxonomy): domain Eukaryota; kingdom Metazoa; phylum Chordata; class Aves; order Piciformes; family Indicatoridae; genus Indicator; species Indicator indicator. The sequence continues at coordinate 20,367,421 of NC_072021.1, forward strand.
GGAAGCTTAAAGAGGCTTTTCTCTCATTTTGTACCTAAGAGTCTGAAAATCATTGCATTATTAGATTAGCTTGCAGAAAGGTAGTCATTCAGTATCACAATCTTATCCACAGGGGAAAATAATTGTTGAAAAAGAAGATTTATAAAAGTCACCAATGCCAACTCCTATAACTGGAGAAAAAGGATGGTTGAGCCCAGCGCTGGGCTAACAAATGCTAGCCCAGGGTACTGAGACTTCAGGGATTATAAAGTTTAAGAGAAAGCAGTCCTAGTCAGCCATTGCTCAGGTTTTTCCAGCATTGAGACAAGAATTAGTTGCAACTACTGGCTGCAATTGTTCATACTCACTGTACACCTTCTGTCTGCCCTTAATCACAGTTGAGGAGTAAGTGTTCATACCTAAAATCAGTCCTCACTCCTCGGTCCAAGCAGGACCGAAAAGCTGTATGGAGAGAAATAAATCCAGAAGGCAGTACAGAGTTTCAAGATTTAGTGACAGTGCTGTAGCCAAGGACTTGGGAGACCCAGGCTTCATTCCCTGCTCTGCCAAAGTATTCTTGCACACCTTGAAGCACGCTATCAATTTTCTCTCCTTGCTTCTCAGCTGCACAGCAGAGATAAAAGTTCCTCCCTAATTTAGGAGAGCAATGTCAGACAAAAAAAATGGGGGTGCTCAGACATAACCACACTCTAAAAAGTCAAATCTTGAAATTAAAAAATAATTTTAAAAATTGTATTCAAAACAATGCCTAAGCACAAGCTTGTTTAAACCATTATAGAATAAAAATCTAAGGGCACTTCAATTTCAGCACAATCTGATGTGTTGTCCTAAACACAGATAAACTTCTTGAATACAGCCAAAACACAAAGATGCACACCTGTCAACAGAAAAAATAGCTGAAAGGAGTCCAGGAACCGAACTTCAAAACTAATCTGATTTAGTTAGCACAGCAGAAACAGGAACCTACGAGATGATAAAAATATTTTTTTATTTCATACACTTTTGGTACCAAAATTCACATTGTTCTCTAAACTATAAATTAATTTACCATCTAGGTGTAATGGAAACTATCTAAGTATTTCAAGCATAGTCTCATCGGCTGTGACTCACTCAGATGAAACAGAAAAAAAAGATCATACACTTAGATTAAGTTCTCTAAGCCATCAAAATAACATAACCAATCTGCTCTTTTTCAGTCATTGAAGCATAGCCTCAGCAACCAGACATCAAAATGGAAGGACAGTTAAATATTTTTCTATCTGCTCTTCACCGTTGAAATTTAATCTCATATGCTACATGCCAGCCATGAAGGTATTACAGAGCTTCATGTCCATCACTTTTTAATCATATTCCTGTTGGACTTTTAACCTCTTACAGTAAAAAAAAAAAAAAAAAAAAAAATTCTATTTATCTCAGCAGCATTTCAGAGGTCTTTTTGGCTATTTCCTACATATCAGCACACATGTACTGGGAAGTTGTTTCTCTGATAGCCTTGTCAACTTAACAGTTGTTTTATTCTTTTCAATGTTATGCTTTGCTTTTGGTTAGCAGTGCTGTTCTGTAAAACTCTCTGCAGCACTGCACACAAACAAAATGGGAAAACCCACACAGACTGTCAGTGATAAACCAGCAAAAGAAGCCTCAACCAAATTGTGAGGCTGCTTGAATCTGAAAAGTCCACAGATTTTAGCTAACACAGATTTTAACTAACATAAGCTCTGTCCAATATCCTGCATGCAGGCAGTACCTACTAGCAAAGACACACAACAGTTTACACAGGATGTCTGCACCAGTCTCAGTGTTTTTTTTTTTCCTAGAAGACATCAGCACAAGCCACTGGCAAAGTCAGAGGGCACCTCCATGGCCCTATTTGCAATGCCACGTCATTGACACTTGCTAAACAAACTCCTGTAGTGCCAGAATATGGAACAATGCTGTATTTTAGTGCTGAAATATAAAACACCTTTCTTTATCTACATACAAAACAGAAAAAAAAATAAAATAAAATAAATTTTTTAAAAAGCCAGTATCCAGTATCTACTCCTGGTAATACCACTCTTTTTAAGCAAAAATGACATATTTGAGAAGTAGAACTGAATTTTTGTTTTCTCCAATAAGTTTCTCTTATTTCTCATTTCCTAGTCTTTGATGATATACATATTGTGATTGATAACACTTAATGGGTTTTCACAGTATCCCAGTACATTAGAGGTTGGAAGGGATCTCCAGAGGTCATCATGTTCAACCTCCCTGCCAAAGCAGGATCACCTAGGGTAGTCTGCACTTGAAGGCAGCCTACTCCAGTGCTCCATCACCCTCACTGTCAAGAAGTTTCTTCTCATATTGAGGTGAAATCTTCTATTTTCAAGCTTGTACCTGCTGTTCCTTGTCTTATTATTGTGCACCACTGAAAAGAGCTTGACCCCCTCCACTTGACACCCACCTCTCAGATATTTGCACACATTGAGGAGATCCCCTCTCAGTCTTCTCAAGATTAAACTAAAGTTCTGGTGAAATACCAACATGCATGAACAATTTCTCTACACCATTAATGCCACAGATACTTGATTACAATTATTACATTTCAAAGGAGGCACAATAAGCTGTTAGACAAAGAATCCATTCACTGTGTAACTTCATGTCATAGAAAAAAATTAAGAGGTTTTGCCATTTGCTTTCTATGTGCTGTAAGAGGCTGATTTTCCTTTGCTGTGTCACTCGTTTAAGGCAATGGGTTCTTCCACCACTAAGAATAGGTCTGAATCACCTGAATAGGCTTGAATAGTCAGCATCCCTTCAAAAGATATTTTGTGTAGATCCATTCAGATTCTACTCCTAAACTACAGGATTTTGAAGATTTTTTTTTCCAGAGATAATAATGAAAGTTATGAAATGAGTTTTCATGTACTATCTTGGGATATGTGGGAAACCTTCTGGTACACCCTAAAAAATACATCTTTGAATCAAGAATGATAATGTCCTGGTAACAGCAGCTTGGGAACATTTTCCCACATGAATCTCAAAATTACTAGTCTTCCTTCAGCTGTCATTTATGTCTTTGCAGTGCCTATATTCTTTATTATGTTTATCTTCATTGTAGACATAGATGGAGACCATAAATATTTAAGGTATAAAGTGAGGAGTTATTTTCCTTTAAGCTCAATCATAAAGTATAGGAAAACTTGGGAGGAAAAAAAAGTGTGATGTTTATATATGCATTGAGCAAAACAAAAACAAAACCAAAATGCCAAGACTTGCTCATTCATAATACATGTGTTTTTTTTCTTATAGCATTGCTAAGGCACTTCTCACTGTGATAGTTTAGTGCCAAGACAAACATCACCATCAGCACATTGTCTGCATAGAGTAGATGTCTCCCATCAACAGCAAGAAATGGTTTTGGTCCATTGCCCGGTTCCTCATACAGAAAATTCATAACCTCATAGAATGGTTTGGGTTGGAACAGACCTTAAGGATCATCTAGTACCAACCTCTGTAGCATGAGCAGGGACATCTTCCACTAGATCAGGTTTCTAAAAGCTCCATCCAACCTGGCCAAGAACAGTTCAGAGAGGGGGCATCCATATCCTCTCTTTGCAACCTGTTTCAGTTTTCCACCACCCTCGTAGTGAAGAACTTCTTCATTACATCTAATCTAAACCTACCCCCTCCCAGTTTAAAGCCATTACCCTTTGTCCTATCTCTGCGTGCTCTTGTAAGAAGTCCCTCTCCAGCTTTCCTGTAGGCATCCTGTAGGTACTAGAAGGCTGCCATAAAGTCTCCTTGGAGCCTTCCTCTCCACATCCTGAACAAGCCCAAGAGAAGGAGGTGCTCCAGCTCTCTGACCATCTTCATGACCCTCTGGACTTGCTCCAACAGTGCTGTCTTGTACAGATGCAGTGTTTGTTAACAACCTTGGATGCCATTTAACCCCGGTGGTTCTCAGTGTTGTACTATTTTCTTCAAATGTGTATCCTAACACCTAACTCTAAACTGAGCAGCGCTGTAAATCAACATATTCTGAAATTCACTTAAAGCCACCAAATTTCCTGTTCAAAGTTTAAGAAAAATATCATAGCATCAGTAATTCTATGGTGTGGTCAGTTGGCCCACCAGTGTATCCCAAGAAATGCATCACATCAAGATTTCTATGACTACCAAGCCTACAGTTAACCCTTTTAGTTATTTGCTCCAAGCAATTATCTAGCACTCATTTTCACTTTCTCAGTAATAAAATGAGAGCATGCTGCAGATAAATGGATTCACACAGCTACACAATTGATTATTTCCAACTGGAAAGAGATTGCTGTTGCCATGCAAGTCAGCAGGAACCTTGATTTTGCTTGCTTTCCTCCTCCTCTCTTTTTCACAAGCTCAGGCGGAGGGGAAGTATGCTGGATTTGTCAAGATGACTTTGGGAGGGATAAAAAGAATTCACAGTGGAACGAAGTGCTTTTACAGAACAAATAAATCGAACAATCTTGCATGTCTACAGGGAAGTAAAACGAGTTAACATCTAAGCCTCTCTTAAGGACTGTATCTGTAGTGTCCACCTGCTTCTGCAGTGTTTACCTGTAGTATCCATGGGGAAAAGGACACACGTCACAAGGTCTTGACAATGTCAGAGAGGTAAAAAGAAAGCAGGATGACTGTCAAACACATTCAAACCTCACTTATATGATTCCTCATACATACAGACACGTTGTTAGTCTCATATAAGGAAGCCCTGGAACCCCTGTCAGCTTTACAGCAATGTGGTTTTCAATACAAATTTTTCATCTGAGAAAGGGAAAGAAAAGTAAGAAAGCCTCAAGTAAAACATCATGGTGTGTAGAGCTTATGAGCACGCAAAGGAATGGTTTTGCTGAGCTCTTGCATATTGCATCCACACATCCTGCTTGGAGTTTGAACCTGTGAAATAACAGGAATCCGCATCAAGGCATGGTAGGTCCCCATCTATATTTTGGGTCAGGTCATGAAACAATTGTAGCGTATGAGAAACTTGAATGTCCATCAAGGTTCAAAGTCATAGCAGAAGCCTTAATTTTCACATGACCTAACTCTGTTGATTTGACTTCGCACTCTGACCAAGAACCTTATTGATGAGATTTACAGCTACAGAAATTGTGGCCTCACCTTGAAAGTGTCTTGAGTATCAGAAAATGACATTTTCTTTCCATCTGCAGAAACTAATGAGGTCATGTTATAGCTAAACATCCTGCGCCCCACTTCAGAGAATAAGGCTGCCTTAGCTGTGCTTAAGAAAAGCACAGCATTAGACTGCTGTGGTATTTATAATGACCAAGAAAGACTACCAAAGAGAGTTCCCAAGTAGTAATGCAATTCAATAGACTGATATTCACTTGTACTTTGGAACAAAGCCAATAAATTATGTCAGAAAAAAATATGCTGAAGGAATATTTGTAATGTATGTACACAAGTCACACATTTAAGCAAGAGAGCCATCAGAAGACACAGCATTGGGGTTTCATTTCAAACAAGATCTATACTAGGTGCTTGATGTGTCCATACCAAAGAAAAGGCTTTCAGTGGTGGGAACAGGAGACAAAGATGTTTATCTGCCACAGGGGCAAAAGAGTTATTGGTATTTTGTGACAACCACTCTCAAACCTCTGATGTTTCTAAGGTAGGAGTCCGTGTTTCCCAATATTTCATTTACCTCTCAAATTTGCAGTGATTTAGATATTTCTTAACTGCTTTGTAATTAAATCAGGATGTTATTTTTCCTACATTTGCTCTGATTTAAATATTTGGTTAAATACTTTTTAATTAAGGCAGGATATTATTCATATGTGAAGACTGGTACTTCACTGCATAATGATGCAAAGCAGAGAGCTGCTTTTCTCTCCTAAGGAACCATTTCAGATCACAAGCTTTTCAAAATTAGAACCTAAAATGTGAAAGCCTGAGATTTACTTCTTCCCCTGTTGACCTTAAAGATTAAAATATAAGAATTAATTTTAAAATTTGGTGTCTGGGGTGAAGAAGTCTTCCATCTTCAGAATATTGTCTCCAAAGATTACTTTTTCTTGGAAAACCTGTAAGAACTTCTGAAACTGTGATGTACTAATTTTCCAGCAATCAAAACTGCACTGAAAATAGCAATGAAATTGACATTTGCCAACAGTATCAACATTACATTATTTAGTGCTGACATTAAACAAGTAATATCTTTCACTGCCCCTGCAAAGCTTATACTGCATCTATCAAGCACTTTTCAGGTTCCCTATGCAGTCAAAATGCTAATCAAGTTAAAGAGTTTCTGGGTACCTCTTGATTTAATGTTTGCTTTGATTTCAGTACCTGTAAACTCCATATATTTGATTATTAGAACCTAAGTGCAAAGTACTACGTGGTGTCAAAGAAGAGCAGAGGCCATGAGAACCCAGTTATAAAAATGAAGAATCCACTGGCAAAGGTTTCAAAATCAGCTCATTTGGACCCAAGTTTAAAAAAAAAAAAAAAAAAACAGAGGCTGAGAGATGAATATTAGGCAACACAGACTTCCCATTTGCAAGATTAAAAAATGAAATAACTTTTTTTCCTTCTGCACAAATTAAGTCAGCCTTTACCCTCCAAATCTGCTATTATTATGCTGCATTAATAGGCAATACAATACATTTTCACTATTTCGAAGACCATGCAGGAATTTAGTGGTAAATATTTCATTTTACAGAAGGCAACACTGAGAAAGAGATGACATGGAATGTGCTTTAGATCACACAAAAAGACAGAAACATCTATTAAGGTAATTGCTTCCTCCTTAGGATATTACAGCATGCAAATGTTTCCCAATGAAAATTCAAAGTTTCAGCCCAAACACTGCATGAAAACACAGTGCACAGCCCTAGTTCCTGGACAAACAACACAAATATTTTTTTGCTTAGATATCAGCAGAAAACCAAGAATGTCCAGCGATGCCTTTCTAGCTGAACCATCAGATTTTTACAGGCCAACAGCAAGAACCTGCACCACCTGTCTGCAGTATAACAAGCTATTAGCACCTTCCTTGTAGTAATTCCCTGATAAACACAGCACTGCACAGCACACTTCTTCAGGGTGCTACATAAGACTTCTGCAGTTGGTGGATGCTACCATGACAGGACTGCCTGCTCCTGCAGGCCAAGGTTTTGTTCTCCTGATTGTCAAACTCTGTAACACCCACTAGGAAAGATGTGGCCATTGAAGCAACTCCTATAAGGATCTCCATCTATTTTACAACTAGTTTATTTATTCCCCATTAAGAAGTAACACATGTTTTTAACTGCAACTGTTTGCTTGCCAATCTCAAAACACTGTCAAAGTGTGGGTGTAAGAGGAATCCTGTAATGAGGCAGAGCAAAAGTCATCCTTTATCAGCGAGTTTGATGAGCACTTGGTCTACGCTCTCTTATTTTGCTTTAATCAATGTTCACATAAAGAAAATAGTCAAACACTGAAGACAAGTGTGTCTAAATGTTTGAGATAATGTGACATATAAACTAGTACCAGTGTTTCTTCATTAGGATCTAAATAAGGAGAGGCAGCCTGAAGCCAGAGGCATGCTATTCATTAAGGTATTTAATGAAGACTGAAGAAGGGAAAAGGTTACTACGAAGTGCTTCTCACTGCCACTGTCCAGCCACAAGAAAGATATAAAGTCTCAACATTGCCCAGAGGATGAAGCTAAGGCTCTGGATGAGGGTAGGATAAAGGACAAATCTTGTTTTGGGGAAAGGTGGAGAAGGCAGACAAAATCCATCTTGAACCAGAAATAGGAGATGCCACCTTAAAAGCTAAAAGAAACAGAGAAAACCACTACGACTTACAAAATTTCTCTGACTTTTGGCAGGGAAACATCCCTCCCTGGCACACCTTGTAACAGTGGAGAAGCACAAGTATACCTACACTTCTAAAGAGAAGAAATTCAAGTCCAACTGATTAAACTGATCTGCCTCAGGCCCTTCAAAATTTTCACAACATTTGCACATCTATCCAGAGACTTCCACCAAAAGACAGCCTCTGCATAAGAGACTTCTCATTTGGCTGGCAGACTTGGTTTGTAAGATCAACATAGCAACAAAATTTTCCTCTGATCCTCATTCAGATCATCACAGACCCAAGAGGACAACTTGCCCTGTGAAAGAACAGATACTTTGATCTGCAGTCCATGGATAGTCTTATTTTCTCCTCACTACGAAAAACACAGAAATGGAAGGACAATGTGAAGGATTATGTTCAATGCCATCAGTTTTTGTATTCTTTTCACTTAGATTAATACTTTATCCAGGACCAAATTCCTAAACATTATAGCCTAAATAACCTTGAAATTTTTACCAGAATATGTCAGGTCATACTGTCTTATTAATGACTACAGAATAAAACATATCCAATATAGGACCAACCACAGAACAAGTATCTCTTTTTACCACATCCACACTCATCTTTCACAGATATAAATAAAGCAGAGATGAACATTTTCTCCAAAAGAAACAAAGAATAAGGGATCTTTTATTTTTTTCTTTCTTTTTTTTTTCTTTTTTTTTGGGAGGAAGAATTTGGAATTTCAAATTGGTGGCTCATTTTTTAACTATACATTCATGACATCCCCTCTTTTCCTGATATTTTCAGAATACATTAGCTCAGCAGTATCTGTAGTTTGCAGTAGCAATTAGCATCCTGGGGAGTCAGTCGCAAATAACAAATTCATAAACAAAGTAGAATTAATCAAGTGTAAAATTAAAAATAAGGAGGAGCTTGCATAATCTTAGAATGACAGAGCAGCTAAGAGAAGGCCTTGCTCCAGGCAGGGATTAGTTTGTCAAAATCATGGTCAAATATTTAACTGCACTTCTTTTTCCTTAATGGTTTATGAAATTCATGACAGGTAATTATATAATTAAATAATAACTACACTATGGCCTAACAATAGAATTGGAATCATAATCACCTCACCTCTCTTCAAGACGTTCTTGCAAGTTTTTTGATTTTAGAGATGTGAAGGTAGAGATGAGATGCTCTTAACCACAAATGTGCAGGCAGGCAAAATAGTGGACAACAGTGTATGGTTTCTGGGAAAGAAATCCAAAGCACAACTGTTCCTAAACATAATGATATTGTAGGAAGGTCTTCTGCCATTACACTATTAGATTATTAAATCAACAGCATGTAAAAATCAGCCTGTCCTTTATTTTAGATACATAAGATGGAAAGGGACAATGTGTGAGAACATAGCACAGAGCTGCAATGCTATCCACTGCTTACTGAAACCTACACTTAATTAAATGAAACACCAGGTTAACTTCATTTTAACCAGGCTTTTCTCAGATAGGCTTCAATGTCACACCTCATTATCAGGTACTGCATACCAAGTTACAGCAATTGAACCAAGTCTCAAATGGATTTTTTTTTTGAACTGCAGTGAGGGAAGAGGATGGACAGAGTGGAGAAGGCAAGGAGGTCTCCTCTCATTTACTTTTTCTTGCAGTTAACAGCTCACAACATAAACTAGAATCATATTTCTGAAATCCTAGTCATGCTGCTGCATGAAGTGATACCACACTTCATAGTCTGCTATAATTACATGGTAAACCCAGCCAAAAACATTGGCTACCCCTCTACCTGGCTGTGTACTTCAGACTCACCCTGGAAGACACTTACCAGGCATTTCCACTCATTCTCCTGTTTCAGCTATTCATATTATCAGGGATATAATTTCATTGGCTGTAATTTTATTTATTGTTCCCAGTCTAGGGCAACCAGGAAAGAGTCATCTTTAAGGGGATGTTTTTAACAGAGCTCATCACGAAAAGCAGCACTCAGGGCTACAGCACTTCTGACCAGCAGATTAATGTCCCCAGGAATACCAAGCCAAGAGCTGTTTTACTATCAGAAGGACAACTTACATGATTTGGGGTTGTTTTATGAAGCTTACCCATACTTTACACAACAGTACTTTAATGAGCATATTCATAAGCAGAAAGCCATTTGGAAGAACAGTTCACAAAGTCTACTGAGACGCTTGCTGTGGTAAGTCTAACTTACCTGGGAAGTGCTGAAATACTAACAAAGAGAAACCTTTCTTAAAAAAAAAAAAAAAAGAAAAAGAAAAAAAAAGAAAAGAAAAAAGAACAAAGATCAGAAAGAGAATCATCTAAGCTTTTCAGAAAGGCAGGTAACATTGTCTGTCTTGGAAACACTTCTACTCAAGTAGACCTTGCAAACTTACAGGTAGTGTGAAGTTATTTGCATCCTTAAACAGTGGCAAGATGAGGCTGTTATTGAAGTGCTGTGATTTGCTTTGCATTCCCATTTAAAATAGTTTCCCTTTAGAATATCCTATTGAAAAGAAGAGAAGGGCTCTGAAGCATTATTTCCCCTGCATTTGTGAGAAAAAGCCTTTGTATCTAAGGCTGTCCAAGACCCACAGTGTAACAGGATTGCAAAACCCTCTCAGATCACTGATCTCATACATGAAGGCGCTGAGAACAATTCCACAGGAGCAGATTTCATACACACCATTTTAATACAGAAAAATCAAAGCAATGTTTGCACATCATTTTTTTTAATACCCCCTTGAACACTAAAACATTTGCTAATTAGACTTCCTAACACTCGTCCTGGCTGTGTAACGATTATCACCACCATTTTACAGGTTGCTAACCAAGGAGATTTGCTCAATTAGAAGTGAAAGGTTCTCTATGAAGCCATATCTCAAGTCAAAAGAACAGAAGTAAATGCAAAGTGAAGTGCTTCAGTCCATTGGGTGATGTGACAAGGTGCAATTAGTTATGCATTTTCTCTGATCAAAGACAGAAATTTCTAATGGCCTGCCCTGTGATGGCTCAATGTGTCGCTATCTTTCCTCTTTGTAACAGCAGAACTGCAGTGAAAAGCAGCTATTTTCTACAAAGCAAATCCAAAACACAACAGTGCAGAAAGCTATTTTTGCAGCTAATGCTCAATGTTTCATGACCCCTCTTTCTTCTTCAGGCAAAGGCTACATACTTCACCCACCGCAGGCTGAGAAGTGGATCTGTATACAAAATGAAGAGATCTCATGCCTTAACATGCAGCAAAGCAGATGAATCACTTTCAATTATTATCAATGATAACAATAATCCTACAGCTAAGTCTTGAAAACTGAAGAGAGATTTCTGAAGTAATTTCTTAAATTTTCCTAAGAGGCATTTCTACCACTTAATCTAATACAAAGCAAGGGATTAACATTACAAGAATTTTTGTATTTGACAAGGGAGATTTGAAAACTTTACACTCTCATTTGCATATTGGTTCAACCTATTTAAAACCTCTGTTCCCACTGTCCTTCAGCCACATACAGTAATTAAATGAAGCTCTGGTTTATCTAAATATCTGCAATATTTTAGTATTTGCACCATTTTATGCAAGGTATGTATCTTAGTAAGGGTATTGAAAAAGTATTTATGAGTTGAAACAGGAGTGATGGGGAGCTGTAAATCCACGTCAGCCACAAGGAGGTATTTTAATTTCCCAGAGCCTTGTATTGACTAGGCCTGGCTTGCCAGGAAAAATCAGTACTGGGCAGGTGCTTCAGTTCTTGGCTACAAAAATAACTCATCCTCCTTCTCCTCACATTTCTTTATTTTAAATCCTCAAAGCCTTCATTTTAAATATCTGTAAAGTCTTCTGAAAGCAAAGCTGGACTGATGGTCAAATCAAAACCCTGAAAGACTCTGGAAAAAGCATAAACCTTCCCAGATACTGTTAAAACAACAGGCTTTCTCCACTCTGTGTGTGCTTTGCACGCCATTCAGGACACGACCCAAAATGGCAGCTGGACCATCTTGGCTGTGGCAGGGAGCTCGCCAGTACAAGGAACGGATTTGTGCTTTCGGTTCAAGTGTTCCTGTTTCAGCTCATCACCTTTTGGCCAAGACTCTTATAAATAAGGAGACTGATTATAAACTAACTTGATGTATTGTAGTGATGGAAATGACATACATGAAAACACCTTTTTTTCTCTTTTGGCTATGTCTCCTAATTTCTCTGCCTTCCCCCATCATATTTTTTTTCTATTTATTCTCTTCCATATGCTTCTCTATAATAGAGAAAGTACAAATAAACTAAGAAGTACAAAAGAGACATCTCTCTATAATTATAAGTTGTGTCGTGTGATGCTTTCTTTCTGGTAAGCATTTGGGGAAACAGATTTTATGAACAGGTTCCATTAGCAGTAATGGGACAAGCTTCAAATGTAATACAAGCTGGTGTACTTCAGAAGTGCAAAGGCTTCAACTACAATGCTTCAGGCATTTTTTTTCTTTGCTGTGCAATAACTAAACCCACTAATCTAAAGAGTAAAATCTGCAGCCTTCCAGCCTCCTTTGCAATGTAATATAGTGGCCTTCACTTACTCCCACAGTGGCAAGTGCCTGCACTGTAAATCTCTGCTCAGGAACATTGATGACATAGTGTTGCAGGGAAAGAAGCAGGGTCTATTTTTGGTGTCTAAAATCTACTGGTTCATTTCCTCTGTATGGTGTTCACTTAAGTGTTCCAAGTAGACAAAACTACCCAAGAGAAGTTAACCATGTCAAAAAGCATGTTCCATTTGGTGTAAGAAACACAACAGTGGAGCATGCAAACTATTGGCACAGCCTCCAAAGGTATTCAAGCTGTGGATGATGATGTGCTATATAATGAGGCATATAACCTGAGCTGCAATATCTATTTGGTTGTGCTTCTCTAACAAGAAGAAAAAAACAGTATTTAAGTCTGCCATTCTCTTCAATAGCAGATGAATAACTTTTACTCAAAGTCGAAAAATTATGTATTAGTCTTCAGGCAGAAATAAGGATGGGAGAAAAATCTTCTCAGAGGGAAAATTCAGAAAAGTTTAATGATGTAGTTAAGGAATTGGAATGGAAACATTCGTGCAACCCTAAATGTGATGATTTTTGCAGCACTTTTTATAATGAGTGTGGATGTATTTAGGTAAAATCTAATTTTCTAGGGAAATCATAAATGCTTCATTTTCATGACAAGCCTGAGGGAGATGATTTCTACCAGCGATAACACAGGGATTGTATCAGGCACAGAATGCAATATCTTTGGATATAAATAACACGAGGAAGTACAAATGCAATTTCATCAAATATCACCTCCCCAGACTACAGACAACAATACACATACTTTGTAAGATAACTTCAGCATCTTTCTGGTATATTTAGAAGGTCCTCATTATAGCAGGATTAAAAGCTGTCCTGACTGCCATGTTTAAAACATGCTTCTCACCTGCAAGGTGCTAATGTGCTTTCTCTGGCCAGGCTTGAATAGTACTATAAATTGCTTTGCAAAATAGTACATCATGATGGGAGGCTATAAAGTGCTTTACAGCACAGCTTTGTGTCCACAGTTTATAGCTCAGTTCATCTCTGTATCTGCGAGGCTGAAATCTGTTTAGCCCAAAGTTTACACAATCTACAAGAACAATCTAAATATTTCCATGTTTTAGGAATACTAAAATGAATAGTCATTAAATGAGTGCAAATATGTGTATTTTACCCATCATTAACAAGGATACCCTCTGTTATTTCAAATAAAGCATTGATGTTTTCTCACTCTCCCTTTTCAGAGAACTATTGTAGCCCAGCTGCCTTAAAAATAGTTTTTATTTTTGCTTTCCCAGAACTTCTGTGATTACCTCTGACATTTTTAGCCATAATTTGAATTAAGGAGGTAGAAGAACAGGAAAGTTCTGAGTACTATTTCATATTCTGGTAAACATATCTTGGAAATAATACATCAGCCTCCAAACCACCAGCTCAGAAAGTGGTAGAAATCCCATTGCTAGATCTCAAGAGTACATTAAAAATAAAAGCTACGAAAGAAGTCAGCTTTTACAGAGGGACTGGAACAAGCCAGGTTTTGTTTCAGAGTTGCGAAAGTTTACTTCACAAAAACTGATAGAACTCCAAATTTATTACTGACATTAATATCCACTCTGTAGGCACACAAAACTGTGATTTCTATTCTTGTGAGATTGTTAATCCCTTGGCTAGTGGATAACCTGAAATACATCTCTGCCAGGCCCTCCTTTATAGCACATTATACTGAACACTTTGTATATGTAGGTATGTGACCAGCAGAAGGACCTGGGCACACAACCAGGAACGGAAAATCATAGTTAATTCCATGTGCCACTGGGTATCTTCCTTTCAATTCTGTAAGATTTTAGAGGAAAAACTTTATTTGTATTGTTCATTTGAAGAACATGCAGATCAAATCAACAATTTCTTTTTTCCCCCTGCTTCATTCTACACAAGATTTTTTTTTTAATCATCTTTAGTTAGATTCAAGTAGAAGTTTTTGTCTTGACAAATTGGGTTTTCATGTGAGACCTCTCCAGCCCTAGTGTTTGGTATGTCTGGCTCTTTCCACCTTTCTTCCTCTTCCAACAGAGGTTCAATAAACTTGGAAAAGCACAGTAATACGTCTTCTGGCCACTCATGAAAGCATTTTTGTTGGGATGATCCAGTCTGACTCACACACAAGCCACCTCCCCTAGGAGCTCAAGACAAATTTGCAGGAGTCTGCACAGACAACACACCCTCTCCCCAGTCTTCTCAGGAGACTTGCAGAGATGCTCATCCTTCACTGCTGTTGACACAATGCTTTGCTCATTACCAGGTTTAATGACTGAAACATCAACTCACCAAGAGGCAATGTGTCACACTAGTCTCCAGTGCACTTGTAAAGGAAGATGAAATAGAATGCTAGAACCAAAGTTGAGGAGAGACCAATTCTGCCATCAGAGAGTGCTCAGACAGTTCAGCATCAAGAAGGTATAAAGTTGTGACACGAACTGGTTTATCTTTTAACTTTGGCCCTTATGAGTATCTAACTGGAGTCAATACTCATGGTCGTGACAGTTCACAGCAGTGATTCCTAAACATTTTCAACCATAAATTCACTTCTCTGTGCAATAAATCAAATCTCACTTAACACTGCCAAGCTCTTTCCCCAATTCTGAGGAAAAACTTGCCTAACAAGGATGTGACAGCATAACCCATCACACTCACAACTCATCTCTGACAGTGTGATACCTTCAGGTTCATACCACCTGAGGCACAAGACAACTCCTCTAGGTTTGACATCCGCTCCTATCTGGAGGTTAAAGTGCAGAACCACGACATAAATTCTGTAAGAAATTTAAAATTCTGACCCAGGGTAGAAAGCATATGTGGGAGGGCAGCACAAATATTCATTGGTACCTAGCTTCTCTTTAATTATTTTAACATTTTTAGTTGATTTTTCCTTCCCCCTCAACCGGTCACTTGTCATTGGATACAGTCCTACAGTAGGACTGTTACCCCCACCTAAAAATTAAGACCTGAATTATTTGCTGGGCTATGCTGAGTAACAAAAACAAGCCCAAGCACAGAGAGCAGTATCCAGTGGCCTCTACCTCTCCTGCAGCTATTCAATAACTGTGTCTGACTTCAAAAGACATTTTAAAATTCCAAATGCAAATTTTACGCACACAAAAACACCCCATGTTGATACTACTCAGCTGATTAGTATTTTAGATGCAGTAAAATCAAAAGACAACTTCATATAAATATTTTAAACCTACTTCTCCTAAGTATGAGTTAATGACTCAGTAAAATTTTACTAACTTTCCTTTCCCTGTTAAAGAAACAGACTTACTGAAATTAATAAAGACATGGCAGAGATGTACATTTTCATCTTCAGGGGAACAGGTGAGAGTCTAAAAGGCTTATGAAGCCATTTTGTCTCTTGGCAAGTATTTCCAAAACGTCTGCTCTCAAGGATGTTCATCTGTGCTCTGGGGGACAAGGCCCATCTGAGCTGGTAAGCTAGATTTTGTGTTCCTGTTTTATTTTCCACCTGCTGTCAAGCAGGGCTGCTAATGAGAAGACAAAACAAACTAGAGGAGATAACAACCAAATTTCATGAAACTTTATTGCCTCAATATTACTTTTGAGTTTTGTACTAACAGGCACCGCAGTAATGGGGTGCATTTACTTTTGTGGGGAGATTGCTCAGTTCAGCAGCACTACAATAAACTGAGGGACATTGAAGTGATAAATCAGGAAGGCTTGGTGGAAACTACAATTAAAAGTAAGCCGTACTACATCTTAAAAATGGCTCAGCTACATAAACAGTTTGATGTATAGTTTCTATTGTTGTTTACAGATAACAGTTATCTGTTTTCTCTAGCTATGAAGTGCTTTCTGTAGTAAAGTACTACTGCCATCATAAACTACTTGTGAAAATTAACAGCCAACCTCTCTTCTGCCCTGAATATTAATTACTATATGAACATTTCTTGCCACATAGCTTTCAAAACATCCTCTCTCCTAGGATACTTAATTTCATGCAGAAAGCACTTTTGATCAACTTACACAAATTAGTGAATGAAGAGGACATGGTGCATCTATCCGCCTGTCTGAATTCTGGGAAAGCATTCCCCACTGTGAGTTATTAGACTTAAATGAAAAATTAATACTGCTTTTTATTTATAAACAAAAACTGATCAAAGGATACAGAAGAAGTCAGAATGGTAGATAGCAGTGTGTTTTTAACAAAAGCTAGAGCTGTGAGGCAAATGCTGGACCCTGATTTAGTTAAAATGAAATGGTTTTATGTATTGCATCGGAGTGGGTATTGCTAGTATTGTCAAGACAGAAAAGGTTAAAATACAGCAAGTATTACATGTGAGACACAGTAGTATCAAAAAGATATTTGAGAGGAGAGAAAAACCTTGAAAGCAGCAGAGGCTATAGGGAAACAAGAGACAGAAACAAGAGAGACAGCCTTACAACTGGCCAAAACAGCAATGCTGTCCAATTGCTTAAAGAATACAAACATTAGCCTATTCCAGACACACAATAGTTATTGCTGCTCAGCACATTGGGCTTCACATCAAAACCACTTCATACACTTCAACATCTCAGGGCTGGAAAAGTTCAGTGAGTTTTCTAAGCACAGTCAACATTAATCATTCAAAAGCTGGGAGTGCCTGAATTAGTATGAAAGATACTGCAGTAAGTGCATCTTGGCCAAATAATTATTAAACAAATTCTGGTGGAAAATAAAAAAATCAAGAAAAGACAAAAGACTGCACTGAACAACTGCTTTGTTCAAGGAAGGTGGAGCATTAAGCAGCAGAAGAGCCTGTAACTACTGGATCTTCTGCTGATTACTTCTGTATTTTTATCATGGTGAACTAAAAACTACAGTAGTTATTTTCTCTTTTCAGGCCCTAGCCCTAGAAACATTTATAAACAGCACTAAATCTCTGCTTCCACATATACAAGCCAAGGTTTCTGCAAAAATGTTTCCAGTATCCTAATTCTGATTTCTCCATCTCTGCTGAAACAATGCAAAGGTTTCATAAAGCTGCCCATAAAACACAATCTGAAAGCTCACACCTTACTTTCCCAGCAAAAGCAACTGAAAATGATGCCTCATGCTATCAATTAATTTAGCTGTTGGTTCCTTTCACTTGAGTCAAATACCTCTGCAATATTATTCTCATTTCCTTCCCACTTTGAACTGGTATCAGTCAGCTCACATTAAACATTTTGCTCAAAATTACCCTGGTCAAAACCTTTAAGAAAGAAAAAGACACCAATTTCCCCATGTTTTCATCTGTAAAGCTTCTGTCTTGCTCTTGATAGTATGCTTATAAATAATTAAAATATATGAACAGCAATAATAACAAAATACTTCCCTTATTAGGCTTGAACTCAACTTTCTAAGCATATTATCACCATGATGAGCCTCTATTTATCTTTCCAGTGGCAGCACTTCATAATGATTACATGAAGAGGTCTATTTTAGGAAGGTTATATCTTTGATCTCTTTTTATATACATAGAAATCATTTGCAACTGACAGATCTGTTACTACTGCACATGATATACTTCATTTGTAAATAAAATACTCTATATAAACAACTTAAAGAATCATTTTGCTTCCTTTAGAAAAGTGCATTCCTGCTTCCCTCAGAACATATAAATTGAATCCATACTGTGAAAATCAAAGAGGGTATTGATTCCTTAGGCAACCATGTAGAATTCACCACAGCATGTTTGTTATTTGGATTTTTTTTTTTAAGCAACTGCCACATAAACAGACCTGTTTATAAATCCTGCCTGCAAACAAGCCATTCACACAAGTGTGAATATCCCAGAAAGCAGAGATACTGAAGAAATTGAAAGTGGTTTTATTAGCTGGCCGTACTGAGTGAGCACACAGCCAAGCACCTTAAAAGCACAGGACTTAGTTCACAGTACCACTGAACCTGTCTTGCTTCCAATGCCATCTTCCCCATCATGCTCTCCATCCCCTCTCTTTGAAGCCTCATGTTACATTCTGTGGCTTTATTTTCTGTGTATCAGTCTTGAAAAAGTTCAGGCAATTACAAAGATAATAAATTCCTTCCCTAATGTCTTCAGTAACTGCCTTTAATAGCTAGTGTTCATTATCTGCTTTATCTGACTAAAGGTACAAGGACAGTTACTAGACTACAGGGAAGATGTATGGGGACAAAGCTGAGATGCTGTCTTCTATCAAAA
The DNA here is from genome assembly GCF_027791375.1 of Indicator indicator. Classification (NCBI taxonomy): domain Eukaryota; kingdom Metazoa; phylum Chordata; class Aves; order Piciformes; family Indicatoridae; genus Indicator; species Indicator indicator. The sequence continues at coordinate 20,386,007 of NC_072021.1, forward strand.
CTTACCAGTATACTTCCAAAGGAAGAAAGAGGAGAAGACCACTGGGGAAGGGAGTATTTCCCAAGATTGCAAGGACATTGTACCAAAGAAGTAGTATCATAGTGTCTAATCAACAAACTTCCATCAGTCTCTATGTGCCAAAGAAGAAACGTAAGGTGAGGAAAAACAACAATGGGGAGGAAAAGATATTGAAGAACAAAAAAAAAGAAATACATTTCTGAAAGGGAACTATCCACAGCATCAGCCAGCCAACGTGAGTTGAGGATGCTAATCCCTGCTTCATGATTAACAATGCCACCCACACAGTGGCTTTTAAAACTTCCTAACACAGCCTATGTATTCCTTTGGTAAACTGAATTGCTTCAATTCCTGAATGAGCCAACTCTCAACAGTTACAAAGGGAAGTCTTAGAAGTGCTATGCTGTTCTATTTTTATTCATAGCATCCAAAATTCCCCTGATTTAAGTCAGATTTCATTGCTGCATAAAACATGGAGAATTGCTGTTCAGATGGCATAGGCTCATGTACATTAGTCCTGGTTTGATCCTGATAATCTGCAAGCAGTTTGCTATGATCTAATGGACCACATTAATGAGACAGAACAAATGTTGCAAAGTACTTACTTATCTACAAATAAATACGTACCTGCCACTGAGAACACAGGACTTTGTCCAATACAAGCTCTAAATTTGAAAGATGGAGAAAATACAGCTCTGCTCCCCACTGGGGTACACTCTTTCTGCCAGAGTGTAACTAAATCTACTCTACTGGCAGGCTAGATTTAATAACGTTTTCCTCCTTCCCAAGAATGGTATAAAGCTGCATTAACATCCTCAGGCAAAAAGTCTCCACACAAATGAAAAGGAATATTGTTTCTATTTTAGAGATGCGACAAAACCCCGTAGCCAACCACCTACATAGTAAGTATTTCCACTCATCCTGGTTACTGAAAAAAACCCAACATTTAGATCACCTCTAAGTTTAGAATAAAGTAGTATGGAAAGTTAAACACTCAAGCAAATGCAGAATTGCAATTACCTTGGTTAAAGTGCAACCTTGATTTACCATCCAATTCTTACTAAAAATCTATCGTCCTTCCAGAATGATTACACATGATCAAAGAGAGAAGGTTCAAGTCACACAGGAAATAACATGAATTATACAAATTTTGAAGGTTCTTTCATATATGAAATCTTCAACATCTCATTGAGAGAAAATCCATAACCAGTACCACGGGGTGTGGGGGAAATCATCAGAAAAAGAAATGTAAAACAATCGCTTCAGCAGTTATGACCAGGAGTCAAATGAGCAGGACTAAAGTGCACTTCCCAAAATCCTTTAAATTCATCATCCTGGTATAGATCTCTTTGCTCAAATAAAAAACCAAACCAAACCAAACCAAACCAAACACCCACTAAAAGCCACCCAACCAGGCCAAAACAAACAAAAAACAAACCAAACAACTAAAACCAAAACAAACGAAACCAAAACAAGCAGACCCTCGATTTTGCTCACAGAAGCTTTAGGCAAAGTTTCATTGTTAATGTGGAACATGAAACAACAACTCTCTACCAACATCTAAATACTACAAACATGAGCACGTTTAAAAGAGGCTAAGCACTGGTATCTACAACATCAAGAGCTGGGCATGTTACTAACACTTGCTGCATGTTTCTGACCAACAATTTTACCAACAGGCATAATCCTTATCTATTCCACTTTTCTTTTCCAAAGCACAAGTGTAGAACACTACCAAATGCAGTACAAAAACATCATTCCTAGTTGCTTTATTCGAACACTAGCAAGGTTATGGTAATATTTTCTGGAGAGGCAGCTCTGCAGTGTTACCATGTGATGGAAATTTTATTGAGATGATATCTTCATACCTCTTCTGATTGATTGCCTGATCAATAAATAAATATATTAATATTTTAAATAAATAAGGAAATTGTAGATTCCTTCAGTCCTTCCCAAGCAATCCATAAAACTACTACAGCACATAAAAGTCCAGGAAACTTCTGGGAATTACATCAGCACTTACACAAAAACTTTGCACATATTCAAATTCCTAACAACATCAGAAAACTTCATCACTTTCACCAAGCAGGAAATACATGCAGGGCCAGCACTTAGACAACACTTTACAAAGTAGAATAACCCATGAGTGACACCTTAATACATGGCTCTTAAATTGCTAGGGAACAGAAGCATTTCTTCAGAACCAATGTCATTCTTCAGAATGGCTAAATAATGTGGTGACTCCATTAAAATGACCTGTCTGAAGTTGGTCACTTTGTCTTTGGACAGTTCCTGTAAGTCATTCTGTTTACTGACGTGATCTCTGATGCTCCCCTGTACACTATGTGCTTGCCAAATGCACGCATATAGGCAGAGGCATGGTACTGCTGTGATGCTGCAAGATGCTGCAGAAGATGCAGAAAAGGATGGTGGTGGAAGGGGTGAAATCAGTAAAAATGCCAGGGTTGATTTCAAGCTGCAGCTGTGTAGCAGGTACATCTGCATCTGATCTCCAGCCTCCTGTAACCAGCCCTGGACCTGACGCCTGGGCTTTGTGGCTTGACCCTGGAGTTTTCTCATGGCTATGGATTTACCAGGCTGTGTGACACACTGAGTAATCTCTCTGGCCCCAGTCCTGCCTTGCTGTCCTGCATTCTGGCTGTCCTGTGTACTCCATCATCACCATGATTCCTTGTCCTTTGTGGAGTCATCAGCCATTGCTGCATCCTTTGGCGTTTGGAGTCTATCTGTTCTCATACGTCATCAAGAGCACCTGAAATTCTTACAAATCTTCCTGAAGTCTTACTAGTGAGAGCAAAGCATACCCAGGGAAGGCATATTAGGATGATGATGTGACACAGCAGTTAGTGCCTTACTACATGACTACAGACTGACAGATGTAGTCCACTCCTTCAAAGTGAACTGATTTGAATGAGATTAGAAACTCCAGGAGGTAACATTAAACACCACCTGTACCTGTTCTTGGAATAAAGAGTTAATAACTTGACTTTTTATTCTTATTAAGAGCAGCACAATTACTAACATTATAATGAAAAAGATCCATGTTCCTTGTGGTACTCTGATTTGTCTGAGAAGTAAACACTGCTTCCCAAAGCAGAGACCTTTACAGTGACAGAACAGTGAGACTGTAGAAATTAAAAAGCTTTTTATCATACTAGACTATCATTTTGCTGTGTTAATTTTTCAGACAAATTTAGAAGTCAAGCAACTTCTGCTCTAGTAAGATTTGTATAATTTTTTTTTTTTTTTTTTTGCTATTGTCATCATTATCCATCCTGGCTCAATTAGTTTTCCAGCTAAGAAAGCAACGCACCACAGGGACATCCTTCCCCTAGAAGTGCCAATATGTGCCAATAACAAGATTGATCCACTGAGCACAAGATCTTTTTATTTTACATGTGTTAGTTGGCAACATGGATGACATCCTGCCCTAAACTTAAATTCCACAAAGGATTTAGAGTTGGACAGTAGGACAACTTGTTGACAATGATGATTCTAGATCCTCCAGTTTATTTTTGTTTCTAGTCAGATGTTTAACCTTTTCCTGTGACCTCAAGTGGCAGTAGATAGCTTTTGCTCAGACAAATACTGGCTCAGACAGAAAACATGGAAAATTCAGACATGTCCCTGAGATAACAGTAAATCCATAAATTTATTTGAAAACTAGATTCCCTATTCAAATGATAATTCATAAATGTCTTAGAGAATAATGATTCAATGTCACACACATGGAATTAAAAGCACAACTCTATTCTTGCTCATCTGTGGCAGTTGCATGGTGAACAGAGATTAAATGTCTTCCTAAACTTAATAGAGGCTTTTCCTAGGACTAAAAGTAATATGCAGCTTTAAGTAGGCTGATATTTATGTTTAACCACAACGTAGCAACACTAAATGCAGAGAGAAATGTAACTCAAGCTTTGGCGAAAACTGTAATTAAAAGATGAATTAAAATGAAATTAATCTTTGCACTATCCTGGTGTAATGCTTAAATTGCATTTATGAAACCTCTAACAACAAAATAAATAAATGAATAAAGAATAAATTACACATATAGCTGAACAAAGGTAAGGAAAGCTAGAGGAGAAATGCAGCAACTCATCAATAAAAATGCTTTGCCTGAGGTCAAAACTTATTCATTGCACTGCAGTTATTTGAACTCATCTGCATAGTTGAAGATGGCAATTTTACAACAAACTTCTGAAGTTTTGAATGAAGTAGACTGGCATTTGGGGAAGGGTATTTCTATAAACAAATGTTGACACGTGACAGATGGATACAAGGGCTATTTGAGGACTACTGAATGTATTCATGTCATTCACATCACATTTTTCTTTACAGGCTTCTTAGCAACAGAATTTCTAACTAAATTCATAAGAAACCACATGCTCTTTGAAGGACTCATTGCCCTCCCCCCAGGGAAAAAGCATTTGTGGGGACAATTCAAGAAAATCATTCAAGTCAAGTACTAAACAAGTGCTTCTCCTCACTAGCAGCAGAAGTACATGAGCAACCTGAACAGGTTCTGTTGAAATTTCTTAAATATAATTTTCCACATGGGATGCATTCCAAATGTGTAGCATTTTTTTTATTAAGCTGAGTGAGCACTGAAAACGTTGTCATTAGCTCAGAGAGGACATAACCACACATGGTGAAGGCGTGATTCTTCACAGGATTTACAGGGAAAAGTCAGGACCTTCAGGCCTGAGCCAGGTAATCTTACCCTTCGCTGGCCACAGCCAGTAATGCCAAAAGCTGCGAGAAACAGTAGGTGTAATACTCCTTGTGAGCTTCCATTTCAGCTTTTTAATTTCCTGTGCCTTCCAGAAATGCTGGAGAATCTGTCTGTGGCTTAGACATCACAAGGTTCAAGACCTTAGAGCTAAGTGGAGCAGCCCTGGAGAACAGGGCAAGGGGGAATGCCCAGGGAGTTGACTTATAAGTAATGACACTGAAGTTAACATAACCAAAGGTCTTCAAGGCATTAGACAATGCATTCAGCCAAATGACAAATACATACACTTGCAATTGAAAAAAAGAAAGTGCTGCAGAGAAGTCACTGGAGGATGCTGATGCTTCCTTCATTTGAAAAAGAAACAGTAAAAAAGCCAAACCATTCTGCTACAATCTGGTATTTCTGGTTTGTTGGTTTTGTTTTTTTTTTTCCAGATTTCAGAATGAAAGATACTAGATTTGCAGTGGAGATGGTCATAGAGGATTTCATCCTATTCATTCTCACACCTTTAACATGCTGCAGCAGACACACTACTTGAAGACACAAATTCAACACAGAAAAAAGATTTGAGGGCATCGAGAACACAGAAAAGAAAATAGACAAAAAATAAAGGACTATTGCTAAAGGCATTTCTATTTCTAGCAATGAACACATTTGGCTGTTGCCTTTAGGCTTACTTTTGATTTATTTTTTTTCCCTTGGAAGCCAACTATGTTTTTATGGTTCCTCAACATATTCAGCTCAAATAAGTAGATTCTGGGTATGAAACACATCTCAGTAAAAATCATGATCTACCACTGACTCACTAAGAGAGTATTTCCCAAAGATCAAAGCATGCAGGTTTAATCCATAGAGTGTGAATTTATTGGTATGAATCATTCTTCATTCACAGACCATGTCGTGAGGATCTCTTAATGGCTTAATCATGCATCAGAAATGTGAAACTCCATTAAGTGTCATATACTGCAATTACCACAGTCTGTATTTCCTTAAAAATCTTAAAGCCATGGAGATGTTCCTTACCATCTCCCCAGACCTCGTAAGACACATGCACCATAGTCCTCTAGCAGCACTGCTCAGTGTGCCATTCCTAACAGACATCTCTTCATCCTTCATTTTAACAGAGATATTATTTTAACAGGCTCCAATAGCTTAATTTTGACTGACCAGTCTGCACTGAAAATTTTCTACTTGCCAAACAGCAACTTGCCGGGAGGTCAAAACTTGCAAATAGCTAATTCATCCTGTACTTGTTCTCATTTCCACTCTGGACATCCTTTCCCAGAGTTGGGACAAGGCTTCTTCCTAGTGCCAGTTCCAAAGGACATGGTGTGTTCCTGTTACATTAATACACACACCAGGAACCCACAGGCTGTTTATCTCCAAAAGTATAGGGATCAAAAAGCTTTTATTTTTGCCTTCTAATCAAAACTAACACATAAATATATTCTGCTAAAATCTATATTGCACTCATATAACATAGGAAAGCAGATTTCTCCTGCATAGACTGTAGTCTTTTCAAGCATCATCAGCAAAAAGTTGAAATACAGATCACTGGAGGCAACGTGGACATGGATGGATGTGGCAGTGTAGCACAGCTTTCCCTTGGAGAATTCATTTAATAAAGTTCTTGCTATTACCTCAGACACCCCATTTACATATATTAAAGCCAGCTCAGTTTTTATGTTCTAGTTTTGATAATTCATATACTCTTTTGGATATATTATTGGGCATGTTTTCAGGTTCTTTTGCCATCTTGCTGTCTTCCTTGATGTGGGGGGTTTTGCCATATATTCATTATGATATGGATCATAATTTTTAAGTAGAGTATCTATTACCCAGTAGTTCACCAAGATATTTCTTAACCTCTGTCAGAGGGAAACTGTAAGTTTTCATATTTAAACGATGCAAAACCCCTCATAAACTTCTGGAATAATTCATTGGATTTATGCCACTTTATGCCTTTTAATCACAATGCCAATGACAGATGCATTCATCTCCTGCATGCTGAGTGAGTTCATGACACAGTGGTATTTCATCTTAGACTTCTAACGTCATAACATTTAAAAGTTAAAAGACATCTACCCATCTCTGGGCACTCACTTAGCAGACACCCTTAGCTATTTCAAGTAAGTGCCTCTGCAGTAATGTTTAACTTTTCCTTGATTCTTGTTATATCAAAACAACTTTTAGTGAAGACATATTTGACTACCACTGGGAAAGGAAAGCAATAAGAAATGGTGCATTCTTGACTGATGAATACCTTCAGGGATCAGGTTAATAAGAACAACGAATTAAATGGAACACAGAAATGAAAATCCATCTCCTGTTGGGAAAACCAAACCTCATAGCCCTGATCCCCCCAAAGAAACTGTACAAATTTGTTTTCAGAATTAATATCAAAGGTTGTGGGGAAAAAGGCACATATGAAATCAAAATATGTACGTATCACTGACTTTACCACAGTGTTTACCTTGTAAATGTTTCGAGGAAAAGAGCTGTGATTTCTTTTGTAGAATAGTAGGGCATACAGCAGGCTCAAACCCCAAATATGTCCCCAAACATTAAATTCTACTGTACCTTCTTGTAGTTTTGATTGCTTAAAAGAAAACATATGAAATAAAATTGATCTAACGTACTACTAATATCAGCTGCAATTATCTGGTTGAATTCAGCTTAATGGCAAACACATTTGAAAAACTATTTAAATGTACTCACCTATGTTTATCACAATATTCTGACCCAAAATGTCAATCCCTAATTTTCTAATGAAGGCATTAAGGCACAGTTCAATGGTTTGTTCAATGCCCAAAAAGACATCAGTGACAAAGTCCTATATTCTTCTCCCACCACTAGATAACGTCTCCTTACTATAGAGCTCAGTAAAGTGGTTTTGTTAAATCTCTTCCACATTTGAAATAACAGAAATAGCAATTTTTATTTTTCTGTTCCAGATCAGTGCTTTCATTTTTCATTCCTCTAAGAGAAAAAAATCTTAATTATACTGTATTTCCTGACATCACATATAAAAAAAACCCCATAGCTTCTTATTCTATTCCTTTAATAGCTTCCGTAAATTCAACTTGCAGTTTACGTCTTGGCAGTGAAAAATGTAACTAGAATTATTTCTTCCTAAGGTAACAATTAGGAAAGAAAAAAGAATTACAGAGCAACCACATGGACTGTTAATTGACTATCATCACAATTACATTAACTGAGGGATATTCATTTGAAGAAAGGGTCTTTGCAATGAGACATTAAGACAAGAATACTTTCTGTGTCTTGGGTATCTTTTATCAGAGGTTCTCTGTGCATCCACAGTCATTCATTAAGTAAAACATAAGAAGCTCCAGTGTCAGCAAGCAATTACTGCTTATCTTCCCTTAGTAAGTCCCAAATCAGGAACAAGGACAGATAATTTTTATGAAGACTTAAAATCTGTCCTTCCCAACTGACATTACTTTTAAACAAATTAGGTTTCCTAGGTGGGTATTTGAGATACTTATGAATTGCACGTGAAGCAGACAGAGATATGAAGCACAAGCTGGTGCACACAAAGGACATGAGAACCCAAAGCTACACAGAGCCAAAACACACTGTGGAAAAGTGAGCCTGAGGATTTCTGGGACAAATTCTAATCATCCCTGCCTCATAAAATGCACATCCACCCCACATTTTAGGTTTCTTTTACAAGTAAAATTGCAGTAATGGTTGAAGTTTGTAATTTCATTCATTTACACAACAGGTTACATTAATTCTTCCCCTGTCTGTTACCATTCAACTTTGCAAATTGTTTTGGACTCTCCATAAAATAAGCACTCCTATTAGAAGTAAAGATGTATAATTTCTCATTAATTTTGTTTTAAATGCCCAACAATTTTGAAGATCTTACAACAGTCCTATGGTTAAAAGAAGAACATATTTATTATTTTAATATAACTTCAGTTAGACCTTTGCTACAAATGAGAAATAAAAAGAGACAGCAGAGACTGCCTTCTGCTGCAGAGTAGGTCTTTTAAACTTATCCCAAATGAGGAGAAATATTTCTTTGTAGCAGGTAACTACTATAAATGCCTTACAGAGCAGTTCCAAGACACAATAGGTTGCATATAATGTAATACCCTTTTAATTCAGGAAGCTGAGATTCATATCTACATAGGACAGAAGTTAAATTAATTTGATGGCCTCAGAATAGACCTACTTGACCTAATTAACATGCCAAAACACTTTTAGAAACAGTACTTGAGAATCCCTTAAATGAGAACCAAAACGAAGTAACACTGTAAAGCCTGAGGTGACAAAGCTCAAAGGGAACAGTCATTTTGGTTCATGATTATGTTTTCTATAGCAGAGGGAACAGGAATGCATATTAATGAGAATGAAGGATTTGTAGAGAGCAGTAATAAAAGACATGACCTCTTCTCACAAACTTCACCTCATTTATATCCTATCAGACTATCATGGCTAGAACAAGGTTACTATGAGCGGTCCTTTTTCACGTGAGTAAATGCAGTTAGTAGTGGAGATTTTTTAAATCACATCTGGCTATATAATTTAGAAATAAACAACTTCATGTAGTTGTTGCATTTGAAAACTCGTAAAATGTTACTGAAGTCCTTTTTTGCAAACAACCTTGGATGGTTGGCAGTTCTTCATGCAGCTGCCTATGAACAGAAATGCAACAAGTTGAAAAGAGCAGGCTACCTCTTACATACAGTTTGCTCCATGCAACTTTTTACCTCCTACTTCCAGAAAATAATGATGTTAGAGAAAGTCAACTCTTGTTTCATCTGAAGTGTTTTGGAAGATGCTGTGGATCAAGATTTTTACCAGTATTAAGCAATGTGTGACTGGAAACCAAGTATCATAAGCACCATCCAACAGTAGGCTCCAGACCACATCTAAAGCAACTGGTATAAGCAATACCTCAGCCCCTCAGCCTCCACTACTAGGAGGAATCCAGTAGTGAGGTGGCTACAGAAAACCCCACTGCTCTCAGGAATACTGCTGGACGTTCATGTCCCTCAAGTGCCATTTCTTTGTCTGTTTCTCAGAATGACAGCTTTTCCTTTCAAGAAAAGCCTTACAGCTTCATCTTCAATAACTCTGAATTGAAGCTAAGCTTTGGGGCATTTTAGCAGCTCATCTTCCCCCCTTTCTACAGCTTAGTGTGATGTTTATAGAAATGTGTGTTTTTATGTTACAATCATGGGGGGAAAAAAAAAATCAAAAAATTAAGTACCTATGTTTCGCTTTTACTAGCATTCTGACCACTAGCATGTCCCAGCCAACACTGTCTGCAAAGCAAGACTAAACTAGCATACAGCTAAACCACCAAAGGCAGAGCTGAAGCACAAAATAATCCAATTCACTAACATGCAGTTGAGTTATTTACAGCTAAATGGTATTACATTGTCACAGAGGGCACCAGACCAGTCAGTTGAGTGCCATCTTCTCTCTATTGCAATTTTTTACCTACAAAATGGTGTTAATGCCACCTGCCCCTTTATGGAGTCCTTTGTGTGGTACAGATAAAGAAAAAAAAAAACCACCAAAATATAAACCAGTTACTATTCTCAGCATGAGTTACATGGTTTTAATCAAAGGAAAACATTAAATTGGGGAGATCATTTCCCTTGTTTTAGGCTAAGGGAAATCGTGTTCAAAATATAAGTGAGACAGACCTAATGAAAATGAAGTTTCTTAGGAAAAAAATACATTTAAACAATACCATATTAATTATCATTTGCTTCACAGTTTTAAGAATAGGAAACCTGAGAAATTTCACTTGTGTAACTTTGATGTCAAACAATATATCAGCCATGCAATGCATCAAAAGTGATAACTTAGCAGAGCCCCAGTGGATCAGCAAGGTGATCTTGCCTTATACTTCAGCCTTAAGTAGCCACTTGGCACATGCAGAGCACGAGACCTCTACTCCCTCTTTTCATACAGAATAGAAATGCCTCATATCAGCAGAATTACTCCATCATTTAAAACCACTTCACACCTCTCTGTTCCATACAAGGATATTATAAACTTCCAACATAAAGACAACAACCTTTGCTGTTGCAAAATAAACAGCAGGGAACTTCCTAGTTTCTCATATTCAACAGCAACAAATTTTAGTCCAGCAGAAACAAAGAGACACTCCTGCTGAAGTGACACTCACTTGATGAAATACCAAAACTGTTTTCAACCCTATTGACTCCTATTTTAAGTTCAATTTCATTGAACTATATTATTTAGGGAAACAGTCTACAAAAAGCATGATAACAAGCTAGTCTCTAGGACTTCAATAGTGTCTTTTCATGGACTTCTCTACTGAACAGTGTGGGAATACATGTGAAGGAGACATGAGAATTCACTGTGTTACAGAGGCTTGATGTGATACAGACATCTGAGCTGCTTGGAAGTCCCAGCAAGTCTTTGTCTGAGAAAACAAGTAAATAGCTCTTTTTACTTGGCCTTTATTAGAATAATTGATGTTGCTATAGAAAATATAGTCATAAATTTGATTATTCTCTCAGAAAACCAAAAATAATCTCCCTAAATAACAGTTTGAAAGCAAGTATAATAATTTAGTGGATAGAATTAACACAATTGTAACTGCAGACTGAATTCACCTTGCAAATTAAGAACCTACATGTCTAAATCTATACATTTAAAGGGGAACACAATGTTACCTTTGCTCAAGGCAGTTCAAATATCAAGTCAAATCAGAGTTGTCAGATGACAAACACTTCAGGTATTTATTTTTGACAGTTTATAGGTTCCCTTTGGGGGGAAGCAAAGGGAGTTTGGTTGTGCTTTTCTGTTGACTGTATATATTTGTAAATATTGTGAATTTTGTATATTTGTACATATTCATTGCATTTCATCATAGATTGTAGATTTGCTTGTAAGTACAGCTTTCATTCACTTCCAGACTGAGCTAGCCTGGTTATTATTGGTGTGGGGAGAATTTCAGCTCACACTGACACAACAGGAGAAAAATCATCCCAAAGAACTAAGAATCCAGTTAGACCTCAACATTATTTGAGAATTTGGTGGATAAACAACTGTTTCAACTATGAACACAGTAACAAAGGGATTCAAGGTAGATTTTTTTTCTACGCAAAATAACTTCAAGCAGATTTTCATAAAACTAAAACTGTCTTGTTATGCATCCTTCAAGTATATATGCCAGTGACTCCATGAAGGGGAGCTGGGTAAGCACCCTAACATACAATTCCCCTTGTTTGCCTGAGCTCTGTCCTGGGAACTGCTTGCTGTCTCTCAGAGGTGGACTGATATCAAACTTAGATAAAGGCAGGTTGCTCAAGACAGTCGCCACTGGAGAAACCAGCCACAAGACAGCCTGTACTCCTTTTCCCTCCGGATAGCAATTCAGTTAAAAAAATTAAAAGGATGCAAGTTAGTTTTTAACCTATCATTATCCAGACAAAACCACCTCAACTGGAGCTTTCAGCTGGTTCTATGGAATCTCTTTTATCCAGATGGGAAAATGTAACCATCTCCCCATCAATATGACTCAGAAATGCAAAACTTCAGATATTGTTACATCTTTTGTCAAGAGGAATCTATAGTTTCATTACAAAGAGATTGCTATTGTCAAAACTCTATTACCACTAAAATGGCATGTACATTAGTCACTAGAAGGCTCAAAACATTGGCCAGGTTTGATAAGCAATATTGATGCTGTGATATGTATTTTCATCCTTTCTTGCATTCCTTACCAATGCCTGTAACATTCAGCTGCTATGACCAAGACCCACTACATTCTACTGCCTTACAGTGGACAGAATTGTCCTTGCTTCTTCCTCCTACCTGATGTGACAGGAGTAGCCAACAGTTCTAAATTTAAACAATACATGTTAAGGGCATCATGTTATTTTAAAGTATCATAAGGATAGGATGCTTTAGCAGAAGCTAGTGTAGATCAGTAAGATAATTTCATGGTAGTTTGTTTGTGGAAATCACTATGCTGAATTGCACACAATATTCATGCAGTCCACCACTACCTCTGCACCAGATAGTTCAGACAGAACTGTGGGGAAAAGGGAGGGGACAAAAAATGAACAGCACACCCTTTTAATTCTTCTGCCTTGGTCCAAGAAACATGGCATTTAACAAGACTTGGCTTTTCCAACAAAAGGATCAAAATCACACTAAGCCTTTTGAAAACTTCATCACAAAACATTTACAAAACAGTGTCAAGAGCAGTTTTCCATATCTTTACCTATTTTCCAAAAATTTCTCAGTTTTCTGAAATGCGACTCAGATGGCGATTCCTTTCCACCCAGCAGAAAGAAGCTGGCAATCAGCCCTTCAGCTTCCCATTGAAACAAAGCAGGATTTTTAAGAGTCTGTAGGCATTACTTTTACAAGATCAGACAGGAAGGAATAAATTCTGTCTGCATGAGCCAACAGGAATTGCATGTCATGACTTTATGAGGAATCAAATTCCCTTCATTTACTAAAAATCCCTATATATCCTAAGGATTCCTATATGAAATAGTCAATCATTCCTAAGGCAAGATCTCCCTTTACAGTTGCCTGAGGTAGAGTCTGAGTCAGACCTTCAGAGCCGGGTTCCTGGGTGCTCAGTGACATACAGGCAGAAGTGAAAGTTTCTCCCAGCTACAATGTCATATTCTGATGAAGGGCAGATCACCTTCATTTCAACAGGAACATGACTTGGGCTTGTGACTTCTGCCCTTTAGAATCAAAATACATCAGCCTTGGAGGGAATTTTCAAACTGGCAGCTCTCTGAAGAGAAGCCCAATCTGTTAGTATTCTTGGTAAAAACTCCTCAATCTCTCTACCCTTATAGGGTATAAAATCAAACTGTAGTTCTAGTCTGGCCTGTTTCCAAAACTGGAACATCTGTAAACTTTAAATATTTTTTTTTAACTCTAAAATCGAAACAGGCTTTCCTGGGAAAGAGTTTGCACATATTCTGAAAGCTATACAGTACTGAAAAATTAACCCCCTAAATATACTTCCCTGGGATTAGAGTGCTCTATAAAAATGTGAACAAAAGAGTAATAACCTAGTAACTGTAATTCTACTTCACAGATGGGATCTTGATTTGCATACAAGGACCTGTGACTTTAATAGATGATTCAAAACCCAGTTTAAACAAAACCAAAACCAAAACAATAACTCTATTTCCAGAGGAACCCCCCAAGAACCCAAGATACTGCTGCACACTAGTGAAACAATCAACATAGATCTCATCTCAGTCGCATTTAGCTTTCTCTGTTCTATCACACCAGCATGTTTCACACCTTCTCTCCCTTGAAAGGGAACACTATGCATATTAATGGCTCTCAAAGTATCTCTAAACAGGATAATCTGGTCACCTTATCATCTCAATTTTTAGTTATTTTCTGGGTCTCTGCTGCAGAACTTCAACAGGGCAGCAGTCCATACCACCAGAAATGCTTCTTTCCCTTCTTCTTTCTGCCAATGTACTCGATGCTGAAATAGCCATTTTACCCTAAAACAGGAGAAGTTATTCTAGTAGGAGCAACAGTGTCCCAAATTTTAATCACTTGATGTGCACCTTGACAATATATTGAAGGACATTTAACATAAACTAATTATGACCATCCCTACTTAAAATTGTTCAGTACTTTTAAGTCATTAAGATATACGTGAAGCCCAGAATTGCAGGATCAACTCCTCTGAAGAGCTTTATGTCTACAGACAGAAACCAAGTGACTGCTATAACTCATAATGAATGGCAGAGACCAAAATCAATCTAAGAGCATATTTAAGAGACAAAGTAAAATAATAATGAAAGGATCTTTAAAAAATCTTTTTCTTTTTTTTTTTTATCCATTAGCAAACTCAAAGGCAAAGCCATTCCCCTATTTTACAGACAGAGAAATTTGTGTTTATTCCACAGGGCAGAGAAAAACTTGGAAAACAAAATCTCTTGACACCTAGTCTAGCACCCTGCCCACTGGACTGTCCCCAAAACTAATGAACTGTGCTCCCAAAACATAGTAACATTAAAACCTGAAGATCATCAATTAACTTGAATCATTGAAAACTGCTGAATCAAGGGATAAACACCGATTTCCTTGAGGTAAGGACTTTACACCACTTTTTGACAGTTATACCCTTTAAAAGCAAGACTGAAGAGTTAGGGAGGATGAAAGCCTCAGGGAAAAATAGGCATCTACTCTTTTTCACACACCTATTAATGGTGAAAATGTGTGGGACTGTTTGAACAAAGTATATGTAAAGAACATCCAAAGGCTGAGAAAGAGGGTTATCTTGCAACAGAAGCATGTTTCTGATAATAGCAGCTAAACCTGAATGAAAAAAATGCTCACTAAACCTGAAATACAATGTGGTAAAGGTATCGGTAATTTCTGAGCAATTATTTCCAAACAGCTTCCACCACTGGCAACTGAAGACAAAGCATGCACACCTGCCTTTGGTGTAGTCCTGTGGCATAAAGACAGACATTAAACTCAAAGTGAGCTTCAGTTACTTTCCATAAGTTATAATTACCACCAGTACTTTAATTACTGCATTTTGCAGATGACCCATACAATAACCATTGAAAAAAGTCATTAAAGCTAATGAAAATTTCAATTCCAAAAACTTCACAGGACTGGCTTCTAAATCCAGCTTTTAGAATCTTGGAATAAAACGCTTTGACAGTCTACGTCATTAAATAATTGAATGTCATATAAATGTCCTCTTTTAGTTATCAGTCATTTAATTATCTCCACTGTTGAAATAATGCAATAAACCCATGCTGATCAGTATGACTTAGCACTTAGAAGCATAGAGCTAAGAATACAAAACTAGTTACAGTATTTTTCCTCAGAAGGATCAATTTCAACTTCAGTATAATATCTTCCAATATGCATGATTATTAGCTCCTACTGCTGGCTTCACTATTCTAACTGGAGTGTAAGACAAGCATATATATTACATATAAAAAAAGTTTAGAAGAGGGTAAGAATTGCTGAAATTAACTAGGGATTGAAAAAGAGAAGAATCTATTAAAAAATAGATCAAAGTTTTTTTTCCTTTCTCTGTTATCCCTACAAAGAGATTACTTTCCCTTCTCCAGCAAGTCTGGAAGCCAATTGCTAGTTGCTCACCCTTTGTCTCTGGAGTGTAGCTGGGATTTTTTCTTTAACACTCCATGGTACCAAGATGATCACAGTTAGCCCAGATGTGAGATTTGAAGGTAGAAACCCTGCTATAATTTTTTTTTTGAAGTGTACATTTCACAAAACTCAATTTCATAATGGAGTTTATATCACAGTGGCATCTCAGAAGTTCTTAGAATGGAGAACACAATGCACAAAAAGCACAATATTTCATGTGCCACTGATTACTAAGGATCAGTAAATATGTATTTGACTATGATTCATTGGTCAGTAATGCCTTTAACATTTAATAGAATTTTAAATGGCAGAATTAAATCCATGTTATCAAAACATTTAAAACTACATTTACGGACATTCACAAATATGGATATATTTACATGTGTGCATCACTGCTACAGGTTTCTGTTTTCAACACTGAGATCCCATATGTGAAACAGAAGTACTGTTTCTCAAGGCCATAAAGTCACTTTTACTCACGTGAAAAACTTTCAGGTAAATTGATGTCTACTAAGAAGACTCCTCAAGGTTCTTTTTTACATACAAAAGGGACATTTCTGCTTGATAGTCCACTTGTAACAAAAGAAAATGCTGACTGAAATTGCCACCATTTCTTCTTAAGCATTTAACATTCCAACTTTATTCATCCTAATCTCTGGATTGTTTTCAGCAACTAACACAAAAGAAATGCAGAGTAATAACAAAGTTTCACTGTTAGCATGGAATCAATAAAAAACAAAATCTGAATTCTTACAATGTTCTTCCAATACTGCACTAACTCCTATGAAGTGTGATTGAAAACAATTTAAAGAAAGCCTGCATCCTTCTCTGATCACCACAGACTTCTACAAGAAAAGATCTCAATTCAGAAAGAAAATAAAACAGATTTAATAAACCAAATCTATATTTACAAAAGTCCTTAACATATAATAGGCCACAATCTTACCATCAATAAGCAAAGGCTTTTTCACCTCCTCTGGAAAACTCATCTTATGGCATTAAGCTTACATCAGGGGGGGGAAGCTAACTGTAGCATGCTTATTTTCAATCTAAGTCACGCAACGGGATGAATCATGTGCCTGAGAGTGGAGCAGAAAAGCTTGTCACTTTGAAAAATGATCACCCATATATGCTGGCTACAATCCATACCAAGAATATTACTTAGTAATGAAAAGGAGAACAGGAACATACGCTTCTTCCCTCTAACTGAACTTCATCTTCTTCTCATGATGTAGGCAGTGACTGTTCCTGTCAGTCTGCCTGCTACACATACAGGAAGTAGGGCATTAGAAATATTAGCAAACATTTAAGTTCACAGAACAATTACACCCGTAAGGAGCCCTGACATCAGATCAGCCATTTAGTTGGATCACACTATCACCTCTTCAGGTTGCACCACTTCTAACACATCCACCTACATTAGCCATAACTCAGACAGAAAACAGATCTCAGAATTTGCAGCATGACCTATACAACATATGCCACCAAATTCCTCCAATTTATCCGTGTCCACACAGGAACAACTTCTAGAAACATTCCAGGTGCTGAGCAATGGTAAACCAAACACCCTTCACGTGAGAGCTCCTGCGGCTAGTGACTGATTCTCCCAATTCAGAAACACTACCCAATTCAACCTTAAGCCTCCAGTCTCCAGCTGCTAGATATTTCTTTGCCATCACTAGGTTTTCTTTCCCTCGCCAGTTTTCTGTTTCTCAATGCACAGATTGTCTTAGAATCTTGTTCTTTCAATCTAAATACACTGAGCTCCCTCCCAATCCTTTAAACATGAGCATTTCTGAATGCATTCAGTTTTCCAAAACTAGCTCTTTTTCCTCATAACAATAGGATTGATATAAGCATGGTCTAAAGATATAAGGACGAATTCTATTCACATGTTGGAAACCCATATAGCTTTAACATAACATTTTAAAATTGGTATTATAAAAGAACTATTTCACAGAAAGGAAACATAAAATTAACTTAGAACTGAGGAAGTGCGAAGAGTATATAACATTCTTAAAAATTTTATTACCATATTCAGATTTTATCAAGATTACATAAGGTAACTGGAAAATGACTGAATTTAAGGCAGTGTATATGATGGGTGCTGCCTATGAACAATGACATTTTGCTGGCTAATGTTTTCTCCAAAGCTTTTTTGTGAGAAACATGGGCTAGCTCAGAGGAGATATGGAAGACATGGGATAGAGGATGTAAAGCTGCCAGTTGCTTCTCAAACTGTACATCACAGACAATACAGAACCAACCGTGACTCTTTGGTGCCCATTCAAAACTTGATTCGTCAGCTGGAGAGTCAGAAGGTCATCAGCAAAACTCATTCACCTTTCAACAGTCCAATCTGGCCTGTGAGAAAGGTGGAGCTCCAGAACACATTCAGTTCATCGATGACATCATCGTCTGGGGTGAGACTGCTGAAGAAGTCTTCGAGAAAGGTAACAAAATCATTGACATTCTCTTGCAAGTTGGTTTCGCTATCAAGCGAGACAAGGTGAAAGGACCTGCCAGAGAAATCCAGTTTCTGGGACTGCGGTGGCAAGATGGTCGCCGTCACATCCCAATGGATGTGATAAACAGAGTCTCCACCATGGCAAATCCCACCAACAAGAAAGAAACCCTGCGCTTCCTAGGCATAGTGGGATTTTGGAGACTGCACATTCCTGGATACAGTCAGATTGTGAAACCTCTATATGATGTGACTCGAAAGAGAAACAGTTTCCAATGGGGTCCTGAGCAACAAGCAGCCTTTGACCAGATCAAGCGAGAGGTAGTCCAAGTGATGGGTCTGGGACCTGTCCGAACTGGTCCAGACATTAAGAACATTCTGTACACGGCCACGAGTGACAATGGTCCAACCTGGTGCTTATGGTAAAGAGCTCCAGGGGAGACACGAGGACGTCCTCTTGGTTTCTGGGGTCGTGGCTACAAAGGCTCAGAGGCAAACTACACTCCAACAGAGAAAGAGATTTTAGCTGCTTATGAAGGAGTGAAAGCTGCTTCTGAAATGATTGGAACTGAGTCACAACTTCTTCTAGCTCCTAGATTGCCAGTTCTGAATTGGATGTTCAAAGGCAAAGGTTCTTCACCACATCATGCAACAGATGCTACCTGGTCTAAGTGGATGGCTCTGATAACACAGAGAGCTCGAATGGGAAATCTCGAAAGGCCTGGTTTGGTGGAGGTGATCACAAACTGGCCAGAAGGCACAAGCTGTGCAAAACCTCCAGAGGAGAGAGTAACTCGTGCTGAGGAAGCTCCTCCTTACAGTGATCTGTCTGATGATGAAAAGAGATATGCTTTGTTCACAGACGGTTCCTGTCGTCTTGTTGGGAACAAGCGGAGATGGAAATCTGCAGTGTGGAGCCCAACGCGCAGAGTTGCAGAAGCGAGAGATGGAGAAGGAGAATCCAGTCAATTTGCAGAGGTAAAAGCTGTCCAGCTAGCTCTTAACGTAGCTGAACGTGAGAGATGGCCAAAGCTTTATCTCTACACCGACTCGTGGATGGTAGCCAATGCCTTGTGGGGTTGGCTGAAAGACTGGAAGAAGAATGGCTGGCAGAGGAAAGGAAAGCCAATCTGGGCTGCAGATCTGTGGCAAGACATTGCTGCTCGCATTGAGAGAATCCCAGTGAAAGTGAGACACATCGATGCTCACATTCCTAAGAGCAAAGCTACTGAGGAACAACAACACAACCATCAGGCAGATCTAGCTGCAAGAGTTTCCCAGGTGGACACAAACTCTGGTCCTGATCCTGATCTTGACTGGAAACACCGAGGTGAGCTGTTCTTAGCTCGGTGGGCCCATGACTCGTCAGGACATCAAGGCAGAGATGCAACCTACCGATGGGCTCGTGACAGATCCATTGACATTTCCCTGGATGCTATCACACAAGTCATCCATGACTGTGACATTTGTGCTGCTATTAAGCAGGCAAAGCGGATCAAGCCCTTGTGGTACGGTGACCGATGGTCCAAGTACAAGTATGGTGAAGCCTGGCAGATTGACTACATCACTCTACCTCGTTCTCCATCTGGTAAGCAGTATGTGCTGACTATGGTAGAGGCGAGCACTGGATGGCTGGAAACTTATCCAGTTCCTCATGCAACTGCACGTAACACCATTCTTGGTCTGGAAAGGCAAATCCTGTGGAGACACGGAACTCCAGAGAGGATTGAGTCGGACAATGGAACTCATTTCAAGAACAATCTTGTAAAAAACTGGGCCAAAGAGCACGGCATCGAGTGGATATTCCACATTCCCTACTATGCACCAGCTGCAGGGAAGATCGAACGCTACAACGGTTTGCTGAAAACCACTCTCAAAGCCATGGGGGGTGGATCTTTGAAAAACTGGGAGAAACATTTAGCACAAGCAACCTGGTTAGTGAATAGTAGAGGTTCAGTGAATCGAGCTGGACCTGCCCAATCAGACCATGGCAATTTTAGTACTGATGCCACCTAAACAATTAGACAGAAGAAGAAAAATAAAATTTATCTAATTTTAAAATGCAATTATCTTTGAGAGGTGTAAACTAGCATTACTTCTTCTAAGTACTTGGATAAACATAAATGGGTTTCTTGGATATTCTCCAAGTAGGCAAGTGAAAGAGAAAACTGAAATATTAAAATGGAAGAGTATCACAAATCAGGCAAACAAAAATGTAGAAGTTTCTTTAGGGAAACATTAACAATCTTCAACTCATAAACTGTATTAGTACAGTTCTTATTTTCGTGATTAATACCTTCTTGGATGTTACTAATGGTCAGCTTTGCTTTTAGATAAAATATATCAAGCTTAATTGATGCATTTTATCTTTCTTGATGATACTGAAAATGGATTCAGTAACTCACTGGTTCAAGAGATACCTACTCTTGAAGTTCATACACAGTGCGACGGTACAAGTAGACATGGAACACGTCACCAACAACAAGCAAAGGTAATCTCAGCCTGGTAAACTGAAAACATAGACAGTGGGGTAAATAACAAGTGTTTCACAGCATGCAGACATTTAGGAAAGAAATAAAGATGCCCACAGCCCACCATAACTAATCTATACATTATTCTTATTCTGGGCTGGCAAAGGACAGCTGATTAAAAGTACACACCAAACACATGCATCTGACATACATGCACGCCATGCCATGCCAGATAGCTGTAGACACTCTACAAAACTTGCATCATTCCTTAGCGTGATTTCCTTCTAAATCTAAAACCTTTCTGACAACAAAGTATTTGTCTTGTCTTAATGGTAGTTTTAAAGTGATGAACTTATTTCATGGCATGACAAAAACAGCAGAGTAGGAACCAACTGGAACCTTTTAGGTTTACAATTTGTAGGAGTAATGTAAATCAAGTAATTCTAGATATCAGCATCATAAATTGAGTTTTAAGTTCATGAATACCAGAAAAATGTTTCAGACAATCAATAAGCCACATAAAAATATTTGTGCTTTATAGAGTTAATAATACAGTTGCTTACAGATTTAAAAATGAGCATTTTGGTGCAGTTAAATGAAAGAAGCAATTGGAAACCAATTAGCTGAACTGAAAATTGAAATGGTTTCAGCCCCAATCTGCAATCTGCACTAAAATTTGCATCAGCATCCTTATTTTATTTTACACTCTGAAACAGGCCTCACGTGATGAAGAACTGCAAACACTCCTTGACTTGGTAGAATTTGAGTATTTCGATATTTATCAACAGTGACAGCAACCAAACCACCATTGATGGTTTGCTTTATTTGCATTCCTAAGTTTATAGATGTTTAGTCTATTTTGAGATATGGCTTTCAGACCAGGATTTTTCACCCAAGGCTATTCCTCCATGATGGCTATTTGTAAAGGAGATGTTCTGGAATGGGTATAAAAGTGGTTATTGTCCACAGGTTGAGCCTTACACACTATTGTTAAGAACCAGCACATGAAATGTAGGTAGAATAGAAATAAAATAGAAATGTATGTAATAGAGAACTGTTAAAAAGGTAGATATCTGAGGTGATTACTGGCAATGTGTCTGCTTGTTCTCACTTAGTAAACAAACTTTATTAAAGGAGCTTGCTATGACATATTAAAAATAAATCTACTGCAATTGTCAATAACTTAAATTTATTTTCCCCCCTGTTGGAGTCTCACTTGTCTCTACTGGTAACTGGTCAGTGATCTCCCTGTCCTTATTTTGACTCAGGACCTTTATCTCTTATTTTATCTTCCGCATCCTGTTGATACAGGGAACCAAGACAGCGGCTGAGGGGCAGGTGGCCTAGGTGAACCCACTGCACCTCTCCTCAGGAAAGAACTGTTTAGGAACTTCTGAGTAATAAGGAGAAGAAAATGTACTAGACATTGGCTACTAGACAATTTAATTCTCAGCAAATATCCCTTCCACACACACCCAGAGTTTAAGTGTCACAGACTATATACTGATGGCACATGGTATTCTTTAGAAAATATCATGTGGCCATGGCCAGACAGTGGCATTCTGCCACTGGCAGTGTTGCTACTGAGCCTATAAAAAAGCTTTAACGAATTCTGACTTCATAATATCATATAAGAAGTACAGAAATGTAACGCTTGTCACATTTTGTTGCTTTCAGTCTCTTCCACAGTCTGTGCTCCACATATTCCTCTTGTTCTGCACTGGATGACTGTGCTCCCCTCTAGCAGGCTGTGTCGGTGTGAGCTGAAATTCCCCCCCCACCAACAATAACCAGGCTAGCCCAGTCTGGAAGCAAATGAAAAGCTGTATTTACAAGCAGAGTCTAAAATCTACAATGAAATGCAATGAATATGTACAAATATACAAAATTCACAACATTCACAAATATATACAATCAACAGAAAAAGCACAATCGATCTCCCTTTGCTTCCCCCCAAGGGGACCCTCCCAAAGGGGGCCTCCCTCTCCCAGGAGCTTCCCCCCCCGACCCCCCTGGACAGAGAAGCAGAGCTTAGTTAGAGCAGAAAGTTGTTAACTTAGCTGCCAAGGTCAGTGTGTTATCTTCAGCCAGAAGAGAAGAAGAAACAGCAGCCAGACAGCCCAGCAACTGCCCCCACTGCCGAACGCAGAATGTGCCGAGTGCCTACTTTGTTTTGGGTAATAGTTCTTAAACATTTCTATCTATCCAATGGAAGTGTTTAGAACAATCGTTATTTTGCTTTCTTACACCCAATAGTGACTTATTTACATTCTTTCACTTTCTCTGTTCTGAACTTTGCAAGGAAAAATTAAAAAGACAGTTTCAAACCACCACACAGGCCTGTGAGAACATCCACTGCCCACCTGTTTGATTCTAAATCAAGCTCATTTCAAGTTGTTGCTCATGCTGCCCATTGACTCTTGGAAGAGTTATACTGTCTTGCTCCCTTCTTAAAACATTTTGTTGGTGTGATGCACATAAGGGTTTCACAAGGGTAACTCTTGACATGTCAAAGACCGCTGCCTATCGTAGTGAACCACAGCATCTCCTTGTTTTCTTGAATTCTCCCTAAGTCATTCAGTTATTTTTTTTCCTCTTTTACACAGATGGTTATTTCTGGATGCGTTTTACCATTTTGTCCCTTGCAAAGTACCAGTTAAATCAGCAGGATTAGCAGGATTTATAGGTTCTATGCTAGCAGAAAAAATAAATAACTTACTAGGAGTTTGGAAAAATAAGTGATTTTGCCACTTTTCAAAGATCATCTTTTCTAATTTACTTTCCTACATTAGTGCTTACCAACGCTAATCTCTCAAAAATCAGATACTATATTTTAGGTTTCTCCTTGTTTTTCTTCTCTCTTTTTAAGTAAAAAATTATGCATTTCCTAATATTATGACTAAAACTACATCTACATACTAGAGATAGACAGATGGAAATACAATCTTGAAGGTACCAATGGTGTTTTCATTGTCAAATAGGAAAAATTTGGATCTATGCCTAGTGGCTGGCTGTTCAAAATCCTCACCAGGGTTCATAGACATGGACAGAAAAAGCAGTGTTATTTCAGGTTGCTGGAAGGAGGTCATTAGTCACAATGAACATGTTACAGTTGGTACACGTTGCAGGAGCTGTTGACCAAATGACCCTGTGTGTCCCCTAAATGCTGCCCTCAGATGCTCCAGGAAACTTCACATTGGGTTCCAGGTTTCCTAGAAGCAAATTCCACTGTGAAATTTTACCTCTCACAAGAAACATTCCTCAAATTAGTTTAATTTGCAAAGGACCTTCTTAAATAGATTTTATCAAATGGTATTGCCTTTTGGTATTATCAGTTTTACCTCATTTATAGCTTCCATGCATGGTGCTTCCATATTTTCTTTAACATTTTAATATGTATATGCTGGTATTGCTTTGGTATAGCATGTATGCCAGTTACTATTAGCACGTTACAGCATACTGTAAAGCAACATTTGGATTGGTAGTTAGTGCAAACCTTGCTTTACTTCGTAATAACTACAAAGATTTCATCACTATGTCACACCAAAGCATGCTGTATGGTTGGAGCTGTTTCAAGGCTGTCTTCTGTAACTCACAGAGCTACAGAAAAAAAAACCTTAGTTCCTTATGTACCTTAATACAGGAACTAATTGAGGATTAATTCAGCTGAACAAATGTAGATGGTTTTCACCAGTTTTACATCTGTCTGTGCTGCTCTCAGTGTCAATGGGAGAACAGATATTCTTCAGTCCTGACCCCAACAGCAATACAGGACAAGCAACAAAAACCTTGCAAGTGTTTCTTATTGTCCTTTCAGTAAGAATAGGCAGGCTAATGAAGCCTAATACAACAAGATTAGATACAGACAGCTACATCAAACAACACAAATCTTGTCCTTATTGTTTCTGTTTGAATACATCTTCCTTTCACGGAATATTACCTGAGATAATTAAAAACAAAATATCATTTTTTGGATGCTTATACAAACAAATAATAAATAAAAACACAAAGTCTCAAATGCAAGGTTATTTACTTTCTTCTTAACTAAAAGTATAAACCCTGTTTTGAATGGAATAAATTTGTTGATTTGTTTATTTCTACCACCTATAGCAGTGACACATCTTTCATCCAACAATCCTCCTTGGGTCTTTTTGATGCCAAACGGCAGGTTGGTTTTGAGGGGTGTTTTAGGGTTTCTTTCTGGGTAGACAATGACAGGGAAATAGTAGCCTGTCATAATGCAGCATCATCAAAGAGCACAACATGATGTTAACCTGCCATGGAAGCTCCAGACAGGTCAGGAAGTAAGAAATCATATGCACAGTCTTTCTTCTTTTATGTACTCATGCAGATCGGGAGGAAATTACCAGGCAGAAACTTTTAATATTTATGCAAAGAACATCTGAGATTTAAGGTTCGTATAACTGAAATGGAGAAAAGGAACTCTGCTGCTGCTCAAGATGCAAAGCAGCCAACCATCAGGCTGTTTTGCTTAAAATAAATGGAGCAGGGTAACTAGCTCAGACTTACGCATGTTTCTTTTGGAAGTTTGTCCCTGATTCACAGATGTTAGAACATATCATATTCTGTCGTCTCCTCTGACCTCTTGTACTTCCCAGGACATACAAATTCATTAACTTCTCCTACTGAAACTCCAGTCATTTGTGTTTGGCCACGAATCTCCCTGCCTGGAGATTAAGTTTATAGTCTTCCCTCTCCAAGATGTCACATATGAACCAGTCCTGGAAGATGCTGGAGATTCAGCTTCTGACCTGAAGCTCTGACAGCCTCAAAGACGAAATTGGTATACACAAATGAAATTCACCAGGCAGGTTAGAGCCATGATATGTCTCACACACACATGGTTAAATTCTCTTCCTCCCCAAAACAGTATAGCCTCATCCACGGTGTCACTGCAGGCAGTTGCTTGTTATTCCACTAAGACAATGTGTATGGTGACTGACTCTCAGCCATGCCTAGAAGAGCTGCCGGTGAAATCTTTACCGGTAGAGATACTATCTTTCATATTGCCTTCATTTTCTCTCCAACAAAATGGAAGGAAAGTATGGAAGGGGTGATTCCTCAGCAGGAGGCAGCTACTCTAGTTCTCTTATTTGTCTCTTTTATCACACAAAAAGCTAAAATAAGGCATTGTAACACAGTGCTAATGGGGTCATAATGGACATAGAGCCTGGTGCCTTTCATTTTCTGGCTTTCCTTCCAGAAACATCTGCTGATAAAAACACTTGCCTGAGAGAGCTCAGCAAAAGGACCATCTTTGCCCAAAGTAAGGACACAATTTAGAACTGCAAAAAACACATTAGGGAGTCAAATCGTTATCCAGAAATAATTATTTAGTGGTTTAACATACAGTTAGTAATTTCCTTCTCAAAGAGAAAAACTAAGAGAACTGCTGGAGGCTCTAAAGACAGAAAATCAAACTGCAGATGCAACATGGCTCGCTCCACTATCATCCCTAAAAGAGCTGATCTACCTTTTTAAGGACCTATAGTCTTAAGCATGATGTAGAACACTACAAATGAAGTTACTTTTGGCAGTTAATACAATTAATAATAGATAACACTATACAACAAATACTATACTATGCTAAATAAAGCACAAATTCAAGAGGGTAGGAAACTGTATAATATCCCTGCTTGGTTCACAGCAGTGTGAGGAAGGACCTTACTGTGGTAACTTCCTCAGGGAAATTGCTTGCATGGCAAAACCAGAATCAGTATGTGCAATGGGAATTACTATTTTGGGACCCTATGAGAGCAGCAGAAGAAAAGAAACTAGAATCTTTACCCCTATATTAATTATTTCTTATTTTTTTCTTTTTCCCTCAGTCCTAATGCTGTTTTATGCAGCTATTTACATTTATTAAATAATAATTTATTTCAGATAACTCCAAAGGAAAATAGATATCTGAATGCTTTGCACTAATGAACATGAAAACCAATATACAAACAAAACTGCTAATATGATAAAAAAATTATATCTAACCAAGGCAGAATATCAATCCTGCTGTTTCTGGCTCACATTCAATCTTATGAAGAGACATAATGAAGATTTAAAAAAAAAATTCATAAATAGCACACTAGCACAATCTAATTAGAACAAAAGCCTCTTTTTTCGTCACTGAAGATGAGGGACTCACACTAGGAAGGGTTCCAGTGCTTTCAGACATCTTACTCCTTTTGGGGATAAAGCAGAAGATACTCCCCATGGCACAGGGTATTTTAATGAGAAATAAAGCATAAGCCATGCTGGTACAGTATTTCTGCCACCACAAGTGCTGCCCAAGACAGCTCTACAAATGCCTTCCTATGTGCTCCCATTTTCCAGCTCTGCTAGGAGGAAGATGTGAGGGCACAACGAGCTTAAACAAAAAGTCACTCTGACAAATTTGCAGATGCAGGAAGGCCTAGTGGAGTAAACACCATTATTTTCTCAACCTATTTTCACAAATAAAAGTATTAATGGAGAAAGAGGAGTCAAGAGCAAAAGATGCTTAGGCGTGTATTTAGTGCACTTGCAGACAGTGACAACCAAGTGCCTTAACTTAGTCTCACGGTGACTGGCAAAAGGTCACAACCAGCTGACAAGAAAAGCAGAGAGAAAGCCAAGAAAAATCTCTCGCCTCCCCAGATATGTCTGGTTGCAAAATCATGTCCATCATTCAACATCACTTATTTGGCTTGTTGATATTCACAGCTATCTGCCAACACAATACCACAGCTGCAGTCAAGAAATAAGCATTGCTCTTCTCAGAGGCAGCTAAGCAGTACGTACAATACTTCCAGGGCAATTATGTTACATGATACTCTAAAATAAATTAAATTATGAAACAATACCATATGTCACTTCCCTCCAGCTGAAAACACAGCATGCAGTTACTTTGTTAAGAAATCAAAACCTGCTGGAGTAAGAAGTATTAGGTGTCACTAGAAAGCCTCTTTGTTTGCTGCAGTTTGGAGTGACACTGTAATTACAAGTTTTGATAAACTTTAACCTCCTCCCCAAGTACTTATTCAACATCTCTCTCATTTTACTCTCCCATTCACAAAATGCCTGTGTACCTAAGTTCTCATCTCCACATTTCTTCCTTTCCCTACAAGCACACCTGCAGCACCTGCTCTGCAGCTAACATGCAAATTCAACACAAGCCTTGATGTGTGGTTTCCCAGTGCAGCCTCCCAGGCCTCACAACCAAGAGGGAACATCACACACTAGCAAAGGCTGAATTCTTTTTCCTCCCATATTGGTTTCCACATCTGGGAAGACCACTCACAACCTCGTGCTCAAGCAGCTTTGCAATACTGCCATCTGCTCACTTTGCTCTCAACACAGTATCTGGATGCTCAGCAGGTCACATCACTTTCCTGCTCTGCAATTTACTGAATATCACACACTCTCTTATCAGCCCATCTAAATCATTCATCCTTACCCTGATCATCTCCTGCCTCAATTACTGCAACTCCTTCCTATCTGGCATCCAATTCCCACACGCTTCCTTTCTCGCCAGGTTGTTCAAATCACAGCTGCTAAAATAATCTTCCTAGTCTGATAGTCTGGAAACATCCTTCACTTCCCTCTAAGATACGTAAGTTTTACTATAGAGACTCCTCCCCTCCCACTCAAAACATCACATCTAACAACAGCATATGCATATTCTCAGTTCTGCAGTGATCCTTGCCTTGTATCTAGGATTTAATTTCCTATTGTGGCCCTTTGCTCTTTCCTTAAGCCACCAAACCCACAGGCTTTATTTTCTCCTCACTTTTGTTCTTATTGCTCCTCTATTATCCTTCCTGAATCTTCCACAAATGAAACTGCAGAGTATCTCTTACTGTAAAGTTTTCCATTAACGAAATTTTCATTACAGGAAAAGCTCAAGAACTTCCAGATAAATTGCTTTATATAAAAAAGTGGAAATACTTAATATGTTATAATCTTAAAAGTAGTCCCTTATAACAAGAACAAATTTTAGTATGTAAAAACTCCTATTTTTCTTCTTTGCAGGAATCATTACCTGGATAAATTTTACTATTTCCTTTGGGGTTTATAAGGATGCATATTATGTTATCATGGAACACTGGCAATATGGCTTGGCAATTTAAAAGCAAGTTCAGGTATTTTAAAATCTGTAAGACAGACACTCTCTGGTATTCGTCTTTTAGAACCATCTGTTAGTAGCATCAAACTGTTTTTTAATATCTGAGTTCACCTTTATGCTAAACTTGCAAAAACTATAAAAAGGAAAAAGAAGCACTAAGAGACCAGAAGCCTGCAGTGTCACTGCTTGATGCTGGTGTTTGAAAGAGGAGATGTCAAAATCTTCCAAAAATACCATTCCTTGTTCACTCCCCACCTTTACTGTTTCGGTTACAGAACAGATACTCTATAGAAGATAGCAATTACAAGTGCTCTTTCCCATAATAAATTCCCAAGGAGGATCACAGTTCTCAATAACACATGGAATTTGGCAAATAAAATATGGTTGGTTAAGTAGGAAACAGAATGTGCAGGAGACAAAAGAAGAGACACAAGCAGCCTCTGTGAGGAGAGAGGTCAACGATGAGCTGAGATCAGAAATTGTACCTCTAAAACTGAACCAAGGAGACAGGAAGAACTGGAAGTACAGGGAACTGGAAGTACAGTCTCCAAGCTAAATACATTTTAAAGCTACAAATAAGATAAGACCAGTCAAATGAAGATAATTGTAAAAAATAAAATTAAAAAAAAAATAAAAAGGAGTCCTACAGAGACCATGGAGCATGAGAAAAGTATGAAAAAAAAAAATCACAGTTATAACATTGCCAGAGGAGCAATCCTATTAAATATTAAAGCAAGCCCATTATTCCCTCCTACCTGGTAAGAAACATGCTGAACGCTGTACATACGAGATCACCCACCAGCTTAGGGTGAAGAAGATGTAAATAAATAATGAGCAGTATTCCTAGATATTCAGCACACTTTTACTGGTGCCCCTTGAAAATGATGAACAACTTTTTAGAACTAAGAGAAAAAGGGAAGAAACATAAAAACCAGAGCTGGATACCAGCATGGCTGTGATGAAAAGTATCCTTAATTGACAAAGCTTCCAATCCTAAAAGTCAAGGACTGAATACTATCTGACTATCTGAACACTATCTCATTAGCACTGGAATTAAAGCACAAGCAGATCTGAAACTTTTTAAAGAATAGAGATGTGAGGGAGAAACTAAGTCTTCTTAACAGCAGAAGACAATGTGGAGAAAAAAGTCAGATGTGACGCTTAAGGAAAAAAATGGACAGTGAAATCAGGCAATTCATTAGGAATAGTAAGAAATATCTGATAACCAGTTCAGAATAAACAGTAAAACATTTTGGACATGTTTTATAAAGGATTATGTGGAACAGATACATATTCTTTACACAAAAGACAACCAACTGTCCTATGGATTGACACCAGCTTTAGTAAGAGAAAGATGACAAGATGAGGCTGGATAATCCAATTATACATGAGTTCATGTCTGAATTTTACATGCTTTAAAAAAAGCTTTAAATCTTTACTAGCAGATTTCTTTTATATAATTTGGCAAAGTAAAAGCATTCCCTTCTCCCACAACTAAGAACAGGCAGTTGTACTTAGAAACCGGATTAATGGCTTGTTATATAAAGTTCTTGATAAAAATGTTGATGCAGAGATGTTTACCAAACTGTCAACAGATAGAATAAAAGCTATACTAATTGGATTTATGCACTTAGAAGAGGATTTATGGTAGACAAAAAAACAAAAAACATGTAGGTAATCATAGGAGGCCCTTTAAGCTGCTATAAAACATGCATAAAAAATTACTGCGATGTACGCACTGGGAATTACAAGTGGTTTTAAAGACTAATTAGATAAATCCATCAAAGAAAGTTCAGCATGACCTAATAAACACAAATCTGTGGATACAACCCCTGGCCCAAAAAGTGCCTAGGATGTGCTTTTCCAAAATGAGAAGGCCAACATTTGGGAAAATGCTGGTTTAGACATTAAAGTTCATTCCCTAAGAAAGACTCATGCCACTGGCCATAGTCATGAAAAGGACACTGGGTTAGGGTGGGGCCTCTAGTCTCACTTAAAACACATCTTGGTATGGTTACTCTTTCTAGATCCCAAAAAGCTGAAGAGAAATATTTAAGTGCTCTGTGACAACAATTCTTTTACAGTGTAATTTGTGGGCATCTGTTTGTAATTCGCATAAAGACCTTAGCCCTGTTGGATGGAAATACAGTAGGCTAACGATGAGACTGTCAGAGATGTTGCACCAGCTCAGACACGGGAATGATGCTGAGAAGTTCAGCAGGAAAATGTGGGCAATGGCTTGTAATTCATAGGTAGACAGCAGACAGAGAACAAAAAGGGCAGATACACATCTCAGTTCCAAAAATTTTGTATCGGTTTGACTAGAAAAATAAATGGAAACCTACCTTTTTTCCAGTGTGCCTTTACATCTCTACAGATCCTCTTTTGAGGACTGAAATGCACAAGCCAATAGTTATTTTTATTTGTGCTAGACTACAAAATTTTCAGATGTAGAAGAGATGAGCTCCTTTTCTTCCTGAAACGTTTCTTTGTGCTATATTCTGAGATATCCTTGGAGCTAGAAGCATATCCGAGTGCCATCTGCCAGAGTAGCCACTTTCTGGATTATGCCTTACAAAGACTGAGATGCAGCCTAGCTCTGTGTTTTAAGGCACTTGGAAAAACTTACAACATGCTTGGGATTGAAATGTGTTTGTTACCTAACACAAAAATATCAACAGTAAAACAATGCATGAAAATTATCATTTTTCATCCCACATAAATATTTCTCTCTATCCACGTGACCCTGCAATCTCCCTGATTTGGCCTACAACTGTCTACCCTGGAAAAACAAGCAAGTTTTCTATTTCTTCCCCAAAATATTGTAAATTGCATTAAATATACCTGTAGATGAAGAACTCCATATTTTGTTATTTTCTCTCCTACTGAAATTCCAGCAACAGGTAACAGCTTCCAACAGCAGGGCCTCTTAACAGTAAATAATTGCTTTGATATAGGCAAGTTTTCTAGAAGAAGTAGTCTCTTTGGTTAGACCAACTACTTTAGCTAACACAATCATCTAAAGCTCTTCCTCAGATCCTAAAGTAAGACAGAACAGCAATAATGATGCCATGAACCACAAGACTGGCCTCATGCTGAAAGACACTGAGAAGGAAGCTTCTCCTGAAGTTCCGGAAAGTGCTGAATCTCCTCTAAGAACCTTTTCGCCAACTGGATTGGGAAGGTCTCAATGACTCATGGCATCAAGTGATGCCATACAGACTGGCAGTCTAAATTTTCTTAAACTGATGTCTAGCCATGATGCAAGGCCAAAACCTATGTTATTCAAAAAAACAAAAGATTTTTGGCTTAAAGTAAGAGCGTAAACCCATCAAATTTTCCATTTTGGCTGAAGGATCCCAATGCAGAGTGACTATCACCGAGCAAATTTCCAAAACATTGCTAGCAAAAGGCTGGTAAACCATTTGAGAGAGTCCTGAGGAGATAGAGGATACTGACGGACCATTAGCCCCTGATACAAGAGATGTACATCAGAAAGAAGTGGGAACAAGATATCGAAACAATTTGCCACACAGCTGTGTCCAACAAAAAGGTTTCCATTTTGGCTTTATTTGTGCTCCAGATAATCTTTATTTTATCCAAATCTATCCACTAGGCAGTGGCTTAGCTAAGAAATATGTTGTAGTCACTGCTTAACATCACAGGACACTCTAGTGTGAAATGCAAATACTTTTGGATGCATTGGGTGAATGATACACTCTACTCAAAAGATTTTCCCGGGCTATTCCAGGCTGATCGCATGGCCAAGTGTTCAAAAGCAATCTAATTTCACCACAGATTGGCACCTCCACTGTGACAGTCAAGATCTGGAAGTTTATTGCACTGCCTATGGCAAAGCAGAGCTCTCTGCTAATGTACCCAAGCAGTAATCTTGTCCACATAAAACCCCCACATCCTCTCAACAGAAAGGTTTTGACAAGCACCATTTACATTGCACAAATATGTATAATTTTAAGGGTTACCTCTAGGCATTAGATGAGTCAGCTAACAGAGACAATTCTTTTTCTGTGGGAACTTAATTATGTCCTATGGCTTCTACACCAGATATCACAGCCAATGACCACACACTTTAGACTCTGGGTGCTGGTAACACAAGCCAAACACAAACACAACATGCCAAACACAGCCATAGTATAAACACTTCCATATAAAAATTTGCCTGCAAAGCTACTTGGGATAACTGCGCATTCATTACTGGAAAGAGAAGAAGGGGGAGGGATTTTCTAAGTTTTCTACATTTTCTAGTCATGGCTGTTTATTTGGAGTGATGCAAAAAGCTTGACACCTGGATACTCATGTAGCAGTTCAAGGAGTTACCAGCAATGAATTCTTAATTCAAACAAGAATTTCTCAACCTATAGAATAAAAGATCCCGTTTCAAATCGGTACCTTGCCTTCTCCCAGTCTAGTAGCTCCAAGAATAATTCCACATTGCCAGACATAAGCATTTACTGTCACAGAAGAACCTTGTAGTCTGTGTTTTCACAGCAAAATGGTGGGATATGTAAGTGGGAAAATTGGGATGAATTGAATAGCAATCATTAGTCCTTGATCGTTGGCCCTTGTGCTCATGGGGAACTTCAACTTCTCTGATATTTGCCGGCAATATAATACAGAAGAGAGGGAGCAGTACCAGAGGTTCCTTAGGGTGTGTGCAGGATAATTTCCTGACACAGATTGTGACAGAGCCAACTTCGGAAGGGACCTGCTATCTGAGGGTGAGGTAATGGTTGGGGCCATCTTGGGCATTTTTGTAAAAGGCACTCAACAGTATTTTACACTTACAGTACTCTGACTCCAGACCACACTGGAATATTGGACACGCCAACCACCCAAGGTATTGCTGAAGTGAGGCCAGCTTTGGAAAACCGAAACTGCTTGTCAGGTTTGATAGTAAGGAGTTGAATCCTGTCCAAAATGCTGTCTTCTCTCATCAGGCAAGTTTCAAGAGTTTCTTTCTATGACAGGTACAGCAATGCCTTGTTTTCACGATAAATCCATAAAAGGATGTGAGAGTTGCAATGCTTGTAGCTTATTTTGAGCTAATTTGAACAATTAATCAGAAAAGGCTGCAGAAATGAAACAACTCTACTAGTCATTTTAAACCAGTTGTGATATCTGGAAATTGATTAAAAATCTAAGCTAAATACCAATGGCTGACACAGGAATTATGAGAAAAATGGAATTTCAGAACATATTAAAAACAAAATTCTTTTCCTCCTGCTTGCAAATTGAAGACCTGGAGGAGACCCTTCAGAACATGCTGCACTTACAAAGAACTAACATTTTGTACTCTTATATGAGGCTAAAACATATCTAAGATTGAAGCTGAAATGAAATACATGGCTAAACTGTTATTAGCCTAATTCAGTTTTATCATTAGCTCAACTCAGAGGTTAACACACTTCATATTTCAAATTACCCAGTCATATCTGCTACAAGCATGCTGAGCAAATATCATATAAATCACAGAGCCTGACAAGATTTAATACGAAAAAGTTGCTAAATAGACCTATAAATATAACACATTACAATGCATCACTTGGTGCTGCCACTTTCTTGGAAACATTGGAACAAATTAGGATAGCTGTCTAACACCCTCTTTCAAGTTTCTTACATGACCACAGGATGAATATTCAAAACTTAAACCAGGGAACCGATCCCACACTCAGTGTTTTACACCTGAGTTACACTTGAATAAGGTGCAGAAATTTAGAGCAAACCTCCACCACCTTCCCCTGTTCTAATCACCTCTGATATGTCTGAAGCAGCAGCTCACCTCTTTGACAAGTGCACTTATTGTTATTTTAAAAACACTTTTTTGAAAGCTAGCAGTTCTGCAAACCCAACTTGCTTTGAATCTCATTCCCTCTTTTCTGGAGGAGGCAGAATTTAATATTTATGATCTCTGCTCATGGAAGGGAATATTTGCAATTCTTCTGATACATGTTACTGTGTTAATAATATTTTTTCCCCTCAAAATTTAAGTATCTTTTGTTCCTACAAGGTAATGAAGGAGAGTTACTCATCTTAATAATCAATCTTGAATTTTAATTAATCCTATTAACTGAACATGTCAAATATTTGTCACTTTCAAAGCAGTATAAAAATAACACTCAACAATAAACATTACTTAGCTATTACTCTGAGTTATATCATAGCCACAGTATCTATAACAAGATCTTTATGCTATTCTGTTCAATATTAATGTGATTTATTATGTTATAACAAAAGTATTTTATTCATTCCTCTGTACCACCAGCAGCACAAGAATACATTTCCTTGTAGAACATACTGGTGTGTCAGGTACAGTACACTGTGAAATAAATGAGCTTGCAATGGCATGTATGTACTCCCTGTCTTCCTTAACTTTGCATAATAAACTCAAAATCCACTACTTAGACACCTCTTATTCTGCAACATCATTCTAGCCAAATGAACAACTCACATGAATAAACATAAGGATAAAAGAAAGCATTTGAAAGATCGGAGCCCAGAGACTGGAAGCAGAGTGGGGATATCCTTCCCCATGTTATTTGAATAGCTTATTAAAATACATGATATGAAGGACATGAGAGATGAGAAACAGATTCTGCTCTGAAAAGTATTCCTAGAAAACAGCCTTATGGGTTTCCATGCTAAGAATCCATAATGCATCAATTCTGCTTTCTCCTAAAAGCTAGTACTTCATGATCAACTTGGGATCTAAAGAGATCTAAAAAGGAACCTGCGTGATCATCGCACATAGCACACATCGCACGTATCTTTGCACATAGCACCACCAACAGCAAACATCACAAACCCAGTGCTACACTGGTTACAACACACAGCCCTACAGTTCTTAATGCCTGCAGGTGATTTGCAGTCAAGACACCCAAAATGTCACTAAATGACACCACTTTGGGGGTATGAAATACATTCTTCAGATACAACGGTACCAGAAGAAAACTGCCCAAGAGTCAGAGGATCTATCCAAGGCTGAAGAAAATGTTAGATGTCATTAGCCGTGTACTCACATTCCAAATATATGTGAACCACAATTTTGCCTTTGCTAACAAAAACGTATCACATTAATGAATTATTGACTTAAATAGTGTTTCTACTCCCTTATATTTTTTTTCTTGGTAACATGGCAAGAACACCACTTGTGTTTATAACACAAGATGCCAAGATGGATGCAGTACAGGTAACTGCATTGAAGAGAACAATGCAGTCCAGCATAGTCCTTTCATTAAGGTTATAAAAACCTCATTATGGTGACACACAGGCAATAGCTGGCTGCCTTTGGTCAACAGGCTTCCAGGATCTCTAATCATAAAAAGCAGAAAAAACACTTTGCCACACAAATCAGCAGATGCAACGATGTGAGGACAGCCATAACCAAACTTTAAAGAGTGCCGTAAAGGTCCTTTCTAGGTAACTGGGTGCAATCAGGTATTTTCTTCTCCTTATTATATCTGATAAAGTAACTCCAGCTATTTAAGTCAAAATAGCAGCCAACTCTCTCCACATTAGCATTTAGTTTTCATTACCATTACTTTGTAGGGCAGAAGAACAAAGCCAACTAATATTGTGATATTTGGCTACTAGAAATCAGTGCTTTCACTTGAGTTTTGATGACTTTCATAGAAATGTACACATAGAAGCTTTTCAGTAAAACGGGAGTGGGGAGGGAGGGGGAGGGACAGAAAATGGAGTATTCCCCCAGGTCCAAGACAAATATAAAATAAGCTGCTTATGCAGTGGGCTTTTGATACATTAGTACAAAGCACCCAGGTTTACCCTGTTATAAAGTGACATGAACAGCAAACAGTCTTTTTACCTGGGAGTTCAGGTAAAGAAAAACTACATGAACCAGATCTTTCACATCTTCCATATTTTTGTCAGCATCATCCCAGCCTTCTGAAAAGCTGGGAAAGCAGAAACACTAAACAATATCAGAGTCACCACCATAATTCACAGTCTTAATGCATATATTCTTGTTCCATTATACAGATATTGATTTACTCTGTATTACAATGAATATTATGGAAGCACCTTGACACAGATCAGCTTGCAAGCTGGTAATCAAACAAGCATAACAAATCTATAAAGAAGCAGTTTTTACCACCAGCCAAGTGCCAGAGCAAAGCATGGTGATGCTAGAGTCATGAAGATGAGGACAATCATACAGTAGATGGATGTTCATATGGAAAACAAACAAACAAACAAAAATCCAGCTAGATCTCCTCTTCCATCAATTAGCAAAGTGTTCAAGCCAAAGTGTCCATATGGAAGTGCTTTCATTTGCCCATCTTGGAATTTCAGTGACACACATGATTTGCAGAATTACAATTACATACATAACTAGCCCTTGGAAAGTCACTGAAACAGTGGAAGTTGAAAAAATAAAAATAATTATAAGCCTTGTCTTTTATCTGAATGGAACTAAAACAAACAAAAAGAGAACAAGAGGAGTGGTAAGTGTTTAACATCAGATGAACATGACTTTGGATAGAAATAACAAGCTTTGGCCAAAAAGAGAATTAGGTTGGAAAAGTGAGATTTCCTCTGCACTTTCAAATGGATTCTGAACTCCCTGGTTCAGGCTCCACGTAACAGGAATGACAGAGGACAGTCTTGCACTAGCTGTGGCAAGATGCAGGAACCTTAACAGGAGACATGGTGGAGACCACAGAAGGTAGGAGGAAGAGGAGGAAATCAGACATCTTCTGGCAGATCCTTTGGGTAGACTTTCTCGCTTGCTCCAAGTGATAGTCACACATCCTCAGCTGAGTGCAGAGGCACACTGCATATCTACTTGCACGAATTTCAAAACTATCAACTCAGATGTACATCCTTACATAAATACTTTGCCTCCTTTTATTCCAACATTTCCAAAACTTCCCCTAGGAGGCTGTGTGCATTAGGAGAGTCCTCGAATCACTTTTGCTCAATTACTTAATCCAGCTGACCACAGTCTTCTGTGACCACCCAGAACATGCACAATTTATCACTAGTGATACACCTTGACTAGACACAAAAGATATCTTAATGACATACAAAAGACTCTTTTGCATAATCGTTTCTGCAAAAGAATTTGTTTATTATTAATCATAGAATCAACTAGGTTGGAAGAGACCTCCAAGATCATCCAGTCTAACCTATCACCCAGCCCTAAGCAATCAACTAGACCATGGCACTAAGTGCCTCATCCAGTCTCCTCTTGAACGTCTCCAGCGATGGCGACTCCACCACCTCCCTGGGCAGCACATTCCACTGGGCAATCACTCTCTCTGTGAAGAACTTCCTCCTAACATCCAGCCTATACCTCCCCTGGCACAACTTGAGACTGTGTCCTCTTGTTCTGCTGCTGGTTGCCTGGGAGAAGAGACCAACCTCCACCTGCCTAATACATTTCTTATGGACAATCTGGTTACTTCCACTGCAGGAACAACCCAGGACAGTCTTTGGGACACTCTATGCAGATCATTAACGAACACTGTTAGTCAATTAATTAAACTAGCAGAGGAGGAGGTGCTGGGCAAAGTGCCATTGGTGCTACATACAACTGGACAAGTGAAAACCTCAGAGCATAAATTCATGCAGGAAAAAAATCAGGTTAAAAAACGGGTTACAGTAGTAACAGTGTGTGTGTAACTGTACACTCATAGGCATCTCCTTCTGGTAAGGAAGGCAGAGATGAGAGAAAAGTGTGAATTTAATGTAACACAAAAAAAAAGACCCACACTTTAGATGAGAATGTAAACAATGTACTATATCCCTCAAGAAGGTCTTAAAATGGGTATTAAAAGGTATTAAAATGGGTAACATATGCATTTATTTATTTGGAAGGTAGAAAGGAAAAGTGGTAGAGATGGAGGAATCAATGCACACTTTACTGTAGCTGTAAATTAATGTGCTACCTCAGTCTCAATTCAACCCATTCCATCCAGACAAGCCTACACACTTTTTAATCTTCAGTTGGTACAGGGGGACAGAAACAGACACAACGTGTTAGCATGACCTTTTAATGTGGACAAAGGAGAAGCCATATTCAGAAAGTATTCTCTATGTAAACAGAACATGGTGATTAGGTACTCCAGCTTTGCCTCCAAAGACACTTTATTTGGGAGATTTTTACAGCATCTGCCTCATTAGCCAGCTAAGGTTGTAAATCTGTGCCTTGTGATTCAAGAGCCTGGAACAACACAGTTTCCACAGACCTCCTTCAAAATACAGGATCAGGCCTGAATGGTCAGGTGTCCCCACTCCTTTTGTGGTACTTACATCAACGATATTTTGAACATTTAACTTTTTGTATACCAAGCTGATGGGGGAGCATGAGCACCTTCTGAAGATGACTCAGCATCAACTTTCCAGGGAAAAGTGTTCTGATGTTCTAGCAATGACAGGTATATAAAGTGTAGGCACAGAGGTATTCACATCATATATAAGGAAATAAAGTGAACATGATTAAATGAATAGATTAGACAGACAGTACAGTCTATTTTAAAAGTTCTAATAATAACCACCTATGAGAAAACAAAATAATAGTGCTTCAGGAGACAAAAAGTAACATCAGCTGTCCACTGTGCTCCTGAGCTTTAGAGCCACCAACATGAAATGGTCATAGTTTCACATAATTCATGCTTTCTTGATAAACTATCCATTTCCCTACCAGACATTAGCATTTGCTTTATATTTTCTAATTGATAATCTTAAGAAAGTTCCATGACTGTATCTGTTTTATTCAGGCTGGGTGTGCAATGCACAGAGATGTAGCAGTTTGCTTATAAGGAGACCGTATCGCAATAAGAGATGCAATCACTACGAACACAACAGTTACTTCTTGAAATGGAGCACTGTTATGGATGTTACCCCATTGTGAGTACAATTTAACACATATTTTACTACGTGTAGAGCCTGCAGAGTCTAAAGAGGGAGTAAAATAAATGGGGTGTGGGGGTTTGTGTGTGTGTGTGTGTGTGTGTAATCTTTCCATTCTAACTGCCAAATTATGAATTTCTGTTTCTGTTCCTTAGAGACAAGCAGTAGCATTTCTGGTTCTGCAGAAGCAGCTTAAAAATGTGTGAAATATAAGACATGACTGGACAACATCCATGCAGCTTCACGCTGTATTTCAGTCTGCTTCTTTTTCCATACACAACAGAAGGGCTCTTGCAGAGCTTAAGGGCAGGTGATCAATGCCAGGAGAAGTGCAAACCTCTCTGATCCCATGACACAAGCTGAACAAATAATTAGCAAAACCAGAGCCCAAGTACTACTGGTGAGTATCTCATGAAGTTTTCTCCTCCTCTTCCAGATGGATTAATTTTTAAAGATAACTTGATTTTCTTTTCCAGTGGGGAAAGAGTGGGGACAGACTTCCAAAAATAGGCTAGCCTGTCACAACTGCTAACTGTCACGCGGTGCTGAGACTGAAGCTGATCTCTTGGGGAGGCGGCTGAGAACAGAGGGGAGTA
This sequence comes from Indicator indicator, assembly GCF_027791375.1. Lineage (NCBI taxonomy): Eukaryota > Metazoa > Chordata > Aves > Piciformes > Indicatoridae > Indicator > Indicator indicator. Next base: position 20,426,463 of record NC_072021.1, read on the forward strand.
AGAAAGTAGAGAGAAAGGGTAATTTCTCTTTCCATAGCCCAGCCAAAAAGAAAATGAATAGGCAACCTGCAGTCAATCACAAATAAGACGTAAGCCAAAAATCACTCATTCCAAGTAAAAACACATAAATATATCAGTTTTCCAGCAGTTATTAGCACAAGTGCTACGTTCTACTGCACCAAAAAGGATGCCCAAATGTACTCTCTGTCCAAGGTCTCATCAGGACAAATACAAGATTATTGCCTATTTAAACAAATTGATCCAGAAAATTAAACCAAAATGCTCTCTTTAAATTCAATTTTCAAATGCTGTCCTGAAAAGGCTCCTGTCCATGTGGCCTCTGAAGTAAATAGACACACTGAAGTCACAAGATGACTGGAAAAACTCATAGTTAGCCTTTTGTGAGAGGTAGCATTCAGATTACATAAATTGAGAGTTTATATAGAAAAAACATAAAATAAATAAGCCTACCTAAATGCAAGCAAAATTTGCTTAGCACTAAATTTAAAGTTACAAGAGAAGGTAGAGAAAAAGTCTACAACTGCATCATTATTAAATGAATGAGAGTATAATCTCATTCAACAGTGATCTTAGCTCTATGCATCTAATGCATTCATTTTATTAAGAGTTCTGAAGTGGAATACTTGAAAACAGAAATCTTATTAAGAAAGTCTTCATCATCCTTGCTGGCATTTTTCCTTCCCATTGCACAAACTAAATGTATTTTGTCTGTATAATCTTTGCCAATAATGGACTAATTCTTTTTCATTACCTGCCTTATTCACATGTTGTTGCGAAACTTTAAATACCCACTTTGTTAAGCTGCAACACCAGGTGTTTCCTGATGCATCCACATAAGATGCTAATAATGGAATCTTAGCATCAGCACACACACACAAAAAGACAACATAAAATTTGATATCATCATTAATTCATTGATTTCATTTCCCTTTCTAGGTCTAAAATGCAGCCCACTTGTCCGTAGACAACAACAGGTTTTTGTTGTGTAACGTCATGAAACATTTGTTTAATCCTGACCAAAACTAGATTATTCAATTGTTTTGAGCAGTGCCCATACCTAGAGGCATCATTAATGACACAGCCATGACTTTGGGTGCTGGGTACAAACAGTCACAGGACAGGCTCTGCCTAATGGCCATCTCCTTCCCTTTCTGTGTAGTGCTAACAGGATGTACAACAAACACCATAGCTAAATTTTATTATTATAACGTTTCTTGAAGGCAGTATAAAGCATTGCTTTGCTCAAGATCTGAAAGTGCAGTACAACCACTATTCGTTATCACTTTCCGTGGGTAAAAACTTGGGTGCTGCTCCAGCGATGTACATCAAGAGGAGGCAGCTCCCATGCCCAGAGTCCAGGAGGGGCCAAGAGAGCAACATCTTTAATTCCTCCTTCTCAACGACTGAGTCAAGGCGAGGTCTTCTACTAAACTTCTATGACAGCCCATTAAAATGAGGCTGACTTTATAGGGAACAGTGATGATTAAGGACTGTGATAATGGACACCAGCATTACAGTCATCACCAGTAACTAGGGACTTTAACACAGGGGTATCACAGCTTCTTCCTCCTTTCCAAACTTAAATTATAAAAACAAATGTCTTCTTAAAGAAATAATAGACAGTGTCAATTTTTATTAATGTCAGATACCAACTAAAACTAATTCCAGTAGAATCAGAGAATCACTTAAGTTAGAAAAGACCTTTAAGATCGAGTCCAACTGTTAACTCAGCACTGCCAAGTCCACCATTGTACCATGCCCTGCAGCATCACATCTTTTAAATCCCTCCAGGGTTGTGGACTAAACCACTTCCCTGGACTGACAGTTCTAGTCCTTGACAACCCCTTTCAGTGAAGAGGTTTTTCCCTAATGTCCAGCCAAAATCTCCCCTGGTGCAACTTGAGGTCATTTCCTCTTGTCTTATTACTTGGAAGAAGGGACCACCACATTGCTACAACCTCCTTTCAGGGAGCTGTAGAAAGCAGGAAGGTCTCCTACTCAGCCTCCTCCTCTCCACACCAAACAATCCCAGTTCCCCCAGCTGCTCCTCACAAGTCTTCTGCTCTAGACCCTTCGCCAGCTTCACTGCCCTTGTTTGGACACACTCCAGCACCTCAATGACTTTCTCGTAGTGAGGGGCCCAAATCTGAACCCAGTATTTGAGGTGTAGCCTCACCAGTGCTGAGTACACCAAAACCAATCCCTGTCCTAGTCTGGTTGGACACACCATTTCTGCTGCAAGTAAACCACTGCTGAACTGAGAGTCTGAAAAACAGTGCATGAGAAATACAACACACCTTCTAAACAAGCTCTCACCTGGAACCCTTTTACTCTTACACAGTAAGTGTTCATGAGAGTTTTTATGAGAACTTTTGTATGGCTCCTCCATATCATAACAGATACAGAGATTACTGTCTGAGAGAGTTTACTAATAACACACATGATAACTCGCTGTGAGCCAAAAGACTGCAATGAAAAATCATACAGATCACAAAACAGCTGAGATATGAACAAAATAAAAGTTTCCTCTGGGTGTAGCTGAAGAACTTTATCTGAAAAGAGAAGATGACTGAAGTCCTCAGGCAATTATTTTATTATCTAAAAGTGGGTTTTGAAAGTCAGATATTTTGCCTCAAAACTTGAGCAAAAGCAGTGGCTGCATGTAGGTGTAACAATTTTTGGATATTAGCCCTTTTTCTAATACAAGTAGCCTGGAGAAAACCAGCATATTTTGGGTACATCACTAGATCTTTGATGGCCTCAACAAAAAATTAGACCTAACTTCAAATAGTCTTCTGTTTTCGTGTTAAGAATAGCCAGGAAAGATTGGTGGGGTAAAAAAAAAAAAAAATAAAGAAAAAACCCCAAACATCTCTAATACAGAAGTCATAAAAAATATATACTTAAAAGACCACATACTTAAAGGAAATTATTCCATATGAAATGGGGCAATCGCAAACAATTACTGCAATTTCTTCCCTGAGTTACATCTACTTAAAGGTACTTCATGAAGGTGCCAAAGAAAAAAATACTGAAGGTACAACATGGTCACTTTCTAAAACTTCCTGAAACACTTTGGCACCCCCCAAAATTGGCATATATTATGACTTCAGCTCAGGAACTGACTCTCACTGACTATGTCCATCTTACGTAGCCATCCTTATCCAAGAGCCAGTGCCAACAAAAAAACTTCTTTGCATTTGTGGGTAATAACCTTTCAGTTCCACATTTCTAGGTGGAAGGGGCAGGATGGGAAAGATGAGTCTGTGATACTGAAACTGAAGATGCACAAAAAATCCTCTTCTAGTTATCTTCTCAGGTCAGATAAAAAGGGTAGTCGAATTGCTTGGGTACCAACAGGTATTTACCGAAGCAAAACAGTGATTCATTCTCTGCATCAGCACGTACTGCTGGTTAATACTATTTGCCAACTACCTGCTCCCACCTTTCCATTATTGAGATAGCAATGCACATATCACAAAGGTTTTTGACTGCATGACAAAGATTTTTGGCTACTGAAAAACAGTGCTGCACAATTTACAATACTGGAAGGTTATTTCAAGACAGAATTGCCATGAAACACAGTCATTTAAATAATGAAAGGCTATGCTTGCTTGCTTGATTTCTTTATCTTAAAATATTTTTTCCTGCTGTCAATTGGCAACAAATACATCTTAACATTTGAATTTCAAGCTAGAAGAGGAATCCAGAGAGTTGCTCCAAAAGGACTGGAAAATATTCTCTCTGATATGTACAAACCTATCAAGGCTACCTAACATTCAGACAGGGAACACATTCGCTGTTTGTCAGGTTCAGGACGAACACAAACTTTGCTTAGAGGATTTGGTAATTGCTCATTGTGCATTTGAAAAAGCTGTTCAGCCAGATCCCAGCCTGCAACATCCATTCAGACACTCAGATCAAAATGGAGCACTTTGTTCTGCTCACTCCCCATAATCCACAGCATAATTTATGACCAGCAGAAATAGGGTTTAAGTTTGTTGTTGGGTTGGGGATTTTTGAGAAGTGTAGAAGTGGGTAGGAGGCCTTTATCACTAGCAGTCGCTGTCAAAATCATAGGTCAAGTATTCAAACAAAATAAAATATTCATCCAAGTATCATCAAATAGGTCCACCTCTGATTATTAATTCAGTGTAATTATGAAAACTAAAATCTGGCTCAATTGCTACCAGACTTCATGTTTGCAAAGACTTAGTATCTACCTGGGACATAAGCAAAGGGAGATATGGCAAGAAATCATATTTCAACTGTTTATACCTTTGTAGGGAGTGAGCAAATTTTCAGTAACAGATGTTAGTAAGAACACTGAACTAGTGCATATGTTTGGGCAGAAGGGAAAAGAAACAAAAAACAGGCTTGATACAAATATTTGGCTATGAGATGCCCATCAAGCAAACTGGTGAAGCATTTTGTCTCATAGTTTTGAGTTTGCTGCCTCACGGGACTCAAAGCAGCTAATTTAAAAGCCATCTCACTCAATTTCTTTGCATACCATGGGCATTTGTCATGGAAGTCCCAGGCTGAAAGGCTGCAGGTGTGGCATGCTCTGCTCCCTCCCTTATGGAAGGGAGCACAGATCAAGCCTCCCTAATGATAAAACCTACCCCCAAGGCAGCTTCCCTGTCCCCTTGCTGTGATGCCATACCAAGTGAGCAATAAAACAAAACACAGTTAACATCCAGTTCAGCTGAGGAATGCACTTGGATTTACGTAATCTAAGATAACAGTTCATGTCAAATGGGGTTGTGCCACTGATTTGCTACCATGACTTCAGAGATCAGCATAAATAATTATTGTATAAATTAGCAATTAAATAATGGTATGTGATAAATAATAGGATAAGAAATCAGGTTAGGGAACTGAGTATGTGAATGATACCCCTTCAAATACACACACATGTATAGAGAGACACACATGTGTATGTATGTTTCCATTGCTGACTCACATGTTAGGTGGGATACTTTTAAATACTGACAAGTATCTCTGTCAAAAGAGAGAAAATATTGAAACAGATTAATTATTCCCCACCCCCTTTTGTTGTTGTTGTAAGCATTTGGCAGTTTCTCAGTGAATTATTTTCACTTTATTCCAATAGGGAAAATAAATCCACCATGGCCTAACTCCTAAGATTCTCGCACTCACAATTAAATCCTGACTGTTGCCCACTTCCAAGCACAAAAGAATACTAAACAGCAAAACCACAGTTTTTTGGGCTACACTGAAATTAAGAGAGAACTAACCTCCAAAACTATTTTAACACACAGGGAACATTAGAACCATAGAAGAAATCCATAAGATACAGACACCCATTGAAAAAAAAAATCACTGAGAAGTTCTGCTACAGATTAGAAAAAATGAATTTCAGGAAATCCAAGTGTAAGGAAACAGATTTCTTATCCATAATTTTTTTAACTAGTGCAACACTTTTAGTATACAGGAAGATAAGTGAACTTGTACAGGCAGAGGGTGGATGAGATGACCTCCAGAGATTGAAATTATTTTATGGAAAGGAAGCAAGTACATTATAGAATGAAGTGAGGATGGCAAATCGCTGCAGAGAAAACATCTTCCTAGGTACTTGAATAATTTATAGCAGTAGGATGCAATGCTCACTCCGGGAAAAATTCTACCATGTTCAAAGATTCTAAGAATTCAAACGTTTTCATAATTTTATATACTAAGATTACTTTTCTGCATTAATGTAACATTTCAGAATTTAAAAAAAGCTTTCACAGTATCATATCAAATGGATGATCTTAATGGTATTTAAAACACAGTATCAGGCAGAGATTCAACTTACATAGCTTTGAGGGAAGCAAGTGAATTTAGAGGCAGCTATTTATTTCTCCCTTACACTACTTTTTATTCCAGAATATAATACTGAGAGATTATAAATGCAAAAATGTAATAGAAATGCCTATTTTGGGGGTATCTAATACAGTGTCAGAAAAAGGTGAAGAAATTAAACCAGAAATCTATCTGCTGCCTATGCAATTGCTGATCACATTTCTGTCCATAAGGATCTACAAATTCACAATGGCTTTTGGGTACATTTTTTCTCAGAAACTAAAACAAATACTAAGCCAAGCTGGCAAAATTCAAAGTGATCCTCCCTGAGTTGCAATCCTACACTAAGACACAAAGGTAACACCCCAAACCACAGTTATTAATAAAGATATGCAGAAAGCAGCCCTGTCCTTAAAACTTGGAAGACCACAGATAGCTGCGGTACCCAGGAAATGGCAAAAGTAAACATAAAACTCACAGAACTGTGACCGTACCCAACTTCTCAAACTTTCCCTAACCAACCAGGACATAAAACAAAGCTGCCTTAGGATACAAAATGTGCTGTATCTTTGTGTATGTGCACATTTATACACGCACACACTGCAAATTCTAGGCGAAAAAAAAAATCCTTCAAATATTTGTTATATGCCCTGCAGTCATTGCTCATTTTCACAGTATATCATTTCTTCATAACTTGTAGCCTTTTCATGAACAAACTCAGGGATATAAGGACAGTATAGATCACAGACTATTTTTACCTGGATAAGGAGAAGTAGCGCTAGGAGTTCAGCCTGAAACCAGACTGTATCATTTTGAGATGTTCTGCACACAGAGGCCACTTGGCCATTTTCAGCAGCTCCTCTATCAGCGTATCAAGCCCATTTTAGTTTGCAAAACTGGATGCAGATCCCAAACCCTCCAGTATATATCCTGGCAAACCTGGCAGTGAGATTGCAGTGTCCATGTTCTCATAACACTTGTCTCTGCAGTAGTATTCACAAGAATACTACTACAGCTGACTGCTTGGTCTTGATGAACTAGGAGTTTATAAAGATCTTTAACCAAACGATAGAAATGTGTTCCTTGGATTATTCTCTCACATTCAGTGCAAACCTGAATATAAGGATGGCTTCAAATTCAGCAACAGAACAACCATGAACCACAGTCCTCTGAAAAGTCACATTGTCTTTTTTTCTTTCAGGTTCATAAAAAGCTCTGGTCCTACTAGCCTTAGAAGGCCAAAGTTATGCACAGACATTAAACATGCCCTTTGGTACCTTGTAGAAGACAGCCAGTGACCAGGACCTTGTAGAGCTGTAGCTATTCCCAAGGCAGTATTTTCTTTTTCTATTTTGTTACCTAGAGTCAGTCAGTAATAATTTTCCTCTCGGGATCTGCACTTATTTTAAAAAGGTGATTACTGTAGTACCTGCTCTTAACACTTGACAGAAAATCAAAATTCAACCATATATGTTCTACTTTAAACCTGTATGAGATAAACTAGAGCAAAAACAAAGCAGTTACATTCTACAATGTTATTTCAGGTCTGCTCTGAGAAAGCTTTAGAAAACTGAGATATATTTAGTAAAAATTAAGGTGGCACTATATGTCTGATTTGTTCAAAACCTCATAGGAAAGGAATCAGGAACTGAAAAACTTTTACATTCATTATCGCTTTTGTGCTTCCTGAAATGGTAGCAACCATGGCTACCAGACGTCAGTAGGCTCTTATTTTCATCACCCAGAAATACCAAAATGTAATATATTCTCATCAAACTTGTTCTTAGTTTTGTATTTGTCTTCTTTTATATTTTATGGTATCAGCTGTAACAGGTGCTCCTGCACATCCTACACATTTTGCACAGAAACTTGTGAAATCACCACTTGTATTAAAATTAGGAGTTACAGTAGTAAAAATTGGGCAGCATCCCATCCTTAAGACACCAGCGCCAGATAACAACTGGGCCAACACAATGTATGAAAAGAACTACGACTTGCTTTTTCCTCAGTACCCACTTAGTTTGGAGGCAGGACAATTAATGAGCAAATGAATGTCATTCCAGTGAGATTTAAACAGTTGTAAATGCTGCAAGGTGAACTTTGATCGTTTTCAAGCACATCCTGTTTTACCCATTTCAGACTAGAGCAGTATTTGTGGGATAACAGGCTGTCTGTCTCCTCTCCTCTCCTCTCTTCTCCCAGAATAAGTGTCTGCAGCAGCTTAATTATCAAGTTACAAATAAACATATTCAGTTTGGTGCATACATTCATTACAGATAATGAGCTCTAGACAAAAGCTATTGAACTATAACTGATACTCTACAAGCCGGTACAAAACAAGCAATGATTAAATGATATGGACTAGGGACAAGAAAATAAATTTTTATTCTTCCTTTGAAAAACATGCAAAGCAAGGAGATTTTCTGGGGAAAATGTGACAAAGAGGTAATTCTGAATCCTATTATTTTCTCTGGTCTCAATCATTTTTTCATAATATTCCAGTGAAAGTTCAAGTTGTGCTCCGATTTTTCACTTATGTTGTTGTTTCAGTGAGGTGTTTACGAGTAAAAGCTTCAAGTGCTTGCTAAAAGTTGGACTTTATAGTGCCACAAGGACACACTGTAATGTGCTACACACTTGCAAATAAAACTAAGATGAAGTGAAGCCTGCAGGCACATCATAGTAACCTCAGTAATTTTAAAAGTCTGTAGTGATAAACCAAATAAACTCCAAATACTAGAAAGTCAGGAAATTCAGACTTACAGTTTACTTTAAAGGAAATGAAAACATCAAAAGTACAGACAGGAAGAAATTAAGTCAGTGGAAAACTGACATGTGTCCAATGTGTTGGCATGGTCAGGAGCTGCACAGATTAATCTTCCTCAGCTTCAAGACAATATACAAATAGCACATGTAGTGCTTTGAGCATGTTATGGCTATGGACAGCCATGAAAATGTTTTGCTCTCTGACATTTTACATTGCCTTTTTTCCTTATAAACTGAGTTTTCATTTGCAATGGTGTAAGGATTTGAGGGTTCCTCATGCAAACCTTATCAGAAATACAGTTTTTTTATCTCTTCAAAAAGGACTGTTGCAATGTTCCATCTGAAAGGTTTGGTGTAATCCTTCATTCTGGATTTGGTTTATTCAAATTCTAAATATAAAATAATCTGGAAATATTAACAATTGCTTCTTCCTAGTATCTGTCCAGTGATTACAAGTTCATCATAATTTTTCATTTTGGTCAAGTCAGTTCAGACTGCACTTTCCTGATAGCACAAAATTAAAATCCCAGATGCCTCCTACTTCCAGCACAGCAAATCTAGGAGCACAGGCAAGTAGAATGATTACAGATCACAGAAGGCTTTTGCAAGAGTTATTTCAACTTTGTTATCTATTGCTAGAGGAGAATTGATTTCTCTGATCACAACCTGTGGCTAGCTTTAGAAAGACAGCAGCTATGACCTACAAACATCCCAATCAGCCCCCAGTTTAACTGCAAAAGGGGGTGTGGAAAGCACTGAACAGTGGAAAGGATTCAGTTTTGAAAGTTTACTTCTTCCTAGTCAACAGGACACTGACGATTTGCTACAGGTAAAAGTGACAAGTTTTCCTCCCTTTTGGGGTAGGTGCAAGTAAGTGCAATCTACAGGCAGCCAAAGAAAATTCACCTTGTACAAAATAACTTTTTCCAGTAATCCTGGAGCGTATTACCATGACAAAACCCAGCTGCTTTCTCTTAAGTATAACCCAGCTGTCAGACACAGTCTTTGAAAATACTGCTCCTTGAAAATAATTGCTTCAATAACCAATCTTCAGTACAGCCCATATAAAATTTTGCTTCATCTCCTCTTGGAGACATGCTTTGCTCTCAGCAGGTCAAGGCTAGATGACTATTCTACCCATCCTTGCTGTTGCAGCTGATGACTGGAGTTATACGTGGAAGTGATCATGGCACCAGACCTGCCAGAGGTCAAGGATTATCTGGACAATGCTCTTAGTCATATGGTTTAGTTTTATATAGTCCTGTGAGGAGCAGAAAGTTGGACTTCTGGGTCCCTTCTAACATGAGATATTCGGTGATTCTATATAAGTCTTCTTTTGTTATGGTATCAACTGATTGTCATCATCCAAGTCTTATTGCAAGGATGAACAAATCTTTGAAAGTGAAGCCAAAGCTGTTATCTGATCAGGTGATGAACTAGAATCCACATATAACTGATACAGCCAAATAGATGAGGAAGGAAGTTCACTTCACTATTTTCAGTTCATATGGTATCAGTAGGGTAGGAAAAAGTGTCTAAGGGATCAGTTAGTAGCATTTAGGAGCAACAGAATCCTTCGATCCTACCATGAACCTCTCAGTTCTCTGATGTTTTGCATCCTATGTCCATTGCCTGAGCAATGCACTGAATTCAACCCACTGCAATAAATACACATGAGATATATTTCTTTATCTGAGGAAATGTATCTGAGAAGGGTCACATTCTTTGGTATTGAGGCATAGTCACAGCCCTTTGGATTAAGGAATGAAACTTCTTCACAGCCTCTGGTTGAAATAACACACATAGGCAACTTCACACAAAGGCCAAAAGCAAAACCATGTGTGAAACAAGCTACTGTTACTTTCCTTGAGCTCCCTTTGGAGGACATTAGCACTGCTCATGGAAGAAATGTGCACTGTACTGCTCATGCTCATGAAGAGAGGGATTCAGACCACCTAGCTACTGCACCCACAGGTTCTGTCATTAATATACAACATCAAATCCTTAAATAAGGAATGGTAAATACATTTTCTTTCTTATCTGTAAGAGTTACAGGAGTCAAAAGAAGATACATCAAGTAAAATATAAAACTGTACCCACAGTACATTAAAATAACTGATTTAAATTGATTATTTAAGTGTGCACATTTAATTTTTAAATGAGTCCAAATAAATGAAAAAAATAAGACACTGGGCTGTCTTGATGTTTGGTATAGTACTAGAAGGCAGCTAGAGCTAGATCCACCAAGAGAAACGGATGTTACAGTATTCTCTCTCATCATATAATTTCAGTCTAGATGAAGTCACACACCTGAACTGGGAAGTGGAAGGACACCTGCACAGATGAGTTGCTGTTGCAAGAACCCTACAGACCCAGCCAAGCTTCAGAGGAAAAAACAAGTTCAACTGGGAGGAAACACAGATATGATGTGCATTTTTACATCTTGCCCTCAGCAGGAGCAAACAGCAGTGACGTGTTCTTTCCCCAAAAACCATAATCCTGATTTGACTCTGAAAGGTAAGTGTCAGCCTTCTTAAAGAAACAGTCACGTTGTCAAGAACTTGCTTCATGTAATTCCTTGGATTCTCCCAAAATGTGGGAACCTGCCTCTCCCAGCACCCCCAGCAAGAAAATTCTGGATCAGGAACCTCACACTTCTGTTGCATTCGTTTGAGGATCAGTAAAGTATCAATTACTCAATTGAAAAGAGGAAGACAGTGAAAATGGTTGTGATGCACTGTATTACCTTCCAGATGTGTTTCTCAGAGCAAGGTAGGTTGAAGAGTCTCTGTGTTGTGGATCATGATGACACTTACACTTGCAAATGCATATGGCCAGTTTTCCAAAAATCATGCTACCTGTGTGGTTAACTACTTCCTATATTACATCACTTCAAATCATTCAACAACTTTGTCCAGCCTTCTCTTTACTGCTTCTGTTAATTGTAAGGAATTTTCCTATGTCACAAATAGTCTGGCCACAAAAATATCCACTTAAATAATCAGCACTGAGGTCTCTCTACCAGTACACATGTATTATTCATCACTGTGTAATCTCAGCAGTTTGCTTAATGTGTCAGGGGCTTCTCTAACTTCCCACAAAAAGGCTGACAGAGAACCTTTTCTCCATTTTTCAGCATACACAAATTACAGGTGTTTTTGTTATCAATTGAGTTTTAAATTCAAAACAGCTATTTGTGATCAGCCATCAATAATGCAGGATGCCTTTGAAATAACATTTATTCTTTTCATTCCACTACAAAAAATTACATGAATGGTTCTTTACATCTTTACATTAAACTGAGCTATGGAAAAATTCTACTAACCCAAAGCATATTGCACTGCATCTAACTAAATTATTGATTCTGACTAAGAAGCCCTTCAATGACAGCTCAAAGTCATATGGCCAATCAAGAAAGAAAAATAAAGTATCTCTAAAAATCAGAGCCTGGATTTATGGTCCTTCAATTAACAGCTGACCAAGTTCTTAAATAGGCAGCAAGATAATACTCTAATTTTCTGTTAAAAATAGTTCTAGTTTAAAAAGAGATCCTGTTGATTATATTAATGTCCTCCAGTATTAGACAGAGGGGTTGGAACATCTTTTTACCACATATGACAGTGCAGGTCAGACTCCAAAGAAACATGTTGTAAAGATCACATCAGTAGCAAAAGTAACCAGGTCTCTAATGCACCTTGAGAACTGCCAAAAATGTATGATTTTTATGAACAAATACAATCTTTTTAAGCATGATTTTTCATGTCTTACAGCACTGCCCCATATGTCCAACCAAATGCCATTTTTAAACCCTGAGGATATATTTAGCACAACATACATCATCCCACTGTCGTCATTTCATCAAACAAAGCAAAACACAGGATCATGCTAAATGATGCATCCTCAGCTTGTGTCAAGAGCACAGCACTGGAAGGACTGCAATACCAATGAAGTTTCCAACACAGTCAAATAAGCTAAAGAAATCAGCAGAAGATGGCAGATATCAATGGATTTTGAATTATGAAGTCAAAAATAAAGAATGGAAACTTAAAATATGCTGACATACAAACTGTCTGTTCCTGACTAATCCCTGTTCCCCTGCCATTCACAAAAGGCACCATCTGATTGCTCAAGTTTCTGCATGCGTGATGAACTCTTGGCTAGAGCCTGGGCTAGTACAGCCAAATCTTTGTGATTCCACCTGGGCAGGACAGAATGAGAGCTAACACTTCTGATTGGCACAATTTCCTGTGCCCAGAGTGACCCTACATGACAGCTCCATGCCTCATTACACCAGCCAAGAAATTAATGTACATCACCAGCCCAGTATAGCTTATTGCCATCTCACTAGAAGCTTGAATTCAGTTACCAAAATTCAAAACAACTGAAGCCAGTTTTTGAGTTTGTTTCTTTTAAAGCAAAGTTTAACAAAGAACAAAATTTATCTGCTTGGTAACAACTGCAGCTATGTTTTGTTATTCTGTACTCAGCATCCATCACAATAAACCATTTGCTTTTCTCACCCTCCTGCTAATAAACTATCTTTCTGATGCTGTGCTCTTTGAACCATGGTCAATCATCTACTGGTTTATAAAGGATTAAGCCCCATTTTTTCCAGTAAAACTGAGTGCACAATCCTTTTTCTAGCAGAAAGACACATCAGGAAGCAAAGACAACTATTTCAGTCTTTAGCACTGCACTGCCACTGGTACAACTGGCAGATGAACACTCCAGCAGCACTGGACAGGGCGGGTTCCTGACCCAGGGGAACTTGAGAGAACTGGAGAGTCCCACCAGGAAGCTGCAGCTCACACCACAGCAGCTGAGGATACCTGGGAGGGGCCAGGAGTGATGGCAGTTTAGGTTGCTCAGTAGGTTTACAAAGGCAGTATGGGGTGACAGAGATAAGCACAAACCCAGAAAGCCTCATCCCACAGGAATCAGTCTAAAAATACAAATAAATGCAATGATAGCAATTGCACAGATTTGCTCTCAGCTGAGATAACTGCCTAAAGACTTGACTTTAAATGAAATCCTTTCTCCCATAAATCATCTTACTCAGAAAATACATGTTTCTTTTAAAAAGTATTTTGGGGAGGAAGTGGTTACTTTTATTTTATTCCTTGAATGTGTCAACTAAGACATTTGCACTAAATAAGCAAAGTATTTTCTCTCTTGATTTTGGAGATTATCATTGTCAGTAGCGTGATGCACAGTTCATCCATTTTTCAAATATAACATTAACAAGGTTAGATTAAAAACATATCACAGACTTTTTTTTTAAGTTTTACTGTATTAACGAAGGGTAAATGGTTCTCTTATTCCTCTCTGCAATAGACATTTTATTTCCATTGTGCATTTTCAGAACACTTACGCTGTGGCCTTTGTTTTCTTTTAAAGCTAACTAAAGCTTTAGTTTCTTGTTTTTAAAAATTAAATAAAAGTACAATAATCTATTTAAAACCAATCACATCCAAATCAAGTATTTTCCAACATAGCAAGATGCACATCATGCATGCAAGCTCATTTTTGGAGACCATCTCTGCCCAAAAAATAAGCAAGCTAAATCCCTTTGCCCACTTCAGTGGGCAGACTTGATCTCATCACCAAGGTGGTGCTGGTCCACAACAGCTTTTCTAGTATAAATTCACTAATTACTTCTCTTCTTCCCAAGAGCTTTGCTTACATTTTGGTATTGTTACAAGACCAGGTAGTGAAGGTTACTCTGCACAGACTGCTCTTTGTCAGCCTGGGAGATCACTTCTGATTTAGTTATGGGGTTTTTAAGCATCGAATCAGAGAATCAACCACATTGGAAGAGACCCCCAAGATCATCCAGTCCAACCAATCACCCAGACCTAAGCAATCAACTAGACCATGGCACCAAGTGCCTCATCCAGTCTTGTCTTGAACATCTCCAGGGACAGCGACTCCACTACCTCCCTGGGCAGCCCATTCCAATGGGCAATCACTCTCTCTGTGAAGAGCTTCCTCCTCATATCCAGCCTATACCTCCCCTGGCACAACTTGAGGCTGTGTTCCCTCATTCTGCTTCTGGTTGCCTGGGAGAAAAGACCAACCCCCACCTGGCTACAACCTCCCTTCAGGTAGTTGTAGACAGCAATGAGGTCACCCCTGAGCTTCAACCCCTGCTCCCTCAGCCTCTCCTCATAGGGTTTGTGTTCCAGGCCCCTCACCAGCTTCATCACCCTTCTCTGGACATGTTCCAGTACCTCAACATCTCTCTTGGATTGAGGAGCCCAGAACTGGACACAGTACTCAAGGTGTGGCCTGACCAGAGCTGAGTACAGGGGAAGAATAACCTCCCTTGTCCTGCTGGCTATATAATTCCTGATACAGGCCAGGATGCCATTGGCTTTCCTGGCCACCTGGGCACACTGCTGGCTCATGTTCAGCTACTATCAACCAGCACCCCCAGGTCCCTCTCTGCCTGGCTGCTCTCCAGCCACTCTGTCCCCAGCCTGTAGCACTGCTTGGGGTTGTTGTGGCCAAAGTGTAGAACCCTGCACTTATCCTTGTTAAATTTCATCCCATTGGCCTCTGTCCACCCATCCAGCCTGTCAAGGTCCCTCTGCAGGGCCTTCCTACCCTCCATCAGATAGACACCTGCTAATAACTTAGTGTCATCTGCAAACTTACTGATGATGGACTCAATCCCCTCATCAAGATCATCAATAAAGATATTGAACAGGATGGGGCCCAGCACTGATCCCTGGGGGACACCACTAGTGACTGGCCGCCAACTGGACGTGGCACCATTCACCACCACTCTCTGGGCCCACCCCTCCGGCCAGTTCTTGACCCATGCACGTCATGTTGCTTCAGAGAATTCAAGGAATACAGTAACTTCATAGGACAATAACATTTCTGCAGGTTCAACATGTCCCTGTTGGTTTCCAAGCTGGTGGTTTCTCTTTGAAAATCCTAAGCCTGCATTTGATTCTTACAACGTTTGGTAATGTGTCCAACTCTACCACAGTTTGCTCAAAGTTCATTAATTTGGAAAGTTTTGACATGCATGGAAAATCACCATTGAGGGCCAGGTTGCCCACTTCCATTCTGCTATAGTCCCTGCTGCTGCACTTGAATAAAACCTCATTTTGGTAACAGTGTTTGTTTTGCAGTGTTTGCTGGGCAGCAGCACTACTGCAGTCTCCAGAGCTCCCATGCCTGTTTATTTTCTGCTTATTTGAAACACCCCTGATACACCCCAGGGGACTCTGAACTCTGCTATTCTTGTAAGCAAGAGAAGTAAAATCCAAACTACTGAAACAACTCCATACAAATAGAGAAAAAAGCCACAATGTGGAGATAGATGGAGTCCAGGCTCTCGCCCACAAGAAGGCGAAGACTAAGCAATGCTACAAGTGCCAACACACCAGCACATCTGAGGTTCAGATGAAAGTCTCCCATCTAAAACTCACCACCTCTCATCATCTTGGCAATCTCTTTGCAATACAAGAAAAGAGGAAGAAATGAGGACTTCGGGGGTGAAACATCTGAATTTCAACTGGAAGATCCATAGAGAAAAGTAAACAGGGGATGGCATCAGAGTGAAGAGTAGAAAATCTCTAATAGAAGGTAAGTGGGAATGAGACGGAGCCTAGAGAGAGGAAAACAGGTATCCTGCCAGAAGAACAGCCAATGATAGCAGTACTCATCATATATACTAATTATTTCTGCTACCAAACAGCAGAGAACATGCAAGATTGAAAACTAAACTAAACTAAACTAAACAATCTAGGCATAGCAATCATCTTCTGGTTTTGACTGTCAGTTCCTTCAGACAAAAACTTAAGATTTCAGGAAATAAGAATAATTTCTAGGGAGTCAGACTGATGCCCGTGGCTTCAGATACAGAATATATTCATAGCAGGAGGGCTGTAGGGCAGAGCTTGCTTGACAGTGCCTAAGGCATACAAATCTTTCCCTGTAGCACAAGTGCTTAGATTTGCTACTCAAAATGCCTAGATTGCTACTCAGATTTTTTTTTTTTTTTAAAAAAAGCATGGCTTGACTTACTCTGAATCCAAATGTTTTCTGTTGTTACACCATAAAAGTGAACACTAAAAATAAAACCAGGCTGCAAGGTAAGGGTGCAAGTACTGCATTTACTGTTTACCTTGTGCATACACAGTGTCTCTGTGTGACACATAACATCAAGATGACACAGAGTTTTCCACCCCATTCCAGGAAGTATTCAATATTTAAAGCATGGCTGGCTCTTCTGTCCCAACTACAGAAAAGTGAGATTTCCCATGAAGCAGACTTCCTCCTCCTCTCATCATTTCTTTTGTGATCCCTTTGCTGAAGTAGCCTCTGAGCCACTAATGATATCCTTTCTGAAGCTCTGACTCCTGTTAGGAGAAACACCATGATGCATGTAGTATTTTACAAACAGACGACACCACTGCACTGAGAATAATTTGCTGGGATGCAAAGACTTCACCTGTGTTTACACGATAAATATTCCCCTTATCTAATCATAGTAATTCAGAGTAATGCATGCCACAGGAGCATGAAACATATCAGACCATTAATCTCTATTTTTAACTATGACAATTCGTTTGGGTTTTTTTGTCTCCTGTATTGCATAACCACCTTGATTCCATTAAAAGTTATCACAGAGGTTGATATTCTGAGGTTAGCTTCTCCACAGCTCAAATAAATCACTCAATGAACAGCCAGGCTTGGGAACATAAGACCGAACATGAACCATTCTTCTTGCTTCACTCTACCATGTATCTACTAAACTCTATCCAAAATAAGACTTTGCTGAATTCCTGGCCTTGTTCCCTGCCTCTCTTGCCTTTTCCTTTTTTTCTTTTTTTTTTTTTACATTTCTTTACTTTTTTCCAATAGAAAATGTTCAATTTGTTCTCTTGGCCCCACATGTGTAAATGCCATCAGATAAGCACACTTCATTATCACCTTCTCAGGCTATTGACAAAACAATAAATGCCAAAATTCTCACCTTTTAGATGGACTTTTACTGGAACACATTCTGAAACACTTTAAACACTTCAAACTGACTGACTGCATAAGCTGTAAAACAAAATCTGCCTTTCCCTTCACTCTTGAAAAGTTCTGCCTCTGTAAGAAGACTGAGGGCAATAAGCCACAGTGACATGCTGAATTACAAGGCTTGGACAAAATATGTAGAGGACAGTAAGATGTCTATGCAGCTAACACTATTCTACAATACACAAGTCCTTCCCCTTCTGTGGTCCTCACAAAGCAATGGACAACTGCAAACTGGCCACACACTAGATGCAAATGTCCTTAATGAATCTAAATATAATATTCAATGAAACTAGCTGACAGAAGAGGATAGCCAGGCTCAGCAAAGTGTAGGTGTATAGCAGCAGAGCTAGTGGTGAGAGGTTAAACCAGCTCCTGCAAAGAAGAGAGGCAAGTCAATTAGGAAGCTCTCTACTGGGTAGTGGAATAGGCCATAAAACCAATATCTCAGAGAAATCTTTTATTTCCATCAGCTGTCAGGAACTGCAACACACAGGTTCATGTTCTGGAGATGTTTTGTGGAATCCTCTTGGAAATCAGGAGTAAGGAAATTACTTGTAACAATGATTCTCCCACTAATGAATGAGTGCTTCTGCCTGGCAAATGGTTTGTGATGAAATTCTACTGTTAAGACTCATCTTCCCTCCTCCCTCAACTTCTGCAAGTCCCTATGCTTACCAGCAAAAACACATAGTAGGGGTGCACACTGAAAAGACTTATTTCATGATTCTGCAGATAGCACGGATGATCATTGTTAAGCATCAGAAAGCTGTACTCTGTTCTTTGTTTTTGGCACTGACATGACGTTTTCATTTGGTAATACATCTGTCAGTACTGGGGAGACGTTTGAAAGGTGGGAGAGAGGGCAGTTTACATCTTCCAGCATAGGCTACAGTTATTTAGTGTTTTCAATGTAAGATTGTTGCAATCAATAGCTAGGGTCAATGGGACCTTCTGTTTTGTGGTGTGCTGTATTTCTCTGTGTATTACAGCAGCACACTAAAAATGTCACTGTGTTCCCTGGAGGAGCATTGTTGGTAGGCAGAAATCATGCTCATGTATGCAAGGCTTTGCAAAGCACCTATTAGGTGTATAACATATCCATAGATACTTCCTTCTAACATTAAGTATTCTATGTAGTCTTAATAGATTAACTACTAGTAAAGAGCACAGAAATTATGTACTAGAAAAAAATAGGTTAGCTTTTAAAAATCTTTAGTCCCAATTTGCTTCAGATGCTTTTGCTTCGTTTTGTTTCTAAAGGGTAAAATTAAAACTTCTCCTTTTTTATTTTTTTCCCCCTGGAAATACTGGTAGAAACTTTATACTGTTTTCTTTTGCACTAAATAGGATAGTAAAATAGCCTGAGAACAAATTTAAAAAATAAAATAAGTAATTTATCTTGTGATCCTGGCTTCTGCTGACACCAAACTTCTTCTAAGAATATGCATTTCCTGCTCATAGTTCTGTTAATTTCTGCAGCACTCTTGTGTTATGTTCATTAACTTCCTTTTGACAGTATTCCATGCAGCTGGAAAAATAAAGGTGCAAATGGAGCAGAAAATAGAACAGGGACTACAGAAGTTTGTTAGTTAACAGTGAAGCTCCAGGAGCAGTAACATTTTCAAACAAATGCAATACAAAATCCTCCTACACTGCAGTGTAGCGATCAATTTGTTTGCCTAGAAAACTTCTAAAGCTTTTTTAAAGGAAGAAGAAAAGTTAAGACAAGTCAACAATATCATGAGATGGAAATTGTCAGCAAAACCTCCCTACAGCAAATTACAGGCAAAAAAGCCACAAAGCTTCCAATGAAAATGCATTGAATTGAAAACAATAATTAGCATCC
The DNA here is from genome assembly GCF_027791375.1 of Indicator indicator. NCBI lineage: Eukaryota > Metazoa > Chordata > Aves > Piciformes > Indicatoridae > Indicator > Indicator indicator. The sequence goes on from NC_072021.1 coordinate 20,445,946, forward strand.
CCGTCCTTATTTCAGCAATACTGACCATTTTCACTTGAGTCTTCATCCAGGAAATTACCAAAAGGTAGTACAAACATTTTGGGTTTTTTGCAAAACCCATACTCAGAGAGAAGACTTTCTAGTGAAAACTGTAAAGCTGTAGGAACTTGGAATGCTCCAATGGTGCCTTACTTCAGAATCAATCAGCTTAATCACAAGCTGAATACATTAAATACACATCAAAACTATGAATAAAACAACACTTCTATGCATATACTTATAAATTCAGTCATTTTTAGAGCAAGAACAAATGAGGACATACATCTGAGAGAAAGAGGAAAAGAGGACTTTATATGCATAGAGAAATATGAATAAAGGCAAGAAGCATTAACACATCACCTCTGATATTCGTATTTCCCTACAACAAGGTTCACTTCAAAGATCTGTCATTACTGTGTCCAGTTTTGGTCACCTCAATACAAGAGAGATGTTGAGGTGATAGAGCAAGTACAGAGGAGGGTAATGAAGCTGGTGAAGGGTCTGGAGAATAGATCTTATGAAGAGTGACTGAAGGAGTCGGTGCTGTTCAGTTTGAAGAAGAGGAGGCTAAGGGGAGACCTCATCACTCTCAACTACCTGAAAGGACATTGTGGAGAGGTTGGTGTTGGTCTCTTCTCAATTAGTAAGGTAATTAGCAATAGAACAAGAGGGAATGGCCTCAAACTGCAACAAGAGTAGGTTTAGACTGGATATGAGGAAAAAACATTTCACAGAAAGAGTAGTCAGACATTGGAATGGACTGCCCAGGGAAATCATTGAGTCACCTGGATGTGTTTAGAGGTTGTTTGGATGTGGTGCTCGGGGATATGGATTAGGGATGAACTTTGTAGAGTAGGGTTAATGGCTGGACTTGATGATCCCAGGGGTCTTTTCCAACCTGAATGATTCTGTGATTCTCTGATTATACATGCTACAAGTTTAAAATTAATAGCTTTCCTGAAAAAGAAATCATTCCTAAAGACATACGCTCTGCAGATGCATCAGTACCGGCTCATTTTTTTTCCCTTCTAATTAAAAGATCATTCTAACTTCTGGTTGAAATTTTCTCTGCTCCAGTAGAGGATTTTCCAGAGGGCTGCACTGACATGACTTCGCACACGCTTCCAAACAGGGCATCACATCTGCATAACGGTAGCTTCACTTCAGACTCCAATTTATTCTGGGATGGATTACATGGCAGAGATTCATTCAGCTGATTTCCATAATGACAACAGTAGCTGAAAAAAGTACTCGGCTACTAAATTGAAATGTGACATCTATATCATGGTAAACATCCAAGTCTTCTGAATACTTTATTGGCAGCCACACTATTTTAGCTTCAAAATAAATTTTCCCCAATAGCAGCTTTTATTTAATTTCAAATCCATCAGCCCTTCCAGCTTCTAATTCCCTGAGCTGCTCCTTTGAGTTTTTAATCTTATCTTCCTAGTGCGAAAGTGCTGTAGACCAGCACTTTTAAACACAATAATGCAACAGTTTTTGAAAGCTATATAAATCGTGTTGAAAACTATCCTATTCATTCCCTTTCTCATTACCAATTTTTCTCTTTTATTTACAGGGCTTGGGGACATGGAAATTCAGTTACTCCCAGGAAAGAGAGAACTTCAATTCCACCAAGACCTCCCCTCTGGCTCTTGACATTTTCAGAAACCTGTTGGACAGTAACATTCAGGGTCAGCCCAGACATGGAAATTATGTCAAGCCTAAACTAGATCAATTCTAGTTTCTAGCTCTCAGATAATGACTTTGTGCTCAAGGCACTTTACAGATACACCGCCCAAAAAAAAAATCAAAGACACCCCAAAAAAAAAAACCAACCAACCCCAAACCACAAAACACCCAACACCAAACTCTCTTCAGAGTATCAGGCTGGTAGTACTAAGAAAAAATCCTGGATGGAAAACAGGATGATAAACTGATTAAAAAGAACCAGAGGGTAAAGAGCAACTTGTAGTTTTATTCTGCTTGCAAAAACCAATATATTTTTACCAGGCAGAAAGAAACTATCCTGTGAGCTGTAACTAGACAGCTCTCCTGGTTTAGATGCAAAACGTCTACATGTAATAGATGCAGTGGAACTGAAAGCAAACTTTTATTAGAATACCATTGTTGGATTCAGCTCATTAACTGAATTCAAGCCTAGTTTTTAATGGGACTTTTGGTTTTTAAAAAATCATTCTCAGAGGAGGAAAAGGATTAAGATGATGCCACACGCCATTAATGTGCCACTGCTAAAATATTTTATTTGTTCTCTGCACTGAGTTAGGAGGAGTGACCTAAGATACTTGGAAGTTACAAATATTAAACTAAAAGACTTGTCTCTAAAGCAGCAAGTTTGTACCACTCTGATCTGGGCCACAACCATATGGATAATTCTCTATACCAGCTTCCTTTTACCTCTACTGGTGCAGTGGAAGCTGCAAACCCTCTAAGAAAAGTTTTGCATCTCTCCAAGCTCCCTGAAAAGATATGTCATGCTCAAAACCCCTGGCCCTGCCTACTCAAGATATAAATCTGATTTTGCTAGAATATATGACCTTTCATACATTAACATCTGCAAGGGTGGGCAACTTACAACACCAAATTATCTCCACCAGCACCAAATATGATGCCTACCCAACCTCTCAGATTCTCATTTGAGATAGTGGCCCCTCATGCATTTCTGATTGCAGACACTGATGGCATTCAGTGCCTTTTTAACTACCTAGACAATATTGAAATTTCACAAGTTCTAAAGTTTCTCGCCTGTGCCCCATCCAAAAATAAATCTTCAAAGATATATCTGAGTACCCTTGGGCTGCGCTCAGTTCCTCCTTGTCACAGGTTCTGATTTGCTGAAAGAATTAATTGGCTTTGTGGAGCATGAAGAAACAGAAATGGCAGTATGTACCTCAATTAGACTCTATTTTAATTTTTTTTTTTTTTTAAATTATGAGACTTTAAGGACTTTGACAAGTTTGCTTGATTCATTTTGGTCAAACAAGGTTAGGAACTCATTGTACAGGCAGCAGTTTAACTGTATTAAAATACACCATCAAGTCAACCTTTCTGTAAGTGATTTCGAAGCGCACAGTAAGCAGATCTAAAAAGCCTTGCAATTTGCAAGTGGCCATCATCATTCTGGTAACACAGTAAGAGGCTTTCTTAATTCCACTGGTGTTTAAATTCATGAGCCAAAACACATCACAAGTTGTCTTTTATCACTATCAAGAACAACGATATAGATTCTCTTAACAGCCTTTTGTAACTTACTGGTATGCTTTGAATTTCTGACATGTCTTTGCTTCACTGAACAGTAGATCGAGACTCCCATTTTTATGTTAGAAAGACACAACACAAAGTAACAACCTTAAAGCCTGCAGTCAGAATTCACTGGCTCTCTACAACCAAACTTACATCAGTTCTTAATTATTAGACACTTTCGGCATGGCAATGAGACAGGGTAAATGCTCCAACTGAGAAAGAAAAGAAAATGGTACCTTCTGCCAGAAAGCTGAGTGTGCTTTGCCATACTCTGCCAGTGCCTAAAGGAAATATAAATGCATTGAGGAGGAAACACATGATATGTCACTGATAAAACAATCTGGCATCACAATGGGACTGGTAGCTACAGCTCCACCAAAAAGATCAATAAATGTGCAAATAGCAGCTTCTCTAGAAATCATTGCTTTCCTTCCAATACGTGGTGACAAACTCCATGATAGCATTTACTTCATGCTACCAGCTTCCTCATCCACCCACAAAGCCAGCTCCAGAAATCTATGGAAAATATTGATTCTTCTTGATTAGGTTCAGGTCAAAGCTGCAATGCAATAAAATGGCTTAAGACAACCACTCCCTCTCCAGCTGGTAATCAGAGCCTTGAAACCACGTTTCGAGGTCCTGGTTTGGGATCTGTTGTCAATTCACTTTGACCTTAGGCAAGCAAATTTCAATACTTAGGAACTTGCCTCTCATTGTAAACAAGCATAGTTAACTTACCTCAGAAGGCTGATTGTTTGGCTTTGAGACTTTTTTGTTCTTTTGAGTTTTAATGACTGAATGAAATCCATTTCACTTTAAGTTCATTAGATAAAATGCACCTAGAAGTAAATTCACTATATGTGAAAGATTATGTATCTGAGAATCTACACTGGGAGTTGAGTCTCCCTGTATGTCCAGGAAGAGAAACAGGTTCACCAGAGCATGCTTTGTAGGAATCACCCTGTATGATCACTGGAAGAAGTTTTTCTTGCATTGCCTTCCCTAGGAGGACCCATTTATTCTCCTGAAAATGGAGAAAGTTTTGAGCAGCAAAGAATCACAATTAATAAAGTCAAATCAAGAAAACAAGAACTAGTGACTTTGATTATTAGTTTTAGATAAGATGCAGAACCATTGCCCTGCTACCACAAGGACTGAAATCAGAGAGAAAATTTTAGATGCATAAGTGGTAATGAGCTGTCAGCTCATAAAAGGTGCTCCTGTTGTCCAGATCAAAAGAACAAAAATGGTAGCTGCTTCATCCAATTGAGATTCACAAAGCGTGGTTTGGCATAAAGAGATACAACAAATCAGAAACAGAGTTTATAATGAAATGTATTACTTGCAGATCTAACTTACATATGCAGTATTTAATACCTAGGAAAGCTGATTGTACCAGACCTTCCATATAGCTTAGAACAGGTTTTAATAGAACAGACACAGAACTTAATTTTTTTTCCTTCCTGGATTCTATGATCCTTCTTTAAATATTTTTTATCATTAGCAATGAACATAGCACACAAACCACTTTATTCCTTTCTCCAGACAGCAGCTCATAGCTGAGGTAGGTGCACCACAAAACAGCTGCAAGGAGAACACTTGGTTCACATTCTACGCACACAAAAAGAACAACAAGGAAAAAAATTTCAGGCTATGGAAAATTTTAACATGAAGAGAGTTTACTGTCTTAAGAAGAGTAGAAGAAAAAGATTGCTTGCCTCTTCAACAGTCTTATTTGGTCTTCTATTGCTCTGCAACTTTACAGTGAATTCTGGGAAATTTCTGTACAATTCCAAAATCTGGAGGAGAATCCTTTGCACTAAAATGCTCAGACCAACCTCAACAACATCATCAGGTGTTCCTGTCTTTCCAGACTAAATGAAACAGGTCTCTCAAATGTTGTAGTAACTCTTCCAAATTCAAGCTGGCAGTCTGCATTAACATCAGGCAAGCATTAGCAATCTGCATTATAAGCCTGTTCCACTCTCCTCGTGCTGTCCACTTGAATTTTTTTAACAAGAACCTGAGCATTGTGGCATTTCTATTATAACTTCTTTCTGGCTTAGGGGCTGAATATTTAAGGCATAGCAATGTGCTTTTATGAAGTGTCAAGCATCCTTAACTACCTTGCACATAATATAGTCACAAATTCACACAAAGTCCTTGAAATGTTTAGAGTCTGAGCATCAGCTTTGAACCAAGGAGAACTATCATCATGTTTGCTATTCCTGAGAGTACAGCCCATGACAGCAGTGTGCTGACTGAGCTTGCCTAACTCTGTGATTTTAAGGAGATGAACTTTTTAGGGGCACTGTATATTCACCTGCTGAGAGTTAAACAAAACTTTCAACTTTCATTACTCTTCTGGTAATGACAGAGCTCTGGAAGGAAGCAGAGTGCCTATGTACCGAAAATATCCAGCCTATCCCATGAAAGCTAATGGCTTTTCCCATTCTTCCTTATGGAGAATGAAGGAATAATGGAACAGTTCTTGAGTCCTAAATTTGGTGCCAATCTATGCAGTTTTTGCAGTTTGGGGTTAGTATTTTTCCCAGATAGTGTTGAACATCAGCTATGCAGAGTCTCAGGACTACTTTGAAAACAGAAATGCTGTTCAAGAGCAAAACATCAAAAATACAGGGTTTTAAATCCTCGGAGCTCATTTTTGCTAGGTAGGATATGAGATGCACATTCAGGTCGTTAAACTGTCTCTCTTCAGAATATATTTATAGGAGTTCTGTGAGCAAAGAGTTCCTGCAGAGAGCTTCATTCCCAGGGAAAAACACCTGCTCCTCTAGCCAGCTGAGCAAGCCACTTACTTGGGCTCTTGTGAAACCACATGGATAACACCAGGCTGTCACCCACTATCCAAGGACTGACAGGTCTGCAATATACAGACTCACATGTATGCACATGCACACCCCAAAGCTAGCTTTGTCACCAGTACGCAGGCTGGCCACCACGGGGTTGTACCATGGACTGATTCACCTCTATCTCCCATGGCAGGACTGAAGCACAGCCTCAGCTAGAGCACACAGACAAGAGTAACTCATCTGTCTCCAAAGCAGAAGTGCTGGCTGAGTTTGGTTTTTTGTACCATTAAAAAAAGCTCTCAGTGAGCAAACACAGTAGCCTTAATTACACCAGGCATCTTAATACATTATACAGATTGAGATAGACAACTGAGGGACAATCAGTTGGGTCAGCATCACAGCAATCCTTCTAGACAGCTTCTGGACAAGGCTGCCTCAGGTGCTGGGTTCAAAGGGGCTGCAGGGAATGCTCAGACTCAAGGCTCAGAGGAGAGCTGGCAGTGTCCTGGCATGAGCTTGTAGCTTCTCTAGGTGAGCTGGGCACTCCATCACCTCCAAATAAACTGGAACTTCACACTGCAATTACAAAAAAATAAAATCCCAACAGCTTTTTGCAACTTTAAATATGGCCCTGGTTGTGCTGAAGAAAATGGAAATAACTGTCTGACTTGTAGGAGAATTCAGTTTTCAGCTAAGGAATGGACTTACACAAAGTGAATAGCAAAAGTTGTTTGCAAGCAGAAGTGCTTACCATCTCCTCTCTTTCTTTTTTTTTTTTTCCCAAAGAAATGTGAAATTGTTTGCTTCTGAAACAAGAAGGATTGCAAAGCTTCAAATCAACAAGATAAGAAAAAACAATACTGGAACAAAGCTACATTTTATTGGCTGTACAAATATTCACACCCACACACATATTAGCACAGTTTATATGCTGATCTCAGTTTAGACTAACCTGCTACCCTTTAGCTCAGAAGAACTGAACAAACTCTTAGAACACCTGAACTATTATTACATCACAAGCAATTAAAAATAAATAAATCAATAAAAAGCACCTATCCCTAACATTTCCACAGCTCCACTCACTGATTCAGAAAGCCACTCTGCTGCTTCATACAATGAAGGAACTAAACTGATGTAACTTTTGGAAGATGCTCAAATTCATCTAGAACTCCAAGTGGAGACCATCAGCTTTGTAAGAAATGCTTGTAAGGACAGAAGAATAATCTCCAGTTTCTGAAAATTAAACCACAGTTTTTCTGATCCATAAACAACAGAACTGTTGCCATGCCTGTTCCCAAGATTCACATATACAACAAACCCAGAAGAACTTGAGCTCTGCAGGGATCTGCAGACTGTTCATAACCATACATTTTGGTATTGTGAGCTTCCTCTTAGCCTCCTATTCTCTCTGGAATCCTCTCATGCTTTATCTTGGTTTTAGTTTAAATATCAGCAGTTAGTGTACTTTCACTAAACATATGAACAGGTGTTAACACGTAAATACAACTAAGACTACTACTAAACTTAGCGACCTTCTGTATTTTCATCTGTTAGTCAAATCCAAGCTTCTAAAGATGTCAGGGTTGGCTCTCAGCAAGTCTTAAGACATTCTTTGTACAAACTTTTTAAATCCAGAGCCTTCAGAAAATCTCTCGCATTACTAAATTCCAACACCACCAGGCTTAGGAGTTCTTTGTTGTTCTGTCATTTATCCTTAGACACTTTCCTGCAATCTCAGTGTGCAGTTTCTGAAGTAAGGGTAAAAATAAAAAATTTATGTTGCTCTTTCTCTAGTCTTCTGCAGAATCTGAAATATTACTTCACCACTTTTAAATTAGATGTTAGATGTTGCATCTGTGCAGTTTACTACACATCCTGCTTCCACTGTTAATTAACATCCATTGGAAGGAGAGTAAAAAATAATTGGAAATTGCTAGTAAAATGAGTCAAGGCAAAAGAACATCTCTTAACTGCATGAAACCCTTGTACTTTAGTTTATTCCTATCATACAAAGCAGCTACCAAAAGCAGACTGAATATTTATCAGTGAACTGGAACAGAAGCAGCTTTGCTGCGCATTTTCCATTTTAAATCATCTTTGTTCAAGAATCGGTTCAAGGATGGAGGAAGAATTATAAAAAGACCTAAAGTCTTGAGGGGAAAAAAAATCAATTTGATTATCTTAATGGACAATGTCAAAACCAACAGCCTGCTGGCCGATCTGTCTGCCAAATAGTATTTATTTGCATAAAAGTAAACGCCATATCCCTTTCTGTATGCAGCAGACATGTTAACACCTGCATATTTTTCAATTTTATTTTTTTTTAAGTTGGAAAGGCCAGCTATTTCCTCATGCTTCCTCTCAGGAGTACTGTAATGAGAATTTTTATATGCCATGTGACGAATTTCAAAAGTGATACTTCTTGTGCATTCTATAAAAAAGCACCTGGAGCACTGTGATTTGCATCTTCGTATTTCACTAATCCAACCTAAGACATGTCTTGATTTTTCTTGAATAAAGAATAAGTGAAAGTATAGGAAGTTAAACAATTACCATTTTGATTCTATCATCATCTAGAAAGTCATTAAATAAATTCCTCATTGCAGATTCTCTTTAGCAGTGATTTCTAGTCTGAGAAGAGCAAGAATTGACATTCAGATCACAAGTGGAATTGAAAATCAAACAGCAGCTCACCAAGATTCAAACGTGAAAATTCAGTACCATTTGCTGGCTTCATAACACGCAATACACCCATTTAAGAAAAATCTTAAATAAGGATATTTGTCTTGAAAATAATGGCAACTGTTTGTTTATAAGGCTTTATATGCAAGCAAGGAATTCAAAGGAAGTCCCATGTCTGGTACTACCAAACGGTTGATTTTGACTGCATCATAATTTCCCCAGTAATATGTTCTCCAGCCTCCCTGTATTTTTGTGGCCTGAATTTTCATTTTCTTGCTATAGTAGGAGACAGGAGACAGCATTTCCTCATGCGCTGCTTTTAGATCTTTCTTCATCTTTGTTCTCCAGAGTCTTTTGAAATAAATCTCTATTTTCTCACCATCATCTATGAAGAAGCTATGCTTCAGGCAGAGGCACTGAGCACCTCAATGTGGAGCCTTCCACCAGCTGCTTTACTCCTCCACTCCTAACTGCACTGTTCTAGCAGAGAAATCTGTGGCATGAAACATTTCTCTAAACAAGAACTATTTGGAAAAACTTTCTCTTTCAGTATCTTAATGGTTGGACTGTCTGCCACTTGCCTTCTTAAAGTCAATCATAGAACAAATGGAAACTGATCAAGTTATTTCACCGTCCCATGTTAACAGTTTCCATAGGTAGATAGGAAGAAGACCAAAGAAGATGTAATTGCCTTGATGCTCTAATCACCCCCTGCTCCCACAGATCCTCCTGAATTCAGCTGCACCTTTCAGGAAACCCACACTTTCTGAACGTGAAGAGACTGCCAAGGGCAACAGACCAACAGTTACTGAGTTGGAGAATGAGGAAAACTGAATTTTCCATCGCTGCACTGGAGCATTGGCTCTAGTACTCTAACAATGAGCACTTCTAAGTCAAAGATTCAATAGCCTAAATGCTCTTTTACCCAGATAATTGTGTATGTGCTTGCCACATAGAACTAAAGCCAGATTAAAGGTCTACATATGGATTAATCCAAGTAAGGTGCTTCCACAATCATTTCTTCATCTAAAAGATCACAATTAATTAGTTAGTCCCAATTTAACTTCAGACATGAGGAGGATGAGATTACATTTCTGATCCTTCCAATTTAATTTTAGTTACTCAGTTTGTGCCACACACACAAGCTGGCACTCACTGATTATGGCACGTAGTGTTACTTCTCAAGGATTTAAGTACTAAGTCAATGATACAGATCAAAGACAACATCTGGCAGCCCAGAACTCTGCTGAAGCAAGAAGGCTGCCTCAGACAAAGGAACAAGCTATCACTACCAAAACTTAGTACACCATGTGCTCAGGGCTCAAATTTCAATTTGTCAGTTAACAGGACAATAATCAGAGGGATAGAAGTTACCATCAAAGGGAATTTAAACTTCACTAGCATGCTTTGAATAGCATTTAAGAATGAGTAGTATTTAGGAAGCAAACCTATTTCTGAAAGGTAATATACAACACACAGTCAAGTTGTCAAAACAACTCTTAAATCCCTGTGTTCTTCACAATTCCTAAGTGATTTTTGCTCCTTTCCGTGTTTAAAGCATCCTCACTTGACCCTTCTGTCCTACATCATTTGCTGCACCTTTTCTCTAATTCCTTGACAGGTACACTTCTTAGAGAAATCTGCCCTGTACAGGGAAGACACATGAGGACAGAAAAGGGGATATATTGATGAGATGTAACACAAGGAGAGACAGCCCTTGCTGTGCTGCCAGCAGCATGTAGCTGAGGCACTCATTGCCAAAGAGCAAAAGGTATAGAACTTGACTACTGCTCGTTGTGTTAGGTTTTGTGATGTACTTTATTTCATCTTTTTAAGCAGTACAAACAAAGTTCTCAGAAACACTCCTTACACATAGCTACAGCTGTCCAGCATTGCTATGTGTCCTTCTGCAGCCTTTCACTCACAAATAAACCTATGAAAACGAGGAATCTTGGAATCCGAGTTGATGTGCCTTAAACGGCCAATTTTGTTCCGGTTTCTGCAGCTCCCAGTTGACATCAGAAAAGAGGAATTAAAGGGAAACAGATCTCTCCATTTCTTGAAGCTCAAGTCAGGACCAAATATAACTCAGGAACCTTTTCAATCAAATACAAGATTACATCTCATATAGAAGTAACCTGGAAGAAGTCTACTCTGATTTCCTGTGTTATATGGAGGAGCATGCTGTCCTTTAGACTGCTCAAATCACAAGTCTACCAAGACACTGTGATTAAAAGTTAGCTCTAGTGGTTTTGGTTTGTTTCACAGGTTTGAAAAACAGATACCTCCCCAACCATACAAATTAATTATGGGGAGTAGCTAAGCTGTAACTGCAATGAAAAGCCAAGTATTAATAAATTCTCCACACATGACCTGGAGAAAAGAAAACCTCTAAGACCAGGCTTAATGCTTTGATATAGAATATTCTTTTATTTTTACCTGATTTGAATGGTCAGGTGCAGCAGCACAAAGGTGATGCTGTCAGGTTGCTTGTACAGGCAACTCCCTGCTTTCTGGAAAGCTCCAAGAGACCACTGGCTAATTTAAGTCAAATTCAAACACAGATTTCTGTTTTTTTCTGAAAGTACTGAGGCATGCACATAGACATAAAATTAATTTGCTGTTCAGCTTCTTACATAAGTTAGATAATAACAGCTAAATTATTTCTAATTTATCCATTAAAACACTCCATTGTCTTCCAAGGGAGTTTTGTAAATGACTGAGCATTATTAAATGTCTCAGCACATGCTTTTTTTTCTATGGATTTTTAGATTTCAAAAGAAAGCTGCTGGTAATGTTTTGTTGATACATCAAAAAGTTCTATGTGTTGCTTTATAATCAAGTAAAATTTAATACTGGGTAATTAAAGCATTAAGTTGTTGAACATTAAGCTTCTCCCAAAATCTTATTTAAAAAAGTGAATTTCTAAATAAATTATATGTGGAAGAGAAAGCAGCAATTTTCCCTATTCAGCACTTAAGAGTTATTTTCCCTAAGTTTTGTTAAAACGCTGTCAGCTGATATTCCTCCAGCATAAACACTGCATCCTCTCTTACAGCTCTCAAATGTTAACAAGTACACATCATCATGAAAAACCAGACTACTGAAGCTGAGGTACAACACAAAACCATGACAAATCAATGGTGTCTAGTATTCTGCCTCTACCCTTTCTGTCAACTGCAACTACTCAGCAACATACAAAATAATTTGCCTAATTCTGCCAAAAGATAGATGTACCTTTTAGATCTTACGTATTTTCATAACCTTTTGCTTGTAGCAGAAAGACAGAAAGGTAAACACCTATCTGAAGAAAGAGATCATTCAGTATTCAACATGTTTGTGTATGTGTGAAGGCTGTGTTTTACATGATTTTATTTGAAATGCTATCTTCCAACTCTGCTGATGAAACCAATAGCAACATGTCATGATTGTGACAGGTTTTTAAACAAGTAACTGATCAGTTTTCTATGTGATTCTTCTATATTTAAGAAAGAAGACTAAGAAAAGGAAAACTAAGATTCAGTTTGAATACAGTATTATGAAAGCTAATTTAAATTTGAGAATGAACTATTAAACAGACAGGAAGCCTAGAAAGAAGTTTTGGATTAAAAAAAAAAAAATCATAAGTAACAGCCATGTTATCCTCTGTACTACACTGCAATAACACTCTACCAGAGGTAAATAAAACAGAAACTCTGAAATGTACAGGCTTCTGCTTCCACGGCTTCAGTTAAATGAAGAAATCAAGGTATGGGCTGAATTTCACTGCATCTGTGGATTTATACTGACATAAAAATGCAATGAGACAGAGCTGAATGGGAACTATATTCCTGCAGGCTCAGCTCTTTCATCTTCTCTAATAACTCCTACAGACCACTGAGTACATACTTTTTCTATTAAGAAATACTGACCTTAAGTGTGTGTGTGTGTGTGTATTCCTTGATGACAAATTACTCCTACCTGTATCACTTTCTTACGTATTTCTCCTACATCACCTTATGACACAGCTCCTGCAATTTAATGTGTTTTTTTAAGCTCACTTTTCATTCAGAACCACTTTTTAAAGTAATATTTTTGCAATGGTAAATCTCCAGTGTGAATATTGTTAGGACCTGGGTCCACTGAGTTATCTACATTTAATTTTAATCATATGAACAGTCTCCCTAAGATGCAATACTTAGATACACTTAATGCTGATCATAATTATTAATTGCTTTTGTATCAAGCACTGCCTGGAGACATTAAGGGTAAAGCGTCATTCTTCAGAGGTGCACCCAGGACTAAGAGATGATCCATATTTTGCAGCACAGCATATCACAGACTAATTAAAGTAGCATCAAAGGAATAACAACAACTGCATCGTTTGTCATTATTATTCACTACATGCTCGGGGAATCAATTTTTTTCAGATTCTTTATGAATAAAATTTAATATCTTGTCAAATGGCCCTGCAAAACCCTGTAGTTAATTTTCCTATAGTAAACAAAGAAAACTACTTTAAATTCTTCACCTCTCCACTTACAGCATAAAGTCAAGTTAGTAGGTTGTATGTATCGCTTGGCATCTTTACATGGCAAGCTTTCATCATAATCAGAGATTTAGAAGATCAGCAGACTCTTGAATCCACTCCCCCGAAATACTAACAACTTCTGCATATTATCCAATGTTTTGCACCAGAAGAGTGAGTCCCATCCATTTAGACATGCAGCTTGCTGCTAAAGATGATTTCTCACAGACCACCTCATGCCTTCTTACCACAGTACTTAATCCAAAACTGGAGAGAAGATTCAGCTCAAAATTATGGCATTTACTTTTAGTCATCTGCCTGTGCAGTTGATGTTTACAATCCCATGTTAGTGAATGGAGATCATGCTTGCATCGTTTAAGGCACTCAAGAGGAGAAGCTGGGCAGACTTTTGGGATCTGGAGACTTGCTCTTCCAGCTCCAGCCTTTCACTGTCTGAAACAGCTGAGAAGATGTGATCAAGAACTTATAGTGGCCTTCCAGTACCCTAAAGGGGGCCTACAGGAAAGATGGGGAAGGGACTCTTTATTAGGTTGTGTAGGGACAGAATGAGGAGCAACGGCTTTAAACCGAAAGAGGTTAGATTTAGATCAGACATTAAGAAGTAATCTTCACTACAAGGGTGGAGAGGCACTGGAACAGGTTGGCCAATGAGACTGTGGATATCCTGTATCTGGAAGTGCTCACGGCCAGGTTGGATGGGGCTTTGAGCGACTTGGTATAGTTGAAGGTGTCCAAGTCCATGGCAGGGGACTTCGAACTAGATGGTATCTAAAGTCCCTCACAACCCAACTCATTCTATGAGTCTATATTCTATGCTGAAGAGTCCTTTTAACATGTGTTACAGCATACATGTCGTGTGTAATGTAACTTTTTTAACAGGCAACAGTATTACCTATTACCATGTATCTGAAAATTTTCATTGATTACTTACAGGTTTTGTACACTTTCCTATGCTCTAATAGTGTTATATTTCTGTCAGGCATTCTCATTATTAAGCCTGTAGATGGATGAACATCAGACAATAAATTACAACAGCACCCATCAAACATACAAGTAAAGACAACTTATATATGGATTCTGACCTGGTTATTTTCTTGCTCTTAAATGTAATACTCAACTTCTTTTAAAGACATAAACGTACCTGCTCTGTGCTAACATTGCATGCTTGATGAAGCCATTTCACTTTTCACACACTTTTCACTTGTATGAGAAGCCATAATTTAACACTTTCAAAGATCAGCTGAAAGCTTGTAGAAAACTTCCAAAAAAGTTGAAGCCGTTTTCATAATATTTGGTATATTTTCTGTTGTCTTATTCATGATATGCAACAGAAAACTACTTTTTAGGGCAACATCTCTTTCAAAGGAGTTGTCCCCAAAGAGAACAGCAGTTTCCACAGCAATCGGTTGTGAAATCTTAAGTCCAGGATTAACACATAAATAAAGGGAAGTGTGAAGAAAAAGGTTCTTTTCTACTAAAATTGCTCTGTAGTGAAGAACCAGAGGAAAACAATCTCAACAAATAAGTCTAGTGGAAGAGCTATACACAGTTTTGGGAACTTCAGCAGTTATGCCAGCTTACCACAAAGTCCTCAGTAGTTATACTGCATCTGAAACATCCTCAACTGGTGGGCAATAAAAATGCACAATTCACAAAGTCTGTTCTTGTATCACGTTTACCTCCTAGATTTTCATTTCTCAGCATTTTAATGTCTCTCTTCCTGATTCTTCCCTTTTCATTTTGGCATAACTAAGCAGAGTTGAAGCTCTCTTGAGGTTCAAGTGTCTGAGCAGTGTGTCACATGGGAAAGAACATGTTTGGAGAAAACCCAAAGATATAAGTAGCATCACTGGGCTCGTAAAGATGGCTTTGCTGCAGGGATATGTGTAATCCCAAAAGGCCCATGTGTGCCTGGAGAGTAAGCTGAGCATCCATATGTGGATGACATGATAGCACTAAACGAGAAAGGAACAGGGAAGTCTGCTAGAACATTTGCAAGGCAGACATGGGGTTATATTTTTAAGTACAGATTAAGCAGCTAATTAATTGATTAATCAAAACAATTAACTAGATGTCAAATCAGCACAGCAGCAAATTTAAACAGTCAATTAATTCATATATTCAAAGGAACAGTAAATAATTAATAAGGAATTAAAGAGTTTGTTAATTACATAGCAGTAGATTAGTTATGTAGAAAAATAAGTGAGAAGCAATTAATTAATTATGCAGAGAATCAAATGAGCCACAATACATTTATGGAAAGAATCCATACAAATGGGCAGTTTAAAAATGGGCATTTAAAAGTAGATGGGTGGCAAAAATGCTGAGATGTAAAAAAAAAAAAAAGTTTATTAAGGATCAATTACTGGCAACTGTAGTTAGCAAAGCTATTAAGAAAACAATTTGAATCAGAAATGAAAGTCAGGTCAGAAATCAATTGATTGAGAAGAATTAGGTTATCAAATAGATTCTAAAATAAAGACTTGTCCAGACACTGGGAGTTACTACAGTTCCAAGATGCAGGTCTGGTTTGGAAACACAGGTCAGTGAAATTGAAATGGATACTAAAATCACACCTTTGCCACAGCATACTGACAGTGGTATCATAACATTGCTACCAGCTTTGCCATCTCCCCTTGCTTCCTGCCCTTCTGCTACACCCTGCACTGTATTCAGCTGAGATGATGAATTAGGACTTGTATCTTAGGTACAGATCTAAATTGTTGTGCATACAACTGTATCACCAGACAAAAGTAATACTCTGTGTATGAATATCATTCCCAAAGTTTAACTCCCTCAACATGCCTTTATTAAAAGCTATGTAATGGAGCTGAGAAAAAGGCTCCATTTACATTAGTAAAAGGGAGTGAAATGTACATTATGGCATCAATACGTCTAGAAGGTAAGCTACACAGATGCGATGCTACAAACTTGTCCAAGCTGTGCCTTCATAGCTGACTACACATAATATTAGAGTTCAAGAAGATACACTGTCTATCCATAGAAATATTTGATTTTAAATGCCTGTTCTATTATTCAGATGATTTAGATTAATTTTAAACACATCTACTAATGCTAACCTACGCAAAAAACTCCAAACCCAGAGACTATTTCTGTGTTATGAAGTAATGCAAATTTTAAAAGACAAGGTGGTGAAAATTTGATGTGGTAGGCACAGCTATAAATCATCTGGAATTTGTTCATGTTTAATGTTCAGGGTGCCACTAGTTATATTAGAGGAGGAAAGCATAAAGTGTACCACAGCTGAAAAGGTCACTGTGCCCCCTTAACAGCTACAATGAAACCCACTTTTAGAAGCCACAGCTTTACCACCCAGCTGGTTTGGGTGCCCTATACTCTTCAGTGTGTCATACTGCTCAGCACAGGTTGCCAGTTCAGGATAAAACTACAAGAAAGTTGTGGAAGGTTCTATTATGCAGCAATGACTTTTCTAGCATTATGTGGGACCTGCACTTCAAACAAAACCTTTATTTCCTCCTAGTGAAGGGCAGCTTTTCTTTCCCCACCACCATCATATGCCATATAAAGACAATTCAGAAAAAGTCACTTTTAATAGAAGGATCCACATTTTATCATGAAGTGAGAAATGCCACAATGCCTGTATTTATTGTGAAAGATGTCATAAATGGACAGGTCTTCACGTATCATCTTGTTGCTTAGCTGTTGGAAGTCCAAGAAGGATGTTTTCTAGAAGCTGATTTGTTAAAACACTGATTTAGGCTGACTACCTGATAGGTTACATATACTGCATGAGACAAATATGCAAATCTAATACTTAATGATGCCATAGAACTGTAGCACATCAGGTTGGAAGGGACCTCAAGAATCATCTGATCCAAACCTTCTTGGCAAAAGCGTGGTCTAGATGAGATGGCCCAGCACCCTGTACCACCTGACTCTTGAAAGTATTTAGTGTTGGGAAATCCATCACTTCCCAGGGAAGAATATAATACGCAAACCCATCTTGTTATCTAAAGGCAGGGAGCATCAGAATTGAAAAGCATATTCTTGTGAGCATCTTTTCTCTCGGGACTTCAGGTACTGTGATGGCCTCTTGCTCTACAAGATGCCAAGTTGTAAATAAGAAAGAAAATAAAACCAGTAAATTATACTTAAAATAGTATTAGAGACAGAGTAAAATAAAATGCTTGCCAAGTGGGAAAAAAAGAAATCAATATTATTTAACACATTTCTAAATTGCCAACCACCACGGCACATAGGAGCTTACAACAATAAAAATACAACTTCAATACAGTACCAACAGTGAGCAGCAACAAAATCGATCAAAAGCTAAATGAAATGCATGAAGCTTTGGTTCTAGCTGAGAAAGCTCTCCTGTCCTCCCAGAGCAGACTGCAAAAAAAAGGAGAGTGAGTTCTGACTAGAAGTCTTAATGCTTACAGCAAAACTAAGAAAAGCAAGGTTACAGCCTGGGCTTTATATTCATGGTTAATACTGAGGAGAAAAATATTATGAAGTGGAAGAAAAACTAATTACATGCACAGTATTTCAAAGACTCCAATACAACAAGAGGTCTACTACATGCAAATAATCCACAGTAATATTATTCAAGGGTCTCTCTGAATTCATCACAAGACCTAACGCTAAGAGGTAGAAATATATACATGTCAGGTAAAGTCATGTGAAATTTTCTTCCAGGAAGGAAAACCTAAAACATACAATGGAGAAGCCTATTGTTATCAAAGATCTTACTGTAGCACTTCACTCCACCTAAGGTCTTACTTGGAGCAATGAGTGCTTCTTATACTTACAACTGAAAGAGGTCAGCTAACTGAATTTTAAGTGAAGAATTATTTTGTTCTGAATGTTCATTCATTAGTAAATAAGAAAAAAAAATCATTGGATGGCTTTCCATACATTATGCTTTATCTGACTGGGAAATAATTTTTGTTTTCAGAGTAAATACAGCTTTTTACACATGCACTTAGTAACCTCAGCCCCCCCCCAAAAAAAAAAAATTATATGTCTACACTGTTGTGACACTTACCAGCTCTGAGTGGATGAGAAAAAGGGGGAGGCAATCTTAACCTTTTGATTTACATAAGGGCTGACTAGGTTTCCCCAGATCTCTCTGTTAGGAAATGATGTTCAGATGAATTCTGAGGATTTCTGACATCTTTCCAGATAGCTGAAAGGCAAGAGTGAGGTACTGACTCCACTTGGCAGTCCAGACATTCAACCCACAGTGCGTGTGCCCATCAACAACACGGGGAGCAACTCCAAAGCACCTGTCAAGCATACACAAATAGCATCCGAATGTGTGTTGACATTCTGGTGAGTCCAGAGCACATGTGAATCAACAAACCAATGCTACATAATGTACAATGACATTTCTCTCCAGAAACTCCTGGATAGGAATATGTAGGCATGTGCTATACATCTGAGATATATCTATAGATATAGATCTATAGAGATGCATTCCAGCTGTTTCCTATCTTCTATGCTGCCAGAGGCTCTGTTGCTTTCCTTTCTGTCGCTGGCAGTCAGAGAAGTGAGATAAAATGCAGGAGAAACAGATCTACCAAAGGGCATAGCACCATATGCTACAGAGAAACACAGGAGTGCACCAGCATCACCACAAAGCAACAAAGTACTGCAGAAGACTGATACCTGCAGCAACAGTAAGGAGAGAGGGACGGTGGGACAGCCTGTGGCCCAAGGAATCTGCAAGTGGATGTACACAAACCAGAAAACTGAAACCCGAGCTAAAGGCGTCCTACTCCTGTTTTACATACTCACAGCAGTGTCTTAATCAAATTCAAGCTCCTCAGCTCAGTCTCTGTTTCACTGCATGAAATGTAATGCTTTCAGTTCTTAAACTAAATGAATCTATGAAGATGAATTTTAATACTGGGCCTGGCAGTGTGACACCACTCATGGCAGTGTCATCTTCTCACAAACCAAACCTTGACTTTGTAGAAAGTCAAGAATAGAAGCTGAACATCTGACTCTTTGGACCTCTAACTGTCCTCAAGACTTTCCCAGTTAGATAGTCTTTATTAATATGAAGGGACATACAAGCCAAATGCTTTTATTGCTTTGCTAATCACCTTTATTGATATTTGCATGAAACCTGATTATTTTCTCAGTCCATCTGCTCCTGCTGCTCATTTATAATGTGAACTTCTAATTCTGCCTTGTTAGAACTGGCTCATATGGAGGTAATTATGTGATCAAAAACAAAGGATCGTGATTTCTAACTGAGAATGGGAAACAGAAGCTCTTAGATTTGCTACTAATGTCATTTCTAATAATCCTTAAATAGAACTAAATCCTTAAATAGAATGCTTGTACATACAGACCTTTTAAGAATGTATTGACTGCATTAAAAAGTCAAATAAAAGTTATGGTAAACTAAAAAGCAAATATTTTCAAGAGTAAAATTATTACCTTTTCAACATTTCTTAAAAGCAACCAGAGCAATAAGTAATGATTTGAGGTGTTTAGAAGATACCAAGCTAGTTTCACTCCTTATGTATGCACTTCACAAGTGCCACAGAGACATTAGACAACTCCTCATTCATATACTTAAGATATAAATACAGTAACCACCGCTCTTTATAATTATTATCTCTGCAGATCTACAACAGAGTTCCTCACTGATGTTATTTGTAAACCAACTGGTCCCATTCCTTTGGTGTCTGGGTCTCATCTATTTAAATAATAGCAAAATGTGCAACCTACACTGTACTGCAAAACTTTTGCCAGCATATCTTTAAAATAGATAAGATGCATGGCTAGCCCAGTGTACACTCCACTCTCCTGGCACAAACACCTGCTTTAGCTGGTGAACTGCTGGTGTTAAAAAGACCTCTAGAAAAGCTGTTATATAGGGAACTAGTACAGATATTGGTTTTGTCTGTCTGAATTGAAAACTAGGCAATGTGTAATCAATGTTCTTTGAGTTGCATTACAGCTTAGGAGTACTCACTCAACACACAATCTAGTGTGAGGTGTCCTTGCCCATGGCAGGGGGGTTGGAACTAGATGATCTTTGTGGTCCCTTCCAACCCTGACTGATTCTATGACTCTATGATTCTATGCCAGTGGGGATCAGAGTAAACATACATATTCATTGAACTTCAAATCTGGTTGAATACGTACAGTGAGGCCAATGGGTATCAGAGTACACACCCACAGGGTAACATACAAGGAGCAGAAGATTTGGATTTGCCTTAACTGTAATGGTGAATGGCACACAAGAATGGGGACCTGAAAGCCCTGACCACATAAACCCAGACTATCTCATCTCAAGATGATCAAAACAGCATTGTCTGGAGGAAATGGAATATTGGTTGTCCAGGTTTTCTATTAATCAAGTTTCTGCATCAACAGCAGGGCTGGAATTTGCTTTCTCTTGGAACTTGAAACAGATCATATTACAATTCTGATTGTAAAGCACAGCCAGAAATTCTTTCCTTTACGTGCAGAATACACTGGTAAGAGGGTGCTTTGCCATGTAGGTTTGGTTTCTTTCACAGAAATGCTTGATTACAATAGCCAAGAAAGGACAAATTTTGACAGCAAAAATTATATTTCCTTTATACCACCATGAAAGTTGATATCCTATCAAAGACAACTGATAATGTGCCCCATCATGCCATGTTGAACCTAAGATTCAAGCTTGCCTCACACATTCTAATCCATATGTCAAATTTTACTTTTAAAATAAAGAAATATTTTTGAGAAGGACCTGAAAATTCCCAGGGCTAAAACCAAGCTTACTCAGCAATCTATTAAATAAATGTAATTTATTTTTCATTGGGA
This sequence comes from Indicator indicator, assembly GCF_027791375.1. NCBI lineage: Eukaryota > Metazoa > Chordata > Aves > Piciformes > Indicatoridae > Indicator > Indicator indicator. The sequence continues at coordinate 20,467,060 of NC_072021.1, forward strand.
AAATAAAATGGTGTGTGTGAGACATTCACTACTTCATGGGTAACTCATATTTGTAGTATGAAACTCCTTTCAATTTACACAGATAAATGCCTTGATTTTTTCCTCTTTGCTTAGTAAAAGCATACAGGGTAATACAAGCTGGAAGAGATGGCATTTTTCTTTGAGAAAATTCTACTCAGCAGGACCCAAATCCTTAACTGGAGAAAATCAGCATATTTTTTTTTAACAGTCTTATCTTTCTGAGAAGTTCTGAAAAATTAGACTTTTATTTTTTTATTACTATGTGAGCCTGCAGAAAGTTAAATTTGACTAGGGTAATCAATATTGCTTGGAAATCATGATACCTAATACCAAAGTAGCTCCTTCCTAGAAAATTGAGAATGGAATGAATGAATGAGGCATAGCCGCAATGCAGTGCTTCCTCTAACAGACCTGCAAACTTCCCTACCAGTTCTCTAAATAGCAGCTGTGATTTCTTTTTCTAATTACAATTCATTTTCTCTCCCCTCCTCCAACTCCAAACTAATTTTAACATAGCTTCTTGTTAATTAACTACGTTAATTGGTAACGCTTCTTGGCAAATTTAGCGGGTTTCTGCAAGCACTGGCTCTAATATCTATGTCTAAATGCATATTCATCCTGATAAAATTAATGAAAAATCCCTTCCTCCACTCTTTGCATACTTCTATGCTTTGCATACTATCTTCGCTTACCTAAAGGCTGGATGTGAAGTCCCAGAAAGTCCTGAGAAGATCCCTACTGAATACACAATAAACCAGAAATTTAAAAAGGACTTCCCATGCTATAAAGCTCTGCTCCTCAAGATACTTTCTCCTGAGGTTCTTTGGATATGTTGCAGTTATTCATGTCTGGATTATTAGGAAAAAGGCAAGTGCAAATTAATTTCCTCTAGTCCTGTAAATACATTATCAAGTGCTGAATCTTCTCCAGGGTTTGGAATGTAATGAATTAAAGAGTCCAAGTCATCTCTAATGGCATGGAGCCCTGCTACATGCAGCTGAATTTAGCCACAACCATTACTGAGTCAATGGAAGCCATTGGGATTTGCTTCACTGAAAACAGCGATTTATTTAGGAGCTCAGACGCTGGTTTCAAAATGCTGGCTTTAATTATTTCAAATTATTTTTTATACACTTATCTTCTGTTACAGCAATGCAACCAAACTACGTCATGACGACAATGTTTTTACCTAGTTCTTAGAGGAGGGTGTCTTGCATCACATCTCCTTTGATTAGCCAGCATCTCTCATTCCAAGAGCCCAAGATCTTGCATTGAGAAAGCACTAAGAACCTCCTTTGGAAAAAAATGCATCAATTGCTTTGGAAATTCTTGCAGTGTGTTATTGCAAAACTCAGTTTTCAGGTTTTGTGATTTGATGACCAGTAAAGAAATTACAATAGCAACCCCTCCACTCTCTTCTTCATCTTTCATGTTGCTTACAATCTGGAGCAAGACATGGGGTTTTAGAAAGCTACCTTCTAGAAAAGTGCAAAACTGTTCACTGCAGGAATGATTCTGCAGTACCTAGAAATGGGGAATCTCCTCCAAAAGTGTGGATTTCAATTTGTCATAATGTATGTATCCAGTATGAGTCATTCCCTCTTCCCTCATGCTGCTGTTGTCAGTACAACACTACTTCCAGTGCATATATGTAGTGAGGAAAGAAGAAAAAAAAAAGGACTTGAAAGCATTAGAAAGTCATTCTAGACAAGATTCTACAACCACATAACACTGAGTAAACAGAAGAGTGAAACCGCTGGAGAATAACTGCTAATAGGACCAGGAAGAAAAGTGCCAACTGCATCTGTATAAGAAATCACATCCACAGCAACACATTTGCCTGACCTGCAGCATAAAAGTCATTCACAAGTCTTCGTCTACAGAGGGATAAATAGCACTAAAAGCTATAAATCTTTCAATTGTTCATTACAAAGTGACAACTGTTACCATGCCAGGAAGGTGTCATCTCTAATTTGTCTCTGCACCTCTCTAATAAGACACGTCTTGGTTTTAATGTAAGCCTACGAATGCACTCTTTTAATCTTTAGAGATTTCATGATTTTGTGTACCCATTTAGATTTTTTTTTCATTGAAGTCGAGAATTACTACTGAAACTTCCTCCCCTCAAATCCAGCATGGACTCTTCTTTCAAAAGCTCTCCAGGGATGAGAGATCGCAAATACCAAAAGAGAAAGGATTGAAATAGCATCAACACAAGAGGAAGAAACAGCGGAAGAATAAAACCCACTTGATTCAAAACTGCTCTGCAGAATCTTCTTTGCAGCTCATCAGTCCAAAAACCCTGCCAAGACTATTCAATCTGTTAAGACCTAACCTACCACACTGGGAAGAGTAGACAATTGTACTAGCAAACCAAAATTAAGAATTAGTGAAAGTAACACATATACAAAGAAAAAAACAGAAATGCATCCTTAATGCAAACACAAATAGCAGTTCGATTTGGCAGAAGTGTGTCACCTTGGCATGTGGTTCAAACCAGACATCCTGGATAATTTCAGTGCCCAGCCATTAAATAGTCCAAGCCATTTCACATGACAGAAAACACTCTAGCTTCAGGTATGATGCTATATTAACTTAATAAACTTCAAAATATATATTTCCACACGGGAATTTCTCTGTGCTGTTTCTTCTCTCTGTACACTTTGAAATGTACCAGTCTTCAAAATTCATGTGGCTATATCTTTAATAAGCAGTCATACAAAACACTTTTTTGCATAAACAATATTTCATGCATTCAGCTTTTGTTGGTTTTGCCTTTATCTACTTCCAAGAAGACATGAATTCAAACTCTGAACGCTAATAAGCAGATGCTCCAGGAGTTCCACTTAAATCTTCCTAGCAGCGAAAGCAGACAATGAGAGGAAAGCTTACTTATGCACATATTCAATGAGATTTCTTGAATTTTACTATACATTGTTAAGCATCTACCATGTAATAGCCCATCTTAGCTTGCAAAGAACAGACCTTTCACTTGATCTAGTTGAAGAAATACCGTAACAAGTTCTAGTCAATGAATTTGTACTGTCACTAAGAATGGCAACAGCAGCAGCAGCAGCAAAGGCAGGACCAGCAAAGCCTTTGACTCCAGCTCTGTAACAAGGCTGAGTGCTAATTCATTGGATAGCTTATATGGGAACTGGACTTTCTTTCCCTGCCATTTTACCCATCAAAGCTTGATAGAAATAAACATGAAGAAACCTACAATACTGCAAATATCTCTGGCTCTGAACAGAATGACCAAGTGGAGATTCATAGTCATCTGTGTCTGGTAACAGAGAAGTGTTCTTCAAAATTGTTTTTTAATTTTTATAGAACTACTGAAAGTTGTTTACTTCAAAATGTATGACAGCAGCTTAACCACTAGAACCACCCAGCAGTCACACTTGTAAAGCAGCAGTGTGGAAGAGAGGGGACTCTGCCTGCCATCATTTCTGTAGGAACTTTCATCAGAAGTTGGCCTTCTCTTAGTAAAAAATAAAAACGAAAATTCAGCAATCTAAGTATGTCAATACATCTGGTAAACAGCTCTCATGATAGTCATTACAATCCACTGCTGAAATATTACCAAAGAATATTTCAATTATCAACTTTTGATACATTATGTTTTCTAGAGTTTTATTCTGCCATGGTAGCATACACTATCATACTACTTAAGGAAATACAGAAAAGGATATTAAATACAAGAGAATTGATCAGATAAAATTTGGGCTTTGAAAAACAAGATCATAAAACTGAAATATGCCAGCATTACTTCATTCTGATGTTCAGACCAGGGACATAGAGCAAATCAACAGAGGGAAAGAGCACTTATGTGCATCTAAATTTGGGGAATATCAGATGATCAATAGTTATTTGCTTGCTATTTTTCTGTCTAAAGATTCATAACACATTAATGGCTGCAGCAAACAAAACAAACCAAAAGTTATTTCATATTTATGAGCAATACCTCAAGGTTGATGATGATTCATCCTTAAATCCCCATTTAATCCACAGAGAGGCTGCACAGGTCATCGCCATGTGAACCTCTCACAACCTCACTGCAATGGGGCAATGAGCCTCTGCCCTAACCAAATCAAACCACAGAGACGATAAGGAAGTTTACAGTTTACTTCAACACCTACAAGTCCCTGCTCTGGTTGGAACACAACAGTTCTGAAAGCAATGTGCAGAAGGCAAAGAGAAGACCACCAAATTCTTCACACAGAGATCACTGAAAAGCTTCTAAAAGAGAAAGATGTTTGGATATCGTGGGGGAGGAGGGGGGGAAATCTCAGTTTGCTAAAAATATAGCTAAACTTACCTGGATTCTACACCAAGGAAACACACAGGGGACTTGTATAGCTGAAAATATTAATACACAATCTGGAAAATGATTGACTAGCATAAGGCTGAATTTTGTTAATGGAAAATTGTTCAAAATAACCAAAATCGAAAGGTTACTGTGAAAAATTGGCACACTGCACAAAGCACCTAAGTGATGGGGCAATAAAATGGCAGCTGAAGTGCAAAAGGCGGCAGATAAGTCTGAAGCCTGTATTGGGTTTGCATGGCAAGGGTTTGCTAACACTGGGGGCTACCAAGGGTGGCTCCTGTGAGAAGCTGCTAGAAGCTTCCCCCATGTCTCATAGAGGAAATACCAGCCAGCTGCAAGACAGACCCACCGCTGGCCAAGCCTGAGCCCATCAGTGATAGCAGTAGCACCTATGGGACAACATATTTAAGAAGGGGGAACAAAACCTGTGCAACAGCAGCCAAAAGGAGGAGTGAGAATTTGCAACAGAAAAAGATATCCTGGTGCCTGCAGACGGAACAGAGATTCCCCTGTAGCCTGTGGTGAAGACCATGTTGAAGCAGGCTGTCCCTCAGCAGCCCATAAAGGTCCACAGTGGAGCAGATGTCCACCTGCAGTCTTTGAAGGACTCCACATCAGAGCAGGCAGATGTGCCTGACGTAAGAGGGAAAACACTAATGTCCTACTGCACAGAAATTTATGGTCTTTGCAGGCAAAGCTGCCTCAGAGCAGGACAAGAAAAAATCAGGTTGACCAAAAAAGAGATGAAATATGTCACTTTCAACATGAGAAAAAAAGAGCAACTTGTATTTTGATTCTACAGATGGTAAAATAGGATCCAATACAGATGTATAAAATCACAAATTAGAAAATAAAGCTGATGAGGAAGCAATTCTTTATAGTTCCACATGACACAACTGGGAGACAAATGAAGTTATTCAGTAACAAAGGTAAAGCAAAACCTAGGAAACACATTTCAGACAGCACAGTTGAACTGGCAGTTCACCACTACTGGATACTGTAGAGGCCAAGAGTACAGAGGCTCAAAAAGAGATAAGGCTAATTTGTGTATCATAACACTGTCAGCAGCCATTATGTTCATTGCACCTGCAGATAAAGAAGTCCTAAAGCTAGGAATATAAATCCCAGACAGGTACATATGGGAAGGGATGCAACTGGGGGCCATTAGAAGTCAACTTGTGGGGTAGATAAATCTGTGTCCTCCACCTGCATGGCTGCTTCCATTGCTGATGTGGGTGAATAAATGCCTGCTGAAAGGCCCAACTGCTCAGGTGAACTAGGGTGTCCCAAGGGAAACATAATTTAACTGGAAAACTGGAAGGATACACAACCCTTCATCCTCCTCCTCCCTCCTTTTGTCTGCAAAGGAGAATCTTTTTTAGTAAGTAGTTACTGTACTGCTCCACTTAGTTTAGGTACTCAAAGTGCTGTACAGTCCTTTTGCTATTCAATTTACTGAACATCAGGTATCACAGATAGTTCTTCCTGCTCCTGGAGAACTTCAGATGGTCACTTCTGCTTTCCCAACAGAATATTTAAAGGCAGAAATATAGTTTATGATACCAAAAATTGTCTAGTGCTTATGATTTGTTTCTGTGTAAAGGGGATCATTCTTCCATGAAATATTAAAAGAGAAACAGAACAAAGAACAATGGCTGAATAAATAGTCTCCTCTCCCAATTTCAAATCTACAGCATTTTACACCAAAGTAATTTTAACTGAAAGGAAAATCTAAGTGGCCATTCATCACTGGAAAGAAACGCTGTTATAAATCTCCAGGCCTAGCAGCTGAAGCCTGTGAGATGCCATCGCTGTTCTGAACAAGTCAAAAATACTTAAAGTACTGATATAAAATTCTGGTTCTTCGTAATTCCATTGTGAAAACTTCCAAGAAAATGTTGACTCAGTGGACACTTGATCCATCATTAACTTATGTTAACAATTTGTCTTTTCCCTTTTTTTCCCTTTAATATTATTTTAATTACAGAGACAGATTTTAAAGTAAGATTGAAAAACTGACAGAGTACTGTTAATGCCAAAGAGGTGTGCAAGCACTCTTATAAAGAAGATTTTGGGGGTTATGTCTACTGCTGCAACTGCGTTTGAATGCTTAAGCAATTTGTAGGTAATTTGAAGATAACTACTTCAGAAAGATGATCATTAAAAGAAATTTACTTGGACACTGCTCAAATTCCCATTTTTTCATTTTCTTTTTTATGACCTTGCATTCAAGGTGCAAATTCAGGAACTTCAAATCAGAAAAAATGAGAGAATGGTACATGTATAAATGAAACAGACAATGTTGTTAAAATTTCATTTTTAACAAATGCCTTCAAAATGCACTCATAATTTGTCTACAGTTTTGTTGGCATCATAATGGAAATACATCTTCTGAGGGGCTCTGAATACCACATTGCCTAGCATTGGCCTAGCTAGAGAAAAAACACAGATGGACAGGGGCAAAAAGCTGAGAAAATATAAATTATAAGGTGGTAAAATGCAAAGCAGGAACCTCAGAGGTACATCTAAAGTCTCTCATCTAGTGATTTAAGCTGGCATCTTCTTTGAAAGTGCAGGTACATTATGAAACAACTCCAGTAAGTTTTTAAAAGAGTAGAAGTTGAAATATTTCCATCCAGTAACGTGTTAAACTTACTTCTATTCCTAAAAATCACACTATCATTCAACACACCCAGTAGTAGTTTATTAAATGCTAAGAATAATGTTCACCAATTTATAACATGGTTAAGAAAAAGACCGTTTTGAAGTTTATGTTACCTATTACTACAATTCTGAGTACAGTTTGAGTTGAACAGTTCTTTCAATACTGTTCATTATACAATTTCAGAGTTTGTTTTATCAGCAGTTTTTAATGAGATAACATCAATCGCAAGGCAAAGTTCATTGAAACCATTAATACGTGGGTATTAAAGGACTAGAGGAAGAGACACTTGGGTATGCCAGGCAAGAGGAAGGTAATGTCTCTTAGAAAACTTAAGAAGCATCTAAAAGTTTACAATAAAATTGATGAGTTACAAAGTTTTTGTATTATTAAAAGATTTTATACCACAAGCCTTAAGGTTTTATGTATATATTTGATGGCAGAAGGTTAAATGTAGTTGTAGACTCTCAAGGTTTTACACTCTTTCAAATGCAAAACAGACACCTATGTACAACTGCTCCAAAACGATTAGGAGTCCTAACAAAAAAGAAGTCCTCTTATATGTGAGTATCATAAGAGGTAAAGAAAGAAAGTAAGTAAATAAAAATAAAAAAGGGGCTGTCAAATCACCTCCAGCTGGAATTTTTGCCACACTGCTCATAATAATCAAGTCAGTCCTTAGGAGGATGAAAAAAAGCACTGATATAGCTGAAAAATCTGATTGATCATTAATTCATTGAGTTTATGCTATTCAAAAAAGAAGTGTTCATAAGCAATGTCCATGCCGTTCAGAAAACGGTGAAGTGCAAATTCTCCATTTCAAAATAACCATAAAGAGGCACATTTCAGAAGTCAAATCTTACCTCAAGAGAGTCTGTACACAGAGACATGGCAATCATTCACATGAAAAGCAGAGCTTTCCACAGCAACCAAATTGTGCCTACTAATGAAGAACTCCTCAAAATCCCAAACATTATTTTAAAAGGTCTACAGTTTTCAACAATTGAGTTATAGCTTATTGTCATTTGAGAGGTGAGCTTATATGTCACTTCTGAATTTTATCAATCACAATTTCAAAGAAATGTGACATCAAAGGTGAAATCCTTGTCGTCACTCAACCAGAAATCACATCCTTACCAACTAAAGTAAAACAAGGATATCACTCTGAGAAGATCAAACCACACCATGGGATGTACAACATGTTTCAGTACATGGAAACTTCCAGTGCTTGAGGAAGCACTTAGAAATACACTGTCCAATTTAAAAAAAAAAAAATAGTTTCAAGAAAATAATTCTCACTTCTTATTCACATGAAGGATGTTGGAATGAAAACTCAGCAGAGTATTTAGTTGTTATATTTTTGCAAAGACAATGAATAGAAAGGACAGCAAAGTTCCCCTTTGCCACAGCTACAGTTGAGTGTCTCCCAGGAGTACAAACTTTCAGTAATTAAGAGGGTCTCATCAGCTCCCAGGGCCCACCTCACCATTTCATTTTTTTAAGACTGCCAATAAAGATGGCAGTTACAGCTAAATATAACAGAACAAGATATGCTTTTGTGAAGTACAAAGAAAGATCACAGTCGATTTCAATAGGTCATCAAATACCTAACAAATTGTAAAGGGCTTTCATCACCTTGATTTGGAAAAACAAGAGAGTAAGCTTCATAAAAAAAAGCTTTCAGAGCAGTTCTGTCACAACTTGACCAACTTTGCAAAGTTTGGAGATGTAAATACATTATTTATTTAAAGGAATTAACAATATTTTAAAAGAGAAGTATGTTATTTATTCAAAGGAATTAACAATATTTTAAAAGATGCGTATGCTGAACTTCTTAATTCTCCTCAGAATATCAGTAGTGGAATTGCTAACCCCTACTATCCTAAATGAAATTGTGAACACTGAAATTAGATAATCACAGCATTTCATTTTGTCTTCTTCAAACAGTGTGGTCTGTCCTGAAAAACAAACCCCAAAAACCTCCCATATTTTACCTGCTCTATTTATTCCAAGAAGTATTTCTGTCTTTACACAAAAAGCAATTAAATATTGAAAGTAAAAGGTACTGACACTATTAGAACTTCACCCCCCTGGCTAAGCAGCTGTACAAGTAATGTGCATAGCCTGCAATTTTGCTTTTGCATGAAGAAGTTGTATACCCCTTAAGGCTGCCACAGCACAGCTGGTAATTTTGAATACCTCTCTTACGACTGGATCAGTAAACTCCAAGTGGGGATGAATAAATAAGGTACATGGTGGATTTTAAAAGGCAAGTGAGACAAAAATAGAGGAATCTTTTTATAGCAAGAAAAGCCTGGGGGAGATCTCACCACCTCCCTGCTGCAAAACGCTATTTGCTTTTTAATTAAAGCTTATACAGTTTCTTTTTGTGTCCCAGTTTTCTCTGAGCACCAGCATGACTGTGGAGATGAAAAATGCACAGAGTAATGAATTTTAGATTTGGAAGAAGTCAGCTCTAGAAATAAAAAAGCCTTCTACATGTAGCCAAGATTTGAAGGTAAAGTGATTTAATGGCTGACTCGACTCATTATAATTATCATTATTCATGTTGTGGTGCCACCCAGAGGCTCTGTGTTAGGCACCATACTAATAATATGCTTTCAACAATAAATTTGTTTGCAAAACCATGTGAGCATTTAAGAGACCAGGCAGACTTTAAGCAAGAGGAAGAGCAGATGCATGGCAAAACAATGGAAAATGAAACTTCACCAGACAACTACCAACACATTAGCCAGTTTATGACCTTACTTTTTTAAACAGAAGAGTAAAGTCTTCAAGGTAAAATAATCTCTCATACATCACTGTTGCAGGGAGTAGGGGAAAGAAGGCACCACCAGTTGTCAGACACAGCCAAACAATATATGTGCATCAGAGAGGATGGGACATAGCTCAAAACTGTGTATAAAAGGGGAAGGGTCAAATCATTCTCAGCAAGTGTTTTTTATGGTGTCTCAAATTGTCCAGGTCGTATCCTTCACTATGTCAATTACATAGCTCAAGTAACCTTGTCAACAAAATTTTGCTGTGATACAACTCATATGCAACTAAATTTTGTTGAAGTGACAGAAATCTGACTTTAATTACAACAAAAGTACCCCACTAACTTGCTATGATTCTGTCTGTGGTCATGTCTTTGGGAGCTCTGCAGTGCTTGCTTACGTTTAGTAGTTGTCCTGGAACTCTCTTCAAAGGATACCCACATGTGTTGCAAATAACAAGAATTAATTTATTTAACCTTGTGGTAATCAGATCTAACCAAAGGAAACAATAATTATACTAAAATAATTCTAACTCTTATATCAAAAAGCATGCTTTTCCACAAGTAATATGGAGCTTAGTTTTAAGACAGTAAAGCAAAATTACTCTATATTTGCCATGAGAACCTAAACTCAACAGTAGTGATATTAATGTATATTTCTGCTTAATTTCCTTTGAATTTATCACTGCTCATCACTCACAAGGTATTTTCAGTCTGTATGTGTACAATCAGGAGGTTGTCAAGTACCAAAAATCTTTAAGACAGTATTTATCCAGACTATCCTTTATGTTAATTAAAGACACACATCCATTTATTCTCAATGGCACAGTGCTACTGGTTAAATAAAATGTAACTGCAGTCAGTAATTCCCAGCCAGACCTGAAAGGATACAAGGTCAATTATTTCATCCTTGTAAATTAAAGGCTGAAAACAGCATACCAAATAACTAAAAGCCTAACAACAGACAGGCTGTTTTCATTACACTTCATATCAATAACAGTTGTCAAAATGAAAAGAACTGAATTCAAGCTTCATTTGCTTCCTACAACCCATTAGTAAATGTGTAAGTTTCTGTTTTGATAGGCAAGGGAAGGCTTTATAGTCTCATAAATGTAAAAATAAAAGATCTAATTTATTCACTCATCAACAATGGAGGATGTAGCTTGACAAGTTTATATGCCTGAACACACACCCACCAATTAAAATGGTGAGGATGGCTGATCACATAAATTTGGGGTGTATCACATACGGCAACCTTGTGAGATTGTCATGAAAATTAGAAGATCTTGATCCTGAATAAGACATCTACTCTATCTCCGTTTCCCACAAGAGGATCTTGTTACACATCATAATTTGTGAGACATATTTGTCTAGTTGGATCTCAGAGGCTTCAATGGTAAAGCTACCACAGCCTCCGAAAACACTCATCCATAATTTTGTGATAATTTACTTTTTTTTTCAAACATGCTTTATAAATCTCTTTCCCTGCAACTTTATTTCAACATATGTTTTAACCAGAAACACAAATTGTCATTTTTTGTCCTTGTCTTTATTTTATAGCAGAGGTGTTGTGGTTAACCTCCACAGGCAGCTAAGCACTACAGAGCTACTTGCTTAATCCCCTGTAAATTGGATTGAGGGGCAATCAGAAGGGCAGAAGTAAGAACACCTTTAGGTTGACATAAAGACTGTTTAATAGGTAAAGCAAACGCTGTGTGCAAAAAAAGCAAAACAAGGAATTCGCTCACCACTTCCAATCAGGAGGCAGGTGTTCAGTCAACTCCAGGAAAGCAGGGCTCCATCATGTGTAATCATCACTTGGGAAGATAAACTCCATCATTCCCAACATTCCCCCTGCCTCCTTCTCCCAGCTTGAGCATGATGAGCATGATGTCATAGGTTCTAGAATATCCCTTTGTTCTCAGCTGGGGTCAGCTGTCTTTGCTGTGTCCCCTCCCAGCTTCTTGTTTACCCTCAGTCTACTCACTGGTAGGGTGGAGTAAGGAGCAGAAAAGGCCTTGACTCTGTATGAGCACTGCTCATCAACAGCAAAAACACCCCTGAATTATCAACATATTATCCAAATCATACCCCCATGCCAGCTACTATGAAGAAAACTAACTTTACCGAAGCCAAAACCGTAACAGGTAACATATTAGAGAGCTGTTAGGTCTTCTGTAAAGTTAAATAACCTCAATTCTCTCACTCTTCCCTCAAATCACACTATAGATGTCTAATCATGACAATGACTGTACTTCGAAATCTCTATAATTAGTCAGTACCCTACTGGAAAGGCACATCAGAGATCAACAAAGGGGTCCCATCTAACCTTAGTAGTTTGTCCTTGTTCCTGCAAGAGTTCTTGCATTTCACAGTCAGGCTCTTCAAGTAATTTTGAACTTTAATTCTGTATTCTGAGACGCTTGCAATCTCTCCCGGCTTCCTTGCATCTGAAAATTTAATGTCTTCATCCACCACCTTGTTTGGCAATGAAAATACTAATCAGAAATATTTTTGCTGAGTTCCATTCAACATATTCTTTTAGTCTCAGAACAAACCACTCACACCTGTTTTCTGCAGGTGGTTTTCCAAGGAGACCTATACTCACTGTACAGCAGAGTAAACCATGTTTCTTCAGCTTGAAGTGTCATGAGAAGGAATGTAAAAAAACCTTATTAAATCCCCTAAAATACATCACTTACTGTTTTTTCTCTATGCATAATGCTTGCCACTTCCTCCTGAAAAATTAGGCATTTCTGAGCATTTCCTCCTCATTGGTCTTGATCCTCTTGTTTGAGGGTGTTAATGTCTTCGATCATTCTTTTCTAGATCAAATGGATAACCTGGTTTTACTCTATGTAAGAGTTTCAAACTATGAGGTGGACATGCCAATCTATCAGAACCTGTATTGCTATCAGTCTGATGGGCAGCAGCACATACAAAATTCACTAGAAGTGACAAACAACTCCACATGGAAAATGTAGCCCTTTGAAAGAGCAGACAAATGGAACACATTATATTTTTTATAACTCTACCATGAGAAATAAGTTATTGACTGCTTTAAAGTATGAGTACAGTGCTCATTCTTGATAGACTTCAGGTTTATGTCTCCTTTTGTGCAGTGTATTATGGCTCTGCCATATGAGTCTGTTCTGAAAAAGAGTAATAAATGGCTTTGTAGGAACACTGATGCTTTTGTGAGTCAATGCTTCTAGTCCAACAATGACTTTAGATCAAACCTGCTAAGTGTACAATTAACATTCTACTTTTCAGCTACGTACCCTCTCAAAAACTCAAGTTGATTTATCTGTCATAAAGAACAAACGTGATATACCACACCAAAACAAAGCACTATATTAAAAGATACAAATTTATATTTTCTAAACAAGTAACAGTAAAATACAGCTATCTTGTCTGAAAGCAAGTATACACTAAGACAGATGCCAAGTATTCCTGAATTATTCTTTCTTTTTAATGCTGTATCTTAACCAGATTCCCAGTGAAAAGCAAAAAAAAAAAAATCTTTTAGCTGGTTCATTTGAAAAAGAAAATAAGAAGTAGAAGTATAGCAACAGGTAGTCACACCTGCTTCAAAAACTTAGATTACTCAGGTTTCATTATAAGAAAAATCTGAGGGCAGCTCTATGTTCACTGCAGAGCGCAATTTATATGAGTATGAAGGAGAAATGGGAAATGTTATTGCAGAATTAAGAACTTCCTTCTTCCTGCCTATATACATATCATCTCTATGAAAAGACATCGTCTATGAAAGTGCAGAGATTTTAGAAAGTGCTGAGGTTTCAGAAACTTCAGGCTACTTCCCCGAGACAGAAATACAGATGAAAATGAGAAGAAAGAAAGACATTTTGTCCTGCTTTTGTAAAATACAATTCACACTTTTAAGAACAGAGTGAATTGGAATTCTTATAGTTTCACATCAGAAGCACAGGTTGCTTTAACACAGCTCACTCAGCAGAGCTTACAAACCCAAAAGGAAAGAGATCTTTAGCTTTTTCTTAGTGAACGCTGAGCAGAGTTCTAAGTGTTTCTTCATGGCAAGAGTGGTAGGCTGTTCAGCAGCATGCTTCCCACTGCATGAGCAGGTCAGAGGATGTCTATGAACAGCAGTGAGTATTGTTCTGCAGTTCAGTTTTCTCCATGCTTATTCCAGAGTGCTCAAGAGCAGAGTGGTAGTTCTCGACATCTTTGCCTTGCAACAGTTAAAAATTATAAATATTCAGGTAAAATGCCAAAGAAGACTGTAGCCATAAGAAAATGCCAAACGCATTTTCTGGAATTTGAGATTGAAACTTCATCAGGGAAGCTTGGAACTTTTAATAAAATCATTTCAGGGACACTCCTTCTGTTCCCAATTCTTTCCTCTATGCAAAGCAAAAGCCACAACAAAATAGAAGAAATGAGTTTAACACACTGTAAGACCTTTAAAACCCTGACAATTCTTCCTTGTATTTGCAAGAAATATAAAGACTTTTTTTCACAGAATCACAGAATGGTGGGAGTCGGAAGGGATGTCTAAAGATTCTCTAGTCCACCCTCCTTGCTAGACCAGCATCACCTAGGTAACACTGGATACTTGCTTAGGATGACCTGTGATCATGATAGTGATATCTTACTGCGTTGAGTGGGAAGAAAGACTTTACTGACAGTCATATTTTTCATTAAATGTTTTGTGATGAAAGAAAGCAGGCCCAGAGAAAATAAATGATAATCCATCTGTTTAAAAGCATACGGTTCTTATTCTACTGTAACAAATCTTGTTCAGATCCAAAAAATTATACACTTTAGTACTTCTCCCTCTGCTATAAAAATTAGTTCTAGGGGAAAACAACAGACACAAAGTAATTTTATAACAGTGTGACATTTATAAAAAAATAATGTTTCTGCTAATTGATTGGCTGGAGAAAAATATATGGAATCAAGCCAGCCAAGTTACAGTTTGATGACAATGCCTGCAAATTAAAAAAAAAAAAAAAATCTCAATATCTGGCTCAGATTTGCTCATCTGTTTCAGGTTTCAGAATAAAACAAGGTTTACTTAGTCACACAGCCTCCAGATTAAATTGCCCCTTTCTAATATTTTTTAGTACTTTTTATTATTTCAACCAAATTTGACAAAAAGTGTAAAAGTCTTCAAAGGATAATGTTCTGAACAGCTTCTTGAAAAATGAATGCTAAAGAGCAGAAGAACGTCACCATGTCTCACACTTAGCTAAAAGCAAGGAGAAAGCCATCCTCCTGCTCCTAAATCCAACACTTTATGCTGTTAGAAAGACAAGATTTACATTAGTTTTAAGTATAACCCTCCATCCCTGCATACCAAGGAAGATATTAATCTCCCTGCATTTCCTGTTCTTGGTCAAATCTTGCTGACATTCCACAAGAAAAAGGGAACCATGTTAATCTAAAATATCTCTTAAAGGCTCAATCTTTCTTTTTTTCCTTTCTTTACTGTTTAAAATTGTTTTCTCTCTTTTTAATTTAAGATCCTCAAACTCAACAGCAGTTCATGTTTCCTTTCTTGTCACAGCTGTGGTAACTGGGAATGAATGACAAAAATGGACATAATGAAAATGCGGGATAAGAGTCTACAGTAGGCATGAGAAGGATAACATTCAGGGAGAGATTTAGCAGGGAGAGATTTAGCAAGGTCCCAGGAAGCTATAGGCAGTGTCTTAAGTCATGAACTTGAGAGAGAAAAACTGACCAAAGAAGTCAGCTTGCATGTATGTCTACAGAATTTAAATAAAATACATATTGTATTTTTGGCATGTTAAACTAATTTTAATTAAAAAATACTTTCAATTGCATACTTTAAATGCAACTTTTAATTTGGCTCACAGTAGCTATGTCTAATGGTAAGAGACGTTTGCTCTTCACAGTACCCAAGAGTCCTGGACCTCTTACTGACAAGACTGGAAGGCTTTCTACAAATAAGGCTTCACTCACTACACATTTGTGGTTGGTCCCACACAATGTTACAACATACAACAGGGAAAACAACAGCATCATTTCTGCAGAGGACTCTGGCATACTGTAAGATAAAGCAAACACGACATTACATATAAATAAAAGCTGTTACAAGCTTTTGTTTTCTAAAATGTCTGAAACTGAAATGGGAGATATCAAGAGTTCTTCATATCTGAAACAATGCCTAAAAATCCAGCTTACAAGTCACAGAAACTTTTGTGTTCAGTTTTATTCTCTTACTCAGGGTTCAAAAAACAAAAAAGATTTTTAAAGTAAAAAATGTTCCCTGTATCATGTTAAAAAAAAAACCCAACATATCAGCATAATAATTTTCTACATCTATGTTGATGTTTCCACTTTACAACCAACAGAAAAACTAGAGACAAGACGGGGACTTGAAATTTTTCCTCTGTTGGCTTTCAGCCACCTGTCTCCACCTGTGAGGAAATTAGCACTAACTAGATACCTTCTGCTAGTTATCAATGATACATCTTGTATATTCATTTGGGGGTTCTTTAAAAGTATTTATTATCAATGCATGTTTCTGCAATTATAGCTCTCTCTGGTTTAGTTTTCTTAAAGATCTAATTTGCATTGCATTTGTTGTTCCATCATGGCAAAATCGCTTTTATTTAGACCCATATTGCTGTGAAATATGATAAATAGTTCAAAATAAACTCATTTAGCTAACTTATTTTACTAAATGAATGCAATTTGGATTTTTTTAGAGCAGTCAAAGAAAATGCTATAACTGCACATTACAACAGCAGTCTGCAAAGAACAGGCAATTTTTTCTGAAAGCAGAGCATCAGCATGAGGTTATGTTTATCAATACTCTGCTGGAATCTGGGAAAGAAACTTTAGAGAACTTTCTATTGATAATTTCCCTTCCATGGTGATTGATGGTGACCTTTCTGCCAATGCATGAGATACCATGTGCAGACCGAAGCTTTCCTCCCTCAACATCCTACAATAGGTTAATAATAATACTTTCATGTGCACAAAACACAAATATTCCATGTACCAGCACCCTATTTCACATTTCTAACTCCAAACTGTTTTTCCACCTTATGACGCATTCTCAATTCATCATTTCTGTTCTCCCTTTTTTTTTTAACTCCCAAGGGAAATTTGTGATGGTAATGAACACTTGAAAAATAAATTCCACATATTAAAAATTCCCTTATCCTACCAAGAATTACAGCTTCAAGTCACTGGTTCAGCATCCTACAAATCATTATGATGATGATTATTTCAACTGAGACTGCGTGGGTATGTTATAAACTGTAAGATTTCACACAATACACATAACAGACCATCACCATTTAAACATAACAGAACATCATCTTTAACCTTAGCTTTGTCTACACAAACCGGCTGACCCACAACAAGTACTGGCTTCCAGACTTGTAGAGCAGGCAAGTGTATTCTTATTTCAGGAGCTGAGATTACCAAATGATCTGAAAAATCTGCAGAACTACACATTTTCCCAGAAAAATCGCATCACTCAATTTTAAAGAAAGTAAATATTATTTTCTCTAAGACATCTCAACCTTCATACAAATGACAAAATTTGCAACAAATGACAAAAATATTGCAGGCTGAAGCTCTGCAATAAAACTCATCTGAGCCTTCACTGGGTATCTGGGTTTTATTAGAAGAGTCAAGAATGAGACTGCTTCATAAAGGAAATATAATTTCTTTATCTTGTTCCTTTTTGACAACTTAAGTTGCAAAGAATATTCTGTATAATCCCTTTTTCTATGCTGTACAAAGCATCCAATACAAATGCAGATTCACTGCTTTCCCTCTGATATCCCATACCAATAAATGGCTATTATTTTTTTTCTTCACTTACTATTTTTACAACTGTGGTTGTATTTGACACTTACTTCAAAGCCAGGGGCACTCAGAGTCACCCTCTTCCATCTTACCTAGGTACAGAGCCCTGAATTGAAGGAGTTGACATGCAGCTTTGGAAAGACTGAATCAATGTATACAAGAACCACCTGCTTTGTGTCTTCAGACCTCTCTACTTCCATCACAGCTCCAGGCTCAACTTCAAAACTATCCATTCCCTTTGCTACCAAAATCCTCAGTAAAATACAGCTATGGTCTGAAACCAATGAATAAAAAACTATTTCCATTATTAATGCATACCTCATCCATTTCTACTGCCAGCAACATTTGAAAACTTTATTTTTTGCTTTTTCATTTTTCTCCTTGAAAGAGCATAAATTTCTAGGAGCACAAACACTGACTTCTAGGAGCACAAACACTGACAAATTTAAGGTAAAAATAATGAAAAATAGATGAACACAAAATCTAATGGAACATTCACAGGGATGAGTACAAGAATATAACTCATTTATATTTGATGAGCAAGAATATTTTGTTATTTGCTTTGGGAACAAGAACAGGAACTTTACCTGATTTCTCTTAAAATCAGCACATATTAAAAAGAAAGATACCGAACCAACTCCTGCACTCACACTCCACCCTTTGACTTCATAGGACCATTGTTTTCACTTGTACTGATGCTTGCTCCAAAGAGAAAACATTTGCTCCAAAAATACACATGAAAAAGGTAGATTCCCCCCAGCACCTTTTTATTCTCCTTTTTTACTTTTGCTTTCCCTCTTTATTTGCAATGTTGCAGCTACACTGCTTAGCCTGTTCAGTGAGAGACATATCAGTTCCTGACATAACCCACTTTAAGACATGAGGCTCATGTGGCAGTGTGATAAATCTGGTCTCCTGTACTGAAAAAAGTGTCAAGACATAAATGAAATCAAAGGACTTGTCACTGATGTCAGAACTCTGATACATAAATGGAGGGATAGGCAAGCCACCTAGTGTAGTAATCTAAAGCTGAGTCCATCAATATTTGGGAAATGTCTGATTTAAAAAGCAACCAACCAACCAAACAAACAAACAAAAAAAACCAAACAAACTATTTTTGCAGACATTGCCCAATAACTTTGTACATGCAATGTATTATCATCTCCCTACCTAATGACATTAGAATGAACCTGGCAGTAGTCCAGTTTTAAACCTGGAATGAAAAAATAACTACTTTTTTAAATATTTGAAGAATTCTCTTATATTTTTACATTGCTTGTCAAAGGAAGGTCAGACTTGTGCCAAGCTTCCTGGTTAAGGTATACAAGTAAAACACAGGTGTACAGGAATCATCAAGAGATCGATCTCACTGCTGAGAAACGTTCTGATGGGAAACAACTGGTTACGAACCCATTACACATCCCTGCATATGAACCCACTACACATCCCACTGGAGAAACCAGATTTCAAAGCACACACGCTCGTGCCACAGCCGTACGCTGCGTTTCCCTTCGGTTTTAAAGGGAAACTCTGCCAAGATAATCACCCCACTTGTCCACACTGTTAAAAGCTACATAGATGACAAGTATGCTGTATAAACTACTGTCAGTTTTGTAAGTTTCCAGTATTTTAAACCCATTTTCTGTGTACAGAATCATTACTAATGAACAGAATAGGATGGTAACTTGACTCCAAAACAACATCACCTCTGATCACTGCAAGCAGCAACATCTAAAAACTTCAGCATTATGCACCAATCATTTTGGCCAAAGAAAATGACAGCTTTGGCCACTACCAAAGACACCTTTAAAAAGAGATTAAAAAAATAGCTCAAAAATAACTGATAGATGATTTTGTAGAAAAACTTACCATGATGCTTAGGACAGATCTCACTCTAACTCTACTCTAAAGTAAGGATTTGCTTTGTACATGGGTACAGACTGAACTTCGACCCACAAGAGTAAAATAGAAGACAATTTTTTTTCCTGAAAGTCTCTTCAGACCAAATTCCTTGTCTTGAAAGAAATATTACTATAGTAAATTGCAAATTTGCAAGAATATGTCATAGTAATAAAAGCCCATTTTGCTGTAAGAGCTAGCAGGGAAAGCAAGGACAAGTACAATTGCAAATATAGTTGTGAAATGAGACAGGACACAGCCTTCTGAATTTCTCGTGAAATTATCACCAATACTACATTTTTCTACAATATGAAGTAGAAATTTACTTTAAATAGAGTTTGCTCAGAACAGCTAGATGAGAAAGAATGAAGATAGAGGTTGAAACAAGCTTTGCTGCCATCTCCAATTGCTCTTCTTTCTGAATATCTCCTTTTTTATCACCTTTGTGAGTGGCAACAGGCTTAATCCACTCACAATCAAGCTACAGGGTCTGGCTGAGTTTCTCTTCCCTTTGCCAGCAGTCTGCTTCAACAACGTGCCATTCTGCCTGTCCTCCTTTGAAGGAGGAAAGCCTCCAATTTGAACCCCTTTCTCGTTCAGAAAGGAGTAATCCTCTCTGTCCCACGCTGCTGCTCAGCTAAATCCCTTTAAGCAATACTGAACAAATAATTTCCTATTAGAGCTGCATAACAGGACTGCTTTAGGACCTCCTGAATCCATCACGAAAACACTATAGAACTAGCATTTTTGCTAACAGTCCTCTTGGTTCTGAATTTGCAAACTACATTTGGACAACCTCAGTTTCTATCTGAAATCTGCACACAAAAGATTGTGATAGGAATGCAATAGGAGTGCAATGCTTCATTGTATTACAATACAAATTTTTATTTAGAAATATGTTATAAAGACCCTGTGAGTCCTTCTTACTTCCTTAATTTATATTAAAATCAGCAAGCAATACACTTATTTTCTCTCTCAGAAGCATTATGAGCATAGGTCATTGCGATGTCTTAGGTGACTACCACGTTGGACTTGGCCAAAGATGTAGGTGACTAAGAAGGAAGCAGAGGTTACACAGTCACTCACTGCGGTCCTGAATGAAAACAAGATGTTTCCAAACAATTTTATTTGAGAGCGAGATCTGGTAGGCTGCTAGTTTAACATGTTCTGACTGAAACAGCTGCCTATCACTTCACTTAAAAATTGAAGGAAAAAATGGGATGTTAAATTGATGAAGAAGTAGCCTATCCATAATGAACATTCTATATGATAAAAATTATTATGTTGTCCCTAATTTCCTAAATGTTAATAGATTTATCAAATTGGGTAAGTTTGGTGGCAAACATTAAAGTAGAAAAAAATGCCAGAGGAGGTGAGGGTGAGCTAAAAGCCATGGTGTGGACACAGTTTCCTGATATTTTGCACCTATCAGCAGTACAAACTACGTTACAGAAGCAGTAGCATTTCCTGACCTTTTCACCCATATATGCCCTATACCTGAGCAGTCAGCCATGTGGTTTCTAAGATGCTTCAGGAAGAACTAATTCTTGATACCATGTATGTTTCCCCTTTCAACTTCTGTCAACTCACTTACTGTGAGAGGAAGAATACGCAAAAAAGTAGACATAGAAATTCTTTCTACTATGGACACTGAAAGCAATAGCTGTCCTAGTATGTCACAAAATAATTTGGTACAGACAGCAATAGTAAAATAAACAGCTTAAAGTAATATCTTTCATGATAGTTTTGCTGCACTTACACACTGCAGAAAGCCAGTAACAACGCTCAAGATAACAGAAGCAAGTCATAGTGAAGCTCACTGTACACCAGGATAAGATGCCTGAAACAACACCCCTAAGAATAAAGAATTAGCAAAACTGCTTCTGGGTTTAATTCTGATTTTATTGCAGGCCTCTTTCAGAACCTGTCTCCACGCAGAGCAGAAAGAACTACACTGTCAAACAGTGATTTATAAATTGGGGAAGCAGAAGGAGACCTCCTAAAGGTCAATTTTCCTGCAAAAAATGTAAAGACAAAAGCAATTTTTTATATTTAGGAGGCCTGTCAGGGCACTGTGCAACCTGAAGAGTCTCTGGTAATATTAGAGTGATGGTATACAACTATTAAATAATTCTTACCATGAAGATTGCTGTTTCATCAAAACTTCATTCACCTTTCCCGCAAAGACCTCCACTTTTCCCAGAACAGAAACAAAAATAAGTTTTATGTCCTAATAGGCAGCTGGAAGTCAGAAGAGCTATGCAAGATCTAGGAAAAAAAAAAACTCTGGAAAATTATGGAGGCAGAAACAAAAAATAAAAGAATGTGGCACTTGGTCAAAGTAAGGTGGTAGCAGAATTAGGACAAGTACTTCAGGCTCCCAGGACTATGCAGAGACTAAAACCTGGCAATGCCCAAAACCTGGAAGGTATGCAATGTGAACAACACATGGAGTTCAGCACGAATACTTCTAGGTGCAAAATTACTCACTGCCCAAGTATTTAGAGAATTAAAGTTTAAATTATCAGATAAGAAGCATTTTGTAATTAAAGATGTATGCCTGTAATACAAGTTCCACATTCTGGCTTACACTACTCTCTACCATGTATGCTTGACATTGAGAGTGGCTAAATAAGTGAAGTCTAGAAAAATGCATCTAAATTATGTCTGTCCTATATAAT
The DNA here is from genome assembly GCF_027791375.1 of Indicator indicator. Lineage (NCBI taxonomy): Eukaryota > Metazoa > Chordata > Aves > Piciformes > Indicatoridae > Indicator > Indicator indicator. The sequence continues at coordinate 20,489,265 of NC_072021.1, forward strand.
TATTTAGAAAATGGCCTTAATTGGTTTAGCTTCTTTTAGGTTAGGCAGGAGACAAACTACAGAAGGGAGAAAATAAATTTGAAGGGGAGGGACGTAACAGTAAAAACAAAAGCCAGGGGAACTTTAACTTGGCATATGTATCACTTTACACTTTGGTTTTAGTAACTGTTTTAAAAGATATTTTCCTTGATAATTACTTTGCTTTAGATAATTGCTTTGTTTTACATTTCTTACTTGCCTGTATCCACACAATGCACTGCAACAAATACTGTTGCCCACTCGTTCAGCCAGAAATAGTGGAGAGTTAAATATAAAGCACATAGTGAGCAGAGAAAAATGCAGTTAATCTCTTCTAAAACAAGGCTCAATGATGCTGCTTGCTAATCCTATGCATTAAAGTGCATCACCAAATTCCTGACCAGGGTATTCTCCAGGCATTCCACTTAGTTAAATCAACTTGAAATGTTGCAATCAAGAAAGTTAGTATGTCTTAACAGGCACAAACTTCTTTTTTTAGCTTCTGTGTGTCACAGAATAAAACTGAAAGTAATGTTTGCAGTTTAAGCCTCACTGTGAATACATTAAAATAAAATTTTAAATTTACAAGAGTTAAGTCTTATGGTAGGATTTTTATAAATCCTGATAAATACAGTTTAAAAGACTATTTGTAAGCCTAAAGGGTTGAAGCTTTTGGAACTGAATTTTGAGACTAAGGCTATGCTAAGACCAGCTAGTGTTTCTAACAGCCTTTGTCATTGAAGAGAACGGCAAAAATTTTCACCTCAGGGTAATCTGGAAAATGGTATTAAAGGCCTCCAAAATAATTTTAAGGTACACAGGTCAGCATAAATGTCAGTATTATGAACAGCCAAGTAAATAGACTGGAGAAAGGGAGATGAGGAAACAGTGGGTAATTAATTAAGGACTGTAATGAAACATTAAAATTCTTTCTGACATGAAGAGTGATCCTGTTTGTTCGCTGTTGCTGATGAATGCCACCAATTTTGGTTCCCTTTCAATTTGCTCAAGGGCTTTGAGAAAATTTCAGCAACAAAAAACATATCAATAATGTCCTTATGGCGTTCTTCTGAGTTGGAAAATCACTACAGTATATAAAACAAAATTCAGCAACGAAAGAAGTAAGAAGGGTGCTTCAGGTGATGTAAAGATAATCATTGAAGAAACAGGTTATTGAAAAAACATTCTATTAACACCATTCAGCCCATGCATTATTTAGATAAACTTGCTTTATTTAAGACATGAGTATAGTCTCTAATGATTATGAAATTCATGTATTCAAAATAAGAATTTATAAGCTAATTTGTTGACATTATTTGTAAAGTCAACATTGGATTGCATTAGTTTGTTCACCCACAGACTCACAATTAGGGAAGAGAATCTCTGTTTCATGGTGAGCCAGTTAAAGGTTTTCAGAAGAACAAAGAAATTTTTCCTAACTATTCTATTTTAAAAGCATTAAAATTAATTAGACATCTCTCAAGTTCTATATTTCTGCCCTTTCTTCTGCATTGCTTTCCCATTCATCATTTGCCACATACCTCCATCGTGCTTAAGAATATTTGAAATATCAAATATAGAAGGCAATTCTAAGCAAAAACATCAAGTCTTGGCACTGCCCAAGATCTCAGTAATATATATATGGACCCTTTTTATTTTGTTGTGGTACATCTCACTTATTAGTGAGTTTTGAACACTTGGGTTTTTTAATTCTCAATAGTGCTTACATCAGATTTTGGCAAATGGTTAGTGTACCTTCTAGGATTTATGAAATGCTCTTTTTCAAAATGCTTGCAGAATTAGTGCGAAGCTTAAGCAAGCAATACAGAGGTTTTAATCAAACACATTATGAATTTTATACATTCACAAAGCAGCTAGTTAGAGCACACTTTCATCCCTTAAGGATTTTTTATTATTGCAAAGCAATCAAAACATTCATGATATTTAATTTATTTTCTTTAAAAAGAAAAAAAAAATTCTTCCTTTGAAACTGTCATTCATTTTACTATTTCTTCACGCCTTCCTTACATTTTCCTGATAGTCTATATTGTCCCATTGTTTGAAAAGCCAAACTCCACACCAACAAGCTTTCTTTCCAAGTAGTATACATGCTATTTTCAGCTTTGCAACGAACAAGAGATAGGATTCTGATCATACAATGGGAAACAAGTTGTAGGTTATATCCCATTAAAAGCATTATTAGGCTATACACGTTATATTCCATCTCTACTTTCACAGATAATTTATGATGGGGCATTTGCACTTAAGTACACTTAAATGCAACAAAGAGAGTTCGTGCCTCCTTAAATACAATTCCAAATCCTTGGTGTCCACCCAATTCTCAGAAGTACAGAGAACTTGACATTGTAGACCCTACCAGAAAGCTGGGGATGCTTTGCGAACTCAAACCCAGCAAGTTAAAAGTACTGTGAATTCTTTATTTTCTCTCTCTCCTTTTTTTTTAAATACATGTCTGTAATATTACCGATTTTATTTTATGTATCAGTACAGAAAAGTAGCTGGAAGAACTTTTTTTCAAGCAGTTCTCTCAGTCTTTCCACACTCATGTCCTACAGATATAACATGACCAACTTCACAAAAAAAAGTGTGAGTTTTCAATTCCACAAAAGGTCGTCACTCTCACAAAATTCATTTTGTGGTAATTCTGATGTTCTTCAGTGGGGAAAAAAAAAAAAATAATAACAGCATAATGAAGTTAGCTTGGCAACAAGCTCCCAGAAAAGAACTGGCACTTAAAAGCAAATGTTAGAGAAAAATCATTACAATCATCTCTGAAATGGAGATGCTGATAGAAAACATTCTCTGGGTGCCCCAGAAAAATGTGAATTAAAATACATAAAAGTCATTACATTTGGCCATAGCTCAGACAAAACTTAGGAATCCTAGGAGTTAGAACTGGAAAGCTTGAGTATATCATAATAGCTACAAAACTTACTTTAATAATGACAATTCTAGATGTTTTAACCTCACAGGATCAGATTCTTGGCTGAACAAAAGAACTGAATAAAGAGCAGCTTTCTTGCAACATTTTTAAAGCAAACTGTTCTGGCTTTATCATTTCCACAAAAGAAGGAGCTAAGACATACTGGTCTCTGTGTCCAATAAAACCAGACATGAGCCCCACCAAAGAAATACAAAACATACTCCAAATGTGGATCTGCAGAGGCCATTCAGTGTTGGAGGCAAGCAAACAGCATCACTTTTCTGTAGTGTCTTGCACATCCTTGTGTGCCAGTTGCAATTCTGTACACCACCAGTACAGCAAGGCAAGGAAATGTCATAACCAGAGACAGCAGAGCAAGACAGGCCACTGCTAGCTCCCTTCTGTTGCACTGCATGATTTGTATATATTAATAAATTTTATTTGTAACAGTACACTGCCCAGAATTCAGGGATGAGAAGAAAAATGCAAACATGTAACTGTAAATACTATAATTTTTCCCAATGTGCTCAGGTAAATTTGGATTATGTTCACCTAAACGTGTTGATCAGTAGGAGATGATTCTCCTCCTCTACTCCGCTCTTGTGACACCCCACCTGGAATACTGCATTCAGTTCTGGAGCCCCTATTACAAGAAGGATCTGAAGGTGCTGGAAGACAGGCTGAGAAAGTTAGGGCCATTCAGTCTGGAAAAGAGAAGGCTCCGAGGAAACCTTATTGTGGCCTTCTGGTATCTTAAGGGGGCCTGCAAGAAAGCTGGTAAGGGACTTTTTAGGGTGTGAGGTAGTGATAGGACTAGGGGGAATAGAGCGAAATAAAAATGGGTAAATTCAGATTGGATGTTAGGAAGAAATCCTTCACCACGAGGGTGGTGAGACACTGGAACAGGTTGCCCAGGGAGGTGACAGAAGCCCCATCGCTGGAGGTTTTTAAGGCCAGGCTGAATGTGGCTCTGAGCAACCTGATCTAGTGTAATGTGTCCCTGCCCACGGCAGGAGATTTGGAACTGGAGGATTCTTGAGGTCCCTTCCAACCCTAACAATTCTATAAACACTGATTACAGATATATGCTGGTTTGGATTTCAGTTTGGTTTGTTTTTTTAGGAAAAAAACCTACATTTCAAACAAACATGATGCTGTATACTTTAACCAGATGAAGTTAAATGCTAGGAAGCTAAACCCACTAGCTAAAATTTTTAAATGCATGTTCTTTTAAAAGAAAAGATGAAAGGAGGAGAAAACAGTTACCTACCAACAAAATTTTTCTGTGTCAGTCTTGCACCAGATTCAGGCAACAGACTCAGGGCTTCCACATTAGAAAAACTATTTAACTTTCACAACTTGTTTCTCCTTTCCTCATCATAACCCTATGTCCTTCATCTCAGCTTAAATTCTAAACGTAAATAATGTAATTACTGAAGAAAAATTACAGTGCACATAGGAGACCTTTGCAGATAATTATAAGCAAGCTAACTAGAAGATGGAGCTGGGGTGGGAACACACAGTCAAATCTGTCACAGGCTGACCTTGGGAACTTGCACAAAAACTGTGGTACCTCTCACATCTGGCCTGACTTGACATTTCCTTTTCATATTAAGATTGGACCTGCTCTGAGCAAGGTCTGGACCAGACAATGGCACAGTTCCAGGCCAACTACGCTGTGCTGTTTCTGTACTGTACTGTCCAGAGCTTTTCAACCTCTTTAAAACTTTCGTATCTCACTCAGAATTCTCCTTTCAATCAAACCAAAACAAACTTATCCAAAGTATTGCCACAAATTTACAATAAAGGTGGAAGACAAAATCAGATATTCTGAGATGTGGAACTTCAAGCTTTTGTCATAAGTTTATTTCTTACTTCTCACTCTGCTTTGCTTTAGTGTCTCTACCTTTCATCTACATTTTGTATTCTGAAACTATGGCTTTAGAATCATTTAGAATTATTTGCGGTATATAAGTGCATTTGCAAAGCACTTCAAAAGTGAAGTGTAACCACTAGAAGCTACTTCAGAATTTAAAAATACCTACTCGAATTTTAATACATGCCATTTTTCATTTGTCCTTATTCCTGTAAATATTTGTTCCAAAATATGCCACAAGTGTCAAATAAAAGATGTTACAATGCAGTCTATATATGACATGTATGAGAAATTATAAACAGTACAAATACTCAAAAAGGTGTTTCCATCTGTCGTTCAAAATAAACTTTGTACACAAATAACAACAATAGAGACCTCCACATCCTCTCAGATCATTATGTGGATACCAACTTTTTACTCCAGTGTTTCCAGCCCTCTGGGACAAGGCAGAAGCATCTGCCTTTATTTCAATTGCCAGTCTAACGGTATGTTTTAAGATAAATCACCCTCTCTGAATAATTAATATCACTCTCTCAAATTTGTGATTATTAAGTCATTCTTTGTTTATTTTCACTGAAGATTATTTGGTTTTCCCTTCACACATTTAGTCATACAATTCTGGAGGAAAATGAAATTTCATCAGATAATTTGCATATTCTGGTTAGAATTGTGTAGCCAGTTCTTAAGAGTTTTGTATTGAAATACTTAGCTGGATAGAGTTTCAGGGATATTCCGCTATCAAATATCTGGTATATATATATTGATATTCCGGTATCAAATATCACAGGATATTCTCCAATGGGGTTTCATATGCACAGAATCAGCCTTGGATTATGAAGTACTCTGGAAGCAGGTGGTCTTAAGGTTGGTATGATGATGACCAGAGTGAAGGCCATCATACATGACACAATTTTTCATAAGGATGACAGAAAAAAGGGTTGGAAGAGTAATGAAGGAGATACCACTTCCTTAGAAAACTATTTTGTCAATGCAATCCTCCCACCAGCCACTCAAATTGTTAACTCCACAGAAAAGTAACTGTATTACTCACTGGGTTTGTCTTCTGTCAGACTGGTGTTAAGCAAGTGCAGGAAAGTCTGGGAAGATGCAAAGTTGGTCGTACAAATTAAGTACTACAAATTAAGTAGTAAAAGTGCACAAAGTAATCAAGGAAATAAAATGTAGGAAGACTTGTCAGTGAGGGGAGAAAAATATTTTCAGTGGGATCAACTCATTAATTTGACTTGCCCAGAAGCAACAGAAACACCAGCACCAAAACCCAGGAGTTCACAACTGAGAAGAGAGGAATGCACAAACACTCCCTTGTATCAGCCCTCATCTTAGGTCAGTTGAAAGTCATCTTCAAACTACACTTGAGGAAAGAGAAGGAGTAGGACATTGCAGGATCAGGAAGTCACCAGGAATTTGACTATCTGAAGGTTCTCTGAGCCTTGATACCAAGCTGGCCTTGGAATACACTGAGCATGGATTTGTGGATGCCCTAACTGCAATTAGAGGTGGTATCTTGCAATTCCAGAATGAGGAAGGTCTTTGGACAGAAACATTGCTGTGGAAGGTATACGGACATCTTGACATTCAGGAGGACATAAACCTGCTGCCACCTAATTGGCAAACCAGTGGCAGCTAGAGGGAGTAACAAAGACTTTCTAAACAGCTGAATTACAAGTGAAAGGACTACTGTGACACACTGATGTGTAAATAAAGATACTGGAGAAAAACATTTGCTTTGCTTATTAACCAGGGTATTGCCAGAAGCAAAATACAGACCAAAGTTTTAGTTTAATTTCAAAACTGGTGTGAAAGTCAAATTTAATTAAACCCTGAATAAAAGACACTGTTCTGACCAACCATTTTCTAAGCTTTATTTACCATCATTCATTCCTTGTTCATTTTAGGCCAGTATCATGAGTCAGTCACTGGTTAAACTGGGAGATGGCAAGACCGAGCTTCCCACTATATTACTGCCTTATTTTGTAGCCTGAGGCAAAGTAATGATCTTTTCTCAGTTTGTCTATATATAATATGCATGTTATGTTTCTCACAGAGATATGATTTGCTCACTGATAAGAAACATTGAAGTGTCTCTGTGCAGAAAAACAGCATTATAAATTCATAAGAGGTAAGCAAGAGAGTGAAAACAACTGTCTTCTTATACCACTGTGGTTGGACAATTTAAAACTTACTTTTTAGCTAGAGACATACCCTTCTCCAGGGGCCAAGCTCTCTAAGGTTTGGAAAAAAAATTGTAATAATAAAAAAAATCAGCTTCCCAAGTAAACTTGCAGTCTTATAAACACAATGTTGGCCAAAAGAGTCAGAAGTTCATCCTGCCCTCAGAAAAAGATACTCATTTGATCATTTCGGGATTTCTTATCTAGAGCCAGAAGGGGTAAGGATCTTTCATGTCATCCCATGAACCCTGAGAGTGAACAGGAACAGCAAGACTTAAGACCTGTCAGCTCAAGAGGTCAACACAACCCAGGAAAAATTAAGGATATTCTGGGAAGCATATTAACATAAACTGAGTTGGAAAGTGCACATGGAAGGTTTGGGGAAGGAACCAGATAAAACAGTGAAGTTAGGATTTGCTTCTGCAGTTAAAAAGACTTGCTCATTTGTTCTATTAAAATGCCACTTCGGCCTTGGTCGGCCATGCAGTTGCAGAAACTGATACGTTTCTTCTGCTATGCACAGTACACAAGAGGAGCTCTAGCATTCCCACATAAGAATTTAGAAACATTTCTTCTAGGAACTAGTTAGAAACTTCAGCAATCAATGAGGTTATCTGCTTACACAATCATGTTTCTAACTCATATTTCACTTGGTTCCTAGATGCAATGCATGATGTCCAAAAGAGACATCTTCATAGGCTTTGGCTCCTCCACATCATCCCTACATTCTCCTTCATGTTTTAAAAATTGGTTTGGATTATTCATTTTATAGTTCCTAGACTCAAAGTTATTAGGTGAAAAGGCAAAAATTATTCTTTCATCTTCAACTTTTACTCCCTAGGAACAGATTGATTATTTTGGAAGTCACATGCACTGGTTGAGGTATTCTCTTCAGAAGCATCAAGGAATGTTTTGGAAGGAATTGTTTTGGCCTACTGTAATGCAATTTGGCAGAAACATTTTTTTCCTGGTGAAGTCTTGGCTTATTTATCTATGTTGATATTGAACATTACACAGAAAAGTTCTGTGGATTGATAAAATAAAACCAAAATATGTTTCTGTGCAGTTACTTTGACCTCTATATATAGGAATAAGCTTGTAGGTGTATTTATGGAGCAAACACAATACATGTGGGCAGGCAGACCTGACAATACCTTTTATCACATCATATCCACATTTATGGCTTGTCAACAGCACAAAGTCAGAATCTTGATCAAAGAGAAAGATTTTACACTGAGACGTAGTCATTTAATTGACAGCAAGGTCAACGAAGTTCCTTTCCAGAAATTTTTTACCCTTAAGTATCTCTGTTTAGACTTTGTTACCATAAATCACACTAGATCCCAAACACTGAAATGTTGATGCAGTCAGTCAAGGCCACCTAGAGATCTTAACTCTTTACAAAACTTGAATGGCACCCAAGTACAAGCAGGAAATCACAGCAAACGTGATTTAAGACTCTTTCAGAGATTCAGGAGAGCGTTAGATAGGTAATAAAACAAGTCACTAGTTACACCTACCATCTACTAGCAGCAAGTCATTAGTTACACATAAAACATGCCCACTTAACAAATAAGACTGGAATCAGAATTCATCCTGGCTTTTGTATTATGGAGAGAATAGTAGCATCAACAAGACTTCCAAAATGATCAAATCTAAAGGACAGGACAAATAAAATATTAGCCACCATCTGAAACTTTATTTGCAAAAGTGTCCTCAACATTTGTCCTCAGCATTGTATCCTCAACATCAAACTCTTGCTTCAGAGAGAGTTAAATGCTACCACTTAGTACTTCATTTTAATTTGACCTGCATCTACAGCAGAGATTCTGTGTATACAATACACTGAAGTCATAGATTAGCTCAAGCAGATGCTGCTCTGTACCAGCTAGAAAAGTGCCGGAGAAGTGTTGCCCTCTCTGTTAAAGAAACATATTGAATGAGAAGAAATATCCCTAAGGAATAGCTACAAGCAAGTCGAAAGCTTATGGGTAAGAATTAGAGATCAAGTGAACAAGGGGAACCTTGTGGTCAGTCTACTACAGGCCTCCAAACCAAGAGTAGCCTATTGATGAAGCATTCCTCCTTGAGCTACAGGAGGCATCACACTCACAGGCTCTTGTTCTGCTGGGGCACTTCAACCACTCCAACATTGCTGGAAAAATAACACAGCAAGCTGTAGGCAATCCAGGAGGCTCCTGGAGTGCCTTGACAATAACCTCTTGAGACAAGAAATAGACACCCCTATCTGAGGGGATGCAATACTGGATCTACTGATTACCAATGCACGCAAGCTCATCAGGGATGTCAAAACTGAAGGCAGCCTGGGCTGCAATGATCATGCACTGATGGAATCCGTAGTACTAAGGGACACAAATCAGTCAAGGAGCATAGTCAGGACCCTGAACTTCAGAAAAGCAAACTTCAAGCTCTTCAGAGAGTTAGTCAGTAGGATACTCTAGGAAAAAGTCCTCAGAACAGAGCTGGCAGATCTTTAAGAACGTGTTCCATAGAACTTAAGAGATCCAAATGTGCAGTAAAGATCACGGATTATGATTTTAAGTATTTTTTAATCATACTGTCTGCTGATTCCTTCTACACCCTAGCAGTTACAGAAAGAAACCAGAAACAAGAAACATCCTGAATTCTTTATTTTGAAAGAAGTCTTTCTGCTACCATCAAAATCCTATGAATTTTCAATTCTCTCAATACATTAAATCCATCACTGATGTTTAGAAAGGCAATGTGCACATATACACATCACAAAATCACAAACACAGGACAAATTTCTCTGTTCCATACACAATGTGTGTAACTCACATATAAGCAACAACCTACCAAGTCAGTGTTGAGATCCAGGCAGTGTCTTTCTTTTTCCAAATATCCATATTAGAAGACAGTAAATCAATAAAAAACACTACAGGATCTGAAGCTATGAGGACCAGATACCAATACAGGTTTAAAGAGTTAGAGCAGGGATGGGCCAAGCCATTTGAATGCCATCAGGACAGCTTTCGACAGTGCCTTCTCAAGACATTATCTTCCTAATGAACACTGGTACATGAGCCACTATCCACCTATCATTCCTGTTCTTCAGGTTCATCCTCAAACTTGTCCCTGTGTTTCAAATGATGGTAAGCTACATTAAGAGCTCATCACTGCAGCAGGCAGGAGGACAAGCTGGTTCCCTCATATCCTCCACTTCTGCCCACCCTGGCTCCTCACTGCACGAAGCTCCTTCCTCAGCACTCACTGCTCCTGTTACACAGCACACTGATTCAACCTCCTAACCTGAACCCCCCCCAAAAAAAAAGAAAGTACTCTTTTTTTTCATATTTTTTTCCTGCTATTTTAGTGAGCTAATTCACTGTGCCATGAAGTGACAGAGCCAGGTACACCTAAGTTCCTTTCACGTAAGACTGAAAGATGAGAGATAATGGGGCTAAGCAACATCTGTCAGGTTTGATAGGACCAAGCTATTAATGTCTTGTCTTTTCATAAAGCCATACCCCTCCCTTTCTCTGTCAAACCCTTCAGCCAACACCCATCTACCTAAATTTTGTTCCATTATAAAAGAAAATAGTTGTAGAATTTAGGTCTCTTCAGTTTCTCAAATTCCTTTTTGACAAATCCTTAATATTTGATTTATTTATGTATGCGAGCCTGAGGACAGGAGCTGCCTATTAATGTGTGCTCACTCTATGCTGCTGCCTAGCATGATTCTAGGAGACAGAACAATGTAAGAGTTACAACCACATGGATCGTCAAATACTGCCTATAGAGAAAGCCTGGAAATGATGGTGTAAAAAACTGGTTTGGGTCTGCAGAATGAGTAGAATTAAAGTAATTTCCTGATATGAAAGAACCTCTTTTAAAAGGTATATGATAATGGATTCCATGTGTCAGAAGATAAGAACAACTTCTGGCAGAAAGACCTTGAAGAAATTCTTAGAAGAGAAGCACAATTAATTTCTTCATACCCTGAGAAGAAAGAGTACCCATCAGTGTATTATCTTAGTCATACTTTTCCTATGCTACATAATGTTTGGTGAATAAAAAGGGTTACATAGCAGCTTATTATTATTAAAATATGATAGTGCCTTTGCCTCCCCAAGCAGCACAAAACTCCAGACTCATATCCTCTGAAAGATCTTTTCATTTTTATAAGCTATCTGTCAACAGGCCATTTCTTCTCTGCCTTTCCTTTGATCATACAGCCCTAATTTTCTCAATGGGGCAATTAATCTTTTTCCCCCCTGATTTTTCTATAAAGGTATTAGAAAACCCTCTGAAGCCTCCACATTGTACACTCAGCTAATACATGCAGCCTTGTATTTCCATAATTATCCCTTTTCCCCCTCCTTTCTCTGTTCTCTTTTACATATCGAACACCATATCCTGTTTTAATAGGACCACATGATCTTTTTGTGCTTGATGAGTACCTATCCAGTGTGCTATGAACTGTCCTGTAGCAGATATAATCGCCACTACTCAGGATTCTGTTCCTCAAATTAGCAATAGACACAGCCAGGCTCTTTTTTCTTTGGCAAACTCCACATTAATATTATGCCTCCCATTCAGTACCACTGCTAAGAAAATGAATGGTGTAAATGTCAGGCAGAATAGTGCATATTTAAAATTCTTCAGATTGCCTTTTGCTTGCACTAGGTCTTATCCCCTTTAACAAAAAACTTTCCTAGAATGGATATTTTGACAAACAGGTATTGAGATAGTCTTTGGGAAAATAAATCATTCACTTAAGCAGAAGGAGAGCATTTAATGTGATTGGATACATCATCCTTCCACAAGTATTCATTTCATGCACAAAATCCTTTTGATGTTTTATACCTTTAGTGTCACAATAAAGAAATCTTCTTATTACTGAAGAATGATAAGAGAGTAAACAGCAGCTGTGTGATAGCACTGATGTAGCAGAACATATTCCCGGGAGGATTCTTGACCTTTCAGCCTCAGTTTTCAATGCTGCAGCTAAAAATATCTTTCCTCCGCTGACAAACATTACAGCTACATGCTGTAGAATAGCAATGAGGAGCTTTATGCTCTAATGGCTTTACTATAAATAGAATCTCTTCAATGTTAAAAGCTCTTCATTAAAAGGAGTAGTGACTACAACACACAACAGGAACAACCGATACCAAACCTCAGGCTTTGTAGCAGAAACTTATTTTAAATTTATTAAATTTAAGATTTCCAAAGTGATGTGTGTAATTTGGTGAGTAAAGCAGAATGAAATAGAACTCTCCTCCCCATGCAACATTTCAGAGTGATGTCTTTGATATAAAATTAATAGTTTAAGGAATCAGCTTCCTAGTATTCTCATTTTCTCCAGTTCAATACCAAATTGACTGTGTAATGCAATGTCAAAATGAAGTACAAAGTCACAACAAAACTGATGTCAATACTTGAGCACAATAAATGATCAGTTATCTGCTAGAGCAGAAAAAAAAATTCTTTCCTGCTGGGTTTAAGATAGGAACACAAATTGTCACAAGGCTCAGCTTCAGCTCTGCAACACTCAGCTACATTGCAGTAAAAGTCACTCTCACTAACTGCAGTAGGAGGATGACAAACATAGGGACAACGAGTGGATAAGCAGAATAGGGATTCTGCTTTGCCACCTTTAGGGGGTTTCTTTGAGATACATGGGCAAATATATTACTAGACTGATGTGTCATAAATACTATGCCACGGGAAAAAGGCTGGAGACCAGATGTAAATCAAGCAGAAATAAGGCACATCTTTTTAAGTGATGAGTTATCCTAACACAGCAACAGTGAAGGAATGACTATGAAGTCAGAAACTTTGAGAAAGATAAATGTTACCTGCCAAACAGGAGATAAATCAACCATCTACAAATATTAGAAATAACAGGCTTTTCGAGTACTCTGTTAAAAATGTGTATGAAGCATTCAAAGAACTGATAAAACTCACTGATAAAAATGGTGGAGTGTGTGCAGTCTATCAATGAAATGCAATTCCTTCCAAGAGTAATCCTGTTTGAAGACACGCAGTAACCCTGCACATCCACTGTGAAATTTCCTTCATTCTCAGATACAGTTTACTTGCTCCCATCTTAGCCTGCACTACCAAGCCACCTTTCAATGAACCCTGACCACAATTAGCAGTGCATACAATTAGCCTTATCAATGGGCTAATACATCTTCTAAGTACCAGCTGGCCCTGGGACCATACAAGGAAGACTTCAGCCTCTAGCAGAAGGGTATTTCTTGCAGCACCTCAGTATATATGTGAAAATATTATTTGAAAGTGCTCCCGAACAGATCACAAAAAAAAATGTTGATCAGAGAATATGTACTGAAAGACTAGAGGGAGTATCAAGCCATCAAACTACTGAGGTTGTTAAAAAAAGGATCTCCATGGGTCTCTTCTTTATTTTTCATTGAGAAGACTTTGCACCACCTTATCACTCATCAATGAATTCTACTTATGGTCCTCTTCTTACTTCTGCAATTCTCTTTTTGCTTCAGTGTTTTTAACTTGTTTGAATGAAAACAGATATGGTAAGGTAATTGTAATTTTTTTAATAAAAGTCATACTTTTGCTTAGTTAGAACTAATGGCATATTGAACTATATTATGGCTTTTCCTCTTTTATATTTATTAATTGCTAGAGAACAGAAATTTTATAAAGCATAAACCAAATTTAGATTACCAAAATAGCTAAGGATAGCTTTTTCCCCTCTGACATTTAGACTAACAGCAGATATTGATTTCCTAGAAAAATTGCTAATATGCAGACCTACATACTTTTTTTTTCATTTTAAGTTAGAGGATTTGCTACTAACATGCCATATGCTGTGTGATATGTTTAACAGAATGTTACGCTTCTAATTGCATACCAATCAAGGGCTCATATTTTCCAACAATTAGCAGGGTAAAGTATAAATTTCCTAGTGTCGTCAGTGCTTTCAGGCATCCAACAGAGCTTACAATATTTTAATCTACACCTCCTCAAAATTACAAACATGGTTTAGCTTCAGAAAGAGACCTCCACACATTGAAATGGAGAGGATGAGGAGAGAGAGGAGAAGGAAAGATTCATTTCCAGTGAGAGAACCATCCTTTTAACTTCTCAGGATTTCACACAACTGTATCACAGAATCACAATATTTAGGGGCTGGAAGGGACCTTTAAAGATTATTTCGTCCAAACCCGCTGCCAGAGCAGGATCACCTATAGCAGATTGCACAGGGATGCATTCAGGTGGGTTTTGAATAGCTCCAGAGAAGGAGATACTCAGTAATGGAATAGTTGACTCCAGAAATGGGGTAGAGATCCCAGGTGGAGGTTTCTGGGGACAGCTGGGGTTTTGGTCAGGGAGGGGTAATCAATGTATATCTAGCTATAATGCCTTGGTCTTCCATGACGAGGTTTCTCTGCTAACAGAAGCTGAAAGGAAGAAATATGCAGCTCTTTCTGACATCTTAAGGATATAATAAGATGAGCTTATCTGAACATTTTAAAATCATCTAGTTTCATGGGTAAGCCCAAGAAACTAAATATTCTATATTCTTGCCAATTATAACTAGATCGAATGGGGTACAGGAATGGGAAAATCTGGAAACAGATCTCAGTTAATATCTACTTTCTTAAGCAGTTGGTGGTATCCAATCCTGATCTTCACCATACAGCTTTAGAAAGTTTTGAAGACATTTTATGCTGACACTAGCTTGTTTTTTTACTTGTATCTATTAACTTACCTGCTGATATTCAAATATCACTAACAAGTGATGAGTCTTACCATCATATCATTTATTATTTATGACGGAGCCGGAGTGAGCTACTTAATGAATAGCAAGATGACTTGGATTCATTTTAATCTCTGTTTAAAAATAGACAGAATCCCAGAAGACTTTTCACCCAGATATTATTATATACAAGTAAAATTTTACTGAGCAAACTACCTGTGTTTATTTCAGTGTTTGCAAACTTTAATAAATTCACTTTGCCATCAGAATATGAAGTAATGGCAATTAAAGACTGTCTAATCACTGCCTATAAAGATAGTTTTAATTTGCTATTAATTGCCAGATATGGCATACTCAAATTTAATTTCTATGAAATGCTCAAGGCAATTCCACTTTACCACTGAAAATGTTTGAACCCGCACTTACATCTCCTGTTTCTTCTGTGTTATCTTAGAGGTCAGAAAAGCCCTTCATATTGCCTCAGACTGAAACTTTACACAAAGGACAAAAGTCAATGCTACCTGTGGCATTTTACATCAATTCAGTAACACTACTGGATTATTAGCAAATTACCAGATCCAATGCAATACCAAAGATAGTTTAAATGACAATGAGAGGGACTTAGAATGATGCTGTCCAGTATGTCAGAGGTGCTCTTAATCTCACAACAGTACACTGCCTAAGAAACAATTTATTGCAAGAACAGAAGAAAACCTTTGAAGGTTAGCTCTACATGATGATCAAGTAGTTGGATATTTTCACACTCTCAAAATAACAGAAGAATTTCACTGTCTGTCATCATGCCTTTTGAAGACCAGCTTCCAGACTATCATCTCTGACCTCTATTACACACTGCGTACTCTAACAGGGCTGTATCGCTGCATGTCACTGTCCTGGTTTGCCATTGCTCATTTTTACCTGGCTGAATTATGCACAGCTTTCCAAATGGACCTCCTGTACCAACACTATATACCGTGACAGCTAGAAAACCAAAATAATCAAACAATTCTCTATTGTCTCATTTTTACTCCTTGCCTCGGGAGCTTCCAGCGTATTTTTTACCTTTGCGTAGTATCTCTTACTTTTGCAGAGATTTCTGAGTATCACTGGCTCCAAGGAACTGCATGGCCTGTGCTACAACCTCCTGGAAAGACAATAACTGAAAGGGAATATCCAGTAACAATTTATGGTGAGTTGACCTTGGCCAGCTGGCAGATGACCAATCAGCGCCTCATTTACTCCACCTCCATAACAAACCAGGGGAAGAAAATGGAACAAAAGAGGTCATAGGTCAAGATAAAGACAACGAGATCACTTAGTTAGCAACAAAGTAAAAAATTAAAACATCTTCCCATTCCTTTAACAGTCCTACCTTCAACCCTTCGCTCTTGCTCCCTTCAGCACCTTCGACCCTCCTCCTTCTCTGGACTCAGGGTCTCTCTGCTGCTGCTCCTTCCTTGGCTTCTTCCCACTCTGCTTCCTTTGGCCCTTTCTGAAACTCAATTTCCCACAGGTTCCTCCAGCTTGGCTACGGGGCTCAGCTGTGTCCTGCAGTGGGGCCACTGGAGTCTGGTACAGGGCAGTCCCAGCCTCTCCTCACAGAGGCAATATCTCAGCATGGACACCCCACACATTCTGATTTCCAGGATCTGATGCATGCTTGTGCCAAACCCCACAAGCATTGTGTAAGCCAAACTAAACTAAACTTGCAACTCATCTGTAGCTCTGGGCTTCTGAACAACTACTGAATTTCCAGCTAGCAACACCAGAGGATACTACAAGAAACGTCTTTTATTCTACATTCATAAGGACAGTACAAGTCATCTGGATAGACAAATGTCACTGTCACTCAGAATGCAAGCCTAGATAATAGGAAAAAATAGCTGTTATATATCTGACCACTCAGTGAGTGAGCTGCAGACATCAATCCAATTCCTACTAGACAGCCACCCAGGTGCAGGGTTCACAGACACAAATGGGCTGTTTCCTCAGCATCAGGGGAAACAGCAGCAAGAAGGAGCCTTTCCTTAAGAAAATATCTTCTATAGCAACGTCATCAGTACAGCCATGAGAATATCATAAACCTGGCAAATACAACACCATTCCAGCTATTCCTTACTACTGGCTAAAAAGGACTTCTAGTGATGATAAAACTGAATAGATCACACAGGAATTCCACATGAACAGACAAACTACATATTTGAAATGTTATAGATGCTTCTTCACAAGATGACATTACCCTTTGACAAAAACAAGGCCTGATACTACTTAACTACATGGTGTCAAGTACCTGAAAATTGAAATTTAATCAAATTAACTTCTGAAAGTTTGGGCAATTTCATTATTTTGTATTTACTCAGTGTGACTTTATTATAATCTACCTTAAACATTCAAGATGCTGCTATGTTAGGGAGACAGCAGCAACTAACCACTGTGTCGCAGCCAGATACCAACAAAATTCATACTGGTCTTAATGCATAAACTTTTAAATAAGCCAGGTTTAATAACATGGATTTACTCTATCATTGCCACTTTCAAACTAATGCCTGTGAGAAAGGCAATGTTGATTTCAACAGCGTACATCAGGTTCTGTGAAATATTCACTATGATTTTGGTGATTGATGAAGGACAACAGAGAGTCTTGAAAATGAAAACACAGATTTACTTTATTAACGCAGAGTTCATTAAGGATCTGTATTAGGAACAATGACACTGAAGATCTCACCTTGTCATCCAGATCTATGGAAACAAAAAAAACCACCCTGCTTTACAACAGACACAAAGGCCACATTGTCAGGTAGGCAATTAAAAAACCCTATGCTATCAATGAGACTAGAAGAGGTAGTCCTGACTGCTGTCTGGAAATGCTCAAAAGAAAGAGCAAGAGTGAAAAAAAGGGCAAGCATGAGAGACTGAGAAAAGTTACTTAAACTAAACAACAATATTGACATTAGAACAAAAGGGTGGGAAATGAGTCACAAATTTTATCTTGAAATTCCTGTTCAGAGCAAGCTTCTCAGATGGAGCTCAGCAAGTTTACAAAAGGCTCTTTAAACAAAATTATAATGAAATGCCTTCTGCAATCTATTTCTGAATTAAATAACATAAAGATGTGTATTTCATGTTATTAGATGAATATGAAAAAAATATGTGGACAATACAGATCACTACCTATTAAGTACTCAGAAATAATTCCTTCAACTACAGTCTTTTTAACAAAAGTAATTCATAAATAGCAAACAGCAAGCACAGTGCTGATTAATAACTTCATTAGGAGCAGATGTTCAGAAATTCACTGGTTGCTCCAGCAAGTTACAAAAAATTATTGTCACTAGGAAACCAAAAGAGGTCATTTTGCCTCCTTAACAGGTAAAGCTTAGGATGTATGCTCTAACTGACAGCAGTTTACTGATCTTACTTTCATTCAAATTTTGAAAGGTACAATTACGTTTCTCACTTTTCACAGAATCACAGAAACATTCAGGTTGGAAAAGACCCTCAGGATCACCAAGTCCAACAGATAACCCTCCTCTACAAGGTTCACCCCTAAACCATATCTACCAACACCACATCTAAACGACCTTTAAACACATCTAGGGTTGGTGACTCAACCACCTCCCTGGGCAGCACATTCCAATGCCTGACCACCCTTGCCATGAAATTTGCCTAATGTCCAGACTAAACCTACCCAGTCACAGTTCAAGACCATTCCCTCTTGTTCTATCACTAATTACCTGGGGGAAGAGACCAGTACCAGCTTCTCTACAACATCCTTTCAGGTATTTGTAGAGAGCAATGAGGTCTCCCCTCAGTCTCCTCTTTTTCAAACTAAACAGCCCCAGCTCCTTCAGTCACTCTTCATAAGATTTACTCTCCAGGCCCTTCACCGGTTTCATTGCCTTCCTCTGCCCTGGCTCCAGCACCTCCACATCTCTCTTGTATTGAGGTGCCCAAAACTGGACACAATACTCGAGGTGTGGCCTCCCCAGAGCTGAGTACAAGGGGACAATCACCTCCCTATTCCTGCTGGACACAGCATTTCTAATCCAAGCCAGGGTGCCATCGGCTTTCTTGGCCACCTGGGCACACTTCTTGCTGATATTCAGTTGCTTGTCGATTAGAACCCTCAGGTCCCTTCCTTCCAGACAGCTCTCCAGCACACGTCCCCAAGCCTGCAGCATTCCTTGGGGTTGTTATAACCCAAGTGCAGGGCCTGGCATTTGGCCTTGTTGAAGCGTATCCCGTTAACTTTTCATTAAGAGAAACAACTAAGTTTTCCTTCTGGAAGTGAAGTACATAAGGGAAAACCATGATTGCAAAGCAAGAGGTGATGCAGGTATTGGGAGTTAAATGCCATGAAGAAGTCCTCTAGGCAGGACGCTGTTCACACCCTTCTCCACGAAGTCAGCTCCCATTTTGGGAAGACTACATTTCTGAGCGGAATGAAGGAGCTACAAACATCTCTCATTTCAAGCATGGACCCTGAATCCAAGTGGCCTAATGTATAGGTATAAAGTCATGTTTTACCCAGTCTACTTGTCTAAGTTATGAGTAAGGCAAAGTTTAACCCAAGAAGCCTTGCCAGAACTCTCCTTACCCCCCAGCTCAGCAATGCTCCACCTGGAGTCTGGAGTTTGTGTGTAGCATAGAACCAACTCTGGAACTTAAAGTCCCACTAAAAAAACAAACAAACAAACAAACCCACACAAAAATTAAATGCTCCCACAGCTGGAAGCACTGTTGGAAGACTTCCAACCAGAACCATTTGGGGTTGGTGGATCCATTTCTGCTCTAAAGCTTCTGATTGATGGTCTCTGATACTTTTAATACCTGAATTTTTTCTTCGGCTTGAACAACCCAACCCCATCATTCACTCAGATAACTGACAGCTGAGTCTTTATCAAAGCACAGAAATGTAATTATCCCTTAACACTTCTTTTAATTATTAAGGATTGCTTCTGCTGCTTTTTTCTTTCCTGAAGTTTCCACATGAGGCAACCAATTATTTCTCTCTGTGTAATTTCAGACATTGCCAAGACATTTTACCCTTTCTATACAATACTAACATTTTAAATTAACATTTTCCTTTATTTCATCTCGTGTCTGGCCTTGATATAAAAGTTCTGTAACAGCTCTGTACATATCTGATGTTATCGAACCACAACTTTATATGATACTATACAAAATGGAACGAGTAACAGAAAACAAGTCGTACAAAGCCAACCTATAGAACAAATTGCCTACTATCTCTTTTATATCCTAGAATGAAAAAATAAAAGAGCCCTTCTTCTTCTGTAACTTTTTCTAATGTATCCATAGATAGTCATAAAGCTATTAAAGTGAATTTCTGCTTAATAAGGAAATATACTAAATTAAAACATCTCAGTTCAATACAGTGTCTGCAGTATCAATAAGCACAGAATCACAGCTCAGGAAGGGTTTTTTCTGCTTGACTGGTTTCCTTTGTAAAATTAAATTAATCAATGGTTCAAATCAACCAAATTAAATTCTTTCTTGCCTAAAAGTGTACAACCTTTCTCTTAAAAAAAAATGTTATGACTGCTTAATGCAAAGGTCTGGGATACAAAACAAAACCAAAAGTCCTAATTCTGACATTGTTCCACCAAAGAGGCAACAGGGAGAAGGAGTATGTTCAGAAGTATCACAAAATTGGGGGGGAAAAAAAATCTCATGCTAAGAAGTTGAAAATTAGCTGCCAATTTTGAGTGACTTAAAAGGAGAAGAGTACATGAAAGAGAAAACTTCAGTCAAAGCTTATGTCTCCTCATACAAATCTGTCTGTTCTGTGCTTGTACCGCTGAAGTTTTGACAATTGGAAGTTATTAATTTCAGTATTACAAGGCTTATTGAGTTGGATTTATGTCCTTGACAGTCATTAATTCACTTCTGCTTCCTTGATGAAATAAGGGACTACTTCAGAATAAACACTGAAAATTAAACCAACTTCCCTCCCCTCAAAAGATCTGTTTGCTGGAGAATTTCTACTGATGATAGGTCACACTGGTCTTAAGTGATGAGTCAAAACATACGGGGGTGGAGATACAACATGTGCAAATACTTGGAAATTTTGCTTTTATTAAAAAGGGGGGGGACTTTTCCTATTAACTTGATTAAGTAAAAACTTTAAACTTTGCACTTCTGCTGAGAATATCTAATGGTCCAGTCAGAAGACGTGCTTTAGCAGCAAAAAAGAGTCTGATCCAAATGACAAAGTAATCAGTGAAACACTGCTTTCATTAACAACATTCAAGGCCTTCAGTTCCAAGCATATGCATGCTTTTTTTCAAGTGAAATAAACCAAAAGCTGAAAAATGTCAGAAGCCAGATAAGGAAAGCTCAGCATACGTATCCCGGAACAAGGCCTCTCTTCCTGCTTACCTGTTGAACCTGTCCCTCCACTACAATCAGCATATTTTCCATTTCTCATTCTCTACACATTTAACTGTACAATTCATTGAATTTGCTGGGCAATTAAAATCCTACCTGATCAAAGCATCTTTCTTTCCTATCTTCTTAACATATACATCTTCTGATCTTTGTTCCTTTTTTATTAACTGTCCACAAGCTGAATCATATTTTAAAAACTTTTTATTCAAATGCTATCTTCTGTGCCCAATCAAAGTTATAGACATCTATTTCTCTGCAGATTCGGAGATACTTTTTACCAACTGTGTTACAAGGCAGGTATTTGTCTTTTTGGTTTTATTCTTTACAATTATCTTCACAGCTCTTTTTGAAGGTGTAACCCATTTTCATTATTATTTCCATAGATTTTCATTTTTTAATTTAGATGTTCAGTTAATCTATTACTCAATTTACTTCTAACAATACCTAGGAAATAAAATACCTTACATAACTGTGTCATGATTTATCATCCTTACGGTGTTCCTCAATCACTTGTTATGCCTTAACAGAAACACTGCAAGAAATACTGCTCTAAAGAAGTAAACTATGTATAGCTTTTTTTCTTTTTTTTTTCTTTACAAATGCAATGGTTTTGCAAGTGGAATACTGAAAACACAGTCACTCACTCAGTGTAACAATGTGTATTAGCTACATGTGCCTGAATCAAGCTTGAACGAGTTAATTTTCTGCTACCACAATGTCTTGTTTATTTTTCTCTTTTTCGTACCTGATGTAAACAACATTTTTGTGGTACTTTCTTCTCTACCAGTATTTCTGCTGCAGGATTGTGGTGAAAACCTTAATGGTCTTTAAAAGATCTAGACTGCACTTACTAACAGTTGAAATAGTGAACACAGAACTCATCTGCCAGATTCATTCAACTTTTGAGAACTGATCTAATTTTCTTCAGTGTAGCATCTCCATAACATAAACAACAGTAAGTCCTTATTCCTAGATCACCTCCAAAACTTTACTTTTTCCTGTTCTGGTTTGATCTGAGCTCTTCTGTAAGAAGTTTCCCATGGGAGGTTTCATTAGAGACTTGGCCAAATGTCACCTTTCTTCACAGCTGAATTACACTGGTAGCTCAGAGTAACACTTAATCAAATGCTTCCTTAACACTTAATCAAATGCTTGTAAGAAATACAGAGAGAGACTGTTCTGGTTTGAGCTAGAATGGAACTAATTCTGTTCAGTGCTTTTACTTTTCAGCTCAGACTTTTCTAAGTTACTGCACTTTCTAAGTTAACAGCATATATTTCTTAGAGACTGGCTTCTAGAAGTGGTAACACTTGGTGTTTCTAATTACTACAAGGACTGGTATGCAGAAAGGTTCTTGCTTATACTTGCTCCTATGAAGACCAAGGTCATTGCTAAAATCTGTGCACCACATTGGGTGCCACAAATTAAAGGTCTCACCTATGGGAAGGAGCAGATGGGACAGATGACTCTAAACTGACCAGCAAGGAATTCCATTCCATATATGTCACATTTGGTACAATGCTGAGGGATTACTACAGTCAAGCTTGCTTTCTTAATTGTTAGCATCCAAGGACGACTCTACCTGTTCTGACTTCGATCCCAATCCATGCATTCCTGAATTCAGTTCCAAAATCCAGCCAGTGAATGCAGCTCCAGTCTGCCCTCAGTACCTACCCAGAGCACCAGTAATGATGGTGATGTAATTGCCATCAGAGGAGTTGGGTACAATATTGATTTATTTGCATATATTTCATTTTATTGTTATTGTTTCATTACAGCTGTTTTAGTTTTCTTTTCCAGTCTGTAAGTCTTTCATTATTCCCTTTCTCTGCCCCTTTGGAAAGGCAGAAGGCTTAATAGAAAGTGTTTGCCTAGTGGGTGGCTGTCCCAGCCCTAACACTTGACAGGGGCTTCTGACAAACACCTGTAGTGACATGACAAGGGCAAAGATTTTAAACTGCTTTCCTTTTTTTTTTTTTCCTCTAGCAAAAATCACTAACAATTCAGACTGATTAAACTGGTCCTTAACCAACACTTGAACAACTCCATTACTATTTAACACTCCCTTTTCCTTCCTGCTTCTTCTCACTGCTTTGTTAGAAATGCTGGACCGGCAGCTTCAGCTACCAGCTCTGTCAGAATCTGATAGGAAGTAACAAGTGACACTCCACCCAACCTGTCTCAAGCTATCTGTCTTCACATAAGAGGTTTTGTTAATTGATTTTCACTTTAAGATGCCCTCTTTATTCATAGCATCTTTTCTTTGAAATCACTACTGTCCAAGTATGTCTGAAATAATTTCTCTACATGTTTCCCCTTTAAGTTTAGGGTAATGAAGGCTTCATTAGGAATTAGAAACAACAGCTGACTTAAAAAATACCACACAATAGCATGTTTTGACATGCAAGAACATTCTTCATGTGCCAGATGCCCTAGTTTTATCAAGTTAGTCCATTTTTTCAATTTACTACCCTAGCCCCCTAACACTTCCCAGTAGCTAAAGCATGTTGCTTGTTTAACACTGCCAAAATATCCTACAAAACAGCCCGCACACAAGCTGTTAAGATATGAAAGTGTTCCCACCTCTCTCGTATCTTAAAAATATAAATGAAAAACCTGAAGATTTTTCTAAATGGATGAGAAAGGTTGGTCACCTAGTAAAAAGTAAAATCCATTTACAACCACATTGTTTCTCCATTTCAGTCTTCCTACAAATCAGACACTGATTCTTCACCTTATAGACAGCTTAGGTTTGAGATTTTCTGTCGAATGCTTGGTTTCATCTTTCCAATGATGATAATGGCCAGACTACTGGAATTCCAAAATAGAAATAATTACAGAATAGTTTACTTTGATAAATAACATTGGTAATTTTTTTGAAGGGCAGACCTTCATACACCCTGCTAATTTCTCTGTATTTCCAGGCTTGTATCTATACAATCTTCATCCTCCTGTGGAAGACCTGTGGGGGGGGCTGATTATTAGAAGAGAAAGTAAAACTACTTCCTTACAGTTCTTATTAAGATTGTTCAAGAACAATACTGTAGGACTGACTCCACTAGAGCAAAACTGTTAAAAATTATCATGCCTGCAGAGACTGGGCTCTTTTTAACTAGGTCCTTTGGGACAATAATCTCTCAGGGTGTTAAGATGGTATCCAAAACAGACTTAGAAATGTGTCACTTTCTCATCTACTCACTGACAGACACTTTAAAATATTTTCCTCGGTATTTAGGATGCAGTGATTTGAGAGAGCTACAATTCCTAAGAGGTAAGAACGTAAATTGTGGAAAGAATTAATCATGGTTTAAGGTCAGACTGCACTGCAACATACAAAATAAAATGGGTGAGTAGTTTTAGTAAGATCCATGAAATGCATAAACAGACAAAACTGGTTCTTCCTTTGGCGCTTTCTAAAACACCAAACAAATTATCAAGATAATTTAACAGTAATAATTCTCTAAGGTGCTTTGTGAAAGGTAACCAGGTAAAACTTCCAAACAAGCTATCCAGAACCACATGCTCCTAAAACACTTCAAAATACTTTTCAATCTACCTCTCCTATTAATTCCAGCTACCTGTGAGGGACAATTGAAACCACCTTTCACTTCTGGTGGGTTGCTTTTATTGCAATACACCCACACAATGCAGGTAGACATACAATTTGTTGTGACCTTGCAAGAAAATGTCTAGCGTTCTCCAAGTAAATAATCAAGAAATAAGTTACTAACCATCACTTTTCTTAATTATGACCTGAACAGCATTCAATAGCAGTGTTGTTGGTTTTCCCTTTAATCACGTACTGGAAAACTAAACACACTGCATTGTGAAAAGGTATCCACAATTAATTTAAACAGGATAAACTGTCTTGAAATTCGTATTTATTACAAAGTAAGAAGTGATGAATGAATGAAAAAGAGTGAATGAAAAAAATATGAACGAAAGCAAAAAGCTGTTTCTGGACTTTTCCCTCAGTGAAGTTTGACAAATGTATGTTTCTTATATTATTACTGCAAATACAGTCATTAGAGTTCATATATAAACACTGATTTTCAGTTATTCACTTAGTTTCTACAGAAAGAGAAAAGTATTTGCATGATATATTAATACATTTAGGTGTCTACAATTCTAAATTCCTAAATCAAATTTCTCAAATAAACCTTCACTCTTACACATCTGAGGATCATCAGGAAAAGATGTCTTTGTGGTCTCAGGCAGTGAAGGAAGTTAAGTTCATTTTGTTTTAAGTAGGAGAATTTCAAGTTTCTGTTGTGAAATTTGTGTGCAGCACGTAAAGTGTTAGGGAACCTCTCACTTAGGAGGTACTTCTCATTTGAATGCAGAAATATCCTGAATCTGCCCTATTCTGAGTTCAACCAACAGTTTATTTCAAACTCAGACTATTTCAAGTTCAGTAACAACATTTTGTGCATAGCATTTGTAGCTATGATAATTTTGCTGTGAAATGCAGACGAGTACCATCAAACTGATAAATGTTCAGTCTCAGAATTTTGCTTGCTTGCAAAACTTAGGAACATAAATCAAACAAAAATTGAAAAAATACTGCACAGCCAGCAACTACAAATGCCTCCAGCTGATAATTTTCAAATCTAACTGTGGAACTTACACATGACTTTGAAGAGTCTTGGTTCTCCTCATTAAACTTTGCAGGGTATATTTTCTTGATTGGATGATATTAGTATATTCACCTTAAAACCACATCTACTCCTACATTTGGTTTGTTGCCCAGCAGTAAAAAGAAAATACATCATAAATTTGAGAGTACACTGAAGTTGGTAGAGTTGAACAAGATTATGTTTTTCAATTCTGTGTGATTTACTAACCAGCCTAATAGACAACTTCATTTTACAGAGATGTCCTAAATCTTAACAGCAATTTTAAAAACATATTAAGAACTCTCATTTTAGCCTTTGGCATATTTTCTATTTTATGATTCCTTATGTTTCAAATACTTTTCCCTTCCCCAGTCATTTAATTATATGAAATCACAACCAAGAGTGTTCACTAAGAGATATATTTTTTTACTCTGCAACCTTCAGAGCTGACTTCTTACTCTCACACCAAAACTCCAATACCACTTTTAATTCTACTCTTTGCCTTGCCTTTAATAAAAAAAAGAAAAAAAAGACAGGATTGTCAAATTTACATGAGAAATTATTTCAATAAGCCTTTATAATTTTAGAAATGTAATATTAACTTTAATATGAATTAAACATGCCAAATTTAAAAGGAATTTTGAAGTCCAGCTTTTATAAATTTGAACAAGTGCCAGTCATTTTTTTAATCAAAACCATGTTAAATATTCATTCATGTTTCACTGTGAGCACTTACAATAAAGTAAACCCTTCAATGTAACCATCAATACAGCAAAAGCCTCGAATTTTGCAAGTTTTCAGCCAATACATGCAAAAATTGTATTGCAGTGATAGCCAGTAGTAACAGGTTCACATTAAAACACAAGTTATTCCTAACACACAGAAAAGCAAAACTCGCACAAGGAAAGGCTGTGACCACAAAGAGTGTGATGAACAAGAGAAAAAAACCTGGCTGATACTCCAACATAACAGTAGTTTTAAAGCACCTCCTTATCCATGACATCAAAATACTAGACAAAAAATAAAATAAAAAAAAGTATTTCTGTGCAAGCAATACTTTTTGCCACCAGAACCGTCCAAAAGAAAACACCGTGTATAACTTAGAGCAAACCAAGTTATTTGGTATCTCATAGGTTCTCCCTTTCCCTCCTTTATTTAACACTGAATACTAGCATGTAGGCCACAACTCATCAAGAGCTTGTGCATCAAAAGATTTTGCAGTTATGAGGCAGAGAACATCATAGAGTTTTGTGTGGTGTTCATACATTCTGAAAACTAAAGTAACAGGGATTCTTTAAAAGAAACAAACACCAGTCTGAGAAATTACCAGCTCCACAGGGAACTAGATTGTGTTGTGTATCAGTGCTAAGTTCACGGCTTTCAGCTAGTGCATAGCTTTCAGCTAGTGCACCAAAGTGCCTACAGATATCAGCATTTAGGCAGAAATACCAGATGCAGTCATATGACTCTAAAAGCTTCTTTTAATAAGAAAATAGTGGGATTTGGCATAAAATGAAAATTGAAAGAAAACAGGAAAATAAAACAAACAAAACATCTGTTTTCACCCTTAAGGCAATCTCCCATGTAAAAGTGACAAGGAAAACATTTTAAACAGACTCCAGTCTAGAAACTTTAGGTCAATACCACTCTGCAGAACTGAGATGACTCTCAAGTGATTTGCCTGAGTTCACAACAAGAATCTGACACAAAACACTCGTTTTACTGATGAGGACCAGGGCAATCATAGCCAAAACCTGTCATACAAGCAAGTGCTACTAAATCCTTAAATCCTCTGAAGAACAGAGGCCAGGTAAGTATGAGACATGTCAGACATTTACAACAAAGAACTCCGAACCATTACCAGTTTTAATCTTCTCCCCTATAACAAAGTGCATATAAGTTTCAACATATAGTTGAGGATGGTCCACAAGCTTAAAAAACCCCAAGCATTTAAAGGGTTCACAAATACTAGTTTGGGGTTGTTTTAGTTTTCACAGTTGACATAGATAATAGTGGTGGTTCATTGTTCCTTAAAATTAGTCCTCTCAAATTGTTTAAAATAGAAAGTACAGAATTAAATCTACTTTAAAAGCTGAAGCTTTGAAACCAATTTTCTGATAAACTGGGGACTTTTTCTGAAACTTTTAACTGATATAGATGTGTTGGAGATAAAACACACCATGTTCAAAAGCCTTTGAACAAGCCTTCTTAAGAACCTCAGACAGAAGGCACATTATTACAATTCTTCAAAATCAAATTAATTCCGTATTTCACTGCTGAAATATCATTCTAAGTGCAAAATCATTAGAAACCATTCTTCCCCACTATGCAGAGTAACAACATTTTCTACACCTAAAACATCAGTAATACAAATGTCTAGACCATGATAGGAAATATAACTCAAAGTGGATTACAATTCCATATCAAAATATTTCAGAGAAATTACTTTAAAAACACTCACAGTCAAGCAAAGAGAAAATGTAAGCAGCAGCCACCTCTCCTACACACAACTAGGGCTGCAAATTACAGAAGAAAGTGCATACTCAGGTTTCATACTTACTACCATTGAACAGTGACACTGAAATACGCATCAGTTTTATATTTATCTTCAGCTAAGTAAGATATCTAATGGAAAATAAAATTCCTGGCAAATTTTCCTGTATCATAGATCGTCAGAAAATGAAAATATTACCATTCTCATGCAGCTAAAAATTGCAACTCAGTATGTCCTCTAAAAAGATCATCAATAGATTTTGATACTACTCACCCCACTGGAGAGGAGCCAACTGTAGATGCTCCAGGACCAGCTGATTAAGAATACCTTCCACACTTGCTTCCCCTTCACGCTTCAAGGAAGGGTAAATTGGAATTAAGGAAAATTTTGTTTCAAAGAGAGCATGTAGTATGTACAATTTTCATTACTGCAAATCAAAACTGCAAGCTAAAGACTCATTAAAGGTTAATGCCATGTTTAGTTTATTATGGCATGAATTGGCTAACAATAATAATTACAGTAGTTGATATAAAAAATAATTCCATTGAGTGTTAAATACAAAGATGAAAAGGTAAAATGTACTTGAACCATAGAACTACACAAAGGGAAACAAAATGGAAGCTGTAAAAATGCAGAACCTGTAATTATGTGGGGCAGGATCAGAACTCAAAATGGCAAATTAACAGCAATCTGAAAGAAAAAAAAGAAATAAAAAGGATAACATTTAAGGCAATACAAAATAGAACAAAGGGGAACTAGGATAGGTTTGAATATTGGCTTGGTGCCAGTTGTGTGGAGGTAAAGGGATGTTAGACAATGCAGAGATAGTGTCATTATCAAGGGCAAACACCATACCAGCATCACACAGAGACATAGCATGCAAGCTTCCCTTTCTATTCACTCCTGTATGAGCTCAGGAACAAGCTCAGACTGAAAGGAGAAAAAGTTAGGAAGTTTTTCTTACTCTAAGGACAGGGAAGCACTGAAGCGAACTACTGGGAAAAGCAGAAGCAGGCACATCTTCTGATTGATAATGTTCTCATCTCTGTAATTTAACGAAAAATTAACAAGTACTGCAGATAACTAATTTCTATCATAAGACACAATTTTGTAAGCTCTCCAAGAGATTTAAAAGTCTTGAAATCTCAGATCAAAATGAGATCTAACAATGAGTGACTGAGACTCAAGAGCTCAAAAAGATGATAGAGAAAAATCAATACATTATATAGCATTCTAGCAATTTTTTCTTTTTCTTTTTTTTTTTTAATACTCTCATTAAAACCACAAAAATGGCTTAAATACCTTATTTTTTCCTAAAAGGACTCCAGACGAAGAATTCATAAACCCAAGAGAGTCTGAAAGCTGTAAATGCCATTAAAGAAAAGCACCTACTTTGAAAATTGATGGCAGCAGAATATCACCTCACAAAAACATCGCTGCTGAAAAGTGAGACCCAGGGCACCAGCACAACAGAATAATTTCCATAAACTAAACTATAGGATAGAGAATACATAATTTGGATTACTTCATAGAAACAGCAGATAAATAACTCTGTTATCACATGTATGTTAGGAATATGAGAGAAAACACTAATAAAAAGGCAGTATTTAAAATAAATTTTTAAACAGAGTGGCTGCCATTAACTGTAACATTAAACTAACTTAACTGCAATTTACTTATAGCTGGCTCACAGTGGTGCCTGGAATATTACAATCTTTTACTGCTTAAAGCTCCATGGAAAGCTTAATGTCTCAGACACCATTACAAAATGACTATAAAATAGGTGATTCTCCACACTTTATCACTGGTAAATGCTATCAAAGCAGATCCATGTATTCACACAGATTCACATGGATCTACAGAGGGATCTGGAGTGGCTGGATCAATGGGCTGGGGCTAACTATATGAGATTCAACAAGGCCAAGTGCTGAGTCCTGCACTTGGGTCACAACAACCCCATGTAACACTGCAGGGTGGCTGGAAAGCTGTCTGCAAATGCAAACAACAATTTAGGAAATTCATCACGTTAGAGATGAAAAGCAACCCAAATAAAATGTCAGAGGAAAATGACAGAAAAGCTTAACTCAAGAATTTGCCTATTTTCTAAGACAAGCCTTTAGAAGCCAGTGAAAGCAAAGCTGTTGGAACAGGGGTTGCCAATACACTCTTTCATTCTTAGCTCAAAATCAAACCTTAGAAAAGACAAAAGCGTAAGATCCAGAATATAAGATTCACTGAAAAAAATTGCACAGATAAACAGAAGTACACACTGGCACAGTTAAGTCTGACCTTGTAGAATTTATGTATTTAACCAAACCTCCAAACGTTTTGCTGAAATCTCACTTGTGATTACAGACATGCTGTTCTGTAGGAGTCAAGATTGTTAAATGCCTTTGCTAACCCAGGTCTCACTTTCAACATTCACAACTTTGTTACTAACACCACATGCATCAGCCAGGCCTGAAACAGTTGAGTTCCAGATTCCAGTTGCAACTGTTCACATTTGGCAGTTCAAGATACTTTCATCTGCACAATCAAATGAGTTTCAACAAGGGCCTCAGAGCCAATCAGCCACCAGATGCTGTCCAAAAAACCCATAAAAAACAAAACCTCATTTTTCACAGTAGACACCTTTACTTCACATTTCTTTAGCAACAGGGCATATATTTTCATATTGAAAACCTGAATGACAGTCAAATGAACTAGTTATTTCCCCAAGGAAAACTCTGGGGTTTTTACAATATCTTGATTGTCTAATGTGTAGACAGGCACCCACAGTTACAGCACAGCATGTTGCCTAAAACCTAGTGCCTAAAAATACAATAGATTTTTTAAATGGTTTCTATATCCAAGTTACTCATCTTTTTTCTCTTTGCTGTGCCACATTCCGTATCTTGCATCCTTCTAAACAGATTCATTTACAATAACATATTTCTTAGTTCCTTCACATGTAAATACACGTGGAAATGCTCAATCATAAACAAATTAGCAAATGTTCATAAATAAAAATTATACAAATAAAAAACAAATTTACATGATTAATGACCATAGTCTGCTTATAGCTGCAGACTTAGTCATATTTTATGACTTGATTATTATTGTGGGACTTTATTATTAAAACAAATTACATGCAGCTATTGAGGTTTTTAAATAATAAGTTACTTTTGTAAACAATTGTTGATGCTAAGAAGCTACATGGAAATGCAATACTGCATCCATCTAAAGTACTTCTAAGGAAACCTTTACTGATGCACAAAAGTTCTACAACATGCGATACACATAACCAAATAGTCATAATTATGATCAAGATGAAGTCATCAAAAGCAGAAAATGTCAATAACAGTTATCAGTGGCTTACTGTTAAGCACAGACAGCATATCAGACGAAATGATTCTGTCTAATACACACTCATTTCAAATGAGTGATGGAGAAGATGTCAGTGCTCACAAACCTAATAAATACATGGAACCTAGGAAGACTATTTTACATGGAATTTAATGAAAAGTTCTAAGTATCATCCTGGAAGGAATCAACAAATCTATAAATGGCAGTCAGGAAAAATTATTCACTCACTTTTGCTGGGACACATGTAAAAAAATCATTCATACATTGGACACTTTTAAAGTTAGTCAAGATTAGTTCTCAGAGTAAGCACCATACATGAAATACAGCAGGTGAAGCTTTTATTCAATGACAAACCTCACCTGAAGCATTGCTTCCAACTCAGGATTCCACAAATTTAGAAAAATATAGCAACACCGCAGAACAACATCAAC
Source organism: Indicator indicator (assembly GCF_027791375.1). Lineage (NCBI taxonomy): Eukaryota > Metazoa > Chordata > Aves > Piciformes > Indicatoridae > Indicator > Indicator indicator. Next base: position 20,521,318 of record NC_072021.1, read on the forward strand.
AATACAACTGAAAGAAAACGTGCTTTGAAAAAAGGTTGGCAATTAAGTTTAAATATAGAAAAGAAAAATCTGAGTAAGGGGCACACAGAATCCAATTTCAAAAATGTAAGAAAGCACTGCAAATGGAACAGGCTTAATATAAATCACAGAAATTCATGCTGAAGTAAGAAAAAAAAAACCCAACCACCAAGTACCAGAAAAGTTAAAAATGGAACATGCTATTTAAGGTGAGACTGGAAGTCTCATATTTTAAAAGCTGTTAGGGCTGGGTTTCTAATATTTTCAAGAAAATGACTCCAAAATGTTACAGTCTCATTTCACTGAAATAGCAATTCTTTCACAGTACATTAGAATTTACGTTTTGTTTTTTTTTTTTTTTCCTGGCTGTAATCAAACCAGGGGAGAGCAGGAGACAGTGGGAGGAAAAGGAGTTTAGTTCTCAACAGTCGCTCTCTGATCCACTCCATTTGTGGCTGCACAAATCACAGAGTAATTTACACTGAAAGGCAATTTTGGAGTCACTGTCCAAGCCTGTGCTCAAATCATGGAAAATATTGAAACTATATCAGGTTGTTCAAGGCTTCATCCAGAATTTTTCAGTATCTTTAGAGACAATTTTACAGCACTTTTGGACAGCCTTTTCCACTACTTGAGCACTCTCACTGTGAAAAGGAATTTTCCTATTACCTAACTGTAACATGGCTGTAACTTGTTACCTGGTGATATACCTTGCTTGAAGAATGAGATGTACATTGTTGACTGCTGCAACCACTGGACTTTGAGAAGATTGCCTCTGGAGGTCCATCAGCTCTTCTGGACCTCTCTGTCCCTGAGGGCAGGCTCCTGCGCAATGCAGGACCTGGTACTTGGCCTTGTTAATCCTCATACAATTGACCTTGGCCCGTCAATCCAGCCTGTCCAGGATCTTCTACAGAGCCTTTCTATCATCAAGCAGACCAATACTCCAACCCAGTTTGGTGTCATCCACAATCTTACTGAGGGTGCACTGAATACCCTCATCCAGATCACTGATAAAAATATTAAACAAGACTGGTCCCAAAATTGAGCCCTGGGGAAAACCGCTAGTTATCAGCCACCAACTGGATTTAACTCCAGTCACCACTACCATTTGGGCCTGGTCATCCAGCCAGTTCTTAACCCAGTGAAGTATCCACCCATCCAAGCCGCAAGCAGTCAGTTTCTCCAGGATGATGCTGAGGGAGATGGTGTCAAACACTTTACTATAGTCCAGGTAAACAACATCCACAGCCTTTCCCTCACCCACTAAGTTGGTCACCTTGTTATAGATGGAGATTAGATTCATCAGTCAGGACCTACCCTTCATGAACCCCTACTGACTAAGCCTGATCTACACATGTTGCATAATGGCACTCAGGATGACGTGCTTCATGACCTTCCCTGGCACTGAGGTTATACTGACAGGTTCCTTGGGTCCTTCTTCCAGCCCTTCTTGTAGATGGGCATCACATTTGCCAATCTCCAGTCAGCTGGGACCTCCCCTCTTAGCCAGGACTGCTCGTAAATGATGGAAAGTGGCTTAGTGAGCACTTCTGTCAAGTCCCTCAGTACCTTTGGGTGTACGCTATCTGGCCTCAGAGACTTGTGTATGTCTAAGTGGTGCACCAGGCCACTACTCATCTCATCTTGGATTATGGGAGCTTCATTCAGCACCCCATTCCTATCTTCCATCTTACAAGGTACAGATGGGTATCCAGAGAACAGCTGGTCTGACTAGTAAAGACAGAGGCAAAGCAGCTATTTCCTCATCCTTACCATTAAGTTCCTCCCTGCATGCAATAAAGGACAGAGATTCTCCTTAGTCACTCTTTTGTGGCTAATACATTTGTAGAAGCATTTCCTGTTCTCTTTAACAGCTGAAGCCAAATTAATTTCCATTTGGGTTTTGGCCCTTCCAATTTTCTCCCTGAACAGCCTCACAACAACTTTGTAGACCTCTCAAGTGGCCTGCCCCATAAACTCCTTTTCTCCCTAAAGTGCAACCAGATCTCTCTCTTCGGCCAGGCTGGCCTTCTTTCCTGCTGATTCATCTTTTGGCACAGAAATTCTGAAAATATTTGAATTTCTTAAGTCAATACAGATGGCACAAATCAATGGAATACTCTTAAAAGTAATTATCTATGGGGGGGCCTAACTCAGAGTGTGTAAAGATTATGAAGAGAAGTTTTGCTTGCCCTTCATCTTCTAAATGGGGAACATGAAGTTTAAGATTTTGATGATCTTTTTACTGATATCTTACAGCACTCAGTAACACAGGCAGAACTTTAGATACTTTAAAGGACACTTAGTGCTAATGCCTTGGTTCATGATTCAGAATCAACAGAGGATCCCTGAAGAAAATACAAACTGTGTTTAAAAACATTTAGAAAGCATGAAGCATAATATGAGAATATTAGCCTACTAAATGCCACATGTGCTATGTCTGTTCTAACCCTGTGTTAAAATAAAACCCAGTTGTGAAGCTGATACCAGATTTTATCTAAGATATGCTTAAAAGCAAGACAGCATATTCTTAATTTAAATGATCTCAATACACCTATAATCTCAAAGGTACACTAAATTACATTTTTCCTTAATTTTTCTTAACTGAACTGGCATGGCAGTCAGCTTGCTTATAAGAAGGTCTATCTTCCTAATAATTTTAATTCTAGATTGAATTGAATAATATGCTGTGTTGCCTTCACCTTTCGCCTTTGTCCCTCTAAAAGTATGTGAAAATACATCAAAGTTTACAATACCTTCAAAATGAAGCACTGAAAATTTCATCACTTGAAATCTTGCATATTTTAGTGGATAAAGCCATGGAAAATGGGTTTTCCATACTGGAAAATACTTCTGGCGCTCCTCAAGACATAAAGATACAACCTGAAATCCTCATCCTTTGTGAACTAATTTTGGCCCTCACAGGAGTTCCATATAACTAACTTTTCACTGCATAGACTTAGAATCTGAAGTCTTTGTTTATGGAAAGTCATGCTTTCACAGCACATAAACATGGTATCAACCAATACTGTAAGGATTTCAGGAACAGCAAGCTAAATGACACAGCCCTTCCTCTGTAAACAATGTAAGATTACTTAAAGTCTGAAGGAGTTCTCTGAAATAAACATTCCTCTTCTCATGCACATACTTAGCAGAGAAAGCTTAGCTGGAGAGTTCAAAGCAGTTCACAGATGGTAGGCACCAAAAACATCATTTGGTCTTACCATTCGAAAGACTCATGCAAGAAGAGCCTTCTCTAGTAAGAAACATAAACAAATATATCCCTTTTTATTTTTGCAAATACTTTTTATCTGTCGGCTGCATTTAGGCTGACTTCTGAAGGACACTAAGACTCATGATGCTAAGCTATCCATCCATTTCTCTGTTCATCAGCATGCCTGAAATAAACTTTGCTGACCAGTGTTAAATTGTTATGGCAGGAGGACAGATGCCTCAGAAATGAAGTTTCTCAAACTTCGCAGAAGTGAGAGGAGAAATGTTTTTGTACTGGCTCACATCTAAATGTTGCTGTAAGAAATAAAAAAGACTGACTCTAGCTGAGACATGAAATCTGGAAAAGAAAGTACACTTTTCTTCAAGACTTCTTAAGCATACTTGCAATTTGTTGCCTTCCATTAGAACAGTTTTAATTCTAGGAATAAAGACAACATTTATAACTAATCTTAAACCCACTAATACTTACACTGAAATTTACAGTCTGAATTCATGCACTGTTCTATTGGTTTTCTAAGGTACTGACTTACATATCAGCCACGACACTTTTGGTATCAACACTGGGTTTAAATACAGAACACAAAATGGATGTAAACAGTGTTGCTAAGCAACAGAAATGAATGAGGATGTATTTTTACACTCTGATAAAATTATTAACAACTATGCATTCAATTCCAGCACATGAATTCAACTATGCTATCAAAGTATATTTACATCTTTCCACAATATAAATTTTCTGAGTGAGTTCTGGTTAAATACTGACATTTTTGCACACATGAAAACCTTTCTGAAGTGTTCCTTAGGGAACCTGGACAGAACCAGGCACAGGGAATCTCATTTATGTCTCAAGTCCTGCCTTTGACTAATCTTGTGCAGCTAATTTAATAGCTACTAATGAAAAATCATTTCAGATCACTAGATAAAAGTACAATTAAAAGTATAAAAAGACATCTCTAAAGATATATCATGATTTGATTGCCACTTTTCCCTGCCACCCACTATCACATGAATTTGAAGATGATCTGAGTGAAAAATATCATTCTCCTGGAAGATGCCTGGGGGGCTGTTGAAGATAATGAAAAAGAGTATTTTTGACAAGCCAAGCACAAGATTTTTTTTAAGGAAATCATTAAATTTACAGCACACCATTGGTTTATTTTAACTTTAAACTGAATGTAATTTTTTATTGATAATCATAAGCAATATTTTACTGCATTAACAGTAATTATGAAGATTTTATGTTTAGAATGACTAAGCTATCACACAACTCCTTTCTAAGCCTTAAAAAGACCAGGCAAGATCAGATATATTACTAAATTGGTTAAAATTATTTGGAAATAAATTATGCTAATATATTTTAATTTGCTCAAATGTAATCAAATACATGAAAACTCTCAAAATCCAGATTCATATTACTGCTACTACTACTAATCATCAATCCTAACTATACTTCCTCAACTCCCTAGAAGTTGTGAAAAACACACAGGGTTTGTGGCAAGCTCAATGACTCAGAAAAAGCCATTACAGTAAGACCTAAGCACTGTCTAAATAACATACAGAACAATTAACCTTAAACAGTCTATAATTATGGTTAAGTTTCATAGTTCTAATTAATTTTCTTTTCAGTAACACTTCCATAAAGTGAGTTGAATTATGAAATAAAATATGTCACAGGGCATCTATTTATATATTTTTAAAGCAAGTATTTATGAAAGGATATAATTTTCCAACAAATATCCAGCTTGCTGTTAATCTCCAGACCTCTTGCTTGTTGTCTTTCTTCTTCCAACTGTTTTGCATTAGCAAACTGTGTCCCATCAACAGGGGATTCTGGGAAGCTCTCAAAATTGAACTTGTCCACTTGGATAGCCATACTGTAGCAGAGAGAAAAGAAAGAGAGGGGAAAAAAAACCCAGGAATTTTATTCTAACAATTTTACACATATTATTTATGCAGAAAATGCAGACCATAGTGAAACCAACTGGAAGAGGGTAAGATTTTTTGCAAATCATCAATCAACATCTTCATGCCTTTCTGAATGGTACACAAGACATTTGTTTTGCAGTTGCAACTTGTTGACTTTATTGTAGTTCTGAAAAGGTTCATCTGCCTTCACTCTTGTTACGTAAAAGCTCCTGGTATGCTTAAGACTTGGGAAAAAAGGCAACGAGAGTGGGCCAAATGCTGATGAATACACTATTTAAAGTAGTTTATTAATCCCAATCTATATACAAGTGAAGCAAAATATTACATACAAAAATGTCTCCTAAACTGAATGGTAACACACTTGAAAAGCCACATGCACTTCACTGGTTTTACGAGCCAACTTCCTGAATTGTCCTTTAAAATTTCCTTAAAAACTCAGGAAGGAAAGACAAATAACCACAGTACCAAGGTCTATATGTGCTCCTTTTCATTTTCTTTGAGAAAATCTTCCTTAAATACTTTAGAAAATACTTGCTTAATGTATCTTCATGTATTACAGGCAATACTAATTTCCTTTACCACAGTACAATTCATTGATAGCAAATGGTTAACTAATAGCTTTATTAAATGTACAGTAAGGCATAAAAGCAAATTACATTAAATATATTATGCTATAATGCATGCTAAATACTTATATGTTAAGCTAGAATCACTAATCTAATATAAAAGGGAATTTAGACCAGCTCACATCATATGAAATGTGGTTATAGCAGATCTAATATACTGTGCTGCCAAAACAGCCTTAATTTCCTGAATCGTCTGAAATAGAAAAATAATTAGGGAAGAATTAAAATATATTGCTCTTGAGATGACTTAGCCCTTAAGGAGAACAGAAGACCAAGCAACAATGGCTTTGAAAACTATCCATGATAAAACGCAAGTACAGTCTAAGGAGGGATATGAGAATAGCATTTCACAAAACCACGGGATTACTATTATTTCTTTATCTATTTTTACATATAAAGAGGGAAATATATTTTGTAAATGTTGCCAAAAGGAAAACACTAGTAACAAAAGTCAGCAAGAAAAGGCTTTGAAATCTTCCCAAACCAGAAGAGATTTTCTATGATTAGTTCTAATTTCAGAGAATCTTGACCCTAAAAGTAACTGGGAGAAAATATATGGTAATTACTAAAGCAAGGAATAAGTTTATGATGTTTAGTGTGGAAACATAAATTTGAATAGGCCCATCGTGCTTCACTCTGAGTAGCAAAATGACATCTGAGAAGCTCTTCATGTTCCCAGACTTACCTTCATCATTAAAAAGTACACATACAGCACTGAAACAAAGGTGGCACAATTACTGTTTCTATAAACTACTTCCGCAGACTGAGCCTCACATTTAAAAATCAAAAAAGGAAGAGGAATCAATATATTTCTCTGTAAGGGGTCTTTTTGTTTTGGCTATTTTTTTTCCTGCAGTAAGAGATCATTAAGAGCTCTTCATTTGACTGCAAAGACCAGCAAATGATTGGCATATAAAAAAGCTAAAATGAGCTACAAGTATATGACAGTAACTGCAGGAATGAAGGCAGAAATAAAGTAATGAACAACAACTAGATACAATCTGTAGAGTAGATTTAAAAAATATCACACCTGAAACTATGACTAAAAACATTAATTCTTACTGGCACTGAAGTGCGATTCCATTCTGCAAACACAAGTTGAGTTTCTTGAATTTTGCATGAACAATGTGTGTGGAAGACAAAGAGACACAAATGGAACTTTACAACATCATTTTTTTGTTTCCAAGATAATTTCATCACCCTGTGGCAAATGAGCAGATGCAAACCCAGTACTTGATTTCTATTACATACACAGTACTGCTGAAATCCTCACATAAATAATCACAGTTAGTTATTTACAGTCATAGTTTGACAACAAATTATCTTAGTTTCTAAACAGTAAAAAAGATTTAGAGTCCATCTCTGAACAGACCTGTAAAACAGCTCTCATCTAATTATTGTGCCACGCTTTTCTGAGTGAATAATACGCTCCTGCCTAACAATATTTAGTATGTAATTGAGGGCACTCAGATTGCATTCTTCTGTTAATAGATCATGGTCTTTTTTTGTCTTTTTTAAAATTATGTATGCATGTAAGCACTTTGTTGCACAACAGTCTAGAATAAATCCACATCAGCTCCTGGAATACAGCCTAACTTACTCTTAACAGTGGTTCATAGTATTTGAAACAACTTTTGTTAAGCTCTAAAGTATTGAAAACTTGAGTAAATATAGCTCTAGTACACAGAATAGCTATTATTTTTCCAGGTTTTAGTTGTGTTTTTATTTTTTGTGCATACTGTATTTAGAATTGTGACACCTCATGCCACATAAAAAGACACACAACTACCACCAACTACATACTTGTGAGATAGAAAGTGGCCTGAGTGAATGAGAAATGCAGAGAGAAAAATATCACACCAAACAGTATTACAAATACAGCTGTAGGCAGAAAGCAACAGAGATTTAAAAAAAATTCAAGGCTATAGCTGCACTCAGACATGACAAAATTCAACCCTAGCTCTTTTTCTTAAACATATATAACTTTTATCATCAGTATTTTGCTGCTTCTTGTGCCAAAAATATATGTATCAAGCTTTGCCTCTGGATTCTTTTATCAATAATGTTGCTCCAGTATTCATTCCTGAGCCTGTGGAATGTGTAGTAAACTGGAAGGCTTTACACAAAAATCCAAACCAAAAATAAATAAATAATCTAACCTAAATCGTTTTTAGCCAAAAAAAAGGCCACTGTATCTTCATAAGACTCCCTCCTTGAGCTCTTTTGCAGGCCAGCTTCACAGATCTTCATTGAACACAAAAACCTGATGATTGTAAATGACTTTGGTCTCGAAACATGGTAAATCAGCTTGCCTTTCTGTCCCACAGCAAGCTGGGCAGTGTTACCACACCTGTGTTTGTTGTTTTCCACGCTTCTTCTTCATTGTTTGTTGGTTTGCTGTGATATACAAGAATCTATAACAAAGGACAATTCAGACTGACATAGACATTCAGTTTATTACAAAGGGTTAGGATAGCAATGGCCCACATTCTGCAAGGGTGTCTGTATACATTGTACCGTGCCCTTCACAGTAATTACATATCAAGGGAAACATAAAAGATCTTAAAACACAGAAGTTCAAACATATACTTGCTTCAGGAAAAGGGACTAGAATTTCATTATAACCTTCTTTGCCTCATGGGTAGCTATCCAAATTTCCTGTGAGGAGGGTTTTAAATAAATCATTAGATATTTGTATAAAAAACACTGCATTATGTAAAAATATTTAATAGCCAATCCTGCAAATGCAAAACAGGTTTTGTTTCTCTCCAGCTAACCTTGCTTGTGCAGGAGGAGGGATAAGTAACAACAATTCTCATGAAAAATGAAACAATTGTGTTTTGAAACTACTGGGTTTTGTCATGAAATGAGCCCAAGACATCGTGACAGCCACTCAGACAACCAATCGTCGTTACAGGGATGCAAATTATTCAAATACAAATTAAGTGAATGAAGAAGAAAAGGTCAGCTCATTGGCAATGCTGATGGTATGTCTGCATGGTACCTGGTCAGGATGACTTATAGGGGAAAAAAAAAAAAAGACAAACCTCCTGATGATGCAGCAGACATTGCAATAACAGTTATCTAAAGTCGTATTACAGTAACAGCACAGAATTATTAAAGACATCATACAGTTGATTTTTCCACTTCTCATAAAAGAGTTTCAACTTTACTGGAAATAGTACTCTATCCCCCAACAACAAAGTGCACAATGGAAAGGACTTTGTCTCAAGGAAAAGACGTCTGTGTAGAAGACATCACGACCATTTACTCCTGAGCCAGTGCCTTGCATATCCCTCTTTACTAAAGCAGTGTCAGTTAAAATTAAGCAACGCTGACAGTTTCACAGAAGTGGCAAGTAGCAGATAAAATAGGTGAAAAATTCAGTAAGGGAGTATTGCCTGTGGTGCTATAAACTGCTGCCCTTTTTCCTGGCAGGACTGTGGGTAGGTCCCAAGCATACCCTAGTGATGCATCTTATCTCTTTCCTTGTCCTCATCTCTTATAAGAGGATCAATCTATAAAGTGAAATTGAATATGCGACACTCTCAAAATAAAACAGGGTTAAAAGCAGACATGGTATTAAAAGAAAAGCAGCAATCTGGTTAACATAACAAGATTTCATCTTTCATTAAGTAAATAAAATACTGCTGCTTAGGCTGGAAGAATAAAATCTAGAGATAGTCCTTATTCAATTATCTTTAGGAAGGAACAATGTAACTGGAGCCCAAAAACTCTTCCTCATGGCTAACTAGCTATTTAAATGCTGTAATTCACAGATGAGTTTGCAAGCTGTTCCCATAATGAAGCTGAAAGGAAGCAGTTGGAGACTTCACTCTGTATTATGTTTCCTGTTCATCCTCCATTCTTATATAAAGTAGACAGTAGGGACACAGATTCAGACCACATTATTACTACTTATGCAAAATACTTATGTGTACGAGTAGTCCCTGTGTAGTCAATGACTTTAAATGCCAGGAAAAGCTAGAAGTGAGACTGATACTCTTATTCTCACTTTCAGGAGGGGAAAAAAAAAAAACCACACAAAGACAAGCCTGCTTTAAAAAAAAGAAACTTCACCTGATTCTGTGCTATCTCAGTAAAGTTTTTATGACATCGTATTTCAGGTACACACAACTCCATCCTAAATACAAGTTCTGCAGCTGACACAAGAAACATCAGAGTAGTGATATCCCAGTATATAAACATTGCTAGGCAAAGAGACACCTTATGAATCAAATCTCTTGTGAGATGAATACGTATGTCTCACTAGATGAAAATGAGAAAGCAAAATAGTGCAAATTAACATATACCTTGGGTTTACTTCTAATTACTTTGCTGTTGCACTGAAGTGCAATCTGTATTTCATCCACTATGGTAAAATGCAATTGTAAAAACAAGTAGCTCAAGCAACTCGTAAGTAATGATCTTTCCTGGCCTAAAACTGAGTTTATAAAGAAAAAGGATTGCTTTAATATCTGAACTACGCAGAGCGAAAGATAAATTCTTCCATTAATATTGGAAAGGTCAATTAAATTAAAACATTTGCATTTAGAACTTAATTATTTATTTAAAATAATTGGAAGAGGAGATAAAAGCCAAACTATAGTGCTGAAGTCTGTAAAATTCAACAGCTTATACTTATCTAATCCAAAGCATTCCAGATGATAAAAAGTTAAACTAGGAAAGAATAGTTGCACTGTATATAATGTAATACTTCAAAAAGGAACAGCATTAACAATAGTAAGCTACATAAATCTTCTGTTTAAATGAGATTATAACACACATGCTGAGAATCATAGAATCATAGAATCAAGAAGGTTGGAAGAGACCTCAAAGATCATCGAGTCCAACCTGTCACCCTACACCTCATGACTACTAAACCATGGCACCAAGTGCCACGTCCAATCCCCCCTTGAACACCTCCAGGGATGGTGACTCCACCACCTCCCTGGGCAGCACATTCCAATGGCCAACCACTCTCTCTGTGAAGAACTTTCTCCTCACCTCCAGCCTAAATCTTCCCTGGTGCAGCTTGAGACTGTGTCCTCTTGTTCTGGTGCTGGTTGCCTGGGAGAAGAGACCAAACCCCTCCTGGCTAGAATCTAGCTTTTTAATTCCTAACTCCAAATCTGAAAACTATAAACTGGAACTGAAGAGGCATAACAATTAACTTCAACTTGTTTCATCTTTTTTCACTTGGCCATTTAAACAATATGGTCTTCTGTGGCAATCATCATGTAGAAAACTGCTAGCTGCTTCATGAAATAGCAAAAATTAAAATAATAATAATATCATTCATAGCCTATTCTGTAAATATACCAATTTTTATAGGGGGTATAAGAGACTAATAATTGATAATCACTCACTCCAATAGGAAAACCAGAAAAGCCTAAGCATAGGAATACTTGAAGACTGAGTTGAATTTCCTCCCCTTATCTACTCCACCTGAAATACACAGGGATTCTAATCCTGTCATTATCCAAAAACAGTGCCTCCTACCTCTTCGTGGAATATTGGCAAACAGAGAAATAAATTTCAAAATATGTATGTTTATATTTCTGTATTCAGCTGCTCACTTGTATAATTCAGTATTGCCTTTATATGGCAGAAAGTTCCAAGGAAAACATATGTGAATTAAAAACACAGAATTCTGTGCTGGATATAACAAGTCCCAAAAAACTCATTCTACAGTCATACCTAGTTACCACTGCAGCTTTCTCAAGCTTCTCAGGAAAGACTGAGAAGATTGCTCACCACAAAATATAAAAAGAATTTTTTAAAACAGTGGAATAAAGCAAGCATCATTTATGTTCTGAGCATCTTTCCAGCTTAGCCCCAGGTGGAGGAATCAGGTACTCACCTGCTCCAACCCTTCCCTCTGCATATGCCTAGCATTAAGCAACATGGGACAAAATCCTCAAGTTCCTCTGCTTTTGAAACACCCCAAAGAAACTAAAAAACACTGGTAAGGAGCACTGTGGTCAGGAATCCCCATAAGATCATTTCACAGCATGGTGTGTGTCCTGTCCCAACACCGATGTTTGTTGTTGGTTCCAGGGCACACAAGAGGAGTGGCCTTAGGTCTGTGTAGGAATCTGCATAGGACACCAAGACACTCAGGGAGTGCTCAAAACACCAGTACAGCCTATACAACTGAGAAATCATTCATAAACCAACTAGTCCACCTCTGTAATTGCACAAGAAGATGCAGAGTTTCACCTGAACTTTTCCATAAAGGAGGTGATTCATACATTTTGGGGGTGAAATGACAGGATGCATGAATGTTTATGTGTAAGTGTATAAATTTCCCCACAGACTGCCAACTTCAAGATTCAGTTAGACTTTATATTCATAGGGAATCATTAATTTTAAATCTACATGCTTGTCTTCTCTTTTTATACAAAGATAACATTTGCCCATTTCCCACAGCACTGCACTAGTTCACCTCAAGATGATTTACTGTGGTAACTAAATTCTTTTCTGAGTCACCGTTTTCCTGAACAATTCCCTTCCCAGATGTATGCCTCTATCCACCTGTATCCACTTCTATCACACAAGGGACCTTCACATTTTCAGGATTTCTTAAAGATGTAATAGCTGTTCAGAGTGCGCCTAGCTTAGTTCCTTGAAGTCTTGTATTAAAGTTATCCCAGTCTCCAGACTTCAGAACGTTCATTTTGTCACAGCATCATTGATCCTTTTGGTATATAAAGGAGTTATACAGATTTTATTACAGACTCTCAAGTCCCAGAAGCAAGTTTTGTGAGCAAGACCATACTCAAACTATCCCACAAAGTTGGGGGACACTCAGTACATAATCAGTTTAAGAAATCAAAGTACCAGTATCGCAGCAAACATCTTCCACTGTAGCAGCATTGTCCATTTATTTTGACCTGCAGAGCTTATTTTGTAACTAGTACCAAGAATAATGTTCACAAACATGAGTGGGGGCACAAGAAGCTTTCATCAGGCTCTCTAAATCTCATCTCCTGGTAAGCTTCACCTGAGGAGGTATACAGGATCCACAGCACTCAGCTGCTTGGCACTTTGTAAAAATTTTACAGCTCTCACACACACATACACAATTATCACCTAAACAGTTCTTTTCTCAAAACATACTGTATACGTGAGAAGTTTATTTAATGTTTCCTCCTAAATGTGTTTAGAAGCATGCTCAGGAAAAAAAAATATTTCCAGAAAACAAACTCTCCCACAGCAGCCTTAAGTCCAGATCCTTAATAAATATTAATGTGATAGCCTCAAAGCACTTCCCCTTCACCCAAGAGACAACAGTAAATAAACCAAGATATTTCTTCTACTGCTAACTACACTCAGCCTTTCGCAGCCCTGGATCCAGCTTCAGCAATATGTAGAGCTAGGATTGTCTTCACTTGTTTCTCATCATGTTTACACTGACTTACCTTTGCATGCTTTGTCCCACATATTAATGTGCTGTATTAGTTGTCTGATTTGTCTTGTATCAGAAAATGAGCACAGATCTCAAATCCCTTGTTATTTTAGCCAGAACTTCCCATAGCTATCAAATAACTGCTCAGCCAGTTGCCCTCTTAAGTCAGTGATCTGTGAGCTTGAGCTCCCATGGGACAGGACAATAAATCTAAATGGCCAAAAGCCTCAGATCTCAATGTTACAGCTAGAAATTTGGTATTTAGTTCATTGTTACAGGAAAAAGTCCTCATTTTGGAGCATGTGCCTACATCAGTCAATTAGAGCAGCAGAAACCACACATTACATGCAATCAATTGTGCAGTGACACAAGCATCTTCAAAGAACTAAAGCACATTAAAAACCCCATTCAAATCAAATGAGATCAAAGGGCTTTTTACTCTTTTTTCCTACAGTTCAGAAATAGTTTGAACACAGTAGTTTGAATTTTAGCAAGGAAAATTTCACCTGTGAGCAAAGTCATATCTGAGATGACTTTGTAGAGCAGGCAGCTAGTGTGCCACTCATAAAACAACAATCCTCAGAATTGTCATATACAGGAATTTCTTATCTGAGAATGGATTTCTTCACTACATTTGGAGAAAGTGCAGGGAATGGGGATTACAAATATTACATTGTAAGCAGTCAACTAATGGTGTCTGAGATGAAGTTACTTACATTTTGACAGAATTACAGAACCCCCCCCTAAGCTATCACATTGAGCACAAATTTCCCAGCACCCAGTTATCAACTTTCAGTTAGAAGTTCACAGTGAAAATATTATTTTTGGTGTGCTACTAAACTTTTTCAAATTTTCCTGATTTTTAAGAGAAAGCATTCTTTTTAATATGAGGAGTATCCTTATCAGGATTAAGGAGTTGTATAATTGTTTCATCTAAACACTTCACTAATGTGTACTTGAAATTATGATTTAGAAGTATTTAGCATTAAATATATATATTTACAGATTAATCTTGTCAGTGCTTCATAAACTGAGAAATAATTATTTCAAGCAAGAAATTAACTTGGTATTACATAGATGCTTTGGTAGTGTTTTAAGATACAAAAACATTGAAAGTGGTGGGTATTTTTCAGCATTTCCTTTTAACCTGTAAATTTGCAAAGTCTTTTCATCTAAACCTAAATGTTAGGGACATAAAAAAAAAATTAAAGGCAAAACTATCTGAATCTCTGTTTCTTTGTAATATTTCTTCATAGATAAACACAGCTCAGCATAATGTTATCTAAATTTCTTCTAGATATTTTTTCCTTTGGAAAAAAAAAAAAGCAAACTGAAAGGTAGAATTCAAATACACCAAACCAGAAAACAATCACCTGCAATCTCTTTTATGAAAAGTACGTATAGCTTCCACTCGGACTAGATTCTTCTGACTATAATAAAAACACATAGGCACATCTAGGTGTAGGCACATCTAGGTTTAGGCACCCAGTTCAAACCGATTAACTGAAACACATCTTGTCTCCAGCCTTAAAGGGAAGAAAAAAAATCCCTATATTTTCATTTACAGAGATCTGAAATTTCCAGAGATCTGAAATTCACATGTAGATAGATCACCAAAAATTTGTTTTGTAAACCATCCTGTCCTACCTGGTTCCCAGTTCCTGCGAAGCCAACCCCCCCAAGCAAATACTTGGGCACTAGGTTCACACACACAGTGTTAATTTGACAGTTAAAAAGAAAATTAATATTTTCCATATACAGAGACCAGGTTAACACAGAAAAATCCCAGAATCAGCTTATTCCAACATTACAGTTAGTACTATCAGACAAATCATACCCCACAGCTGGTAGTAGTTTTATAAACCTTCCCATCCACAGCCTAGAATGTGCTAATTTGCTCTGGGTTATTCAACTATACAGGTATAAATGGATTATTAAAACCAGAAACATGTATTATTAAAATAGGGTTTATAGATCATACACTAAGCAAATAATACTGTAAGCATACTAAGCAAAGATTACAAGATCTGCTTTGTTCAGAAATTAAGCTCTTCTGTATAAAGATTGCCTTTTTTCATTCTTTACTCTTCTCCATTTTTCCCATACAACCAAAAAAGAGACACCATCAAGTAGTAAATCAAGAAATAAAGCTGGAGAGATTTTTACTCCCATTTATTTCCACTAAGCCTCCCTCAGGGACATACAAATTGGAAATTGCTAAATTATCATCTAATAGGCAGAAACAACGTAGGCGAGACCAATTAAGTAAAAGGCAGAAAGTTGTATTACACATGTAATTAAATTAAATTCTTTGACTAGACTACATTAGATTTATTTCCCAAAAAGGACAAAACCTGCCTCTAATCAGTACATGACACCTTGCATGACATGTCACTAAAATAGTACACTAGGAGTTTTAACATTACTCAGAAGAGCAGTTTTCTTAATTGTAAATCAAGTTACTTCCAGGCAGTAAGCAATGGGCTAAATTGCATCATTTCTTCCTAAATATACATGAGTCTAATGATGCATAATTGAGTACAAAGTCATAGAAGAGTAGGGGGTTTTTCACCTGTCAAATCCTTCAAAGAGGATTTTTTCAGTCAGACTGTTTTCCTCCATAAATCCCAAACACTATCATAGAACGCAGGAAATCACTAACTCAAATCACCACCTTAATTGCCAATGGCAGTGTGAGTGAGAATAAGCAGGGATAATTCTGGCTTGCAATCACAAACATCAAAAAGAATAATGCAGGGCAGGGAAAGAGGAAGAATGCAGTGCAAACTATTCTCATTTACAAGTTTTCAGGCTCTTGATCTCTATCCATTGTCAGCATTGAAGCAAATAATAGTTTGCTCATTTCAGGCGCCAGCTCATGACTGCCTGGAGCCTTGTCCTTGTGCCGCTCTACAGGTGCTTTGGTCCAGCAGCTACTTCTGGAGCTGGAATGCAGGCTGGGATGAAAACATATTCCAAAGGGCAGGTACAAGGGACTCTCTTGGGCTACACATTTCAGAGCAGGAGGAGGAGCAACACTTACTTCTCCCTATGATGTTCTTCCACACTTTTCCTTTATGAAAATTGTCTAAACCAGTCAAGCAAGGCATCTTCACTCCATTTTGAGAATACAATAGGATTTAGCTAAACCAGTAATTGTTCACCTGAGAATATTGAATATGGATTAACCACTCTAAGTACAAATTGCCTTTTGCAAATAAATTGATTCTGCAATTGTTCAGCAACAAGAAGGGCAAACAGTACCTGTGTACTCCAAGCCAAATCAGTCTTTTCCTTCAAGTATTTCCCAGTAATTCACTTTTCATCTATCTCTTTTTATATTTCTTTAGACAGCACCATTTCAGCAGCAAATTTGTGACCTTTTGTCTCAAGAAAGTTTCTATCCTACCGGAATACATTTGCCAAGCAGGCTTAAAAACCCTGGTTAAAATATTATCATTACTGGAAATACCAGTTTATTGTTTATTTCATACATGTATACAAACTAAAATGGATGACTTGGACAGGAAATAGTGTGATTTGCTTTTTCAATTGAACTGTATGAAAATGCAGGAGGAAAAGAGAATAGCCACATGATTTCAATTGCCTTAGGAAAAAAAAAAGAGCAAATAGCTTATTTTGAAAATGTGGGATTTAAAAAAAGATTAATTATTTGTATAAATCAGACCTTGTGCACAAGGGATGACAAAATAAGTGAGCTTGTGTAGTTGCCTGCAGCTCTGAAAATAGCAAGAGGCAATACAAAAGACAAAAAGCAGGCCTTGTTTTGGTGAGAGTGTGTTCAGGACAGATAGTACAGACATAACCAACTGTCTAATGTCACTGTGTGCCTGAAAGTATCATTGTACAGGAGTCCAGCCTGCACAGCCTCCCAGATATGATGCTAGATAAAAGAAGCTCTCCTTCAAAACTACAGATGGCCAGGTCTATTCAGAAAAGAAGATCTAACAACAATATGCAAGAGAGAACACAGGAAAGACGTTGTCTTCAGCCCACGTAGAACAGCCTGGGAAACAAACAATGAGGAGTACTGGCATAAGAATATTCCTCATCTAGATTGAAATTCTACAATTAAAGCCTGTATGTATGCATTCATTGCCTGCTGTCACTGTTTTATCAT
This sequence comes from Indicator indicator, assembly GCF_027791375.1. NCBI lineage: Eukaryota > Metazoa > Chordata > Aves > Piciformes > Indicatoridae > Indicator > Indicator indicator. Next base: position 20,538,677 of record NC_072021.1, read on the forward strand.
CACTCACTTCTCACTTCATAACTTACTTTCATAAAATTCTCTATTTCATATTAAGAGGTCATGGCTCTTAATTAAATCCTGCCCTACTCAAGTCCCTGTGTATCAAGGAGGAAGATTAGTGATAGTCAAAATAATCTGCTAGTGATGACCATCTTGAGACATGCTTTCCACCAGTATGTGAAGGGGAAAAAAAGGAAATATTGGTAAAGTATCATGCACCTACTGTGCCTAATGCTGTTGAGCACAGCAGTGTTGCTGTAGGATAAGATGAGATAAAGGCTGCTCGTGAGTCATACAAAATACATTAATAAGAAGGTTTAACAAATAATTGTTTACAGAACACAGCACAATCTAGTATTTCAGTCTATAGATATTTTAAGCAACATCTCAATGACTTAACTCAAATCTAAATTCAAGTGAAAAACAGGACCTCAGATCACAACACATGCTCTCCTATCTTTAAATTAAGGTTTCTGAACTTCTTAATTTTCACCTTTCACTTCTTTTTACACATGTAATTTGCTTTTGCTTCCAGTGAATAATGAGTGATACATGATACAGAGCACACTGCTTAGGAATGAATTGAAACTGAATTCAGGGGGCCAAATGCAACTAAATTGTTGCACTCATGTCAGAATCTGGAATAGTAAGATCCAATCAAGTACCTAAAAAGAAAACACTTGTAGCAATAATGGATATCAAGTACATAAGGAAAAAAAAAAGCGCTAAAGATTTGCAAGTGCATGGAATTAATAATGATGAAACATTTACTAAATCTACAGATGTCACTGCATTCCTTTACTTCCATTTCTTTCAGAGCTCAGTAGATTTAATAATGCCATTTTTTTAATAAGGGTGAAAATTTTCAGTTTCATGATTTTACCTGCATGGGTAAGTTAGGAGCTCTTAGAAAAACTTAAAAAGAAAAAGGAGGTTTATAATATGCAGAAAAAAGGTCTGGTCAACTGGAAGGATTACAGAAATATAGTCAGAGAATATGGAGATGCAACAAGGAAGGCCAAGGCCCTCTTGGAACTGAGTCTTGTGATGGGGGTGAAAGAGAACAAGAAGAGTTTTTTCAAATACATCAATGATAAAAGGAAGAGCAGGCAAAAGGTGGGCCCACTACTGAATGATATAGGAGATGTGGTAACTGATGATGCAGGGATGGCAGAGTTGCTGAATGCCTTCTTTGCCTCAGTCTTTACTCCTAAGACCAGCCCTCAGGAACCTCAGTCTCTTGAAGCAAAGGAGAAGGTGGAGGGAAGAGGTCACTCCACTGGTCAGTCAGGACAGGGTTCGAGATCTCTTATACCATCTGAAGACACAAAAATCCAAGGGCCCCAATGGGGTGCATCCATGAGTGCTGAGAGAGCTGGCTGATACTGTTGCTGAACCTCTCCCCATCATTTTTGAAATGTCATGGAGAACAGGAAAGGTGCCTGATGACTGGCAAAAAGCAAATGTCACTCCAGTCTTCAAAAAAAAGGCAAGAAGGACGACCCAGGCAACTACAGACCAGTCAGCCTCACCTCCATCTCTGGAAAGATGATGGAGCAACTCATCCTGGAGGGCATCTCTAACCACATGGAAGACAAGAAGGTTATCAGGAGTAGCCAACATGGATTTATCAAGAGGAGATCCTGCCTGACTAATCTGACAGCTTTCTATGAAACGATGAGGGAAGAGCAGTGGATGTCATATACCTTGACTTTAGTAAGACTTCTGATACTGTCTCCCATATTATCCTCATAGAAAAGCTCAGGAGATGTGGCATAGATGGCTGGTCTGAGAGGTGGATTGAAAACTGGCTCAACAACAGAGTTCAGAGGGTTGTCATCAGTGGCACAGAGTCAACTTGGAGGCCTGTGGCCAGTGGTGTCCCCCAGGGATCAGTATTGGGTCCAGTTCTGTTCAATATCTTTATCAATGACGTGGATGAAGGGAAGTTCGCTGATGATACAAAACCAGGGGGTTGGCTGACACCCTGTCAGGCTGTGTAGCCATCCAAGGTGACCTGGACAGGCTGAGAGCCGGGTGCAGGCAAACCATGTGAAGTTCAATAAGGACAAGTGCAGGTCCTGCATCTGGGGAGGAATAACAACAGGCACCACAACAGGTTAGGGGCTGTGCTGCTGGAAAGCAGCTCCACAGAGAAAAACCTTGGAGTCCTAGTGGACAGCAAGTTCTCCATGGGACAACAATGTGCCCTTGTGGCCAAGAGAACCTATGGTATCCTGGGGTGCATCAAGAAAAGTGTGTCCAGCAGGTCTAGGGAGGTTCTTCTCCCCCTCTACTGTGCCCTGGTGAAACCATCCCTGGAGTACTGTGTCCGGTTTGGGGCTCCCCAGTTCAAGAGAGACAGAGACTTGCTGGAGAAAATCCAATGGAGAGCTGAGAGGATCACTAGGGCACTTGAGCACCTCCCCTATGAAGGGATACTGAGAGCCCTGGGGCTGTTTAGTCTTGAGAAGAGAAGACTGAGAGGGGATCTCCAGATTGTGTATAAATATCTGAGGGATAGGTGTCAAGTGGAGCGGGCCAAGCTCTTTTCAGTGGTGCACAATAATCAGACAAGGAACAACAGGTACAAGCTTGAGCATAGAAGATTTCACCTTTCATCTTTGTTCTATCAATAATCAAAATCATTTTTCAGAAGAAAATATATAGACATGTTTTTAGGCAAAACTTCAGCTCTGACCATAAATCCTCAGTTCTTACACTGAGCAAACCTGAAGGATAATAATCCTTTTTAACGGGCACTTTTATCCTAAAAAGCTATTCTACCGTTTATTGGCTCAGTGACTCCAAATCATATTTTTTTATTTATCACTTAATTCCACCCTTACAGCCTTCTAATCCCCACACTCAGATTATGAATTTATAATCTTTTTTCCATTCATCACTATCAATAATAAACTTTTCCAAAGTCTCTGTTGTGCCCAAAAGAGAAGGAAGAGCAAAGGAAGGTCAGAATTTGGCCAAATTGTTAGAATTCAGTTAAGGTTTCTTTAGAGCATACATGGTCCAGACTATAATGAAACCCTTTATCATACTCTTCCACTCCAGTGGCCAAACAGGTTTTATTATTTATAAATATGGAAAATTAAGGTTATTCACCAACCTCTGAACGTTCTTTTAAGGTGTACTGGTTAGCTTGAGTGTTTACATATTGGTTCCACTCACCTATGTGACCCAAGCTACCTTATCACCTCACTTAACACCTGACTCAAGCCATGACCCATTTGCATTCTGCTGGAAAACTACCCAAGAAAGAACCGCATATTTCCCTCACCCTCTTCAGCTTCTCTCACTGTCCAAACCAAACTAAAAAATAAAAAATGAAAACTGATGAAAGCAAGCACTCAGCTAACTTTTTAAACTGCAGACTTTAAAGAGTTTGTAACTGACTCCATCATGCTCTGTATTAAAATTAGTCTGTGGCCTCTCCATCGCTGTTAGGAAGATAAAAAAAAAATCTACCTTTTCCTGACATTGAAAAAAAAAAAATATGTGTGGCTGATTTGGGGAAAGCTTGCTGTAGATCTGTGAGTCACTCAGTTAGGTGAAGATATACTCCCCAGACCACAGACATTTGATCTGAACTTTGGGAGAGATATTGGAAAACTTACTCATGATAATATGAATATAATTAGTTTAGCAGCCTTTAGCATTCTCCCTAAGGTATTTTCAGTGAAAGCTGGAATGAGGAAAGCATGCATCACTAGTTAAAAGCAGTGAATCAGAAACACAAATGAGTGAACTAGAAACGTATCTCATCTGGGCCAGCACAGCACCCACAGCAGTCAACTATCTTGTTGGCATCCAACACAAATGGAATTCCAGACAAATGCAGTGTTGAAAATTAAGTAAAGGAGATTATCTTGGATGTTAGCTTTTCATCCATCTTGGATGTTAGCTTTTCATCCGAAAGCTAGAAATGACTCCAACAAATCAAAATGCCTTGTGCTTCATTTTACACAAGTCTCCTGACCTCACACCTCACAGTCCTATTAGTACCCATCAGGACCGGCAATATGATCATTGCTGATATAAAAGGAGCCCAGAACTCCAATGCACTTACATGTCCTGAAAAGTGAAAACCGTAACAGAGGAGGACTGAAGATGAAACAAAGGCATCACTGCTTCACAGATGCTGATCAAGTCTAACCATAAAACAAAAAGCATGGCTCTAACTTCAGTAAAGGCAGCAGCTGCACAATCATCTCTAGGAATCTTTGTACCTGTTTGAAGTATGATTAAAAAAACCCTCCACTTAACTTGAAATATCACAGCACATTAAAGGTTGGAAGGACCTCCAGAGATCATGAAGTCCAACCACCCTGCCAAAGCAGGAACACCTAGGGTAGTCCATACAGGAACACATCCAGACAGGTTTTGAATGCGTCCAGAGGAGACTCCACAACCTCTCTGGGCAGCCTGCTCCAGTGCTCCATCATCCTCACTGTCAAAAAGTTTCTCCTCATGTTGAGGTGAAATATTCTATGTCCAAGCTTGTACCTGTTGTTCCTTGTCTTATTACTGTGCACCACTGAAAAGAGCTTGGCCCCCTCCACTTGACACCCATCCCTCAGATATTTATACACAATCTGGAGATCCCTTCTCAGTCTTCTCTTCTCAAGACTAAACAGCCCCAGGGCTCTCAGTATCCCTTCATAGGGGAGGTGCTCAAGTGCCCTAATGATCCTCTCAGCTCTCCATTGGATTTTCTCCAGCAGGTCTCTGTCTCTCTTGAACTGGGGAGCCCCAAACCGGACACAGTACTCCAGGGATGGTTTCACCAGGGCACAGTAGAGGGGGAGAAGAACCTCCCTAGACCTGCTGGACACACTTTTCTTGATGCACCCCAGGATACCATTGGTTCTCTTGGCCACAAGGGCACATTGTTGTCCCATGGCGAACTTGCTGTCCACTAGGACTCCAAGTGTTCATATCCACTGGTGCAGAGACCTCCATGAAACGGAGTTGTACAGATTCCAAACTACATGTCCTTGTGCTGATAGTGGTCTTGACCTACGAAAACTTGATTCCATTTACACAAGAAAATACGAATAGCACAGCCCTCAGAAGTTGTATAGGGAGAAACCAGCTTTCCTTATGAAGCAATAGAGTATTTCACGAACAGTTTCCATATTTAACTTGAACCTTAAAAATTGCTCTCCAGCCTAAGCAGATAAGGGAGATAGACAGATCCCCTGTAAAGGTGAAGATCAATGTGGGAGCCTGATTAGGGGGACAGAGAAAATAGTAACAGTTTTATGTAAAGTTAGTTCAAGCCTCAGAGGCAGTCATTAAGCACAATAAATTGTATTGCCCTCTTCTCCACCTCTTCCACAATGGGGTTTCCCATTGGCAGAGCATTTTGTCTCTTACAATTCTGAGAAAATAGTATGTAAGCTGCAGCACGTGCCCTTCGCATCAACCTAAGATACACTACTGACACAGCTTTGCCTTAACTCAGTATATTGACTGCAGCAACAAGTGTGTAGTAAATAGCCCTTTATGGGTAGGAATAATCCAAAGACAACGGTGACATACTTCTATTAAGGTAATAAAAGGTAATAGCATTACCAAGAAAAACTTTCCAAGATGTTCTTGGAAGTCCTGGAAGTTCTAAGGCTCTGGAAGCTCCAGGGAAAGACTGAGATTTCCCTGGAACTGTGCAACATAGGGGATACTGAAGAACACTGTGACCTAACAGGCCTGCAGTAAAGCAATATTCTAAAAGGAACAAGAAGATAACTAGAAAAACACCCCTGGCAGCATCATGCTAAGAATGACACAGGTAAGTGGTCTCCTTTAGGAGGTACTACAGAGAAGTTTAAGTATTTCATGGCAAGCAGTTGGAAACACGTTAGAAAGCATACACAGAGAAATCAAAGAACAACTCAATTTAAACAACAACAAAAATGCTACAAAGAGAACAGATGTAGTTGGTATAAAGCATTATTTCCACAGCCAGTTTTCATTAACAGAAAAATACCTGAAGATCCTAGACTTTGATCAAATTATGTGTGCAGAAGCAGAAAGATATTTCATGAGATTCCAAGTCACACCTCCCACAATTCCATCAGGTGAAAAAACTTAGAATGACAAGCAGGTGAAACTGCTCCTGTACCAGTACCTTATACATCAGTCTTTTTCTGGACTAAGCTTTAATAGAGAATTTATTGAAAATATAGTGATTAATGTGTGACTAGTTAGGGTATGTTTTGGGCTTTTGTTTGTGGTTTTTTTGTTGTTGTGGTGGGGTTTTTTGGTTGGTTTTTGGTTTGGGTTGGGTTTTTGGGGGGGAGGGAGGGGCTGTTGTTGTTTTTTTTAACCAAGTTCAAATTGCTGATTGGTATAATCTATAGGCAAATCGCTGATTGGTATAGACTATAAGCTAAAACATAGCCTGTAGGCTATTTTAGGTATACTGAGCTTTGGGGCTTAGCCCAAAATTGCATTGTTTATAAGAATGATTGCCCATTAAGACAGGAAAAGATAGCATAAAGATGATACATAGTAGAAATTACACCTGGTCTTTTTAAGGGAGAAATCCACACAACCAGAGCAAGGCAGCCAGAAATCACTTTTCAGCAAACACACAGTTGTATTGAATCATTAAGTCAGTGAAGAGCTTAAAAGGATAAATCTCAGCTTCTATGTACAAAAATAATTCAACTACCAAACCATGACCACTGCCTCTTTAACACTTTAAAAAAAAAGCTACTTGGCTTTACAAATGTAAAAAAGTCAGTGTCACATTAATATACTCAACAAACAGTCTAAACATAGCCAAGATCCCTACATGCAAGGTCAGAAGCAGCAGACACAAAGAACTAAAGCTCTACAAAGAGCTTCCAACTAGGAAAATATCTACTAAAGAAGTGAGGGTGTTGCCACTTGCTTACAGCCTTTTCTGTATAGTTTTTTAGTGCCAACGTACACCAAGTTATACTCAAGGTAAAATGGGTTGAGATGCAATTCCCATCAGTGAACCACCCTACTGGTGTTCAGAGCACATTTATTTGAATTTATTAACTGAAACTAAACTTTGGCCATGTCCCATCCACTCTTAGGACATACACTAAGGTAGAATAAAGTTAAATGTGTTTAAGATGTGTTAAAGCAGAAACCCTAATATTTAACTAGTCAAAGTAGCCTATTGTGCCTTGTGAATACGATTCAATACAACTGGGAACAGCGCTGTTTATCATCTTTGTCAGTGATATGGACAGCGGTGCTGAGTGCAGGTTTGTGGATGACACCAAGCCGCATGGTCCACTTGACACACTGCAGAGAAGGGATGCCACCCAGCAGGACTTGGACGGGCTTGAGAGGTGGGCCCAAACCAACCTCATGAAGTTCAACAAGGCCAGGTTCAAGATCTTACACCTGGGTTGGGGCAATCCCAAGCACAAACATAGACTGGGTGAAGAGTGGCTCAAGAGCAGTCTCGAGGATAACTTGCAGGTGTCAGCTGATGATAAACTCAACATGCGCTGGCAGGATACACTTGCAGCCCAGAGGGCCAGCTGTATCCTGGGATGCATCCAAAGAAGTGTGACCAGCAAGACAATGGAGGTGATTCTGTTCCTCCACTCTGTTCTCATGAGGCCCCAGTTGGAGTACTGCATCCAGTTCTGGTGCCCCAGCATAAGAGGGATGTGGAGCTACTGGAGCGGATCCAGAGGAGGGACACAAAGATGGTCAGAGAGCTGGAGAATCTCCCCTATGGGGACAGGCTGTGAGAGTTGGGGCCGTTGAGCCTGGAGAAAAGAAGGCTCTGGGGAGACCTTGTAACAGCCTTCCAGTACCTAAAGAGGGCCTACAAGAAAGCCAAGAAGGGACTTTTTTCAAGGGCTTGTAGTGATAGGATGAGAGGGAATAGACTGAAGCTTGAGGAGGGCAGATTTAGACTGGATATTACGAACAAAATCTTTACAGTGAGGGTGGTGAGATACTGGAACAGGTTGCTGAGGGGACACCATGGATGTCTCCTTCCTGGGGGTGGTCAAGGCCAGGTTAGATGAGGCCTTGAGCAACCTGGTCTAATGTAAGGTGTCCCTGCCCATGGGAGGGGGGTTGGAACTAGATGATCTTCAAGGTCCCTTCCATCCCAAACCATTCTATGAATCTATGAAACATGTACAAAGCTGATCACGCTACATCATAAGCTTTGTCCATGTGGATCTTCTAATGGTTTCTTCTCCGATTTCTGGTTGAAACTAGATCAGATGTACCACAGCATAACCATTATCCTAGCACACTTCATACTTCTCAGAGTTAAAAAATAAAGTGGAAATAGTGGTAATAACAGGGGCTCAGACTTCCCTGAGATTTTTATTTTTGGCTCTAGCAGGTCTACTCTTGGTAGAATATCATATCACAAGAGAGTTCCTCTCTGTAGATCTTGGGGGAAAAAAAAAATCTAACAAGACCATCAGTAAGCATTCTCTGAACACCAGTAAAGGGATTCAACAATTTAGGAACTTCAATAATTCTGCATCAAGTCAAGTTTATCTAGCTCACAAAAGATGAAGGACTAAGTCGATCCTCCTGAGAGTTGAACCTCTGATTTTAGGAGTCTAAATATTTCAAATCTGATGTTTCAAGCATTCTCCCATTCCCTCTAGCTACACTTTTCTTTCTTACTATGCATCTCAAACTTTAATATTTTCCCTAAAAATGGGCATAGACAGTATTTGATGACCAAAGCAAGAAGTCATGGGCTGAAACAAAGCCAAAAGAAAAACCGCAGCCTGTCAAAGGTGATAAGTGCCTCTGCTTATCCTTGACTGCATTCCCTGGGCTCAGCATTTCATTAAATAGCAATGCTCTCTTTTAAAAATAGATTTACCACTGTCATGGCCTGAGGATCTTTCATGGTTTTAGCTAAAGCTACATAAGGAAATACTACTTCCCCCAGTAATTATATTTGATTTTCAGCTTCAGTGTTACTGATAAGATTTGTTAAGTTTGGGTAATACAACCTAAAACAAACCATGGAGACTAAACCAGTTTTTTGTCTCTCTTTAATAATTTCTGTTCAGCTGGCTGAATGAGAATAAACTCCAGGGAGAAACTGCAAACTGCCTTAAGAATTATGTATTAAATTAAATCAGGTGAATTTGGCTGTTACAACCTTGAAGAAGGACAATACAGTCAAACACCAATGCGTGTCAAAACAAATTAAGTTTGTTTGCTGTATATTAAAATCCTTCTATCACATTTCAGGACAAAAACGGTCTGCATCACCCACTTAATAGTGCCAGATCAAAATCTGTAGCTTGTTTGTATTGATTATGATACTGTTTCAAGTAAAATAACTGACATGGTGTTAAAAATAAGAAATATCATATATTCTTGTGGGTGGAAATCTTAACAAAATATTTAAATAGCAAATACATTTTCAAATAAATCTTTTTTCTTAATGTAATAGACATAAATGGATCTACTCTGTAGAATACTGAGTTTTTATTTACTGTTAACTGAAACTCAGAAAACACTTTCCACAAGATGTCAAATTTTCACTTCTTTTCTTTATTGGTAGAACATTCACCAAACATCTGGTAAGGTTAATGTGACATTAACAGAAGTCAGGACAGAAAGCAAAATTAAAAGACAATCCTGTCTCTAAGAAGAAAATTTAAGTTGCAGCATCCCACAGGTAAGCTTTAGAATAGCAGATAACTACAGATTAATTGCTCATAGGGAAACAGAATTATCTAGTGCTTCCTGCAAGTCAAGATGTTCTTCTAAATTGGAAACTCTAAATTGAATATTAATAACTTTTGAAAATAGTTCTGAAATGGTCTACCATCGCATTTGTAGTAACAAGATGCTCAGTCACACAAAACCTCTTTAAATCATACCTATAATTTATCCTAATAGATCAAAACAATAAGGTATATATTAAACTCCTACCACTGAAAAAGATTAAATTAAATTAAAGGAATGAGGTTTGACCTGGTATCCCAAATCAACAACTGATAACTTTTCATTGAAAATAAAGCTAAGACAACAAATAAAAGGCAATTACATGGCAAAAATGCAGTTTTGTATTCCCTTTTTGATGTAAATACAGCAGCATTTTGAAAATAAATACCTTTGGCATCACCATACCCTAAGATGTAAAAATGCAGGCTTCTGTGGCTCCATTGCATTCTATACCAATACATAAAGTATTGAGCTACAGGTTGAATTTCCACTTAGAGAGGGAAGGACAAGAAGTCACTCTAAAGTTTATTACAGAATGTCTATCCTCTAACAGTTCCGGATTCCAGGTATGTTTACTAATAAATAATTAGAAAGCAATGGGGAAAAGTCTTCAGTTGCTAATAAATAAAATATTTTTAGAAAAAACCAAAACATTAAAAGGACTGAAAAACACAGCACAAAACATTTAGAAGATTGCTCTACAGGAATAAATATTGATGTCATCTGCAAAAGGAAAGCATTTCTATTTATCAGGTGAAGTTATGCAGAGTTGGATTGTTTGCTTTTATATATTCAGAAACTTCAAAAGCTGTTGGCATAAGGTGTAGCTCAGAAAAGATGTTAACACAGTGGAAAAGTACACGGGAACCTCTGGGGTCATCTCCTGCTCATTATCTCTGCCCTCACAAAATCTGGAATTTTTCTTGTACATTCATTTTACACATTTGTTTAAATTTATCATTCTGTGATTCTGTGGTATTTCACAAAAATGAATTCTCCATAAGGAAATATCCAATTATGAGTTATTCCCAATACCTACACAAAATGTTACCTGAAGGTGGGGGGCTGGGGGGAAGAGAATCTTCTTTTGCTTCAGAAATCTATTCATTTGAGGTGGTGAGTAGCCTAACGTGAAGGGATAAGAGGTTAAACTGTGGAGTAAGTGAGAGGGAGAAGAGAATAGAAACACAACAGGTTGATGCCCCCCACCAAGGAATTTTATAATGCTGATTTGTATACATGGCTACTTAATGCACCCAGAACTGATACAGGGCAAACACAACACATAATCCAGGGCAATACCCAAGTACAGTCTAGTAGGTACCTCTGATGAATTTAACACTTGAACAGCCAGGGACAAATAAATAGGTAAGACAAATTTCTACAAGTATGCTGTTCTCAATCACCCAACACCTTTCAAAGGGAGCTCTGAACTTCATATAATGAGAGTTTTAACAGCAAAGCTCAATCATCACAATGACAGTGGAACAGCATCTTACTATGGCTTTAATTAATAGGGAGTTTAAGTTTACGAATTTACTCAACGACATTCCGTATCAGACACGTTATTTATGGAGTACTTAATAAATAGAAAACTGAGTTCTAATAGGAATTTCCTGAAGTGCTAAGTTCTACCATGCAAGGAGGATATGCTGGTTAAGACAGTCATAAGTAAAGCTAACCATAATACACCAAGATAGCTCAGACAAAACCCGCATCATTAAACTTCAGATAGATGAAGAAGTTGCTGTAACAGTAAAAAGTTCTATTCCTTTTATTTGAGAAGGTCATAGATGTTAGTCAGCATCATTTATCTTCTGGAAGCATCCTGAATCACTGAGACTTGGGATTCCATACAGGCCTTCCTAAATGGGTTCAAGGGTGACTTTCTGTTAGATTCAGAATAAAATAAAATACTCTTTGGTATTCTCTCATATTGCTGATCATCATGCAGCAGACCAACATGCAGTGCTTATAAAACTCGAAATAGCATGTTCAGTATGTGGTATCCATTCACTCTTGTCAAGACTTAGGGACAACCCTTGGGTTGCTAACTCTTCCATAGCAGACAGCTCTCCTCCACTTGAACTGCAAAGCTTCCTATTCTCACATTCTCTTTTTGAGACCAAAGCACGTATCTGACTCTGCTATCAAAAAAAACATTGCAACAATTATTGCAGTAACAGACAATTAAAAGATCATCATATCTGTACATGCTCTTTACTCTGGTTTTATTGAGCATTCTTTGTGAAATTCAAGGTCTCCAGCTTTACTTCTCAAAGTGTTCCATGTTATAGCAGTAACTATCTGTAGTTCTTTTCTTACATAAACAACGTGCCTTTCAGGATGATGTTAAATGGTTGTAAATGTTTTTCTTTAAAAAGATAAAGCATTTCTTAGTTTTTACACTTATTTCCATTAAATTAATTTTCACCTATGTAACTCTCCACAATTTGAAACACTTCAAAGATCAGTTATGAAAGCAGCCTCTTCAGTGTCCCCTTCTGCACTTAAACCAGAGTTTGAAATGTGTGTTAACCAATTCTTTTTCATCTCCTTCAACATCCAACCATATCAAAGAAGCCCTGCTCCTCCTTCAACACCAGCAGCTCCTGTTGGATCAACAGTCCCAAACACTGGCTGCCTTCATTAACACTCCCTGACAAATCAGGAGGATACTTCACAAGAGACTTGATTCTATACTGGTTTGAAAAGGCTTGAAGAATACAAATAATACCACAGTAATTAATTAGTGCCCAGTCTTTCCCACGGCTACCGCGTCCTTGACCAGTCTCATTATTACTTTCATTGAAAACCACTATATCATGTAATAATAAGTGTTCTTGAATGTAAAAGGCTAAAATAATGGAAATAAGGAGCACATTACCAAAACATTAAAACTGTTTTCCAAGGTTATACCAGTATGTTGAGAACAAATTATTTCAAATTAGTGACTACTGATGAGTGCAAGCAGAAAATAGAGAACTAATGGCAGGCCATGCACCCTGCAGTAATTTCTCTTTATTTACTTTCTCTAACTTCGACTTCTAATTCATTTCACTAGCTAGGAAAAAAAAAGTAAGGGTGACAATTGTAACACAACTCTCTATCATTATGTGGCCTTATCTGATTTATGACCATTTAATTCCTTATTGATTCTTTCTTTTTTTAATCATCCCGAAAATGAAACTGATTCTGTGCCCTCAAAATACGAAGCAGAAGACAAATAAACAAAGTTGCAGACCAGCATAATAAAGACCATTGTGTCTTATTAACACAACACTATGTAGGTGCAAACCTTTCCTTTACCATGACAGGTGCAATTCAAAACCATGCACACTGTGAAATAAAAATATTGAAACTGTCAGATATAATCACACTTCTGGCACATGATGCAAAATTGAACCTTTATTTTACAGACAAGAGAGATGTTTTCTGGCTTTGGCAGACCAAGGTCTCAAAGATGACTTGGACTTACTCTGAGGAACATAGAATTTAAGAAGGCAGATAAACACAAACCAGACAGACAAAGCCCAGTCTTCCAGTGTATGTCAGAGGGGAGTCTGCAGATGAGAGAGGACAATTTTACTTTTCTTCATACCAGCTTTATATGGGGCTGTGTTTTGGATTTTTGCTGAACAGTATTGATAATTCAGGGATGTTTTAGTTATTGTTGAGCAGTGCTCACACAGAGTCAAGGCCTTTTCTGCTTCTCACCCCATCACACCAGTGAGTAGGCTGGGAGTACACAAGAAATTGGGAAGGGACACCACAGGGACAGCCAATCCCAGCTGACCAAAAGGATATTTCATACTATTTGACATCATCCTCAGCATGTATAGTGGGGGAAGGAAGAAGACTGGGACATTAAAAGTGATGGCATTTACCTTCCCAAGTAACTGTTACATGCTATGGAGCCCTGCCTTCCTGGAGATGGCTGAACACCTGCCTGCTGCCAAGGAGTGATGAATAAATTCCTTGGTTTTTTTTGCTTGCATGCAAGGCTTTTGTTTTACCTATTAAACTTCCTTTATCTCAGACTACAAGTTTTCTCACTTTTACTCTTCCAGTCCTCTCTCCCATTCCACTGTCAGGGAATGAGTAGCTGTGTGTGGCTTAGTTGCCAGCTGGGGTTAATTCATGAGACTAACAAAGACTGAAAAACAGAATCATAGAAAGGTTTAGGTTGGAAAACACCTTTAAGAGTTTAAAGAGTTTTTCTCATGTCTCAGAAGAAAGAAGGTCAAATGACTGCTGGCTGCAAATTTGGGAGAATCTCTGCCACACAGAAATTGTCTGAGTGCAAAACAGAAGACTGAAAGTGCATGTGTATCCTTGACTTTACTGAAAAGTTGAGAATCCTCTGCCCCTTCTCTTCCTCTAGTAGTATGGTTTGATTTACTCCTACCCTGTTGCCTTCTTCATGGCCATGTTTTGTACCTTATCATAGTGTAATCACATTTCTTGCTGTTCTGCAGAACTGAACTATTGCTTTCACACTATCAAAAGTTACTGTGCTTGACAGCCCCCTGTTCCTCCTGTAACTGTTCTGTGCTGCTCCATACCCATGAAATGAATACTCTGGCACTGCTCATCAAGTCACTGCTTTGCTGTCTCAGTCTTGAGCCTGGAAAATGTAACTGAAGTCAAACAAGCAATTAAACTGGAGAGTTCTTAGTCACTAGAAATGTTGTAGCAGCAGCCCTCTAAAACACCTACAGGAAATTAAACGGTGATATCATCAGCCTATGTATAAGTAACTTTTTAATTTAACCTGCTGTACCAGCAGATGCCAGGTAACTGCATGCACACTAATATAGCACCTGGTCAGGTGCTAATATAGCATGAGGCAAACTCTTATTGTGTGGTCTTGTTTGAAAGAGACTTACTTCAAATTAGCTTTTTCAGGTCTTCAGGATATGGCGTATTCCCTTGTATCTCTGCTGGCTGTAATATCTGGTAATAAACACCATGACTAATATTTGGTAATAAACAATAGCAGAAGCCTTCATGAAACAAAACCATGTTTCAAGAACATCTATATTACTTCATATCAAAACATCTGAAGGACAAAGCATGTAACGTTTTAGTTACCACTGAAAGTTATGATTTAGATTTTTCTGACCAAGCACTGAAAAAGAAAATATAGTGTCTAGTTGCCCATTACACCTGCCCCATACAACATTTTCTCATCAACACCCATTCTGCCAATTCATTCCATTTAGGATCTGTAACTTAAATAGAGGAGGATGGGATGATCTAAAAATAGCAGCAGAAACAATAACAGAAAAAAGCCAATTAGTAGGAATTGCCACAATAACCTTTGTCAGGATAAATTTAAGGTATACAGCTCAGAGATAGTTCCTATGGCAACCACAGGCACTTGCAAGGTACTATTAATGAGAAATGCAGTATCTGTCAGACAAGGAAGTAGATGCAGCAGCAGCCTGACAGGCTATTTAAAGACACTGTTTTTTTTTTCTCTGCCCTTTTTTTTCAAAGAGCAGCAGGAAAGTAAACTGCTACACAAGTAGTTTTAGTATGTGTATTTTTCCGGTTTTGTATTCTCTTTCCACTTCTTCAGTTACTGAATTGTTAAGACCTCAGCCTCAGATTTATTCAAATTGAACAAGTTAGATTTACAGACATTACCCATGGCTTGGGTACTCTACTCTGCAAAACTAACTTGGCTCATAAGTCATACAAAAACTCCAGCAAAACGTGAAACACTTCACATAGGTACTCAAAAGATACAGCTACAGGACTTATGGTAGAATGATAGTTTTATTGTACTGTGAAAAAAGACATTCTGAAACTAAGAAAAACATTCATAAAAAAAAAAAAGAAAGGTATAAATTTTCTTATTTGCTGATGCAGTGGTGCAGCCATTACATTTACAAAATATATTTTACCAGTAGGAAATCGTCTGAGGTGTGTATCTGCTACTTTTTCCAAATGCATGTATAAAAGTACTGTGTGTGAATAGCTTTTAAAAATGTCCATTTCACTTCCATTTCTAGTGTTTACCCAAAATAAGGCAATTTCAAATCTGGACTGTCCCCATCACAAGCACCCTCACTGAAGACAAGCCTGCATTAAATTATTACTGTACACACAAAATGACACAGTTCCCGTAAGGACCCTAAATAATGCATTTTTCAGTAGTCTACAAAAAAAATTAAATGTGTGCTGATGCAGCTCCTTCGTATCCCACCTGAAGTATTGTGTCCAGCCCTGGAGCTCAGCACAGGAAAGACATGGACCTGTCTGAGAGGGTCCAGAGGAGGCCACAAAAATAGTCAGCATGTTGGAATCCCTCTGCTGTAAGGACAGTATGAGAGCACTGGGGTTTTTTAGCCTGGAAAAGAGAAGACCTTATTGCAGTCTTCCCATATGTAAAGGGAGCTTATAAGAAAGATGAGGAGAGACATTTTACCAGGGCCTGTAGTGAAAAGACAAGAGGCAACACTCTTAAACTGGAAGAGAGTAGGTTTAGATTCAATATGAGGAAGGATTTATTACAATAAGGGTGATAAGACATTGCAAGAGGTGCTCAGAGAAAGTGCCAATGCCTCATCATTGGAAGTGTTCAGGGTCATGTTGGATGGAACGTTGAGCAACCTGGTTTAGTGGAAGGTGTCTCCTGCCCCTGCCAGGGACATTGGACTAGATCATCTTTAAGGTCCCTTTCAACCCAAACTATTCCACGGTTCTACAATTTCAAATTACACATGTGGGTGGAAAGGTTTGTTTAATACCACCACCATTTTCAAAACCTGGGCCAGCTATAAGTGGTAATTCACAGATGCTAGAATCAGAGGGATACACCTGGTTCACATACAGTATCATTCACTGTATCCACTCTCCCTATTAATGCAGATACAGCTCACTAAAACTGCCTTCTCATACCATTTGAAGTTTCTTCTTGACTGAGTCTGCTTTTGTTCATAGCAAACAATCTTCATATACTAGAAGAATCCTGCTAGAAGGATCTTCTTTACAAGCTCAAAAATTATCAATAAATTATTATTAAACTTCTCTCCTTTCAAACATTGTAAATTAAACACTAAAGTATTTCTTTAAAGAATACATCTCCTAAAACCAAAGTACTCAAGAGAACACACTGCAAAAAACAGAGCAATGTTAGCTTGTGATTTAAATAGATTAAATGTGGTCTTGGCAATTTCGCAGCCAAGCTTCAGCACTGGTATTAGCAGGTGTTAGATCTCCTTGAAGCTGCAGAAGTTCTGCCAACTCATCAGGAGATGCACGACTCATTAACACCATTTTGATATAAAAGGGCTGAGAACAAAGATTCCCTGATGCAGTAACCCTGCAAGGAAACTTTGGTGATCGGCATGATTAATTTACACGTTAGGCCCTCATTTGTCAAAGGGAGAGGTTTTAGCTGAGATACATCATCCATGACTGGGATTTTGCCACACATATCACAGCAACTTAACAGAATTTATATTCTGCCATGTCTTTTGCAGAGCTGACATACAAGAAAACCACTTCAGGAAAAATACAGATGATCTAGTAAACTGTTATGGCAGGACTACTTTAGTGAGAAAGATTACCTCATCCAAGCGATGAATCAGTAAATTCTTTCCAAAACAAGATTAGTTTCTGGAGGCTTACGCAGCAAAGAGGAAAAATTATTCTAATTGTATTAAAGGCATATAGCAACACAACCCACACTATTCTGTTACACTGAGTATATCTAGTTTCAATACATACTTGCATTTATCCAATTATTTTTTTTTACTTTGCCATATAATTTATAACACTTGCAGCTGATTTTAAAAATATTAAAGTAAAGGTTGCTGCTCCTGCTTGTACACTGTTTGCCACTCTCAGTTAAAGGACAGACCTATGACTAGCTGATTTACATTAGCACAGTTCATGGGAAAGGGTATGAAAGGATGAAGACAATAAGCAACTGAGGAACATAGAAATATCATAAGATTATTTGGAGAATCCAAAAGACCATCTGTCATTGGTGAGGAAAATCTCTATTTCATTTTAACAATCCAGTATAAAAAAAATTCCAACTCATTATCAGCTTCTCCCCTCAAAGCTCCAAATCAGCAGTACAAATCTTGCATTAACTGCATGTGTTGGAATACTCCAGAAACTTCAGATCAAGAATCAGGAAGAGATCTGCATTTGTGAAGATAAACATCAATAGACCACTTTCCATTTAACCACTTTACCAATTTTTACACCAGACAGAAATCCCATTACTGAAAGGAAAATAAAGCTAAGATACTAGCAATCACTTCAGCTATTAAAGTTGAAATAGTTTTATAATTCACTCTCTGATTACAATGTGTGCTTCCTTTCATTTCCTTTTTTTTAACCCTTCAAGTGTAACAGCATCTACATTCCTGTCTTGTATTAAGTTCTATTTTATAAATATTTTTTCCTAGCACTTCCATCAAACCTAAATAGTTTTCTAGTATTACCTTAAAGCATCCTACCCCACACTGATGTAATACACCTGGTCAAAAAGATGCTTGTTTTGTATTCAACTAATATTGAACTGAGGGCAGCATTTTCACAGATGTGTTAAAACCTGCATCCAGCTCCCAAGACGATGATGAGCTCTAACCTCATCATTCACTACTTAAAGTTCAGATTCTTTTTCCACCCTGCTCATCACTTTGGATTTATTAAGACTGAAGTTCACCTGCTAGTTTATCACTTGTCCTTCTGTAATTTCTTCCAGTCAGCTTCCCTCAATAGACCTCAGAGTTTACTGTTCAGGAACTCTCCAGCTCACTGCTCCCTTCTCTTGCCACAGTTTCCAGAAAGGTTGAGCAGCTCAGGGTCCAGCCCAGATCCCACAAGGGCTACAATGATGATTATTCACTCCTCTGTCACCTTTCCCTTCTTATCCCACAGCAGCTTGGATCTTCTATCAGCCTTTGGTGGGGAACTCTGTCATATGTCAATAATTGAACTAATTAGATCCTCCTTATGCAGAAGCTCATTAGCTCCTTAATAGAACTTCAGTGGATTTATGAACTGCACCTTCCCTGCATACAAACATGTTTACTCTTTCCCAACTCAGCAGACTTATATGATGCAGATATATACAAAAAACCTGGAATAAACCAATAATTAACCTTTTATTTTTATTACAAGTAACTATCTTTCCTGAGGGTAGTCATTTATGATTCAATACATTAAATCTGGATGTTCCCATAATGTCATGATTTTTCATAGCCTGAAAGCACTATATAAGATGCACTATATGAAGGTTCTAAACACACCTACCACACCACATAGAAATCAAAGCACCACAGGATTCAGAGTTCCTCTACTTCAAGTAACAGCCCTTCTGAGGAACAGAAAATTAAACAAATCCAATGATGTTTGTTTGAGATCTATTATACTTTAAACATCAAAAGCAAGAGCAGAATTCTTCATTTTTATTACAGCTGTCAACTGTAAGATAACAAATTAGAAGCGATATGAGTTTTCAAAAACTAAGCAAACATGCTTTGAAATGCTAAGAGCATACCAAGCACATGTGAAGAAAGCTCTCCCTTGGCATGATTCAGCCATCAAAAGAGTGGGCCAGAGTAGAAAGACAAAGAGGCTGAAGAAGAAAGGTTATGGACTTATTAACATCACCCCATTACCTGTCAAGATGATACACTTCTATAGGGCAAATAATACATTGCATTCACACTCAGCAAAATATTTTTTTTGTTTCTTTTTGAATTTAGAACCTATCAATTTCTGCATTATTCCAAAGAATGGTTAAACTTTCTGCTTGTGATCCCAGTTAGGATAGCAACATCAGGAAAAAAACTAGCAAACAAAGACTCTACTGAAAATCAAGTTCTGGAGACACCTTCATAAGTGTAAAATGGAAATGTCATAAAAAGATGGCTTTATATACTATAGCATTTGCATGATGGCTTCCAGTGATCTTTCCAGATTATTGTTTGAGCTTTTGTTTCCTCTTAATGAAGAAAGAAGTAAATGGATGTCAAGACTGAAGAATACATTCAAGATGATGGAGTACAAATTTTAAATGTCTGTTTGCTTTGAAGGAAAGACTCAAAGTATCTATTTTAATTATCCTTTTGATCATCTAAAATAATAGAAATTGGGTATTTTCATTTCCAACTTCAAGAAATCTATGCTGTACCATCATGATCTTTCACAGAACACCAAAGAGCAGGCAGAAAGCCAAATGAGAGTGTAACTTTAATAAATCCTTGGCCATTAAAGTAGACACAACTGGCAGACACTCAAGACAATTTTCTTTCATCCCATTAATGCAGTCACCATGTCATCAAAACATAACAGTGCTCCTAAATACAGATATTCCTATAGGCTAAATTAATCTATTTATCTCCACATATTGATCAAACAAGGTGTGACCTGGAGCTGTACCACCCAAATGCTCACTCTTTTACTGGCAGCATAACCAAAACTGTCCTGAAAAGTCTTAGGTAGCTTCTTCCTCAAAAATAAAGATGACAGTTAATTAGGAAATGGACTGAAACTATTCAATTATCTTCACCATTTGAACTTAAGATCTCTAAAGGTTTGACCTGGCATTCAAAAATTTCACTAAGTAAATAATTTTTCCAAGCACTAAGGAAGGAAGGAAGAAGTCTAGTTTGGGGGGAAAAAAAAGGAAAAAAAAAAGTTCTTTTAAAAAATAATTTCTAAATTTGAATTCTGAAGTCAATTATTCTGAATTTTTTTAAGAGCTCATTTTTTGATTTTTCTACAACCTGTGATCTAGTTAAGATTTAAGGGGAAAATGAAGATTAGTATTTTGTATTTTGAGTCATTTATAGATCATCTAAACCAAGGATAGCAAACTCATACTCTCTTTATGCAATAGTTTGTGCAAGGGCCAACCTATCCAGCCAAGTTTACACTGCACCCTATTAAACTTAATAAATCCTGTCCAAGACAAACTTGGCCTGCACTCACAAACCTGCTGTCTTCCCAGCTGCATATGCCAAATATTAGAAATAGTGCAAACTGGGTCTCCTGAGGTGAAGTCAGTGTTCAAAGAGATCATAAAAACTGCCATGCAGGCTACATCCAGCAAGTTAGGAAAGCAGTCAATTTGCTTAGATCTACTTTTGAAGGAGTAGGAAGAAAAGAAGAATCTTACAAGAAGGCATGTAACACTAATCCAGCTGCCTACCCAGTGCAGCATCCTCCAACTGATAAAATCATTACATTGAGTCGTTCAAATGAAGCTGGAGCAGAGGAGATTGTTCTTTCCACCATGTTACATTCTAATTAAACAGATTTGAGAAAAGCCTATGCAAAATGAAAGTCTCTGCATCAGCAATTAGAGAAGTAAGGTTTATCTGTGTTCCAAATATGTCTGATTTTGACAGGAATAGAAATGCTAAATTCCAATGCAAGTCATAGGAAAGAGATTGTCTTGTACATTTGCTTATAGAAATACACCATAACTGTACATTCAGAAGAAAAGAATGATATAGCTCTGGGGAGGAAACCTATAGAGGAATATGTGTTTATTCACCTATTTGTTGCTGTATAACCTACAATGGCACTTGTTTTCCGATCATCAATGAGAGGGACAACCCTGGAAAAGGTCTTCTTGTTGGAAAGTGTGGCAATTGCAGGCAGATCTTTAGGAATTCTGCTGAGAACAAAGCAGCAGCCAGGTTCTAGAAGCAGCCAGCAGCACTTCTCCGTGATTGCTGAACTATCAGATGATGTTCAGTCCTGAAAATCTCTTAATTTCTACTCACAGCTCAAACCTATTCATCTCCCTTACCTTTAAAAGAGTCCCCTGCCTCCAACTACATAGAATATATTAATTCCTTCTACATTTTACTGCACAAAGTTAACATCTACATTATTTCCATCAGTTATCTGCACCTTCTATCATTTGATCTCTTGTACATGTGTGGTCAGAATTAACTTCATAACTCTCTTGTTTTCTATGTCCTATTGTCAGATCACTTTTTGCAGCATACACACAACCACCCTGCAATTGCCAAGGATGCCTTTGCACCTTCCCAAAGAATCAAGATTCTAGAAAAGCCAAGGTTGGAAAACGCTCAAAGGAGCATCTGGACCACTTTCCCATTGGAAGCATGAGTATTCCAACTATAAAGCAGTCCAAAACTGAAATTTCTGTTTATTATTTCTTCTATTTCTCTTTCATGTTTTTTATTGCTCTGTTTATTATGTTGCCAGGTATAATTTTTGTAGATCGTTCCTGTAACATCTACATTGTGTTGAAAAACACTTTGAAATAAATACGAACATCAGAATTGGATCCTATTATGGATCTGACCAGTGCTAGATATATCACCCTTCCCTAACGACAAAACATAAATGAAAACAAAACAAAAATGATCACCTTGAAAATACTGGGTGATTTTCATTGGTGTTTTGGGTGTTCATTGGGTGTTTTACTTAATACAAACATTTATATCATTTCATTTGGGAGGTATCAAAGAAACCTCCAATTGATTTAATAAAGAAGATACAGGGGAAATTGCTGTGAAATTTTATTTTATCTCAATATCAGCATGCCAAGCCTTAGTCATAGAAGCTTTATCTTTAAAACATAAACTAAAAGCAATGTAAGGAAAAAATCATTAATGTCTCATGCCCTGTCATAAACAAATGCACAAATTAAACAGTTAATTGGCAGCTATGAGAAACAGCAATCATGATTTACTTACATATGGACAACAAATTTAGTAAGGGAAGTTATGGTGTAAAAAGTAGCAGAATTTTTAATTCTTACACTCTTTGGAAGAGGGCTTATTTCAAAATGTTCTCACTATGTATATGCATTGTTAACTAATACTGCAGAAATTGCAGTATAACACATCACAGATTTTGCAGTTCAATTAATCAATGCATTTAAATATAATAATTAAACAGTAGTCAATGGCTTTCATTAATAGTATGGACACAAAGGACTTAAACATTCTTTACATTCCACAGTTGTCAGAAACACCATACTGTGTGATGAGAGGTGTAAAATGAAAATAGTTATTTGTTTTATTATTGATGCATTAGAGTATAACCAAAAAAAAAAAAAAAGGTTTTAAAAATACCTACTAAAAATAAATAAATTCATTAATTAAAATAAAAACAGCTTACTATAGTTCATATGTATAAATGAACTCACTCACTTATCCCTATAAACTGCTAAAAGGCAAGAACTGCCTACCCAACAAAAAGCACATCCTAAATATGAAAAAAAAAATGAAAAGTCAAAAATTCCATTATGTTTTTCACACCACATTTTTTCTTTCTTTTTATATTCCATCATATTATTTCATGGATCATCAGTACTTGTCAGAACTTCTAAATTTCGCACAAAAGCCTCTGCCTCCTGAATTACCAATAAAAACATTTCCTCATTTTGGATGGCCTGTACCAGGGATGCACCTATCCAGACGCCTCAGGACTGCTTGTTATTCTAAAGGTAACACAGCTCTCAAAAAATTTTAGATTCCATTTCAGCACCTAGTGGAGAAGACATCACTTCTAGTGGGGAAGATGGCTGAAGGATTACGAGATCCTTCACTGCTCCTCCACGACTGACACCATTTGAACCTTTTTTTCTCCAGCCTATTCTTACCCACATTCTGTTCACTCTTCATTTCTCAAACTCCTCACTTCAGCCCTAATGCTGAGCACGCAAAGCGTTAATCCATATGGTCCTCACTAGAAGGCCAAAACTGTCTGAAATCTGTAATGTCTAAAGTGTCACATCTACAGCCACCAACTGTGAAGCCTCATACCCATGAAAGACTTCAACAACTTAGCTCTGTTGTATCACAAGGACAGACGAGAAGACTGATCTACTCAGAACATCACCATGATAAATCTCCCACTGACGATGATGTTTGCCATTCCCAAATGCCAGACATACCGTGCACAGAATAGAAATGTAAAGGCAACACAGGGTATGCTGTACAAAATGGGATACCCTGGGGCACGTAATGAGATAACATCTATTACCATAAATTATGAAGTGATTTATGCATAAATGAGGGTTGTAGTGAAATTTAATTTTAATGGATTGATAATCAGGTAAGAAACGCAATAATTATCATACTTACATTTTTCAATGAATTAAAATCACTGCTAGTGGCAACATTTTTTTGTTAACATACATAATAAAATTCCCTCCAAGAGCTGTCTCCTATATTCTTCCATTTCAGAACAATTTGTTGAATATCACATCACTGTGATAAACAAGTTTGGTTTTACTGCTGATTACATTCAAAACATTTCCGTGTTCACAGCAAAGCCTCTTCAACAGCATGCAGTTGACTACCTCAAGAAACAGCTTTGCAGACAGAAGGCTCTGCTAGTCGAGACAAATACCTGAAGGCTGAACTTTCTAACAGCATATATCAGAGAATTTGCTTCCCTATCATCGCATGAAGTATACTTACCCACATAGAGTAACAAAACTTTTTGGGACCAATATGTGGTATATCAAACATTTTTGAACCTACCTTTGTAATAAACCCTCTATTTATTTTAAGGAGTTCCACAAAGGACCCTCCAAACCCCTTGCTCCTCTCTTTTCTTCAACATATCACCTAACTGTCAGGGGAGGGCAAATATCCTTTCTTTCCCTCTCCCCTACAAATGAGTCTTTTTTGTCTCTCCTCCCCATTCCAATCTTTTGAGAACAAAAGACCTTAACATAAAACTCATCACTAAGTGTCCCACAATGAGACAGGGAATATTTCAAGTCATAAAGAAACTACAAAGGGGAGTATGAAAACCACTAACATCTTCAGATACAAGAAATGCAAGCGCAAGGCTGATCCTTTCCATTTGTGTGTCTGTGGAATACTTAATGCTAAAAAGACAGAAAAATCAGTGAATAATCACTCAGCCCAAATTATCATTTCTTACTCTAAAACAGTAAGGAGCAAAGCATGTGTTCCTCTGCCCTAAAACTGAGGGCAGAGGAACATATGCTTGTATACATATCCAAGAACAGTTACAATGCACACACTAAATATTCCCAATTGATGGCTTAAAAATTACTGTCAGTTGTAAGCTTAAGAGTTTCTGAAAGCTAAAACTATAATCACCACTAGTCAGTAGAATAATCTTACTGCACAAAACCCATATATTTTCTAGATAGTATTTTAATGGCCTTAAGGTTGTCTCTTTTCCTTAATAATATAATAGCACTTTTTCATTCTGCATGCACTGTTACTGTAACAGCTAGTATTTCCCTATCTCTAGTGTTAATTGAAGCAAGCTTTAATTCAGACCTTGAAGTAGAAAGGATGTTTAGTATTCTATGTATCTATCCATTATACATAAGTAGTAATAAGTCAGAAAACAAGAGGGGGCTGGAATACGCCAAATAATATGGATATTGCAAAATTAATACCAAGGACTGCCCTGAATGGACTCAGAAAGACTTGGCAGAGCCAGTGCTGATCTCATGATGATCCCAAACATTTTTGGAGTTTCTTCTCTCCCCGCTTCGAGCACCTTAGCCAGATGTATACCTTCACTATAAATCAAACATGGTATAGAGAGTGCTTTAATAAGCATAGCATCCAGAGCCTTCCATCCCTGTCTTCATTGTACATAAAAGCAATGGAAATTCCCCCTGCAAATTCCCTCTCATCAGACACAGGAGGGCAAAACATACAGCAGTAGCCCCATAATATAGGAAAGAGAAGCATCACACATCAGAGACTTCCAAGTTATTTTACTTTCTAAACACAGAAAGTGAGAAGAAGCAAGCATAAGCAAGACAAAGCATTGCCCTTCTTTGTAGGTCTGCAGGCAGTCAATATGAGAACAATCTCCAGCAATAGGAACAGGAACGAAGAAAACCATTTCCTGCTATCTACACTTTGTCAGTACAGGAGGTTTGGAAATGATCGTGATGAATGGAGGGAGAGTAAATTACAAAAGGAAGCAATAGTGACCAAAGCTGGAAAAACAATTATGATTTAAATAAACGGGGAATGAAGAAAACATTGAGAATGGAATCAAGAAGGCACAGGGAAGGAGAAAAAAAAAATGGACTTAACTGAAGAGCCTCTTTTTAAATATTGACAAAAAATGATGTTCAAAGAAAAAATCTACAAAAGGGAATCTAGGAGTAGGCCTTGTTGATAAGCACTGTATATGTCAAATGGAAACACTTGGTTCAAACAAACTCCTGACTGCCCAGCATTACAGAAGAAAGATCAAGAACCATTGCTCAAAAAGGTGAACTTTTTAATTTTTTTAGTAAGATTAACAAGAGCCCTTTACTAGGAGAAGAAAGCTAATTTTAAGGTGCAGTGTATGTTCCACCTATTTTTGTAGCAGATCCATCTGAACAAAACTGAGAACTCCAAGCAGCATAGGAGGTATATACACAATGAGAGAAGTTATCATTCAAAAAACAGATAACAAATGAGTTTAGAACTGACAGAAAACTCAGTGGAACTTTTAATCAAGAGTACAAATAACAAAATATTTTGCGCTAAAAGTAAAAATCACTATCCTTAAAAGGTTTAAATACCAGCAACAAATATACAATCCACTTTGATGACTGCTTCAAAACACTGAAAGGGTTTACATCTACTACAATATAACAATTTAAGGATATTTAAAATTAAATTATTAAATCCATGGGAAGTTGAAAGTAAACCAGTCACAAAGATACAAAATAATTTTATAACCTTACTTGCAGCATTATTATTACTTGTTACATATTGTCCCAAAAATTGAGAGTGAAAAAGTTCACATTTACCAACTTCAAAAACAATGTGAAAGAGCAAGAGACATAAAAAAAAGACATTACAAAACTTTACAGAGAAGAACATGAACATTTACTGAATATTTAAACTGCTTTTCAAAAAAGAAAATTACCCATTTCTTTCTAAATAAAAGGTACAAGTATTATACGCTACTGATATTTTTGCCCATTCCTTGATAAAGTAAAACAGAAAACTCAGAGTTGGTTTAAGTATTTTCTTGTGGTTGCACTTTTCAAGTCATTAAGACAACTGCATCTCTTGCAATTGTTGTGGTTTTGCTTTGAACTTAGTATTTAGACTGAAATCTGAAGACAAAAAAAAAAAAAACAACTCTCTTTAAATAAGTTAATCAATTGTATAATTTAAGACAGCAGCACAACTCTCCCAAAATAGAGAGCTGTGCGTATAGCCCATGACCAAATGGAAATAATTCCTTTTTCATAGTTTCATCTTTTTAAGATGAAAATGGTATCATCTAAATGTAATGATCATCTGAAGGAGATAAACCAGATAACCTAGGGTACACCCAGCAGGAAGAATCCTAGGTAGCTGTATTATGACATATAGTTGTTATAGCTAGCTAAAAATGACCTTAATATCACCATAGTAGGGTTGTACGAACCAATACACATAACAGCCTACTTAATCTAAAACATTTTTTCCACTGAGATTGTGATTGCTTTTTCCTCAGTTCTATATTTCTTCCCTGCAGTTTTCTTCCTACAAAACCTGATGAAATGGCTGGGGAACCTCATAAAGACAAGACTATTTAAAACTGGGAAAGGATCATGAGCTAGTGAGATCAGTTTTTAACATTAGAACTGCAGACAAAGCACATGAAAATTATATTAAAATATTCTATAAAAACAAATTAAATGAGCTGTACACCTCAGAACCAACTATTTTGTATTTTGTTATTTTCAGTACCACTAGAGTCACAGCCAAAACAAATTTGCTTGAGAAATTGCTAGAACTCAGTGGTGCACCTTGAAACAGTGAAACATTTTGTTCTTTGACATGTACAATGTTTAAAACTAAAAGATAGGTCCCAAATATCATCAGTTGTGTCTAAATAAATAACAAGGTTAAAACCAGAGCCCTTCCTTTTAATACTGAAAGCACTTACCGCTGACATTCCCCAGCATGCAGAATCAAATCTTCGTTATTCCTAGCACTGATGGTCAACTCATGCTCTGTGGAATTGAAGACATCAAGAAGTAGATGACATTGCCGGGTGCTGTTCAAATGTGAGGAAAAAAGAAAAGCACAATTTCAAGTAGCACACTACAGAATTATTACACATATATCAGAATTCTTATTTATACATAAATACATATGAATAAATATTCATAGATTTGCATATATATATATATATATATACACACACACTCCAGTCATAAGAGTATCGTATTTTTTTACTAAAAGTATTTATTTCTTTTTAGTAACTGGATTTTTTTTTTTACTAAAATCAGACCCAAGTGTATATCCTAAACAGAAGTACCATGTCAATTACAGCCTGCACAATATTAAGCCTCATATTTTTTCATCACCTGTATATATTCTCACTCTTGCAGCTATAGATTTGGTTTTTTTGTTTCTTTGAGCACTCACATAAAACAGTTTTATTATTTCAAATTACCTTGGCATTATCTTTTTAAAAAACACATCTACAAGTAAAAATTTAAATCCTTACCCAGTGTCAGGGAGCAAATCCATTTGCTGCAGTAGCTGATTTGTCCACAGACTAAAGCAAGCTGGCAGCTAGCAACCTGATCTAGTGTGAGGTGTCCCTGCCCATGGCAGGCGGGTTGGAACTGGATGGTCTTTGAGGTCCCTTCCAACCCTGACAATTCTGTGTAACTAGAGTAATTTACCATTATACCAACTACTCTGAGGGAGACTACTCTGTCTCTTCTGTAAGCAAGGCAGACAGGCAAATATCACAGAAAATCTTGTATTTGTGAGGTACTGTCCTTCAAATACAAATTTCCGTAGAAGCATTCAGTATAAATAGATCAACCACATTTCTAGTAACCTTAGGAAATAACATTGACAAAGCTACAAAGTAGAAACTTTATTGTAAATTTTTAGTCTTATTTATAAGTTTTTCTTGTGAAACAAAGCACGTACAGAGGAATTGAGTGACTGTAATACAATACACATGGGAAAATATTAGAACCAGGTATCAAAAAGGGAAATCTAATCATGCAGCAGCAATAATGCTTAATCAGTCTACTCTGAAATTCAAACCTTCCTAAGAAGCTACTGAACAGAGAAATATGCAAGCTTTAGGCACCTCTACAAATTAGCTTTAGTTATCAATGATTTGGAAGATGCAATGCACATAAAACAAAATTAGGTGACAATGTGAATTACAGTATAAAGTAGTATAGCCATTATATAACCAAGGATTAAAAATCATCTCATCCCACATAATTGCTATCAGAATCAGTAAGTAGGGAAAAGTACCTTGTATTTGGTGTCAGAGGTAGAACCCACCAGCAGCATTAATTTGAGAGAGTTCCCTTAAAATCAGAAACTTCCCAAATGGGAAGAGAGAGGAATATGATGGTAGGCAAGTGTCATCAAAGCCATCCTTCAAACAGTATGCATATTCAAACTCAGTAAGATACAAGTGTGTGTTTAACTTATTGCTTAATAATTTACAATTAAACTTAAACACCAGCCATTTCAAAGGCAAATAAACTTGAGAGGTTTAAGAGTTTAAGAACTACACCTCTACTCTGGAAACAGGTTCTCTGGTTCACAAATTGATTTTCTCCTGAAAATCAAGCAATATCATTTTTAGACCACATTCAAGGGGAACCATGTTGATACCTTGTGCAAACCCATGAGGTGGAAAAACTCATAGGACAAATATGGGAGGTAAGGTTCAAGTCACAAAAGCGATAGCAATGTCATATGCAATCAGGCACTAAACGACAAGCAAGCACTGCTGCAGGACAGTAACACATCTCTTCACGAAAGTAAAAAGCAAAAGTAGGGATGGGGGCATTTTTTTAATGTATAATTTAAGGGATTTCACTCTCTTTGGGTAAAATGAATACAGAAGACAGAAGAGAATGCATGAAAGCAGCTGAGTGCCTGAAGCAAGCATGTCCAATCTCAACAAGTTGAAACAAAATAGGGAGCCATAGAGCTCTTACGATAAACTCTCCTCCTTAACAATTGACAAGAAAGAGCTGGAAGGGCATCGTTTGAGTTGGTAGCTGTCCTGCAACTAGTAAAGAATTTAAAAGAATGGGAAAAAAAGAAAAACTGGCTTCTGTCTCATCATTGGGAGGGTGGAACAAGACCTGTAAAAGACACAGCAAACTTTTGCCTCTCCCGTAGATCCCAAGTTAGGACCTACAATAGAGAATGCTAGTGTAGACTATGTTTGCAAAATTCAGCATGGAAGAAATTTCTGATTTTGCTATGGGATGTATAAAACAATTGTCTGAAATAACACTCAAGCCTTATGCAATACCTTTCAGAGGCAGAACCAAAGTTTTGTAAATAAAACAATTCCAGCCATAAATATAAAGGACAGCAGCCCTTCAGGACCAAACACCAACACTAACACTGAAAGTTCCCAAATATGAACTCTTGGACTACGCAGTGGAAATTATTAATCATCATGACATTTACTTCATCCTCCTCAAACACTACATAAAATAGACATGTAGGGGAAATGTTTCTTTCTTTCTCAATGTTAAGTTTATTCTCCAGAAAAATTCTTTAGTAAAAAGAAAATATTAAAATCAAAGTTACAAAATTATTACAGTACATTGAAAACTTAGAAGAATATGATACAGATAAAAAAAAGATTGACATTAAGACTAGAAAGAAAACAGTAGACATTCAGAGCAAATACAGGACAGCATCAAAGAGACTGTTAGAACAATGACAAACAAACACAATTCCATGTTACAAAAATATCTGAATTAAAGAAGCAACCTTCAAATACTGGAAGCTGTATCCAAGTAAGAAAAACAAACAAACAAAAAAAACACAGTTAAAGAGCAATTTCCTAAATATCTGAAAACTAGCATAAATTACTTTTTTCCTAACATGCTACAATCAGTAGGACTGCGTAGAACTGATGATGCTGAGTTACAATCTGTATGAAAATGAAAGTTCCAAGAAAAGAAAGAATTAGTGGAAACGCCAATTTAACTATTTATGTCCATTTTCACTACAGGTTAACATATATAATGCCACTCATTGAAAGACAGGAATTAAAGAACCTACCTAAAAGTGGCAGTAAATGAGATTTGAGAGGTGACTCGTATTCATGCAAGTATGATAAAGAAATTCAAACATGATTTTGCTAAACTACTACATATAGGAGGGCCACAAAAACAATCAGAGGACTGGAACATCTCTTCTGTGAAGAAAGGCTCAGAGAATTGAGGGTGTTCAGCCTGGAGAAGAGAAGTGTCTGGGGAAAACATATTGCAGCCTTGCAGTACTTTAAAGGGGCATATAAGAAAGATGGGGACAGGCATTTTAGCAAGACCTGTAGTGACAGAACAAGGGTGGTGGGTTTAAACTAAAAGAGAGGAAATTTTGAATAGATAAATGGAAC
The DNA here is from genome assembly GCF_027791375.1 of Indicator indicator. Lineage (NCBI taxonomy): Eukaryota > Metazoa > Chordata > Aves > Piciformes > Indicatoridae > Indicator > Indicator indicator. Next base: position 20,569,772 of record NC_072021.1, read on the forward strand.
AAATTTTTTTATAGTGATGGTGGTCAAATAATGGCCCAGGTTGCCCAGAGTGGTGGTAGAAGCCCCATCACTGGAAACATTCCGAGTCAGGCTGGATGGATCTCTGAGCAATCTGATTTAGGTAAAGATGTTCTTGCTCACTGCAGTGAGGTTGGACTCGATGACCCTTAAAGGTCCCTTCCAACCAAAGTATTCTATGAATCTGTGAGTTCAGTCAGCAATCTGTTGCTTACGCTATGATCTTCACCAGAGAATTTCAAATATCATACAGTTTTAAGGATTTTAAGGTGACTGAGCAAATCCTACACCATTAACCCTGGCCTCTGAACTATATAAATTAATTAATATTTTAAGTGCATAAGCATATAAAAAAAACTTAAAATACTCAAAATAATAGCTAGATATAAACATGATCAAATTATATACCGCAATAGCCTACTACTGAAATTTTTGGCTGAGGAAAACAAATCAAAACTACTGATTCCTGGAACAGGGAAAGACTATCTCACATTTATGAAATTTCTTCTTCTTTTTCCAAACTACCCACCACCATACCACAGTTTACACTAAATATTTAGTGGGTTGAAGGGGGAGGTACAGGATGAGTTACTAGCGAAAAAATCCACTCTGAATAGATTTTGGATTCTCTAAGTCTAGTTAGGTAGATGCTTGTTAGCATTCATCCCAGAGAAGGCAGAGAGCTCCATCTTCAACATCTGATGCAACGTGCAGGATCATTAGTGGCTTACCAGTCCTTTTAGAGGTTTTGGGTCATTTTGCTGTTACTAGCTCCTTTTTAAAGATCACACATTAACACCCCCTCCCCCCCCCCCAAAAAAAAAACAACCCACCATCTAGTTTTATTCCCTATAATTACATACTTAAAAGCGTTGAGAAAGCAGTATGAATTAGTAAAGAGTTTCCTATTTCTGCAAAACCCAAATAATCCACACTTCATGGATTATTTTGGAAGATACTAACAGAAATGTACTGTTGCACCACAAAAATCTCAGGTCCCAAATATCAAGATTCCTATTTCCTCATCATACACCCCAACCTACCCTTGGCTTTCTCACTTGTTCATCAGCCACAGTGGGCAGCACAATGGTTTTTTGGCTCTCAGCTCATCCATGCCAACCGGCACAGGGAACAGAGCAAGTTACTGCTGAGTCCTCACTTCTGTCCTTGCTCACTGGGACATAAATTAAGAGTATTTCTTCTCTGTCCAGTTACCCATTCTTAGGAATGTATGTAACTTTTCCCTGAAGTTGGCTGAAATTACTGAAAATGTACCTAGAGGAGAGGGGGAAACAGTTAAAGTGATCACAAAAATTTAATTTCCCTAGGAAATAAGATGTAGAATTATCCAGAGAAATACAGCAGACACGACAAATACAATATCTGTCTTTTCTGCAGAGTATGATACACACATTATTGCATTATGTTTAAAGTCCAAATTAAATGAAGATGAATTAAAGCTGTACTGGACTGTATATAGACACTAGGATGAAGAACTAAGGTTCTTTAAAGGGGTTTACTCTTCTTTCCATATGTCATTTAAACTGCTAATTGAGAGGAAATAACCCTGGGTCAAACAAACACTTTCAGAGACTAAGTGGAAGAATACTAAAAATTACAATGTACAAACATTTTCCATTTCAATGATCTTCCTTACTTGTCCATGATGTTTTGTTGAAAAAGCTGACATACATTTCATATTCAAGATTTTCTTTTGCAAGTAACACAAAGGTCTATACATCAGAAGGTTGTACAGGTAAAAAATAGAATAAAAAGAAAACATTTTCAGTTGACTGATTGATTTATAATCTAAAGGTTCTAGAATAACATGCAAATTTAAGTCAATACTCATTTCAAACAATAAAAATAATACTAATAATTCTTATTTTTTAATTGAAAATGGAGTTAATTCAACAGTGTCTTGAAAATTTATCATAGAAATTAATTTCTGTTATCCTCTATTGTACAATTCAGAATACAACACAAACAAAAGTTAGTGACATGATGAATCGTGCTGTATTTTTCAAATCTTACAATGCTAGTTATTATTCCAAAAATAGTCACAACATTGGGGTGATGGGAACTTAAGGCGAGAGACAATTATATTGTGATCTAGAAATTTCTTTCAGGGGTATTGCCACTGCCTTTCCAATCCACTCTGAAATGACAGCAGAGGATGTTCTTCAATGACATTTAACACAGAATTTAAAAACAGATGCAGCTGCCATGCTCTAAAGATGGCTCACTTCAGTGAACGATCTTACTGTGGTTCTGTTACTAGCTTAGTTTTAAGGTTCAAAGAAGAAACACTCAGGGAAGTGGGGTGGGTGGCAAGTTATCTACATTCTGACTCAGCTGTATCCCTATCAACAGAAATCATGGAGCATTTTCACATCCATGCTTTTGTTCACTTCTTTTCTGTTTTCTTCAAACAGGCATTTCTACTCCAAATGAGCCATCACAATCTGAAAAGAAGCAATAGCAATGACCACAGGCAGTGGTGTGCCAGATGAAAACTGTTCTCCAAAACCAACTGAAAAACACAGACAGCAACACAGCAAAACAACTATCTACAGTGTATTTGTTGGTGCTACTGAGTTTTCTAAGAGGTTTCTTCCATTTATATGTTATTAAATTCTCTGAAAATTAAGCTTTTGAGACTAACTTCAGATGATGAAGACAGATTATCCATTTTAGTGTTAAAAGGTCTTTTCACATATTCCAAGAACTGTCCTCATCTGACTTCTCCCAGTTGAAAACCTTTTCAATTATGCTAAATATTTCCAGCACATCTATAAATATTTGCAGATTTATGTTCTCACGTCTTCATGTGCCAAAGTGTACATACTTAACATTCTGATCTCAAAAATCAATTCCCTCAATCTGTAGGATACTTTTTGCTGCTCTTCTGTGAACTCACTGCAATGTCTTGCCATTAGCAGAATTTCAGATTAGCAAGATGATTTAACTATTGGATTTAACCTCCCAAGTGTCATGGGTTCCAACTTGGTAGAATCCATATTGATCTCAACAGTGTGTGTATAAATAAAGACTATATTCTAGAAAGACAGCCAGTCCTGAGAACATTAACAAATTGTTGTTAAATCCATTGCTTGATGGATTTTTTTCCGTTTATCAGTCTAATTGATCAAAATAAGAACTATATTTGTAGTTGAATTTGCCTGTAGTTGCATTTGACTAGATTTTATTTTCTCCATGTAGAAATGTGGCATATTAAAGGCACAGACCCCTGAAGAAGACTTGATGAGACTTGTGGATAGCTCAGAAATATCCATTACTTTAAACAGGTCATATATTAGCCTTCCTCCAAACTAAAGAGATTGCTCTTCAAGCACCCAAACAAAACAGTTTTTCTCCATCCTTCAAAGCTTCAAGACACTTGAACATTGAACTAATGAGAAACAGAAGACTAGAAACAGCTGCCTGTCAGTAGGTAGCCGATTCCAATTCTTAATGCAGTAAATATGAACATTTAATTTAAACGTTCAGCTACATAATACCCAGAAGTATTTCAGAAAATGTTACAGAATTTCTTTTATCACCTAACACAAATGTTGCTAGAACATGGATGAAGAATTATGCTGTTTGCTCTTTCCCTTTTATGACTTGTAAATACATAATGATCAGGATTTCTAACCCAATTTCCTGTCATGGAAATGTGGGCAACCCTGGAAACAGGAATGGAAATTCTGCAAATTATGTCTGATTTTATTAAGAGCCAAAGTATTATCCACCAAACTGAGTAACTCCTGAGAACCCTCAACAGTGTCAAGACTGCTCTTTTTTCAGTCTCTAAACACTTTGGTGAAACTAAGTTGACAAACAATGGATCCTAATTTTAAATACAATGAAATGATGCAGGCTTGTTATGGACTGATATCTTCTTTATAAAACCACAATATTTCATTAGATGGTATATCTTAATAGTATAAAGGAAAACTAACTTGATCCTACAGTTAGATGGACTGACACTTTGACTTGAACAGTGTCACACCTGCTGCAGTTCCTATTTTTCAGTCTGCTTCAATTAGAAGAACAGAGTCCAAGCCTCTGTAATTGCCAAAAGAGATCTGCAGCTGATGCCCTGTCAACTTTATGGTTTTAAGACAGGCAGTAAACTCCTATTCCTAAAAAACAATATTACCTTGTTCATCAACTTGAATTTGAAAAATTTAAAAGTAAGAATATTCTTACATTACCTGGCTTCTGAGCTTTGCCCAAAATTGAAGGCAGCATCATCGCTGTACTGCAGATGAACTTTATCTACAAATTCAGACCGTATCACTGCCTATGTAATAAGTAAGACCCATGATTTTCCACCTCTTTCTAGATGGCTTTTACTTAAGACACTTTTGTAGTTAAGGCATAAGAGCAAGGGACAAGAAGAGATCAAGAAGCACCTCACAGCACACAGAGCATGTCATACCTGAATTCTTAACAAATGTGCAGAGTGAAGCAGTACTTTCTGGCTTTTTTTTCATGCTCTCTGCTCTTTGACAAAGGCAGTAAGGAAGGACACTCTGTGCCCACCAAAGCTGGCAGATATGCTTTTGAAAGAAGCAACACGTATAAAGGATATAGTTCAAGATCCAGCTAGCACAAGCTTCAACAGTAGACTTTCTTAAAGCTAACAATACGTCAAAACGAAGAGCTCTATCACATCAAACTGCCAACGGCATGTTTGTCTTACACCTAACCTTCAGCATCAGATCTCCCTGACAGTCTGGGATCAAATCATCAAATTTCCCTGGCAGTCTGTAATCTAGTGACAACGGAACTGGTTGGAGACTTGAAATGACACCAGTAGTTTTGGAGCTAAGATCTGATAAAGAATTAATTAACATGATATCTCTGATTATAGAAGACAATTAATATCTTTTTACTATATAGAATTATCTGCATTTGATGGTAAATAAACAGTCAAGCAACTAGATCCCTGAAGCTCTTTGGTGATCTGCAGGTCAGTAAACTGCAGAACAGACTTGGTAAACGGAATTCCAATTATTAATTCATTATGTCTTATATCCCTTACTTAGACTGCTTTAAATACCTACATTCTTGATTATGCATCATGGGACAATCATCTCTGGGCAAGCACAAACAACCAGCATCAAGGATTGCAGGTAACATGATCAGAGGCAAACAATTTCCCAGCACAAGGCTGTTCTGCAAGTTCCTTTGGATGCGGGCCGTTGAGTTGATACACCTCAGAGCAGATTATGGCCGTTAACTGTCAGAACATCATCTCTTCTGACAGCAGAGCTGGTATCTGAATCAGAATTAGGTAACAGACTAAGCACAGCATCATGTTAAGGGCGGCATCAAGCTAGCTACAGGTGCCTCCACAGACCAGCACGGAAAACTGTTAAAAGGAACTCTTGTCAGGATTAAATGCATCTTGCATCTTAAATGCAGGGGGGTTGGACCAGATGATCTTTCAAGGTCCCTTCCAACCTAACATTCTGTGATTCTGTAATGTAACAACACAACAACAACAACAAAAATTTAATAGCCTTCTGACAGGCTTTACAACAAAACATTTTGGAAATTAAGTATTGTGGTATTTTCCCCAACTCAGTAATGCTTTTAAGAACTCTAATTAAAAACAATCACATCTTTAACTACATTTCCAATCAACAAATCACTTAAAATTTCCACTGACTCAAATACTGATCACTATGATGAACAGGCAAAGAATGAAGCAAATGCATACAACATGAGCTGGAACACTTGGCTGAATTTGAGCCACTATATATAGTATCTACTGCTACTAGGCTTGTAAAATTTACACAGCTGAACAACACAGGAATTCTACCTTTGAATTAGCACCTCAATCGATTTTTACAGATTTCAAGAATAAATACGTTCCACACATGCTAATTTCTGAGGATAAATTGACAAGGCAGGTAAGATAGTATCATCTTACACAAAACATAGCAAGGGAAATCTAGCCAGCTTACCAACAAGAGAGCTTCAAATAAGAACATCACATTGTATTTGAAGCTTTTATGGAAGGTTCACAGCTTTACACCCAAGCTACTTTCTGATTATAGGAAACTTACTGCAGTGAACCCAAAAAGCAGTCACATTGCCCATTTGAATGTGAATACAGAGTTCAAAAGGACATTTTTGACACTGAATTAAGAGAACTGTGAATGCAAATAAAGGCAAACTGAGTATTTTATCCTGTATAATAAATCTTCTTGAAAACTACTTAAAGTAGATGCAGTGGTACTTTCAGGCTGCTAATGAGGAACCACTTATTAAACCAAAACATTACAAAAGCCTAAGAATGTGCCACTGCAGGGATGAAACTCTGAACATCATTAGTAAGGTTCCTGGAATTCTACAAACATCTGTTCCAGATATTATGCTCTGACTTTGTAAGTAGCATTAGATTTACTTTATTAGGGCAGTTTGTAAAAATATAGACTATTATGCTACAAAATTCTTGACAAACTTTTTTACCGATAAAGCTGTGCAGTTTTAGGTCTCTTTTATAAGAGCTGGACACAATCTACACATTAAAATAAATTCTTGTTTGTCTCATTTTTAAGCATTTTTACAAAAAAATATTTCAGAGTTTTATGATTTTTGCCAAACTTAAAATATGTCATACCTGCTGTGAAAAACAGATACCTATCCTCTTGGCAGTATAATGAAACACTCAAATTCCTGGTCACTCCTTTTGCTTCATCAAGAACAAGAATTTCTTAACCTTTTGCTTTAGCATAAGTTACCTTTTATGAATTTTCTTGCTCTAGACTTTCTCCAACTCGTCTACTTTTCTTCATGTTTCTCCAAGTCCAAGCCCCAAACTTTTCCTCAAGGCTTTACTTCTTTTGTTTACAGGACAAAAGAAAAACTTCATGCTTTGTAAGCTACATTGCTGTCCATCCATACTTTGACATTTTTGCAGTGGTATGGTACTGGTCACACACTAGACTTATATAGCCTTCTTGACTATCTTTAGGCTTTATTTCTGGAGTCTGTCATGAAAAAGTTCCTAGGACCAGGAGGAATCTCTTGAATGGGTTAAGTTCACTCTTAACTAGTAGTAGAATTAGTAATAGTACTACATAGTCTCACTGAAATAATTTCAGAATTTAAAACTATGAAAATGCTTGGTCCCACTAGTACACAGGCTTTCTTTCAGATAATCCTGCTACTTGGTAGCTGGTAGCTGATTATTACAAAGGCATTTTTAATAAAAGCATATTCATACCCAATTTGTAGCAATTTTTTCTAATTTCATCCCTCATCTAAAAGTGTTTCCTCCTCTTCGATATTTATATCTGAGATGCACTTACACACTGAAACAAAGTTCCTTCTCACTCTTCCCTCCCACAAACCCAACCTAATTTATTCATCTTTTCAATGACAGCTGTTCAAAAGCCACCTCTGGACTTGTCAGTTTGAATACATCCCAAATACTTAAAGATTGAAGAGCATAAATTCACTTACATTAAAAATAAAAAAAAGTTGATTAACAGTAAAATAACTAGCTTACAGAATTAATTTTTGCAAAAGGTGCTCCGCTTAAGCAGTTTGTAAAGCAATATAAAATTAATAAAAACAATTAATAGGAAGTGTACATTTTGCAGCAAATCAAGATAATTTTAGATTCAAAAAAACAAACTGATTACACTCAGTGGCTGACAAATTTTAGGCAATCACATTTTCATGATTAAGCCATTTGACCATCATCACCTGTTGACATAATTTTTTTAACTCACTATGGTATATGAAACTATTCTTGGGCTTACAAGAGTAAGCAAGCACTAAAGGAGAGAATGATTGCAATTTATTCCTCACATGCAAAGACAAATATTTACATATGCATATTAGGTAAGACTGTATTAGAGAAACATTGAAGAGAAACATTGTAATAAAAATACACCACAGCAGCCAAGAAATGCAGAAAGAAGTCAACAACATCCTGTCCTGGGTAAAACAAAAAAAAAATCATGAAAAGACGTTTGAACCTCAGGAATTGTCTAATGCACATGGATTGCTTTAATGATAGCTTACAGTTAAAGGAGGATAAAATCCTGAACGAGGAATTCTGAAAAAACTGCTCACACAATTCTTTACCTACGCATTGCTGATGATAATGAAAGCTTCCAGGATGCACTTGAAGTTATAGTCAATATAATAGAGACACTGAGACAAATATACAAGAGCCAAAAGACGACTTACCTTGTTGCTGGAAGAGTACTAACACGTGTAAAGAAAACAGATGGTTCTACTTCAACATGAAGGCCTAGTGAAAGGTTCCGGTAATATCCTTCAACATGCCCTGGCCCACCAGAGTACTTAAAATTCAAAATGGCTTCCAGTGTCTAGAGAAACAGAAGAAAATTACTTACTAGCTATGTTTCATTACTATGCATTTCACAAGGTCAGTTAGATTGGACCACAGAAGTCATCTACCAACAAAGTTTCTACACTCTCAAGAATCTGCTTTCCTACCCCATTGATTCTACTATCTCATGAAAAAAAGACGGTCTAACAAATAGCAGCATCTTAGGTAAACAGATGATTTTTTTTCCTTCCCCATTCTTCTCAAAAGCTAAAGAGTACAGAACACAGCTGGACTTCCCTTTAGGTAATTTTTCAGCATACCACAACTAACACTGACAAAATGAAGATTTGTTTTTGTTTTAGCTTAGAAAAATTTAGGGTTTATTAAATGATGTGCTCTTTCCCACTCTTAAAAAATATGCACCGCTTCATTACCATCATAATCAAATGGAAAACGTTTATTGTTTCAGTGTGGACAGATAAAGATGGTACAAAAGTAAAGGCATCTGGTCTCTCAACAAGTCACTGTAAATGTGCTCATCCCTATTAATTAACAGATTAAAACAACACTGTTGAGTAGATCTAGTGCATGAACCTTTTCTTTCTTTGATGTTCATTTTATATAACATGATTTCTTTGCAAATATTATAAATGAAGATGATCCTCTAGCATTAGTTTCATGCACTCATTACTCTCAGTAATGTGTCCTTTCCCTTAACAAACAGCACACTAGTCCTCATGTCACCATCGATGTTCAAGCTCAGAACAAATCTTTGATTCATCTAAAGAGATTATACATTACTACTTCTTTCATGTGTTCCTGAAATACAATTTCTTGGAAGCAAGGCAAGAATTTCAGAAGTGTCACTAGATTTTTATTTTTATGTTTTCTCAGCTCTTATTCCAGTCCCTAGGCAGCAGCTATTACCACATCTCAGAGCAAGGACAGGGGCAGCAACAGACCTCAATCCTAAACCTATCTCTAGAAGGACAGTCATTTCTTAAAAAAGATTTAGAAACAATGCTTTTCTCCTTTGTTGTTGGCCCTTAGCTCATTCTTGATTAAAACTAACAAACTCAAATCAATCACTTATCCATCCAATCATATGTAATCAATATTCAAAATACTCTCCCTTTCAATTCAAAATTTACAAAATAATTTATGAAACTTGTTTTTCATAATCTCTAAGGAACAATAAGGATTTTCTAATTTACAACAAACCATGTATGTTTGATACCATTCTGTTCCTAGGTCTGGTTAAAGAAACAAAACCAGAAATATAATAAATTTCTTAAAATGACCACAATCAAGTGATTTAAATACCAAAACTCTGATTTAAATACCAAAATAAAGAGTTTTGTGTATTGCTGCATGTACATGATTAAATATTTTGCCTATTTACCGTTCATTTTAATTCAAGTGGGTTGACTCAAATTCCTAATTTAGTTTCATTAAAATTCATGAGTCACCTTATAATACATATAAAAAACCCTTTACTGGGCACTCCGGACATACCCATCAACTCTGTTTATGTCAATGCCTAATTTGTAGTTAATGAACTCAAATTTATGTTCTGTCAGGATAGCTAATCGATATTAAGTACAAAAAATTTAAAAAGCACAAGGCCATTCAAAACATACTTCAGGCTAATTAATCAGCTGGACCATTTAACAAAAATCAGAGCCAGACTCCATAAGTACAGGGCTCTGACACTACTTACATCGTAATGTCAGAACGGGCTTCAATTTCCATTAGAAAACTTGCTCATGACCCCATGTGATCAACACCTCATACTACAGAGCAGGAAAAAGAAATCCTAATGGTCTTCTATTAATCTAGACAACAAGAGGACATTCTCTTCTCACCCGAAAATATAAACTCTAACTAGATACATCTAATACTGAAGTTGTGAATCTGACATGTGATCTGACATCTACAAAACAATCCAATTCTCTCTCTGGTTGTGAGAATTTGCAGAGTCCGGCACACATGAACAAAGATAAAAGATCAGGCAGACTTTACATGAAGGTTGTAGATATGTGTAGGAGGGGAGCATGATTGAAGGAGATATTTTTTTCACGAGAAAGAGAGTACCTCCTTACCTCTTTCAGGTGATCAGAGAAAGTTTCCTTGCTTAGGATTCATGCAATATGAACAGAATGTAAAAAAAAAAAAATAAAAAATTCAATCTTCTTTTAACTACTCTATGCACACAAACCTTGGAAAGGACTCTGCATATGGTAAGACAGATAGAAATCCAATCTCTAGAATAGCAAAAAAAAAAAAAAAATAAAATCCCCAAACTACAATTTCATAAAATTGTAAAGATCCAATTTAAAACAATTTACCACCTTCCCTCACAGCACCTGCAGAGAACAGTCCAAGTGCTACAGCCCCCAATGATAATGTTGCGTACTTACTCCAAAGGTCTTGTCAAACCTACACCAATAACAGACCGAGATGCAGATTCTATTCATCTTCACAAATACCAACAGAAATTTATTAGATTACTCCAAAATGTATCACTGCAGACCAAAAAGAAATGGCAGAGCATCACTACAAACATAATTTTGCCTGCAGATGATCCATAAAAAAGAGAAGGAAGGAAGGCTGGAGCACATTGGCCTATCAGGGCAAGCAGCCAGGAAAAGCAGCCTATTGTTAGCTGAACACATCTGGAATTTAGAACATTTATGGACTTGGGCAGGGATTCTTGGTTTTAAGCAAAGCTGCTTTCTGGAAATTCAAAAACACGCATAAATTGCTTAACCTGTAAGATGACTTAGGCTTGATAATTTTTTTACTACTTCATTGGTCCTTCCTTCTACTGATGAAGGAAAGGAAACTGAAGCGTTTCTAAGTTCCACATGACAAGACGTTGAACCAACAACACCAAACATTAATATCACCTACTACACTGACAAGAAATTTTACAGATAAACCATTTTTAAAAACCCCTGTTTTAGTTTCTCTCACACATTTTGCCCTCAGATATATTTTCTGTATGAAACAGGTACCCTTTTTTTTTCCCCAAAAAAAGTCATTCTCTCCAGCTTGCTCATGAAAATCTACCAGTAGAGAAATGAAAGCCAAAATCAGAAAAACTATTTGAATAACATTGTGCCACAAAGGAGATGCAAAACATTTAACACTGAAGTTTCCAAACTAAACGAAAAAATGTTAGTACTCTTCTACCAATACCTCAGTAGTGACTAAAGAGTAGTGTCTTTTATATGCTGACTTCTAACTGCCAGTTCCAGCAGTTGTAATCTACCACTCAGATGAAATATATCTACTAAACTGCTACTACAATACTTTCTATGCAAAGTAGAGAGTAAATCTAAAGAGAATTTCCATATAATTCTACAGAATATTGCTACTGACACAGAAGCTAGAATATTGCTGATTGAGAACAGACCTCCCCAAAACAGCTAATAACACAAGAAACATAAAGGAGTAGGGGAAGAGCAGTAATGAAGGGGATTTCTTGTGCTAGGATGATAAATAGGATGCTCAATCCTTTCTGTATGTTTGTTCTCAAATAAGGAGGCTGAATGATTACCAATGTATTCAAAGTTATATGCAGCAAAGAACTCTAATTTTGCTCCAACAATTGGCTTAGAACAAGAGTATACTAAAGTAACTGTAACTGAAGGATGTAAGAATCCACCTGCAGAGACATAATCTTTATATCCTGTATGTCAAGGAAAATAGAATACCACAAACCATTAGCTTAATTTAACATTAGCAACTCTCATAATTAGTCTGTTTTTTTAAAGAAAAAAGTCCTTCAAGACACAAAAAGCCATGGAAGAGTAATTTTAAAAAGAAGGAATAATTGCTGAACAGCAACCTTAGATATAACTGAAAAAGAAACTACCAATAATGAGAATAATACACACAGTAACTGAATTAGTAGTCAGGAAACTCAACTTCATAGTGATAGAATGTTAAGGAGTAAACAATCCATAAAAAGTTCATGTCCTTTCCTCCTCACTGCTAAAAAATACTTTTTTTTGCATCTAAATTTTTGGATCTGTAAAATTTATAAAATTTGAAACAGTTCAGGTCAGGAGCTCCTGGGTTTAATTCTTCTATCACCTATCATGCTTAGTAGATTTGTTTCTTTATTCCTAAACAATTTTACTAGCAATAGCAGCAACTCAGCTTTTATCCCTGTGTGCATCTTACTACTGGAAGAACAAGAGGATTCTGGTTTTTAATAGTTCTTCTTACAGTATCTCATCATAATGCACACTGCATTTTGTGTTTCAGACAGCAAAGCAAGGTTTTGTCCTTGCTCTTTTTTTCCAAACTGAAACACTATTAAATATGTTTTCCATAATTCAATTAACAAATCACACTTCATAAGAAAGTCTCGCATACACTACATTTTCAAGTCTTTTCTAAATTCCCTTAGTGTAGCAGAAATGACATTAAGTAAATCTCTAAATTTAACACAAGATGAAATGCCAGTACTTAGCTACAGGCAGTTTGCTCCTGAGACTCTGCAGATACTGAGTGCAATAACTGTGAAGAAATACCAGAACATACTATTGCAAGCTCCCAGTAAGGCCTCATATTTAAAAATAAAAATAAAATATAAAAATAAAAAAGTAGCATAAAGACCAGACTAAATAATATGTCTACTTTAGCTTCTGAGCTGCTTATAGAAAACAATTCTTAACAATTTCACACAAGATTTTAGGGCTGAAAATTTGAAAAATAATTTATGCTAGGCATATAATCTTTAAATATACATTCCTTTTTAAAAAAATAAATAATTACTTGCCCAACAGTAAACTTTTTTTTTTCCCAAAACGTCATCATGCTCCTAATATCCTGCTTCTCGTGCAAATTACCATAAGCAGGACATGTTCCATGCATTCATCAGTGTTTAGCCATTCTTTCTGACCTTGAGTACTTCTCCTGATTGGATACCATTTGTTTGGGTTGGTTTTTTTCCTTAAAGAGAATATAAACTCTAATTACATTAAATTCTCCCTTCTTCCTTCCTTCTTACCTCTCCTTCTCTGACCATTCTACCATATTCAACTGTGATGGGTAATCAATGATATTCATCAGTAATAAAGAGAAATGTAAATGTATTAGTTCATCAGTTCCATCTAGCAAAAGGAACACAGAATCTCTCTCTACAAAATTAATCTCACCATTTCTTCTGTTGGGTGCCATGCTTAAATTCTTTTAAGAGTTTTGAGGATTGTATAAATAAAATCACAGTTCAGGAACTTCAGCTGCTTAACTGTAACCAATTAAATCATCTGGCAGTAACAAAGAGAAAGTGAGTTTCTCCAATTAACCACACTCTTTTCAACAGCAGCAGGTAACCCTGGCAATAAATACCTGAGTAACAACAATTAGAGAAGGGATCTGACAGTGTGCTCAGAGTGCCAACAGCACTGACGCAGACCACATCCCACAGCCTCAGCTCTATGGGTGCAGCAATGCAGAGATGGTAGCATTTCCAGGTCTCTGCCCTTTCACAGCTTCCTTGCAGCTTCTGGAACATCAGACTATGCTCTCCCCAGGGCTGTCATACTTGAGGCCCTACAGGGCCTCTGCAATGCTTCAGGCTGTAGACCACAGTCCCAAAGGTGCATTCACACCTTTTTGTGCTCCTTGCTGCCTCAGGTCAGTCCTACTCACTCACCTTTCATTAATGTTGAGAAGTCCTGTAGTTCACCCTATCCACACAGCACACAGCTATCATGGAGGGGGAGTGGGTAATTGCCCTAGGTAGACTAAATTTTTCATATTTCTTGCCATATGTGAATCCATACCTGAATTACCATCTTTACCATCAAAATTACCCAGATGAAGCATTACTGGACCAAACCCATTAAAGTGCAAGGCTTGCAAAATGCAAGCTTTCAAATCCAAGTATGTAGGATGTGCTGCAGCACCAACATGGTTCATCCAGAAATGCAGTACACTGAACACAGCTGAATCTTTTTTCAGGAAAAGACCAGAATGTGAGCACTGGGTGGGAAATGGAGGTGGTAGAGAGTTGATCTCATGCAAAAAATCAGTCCTGGAATTTAGAAACACATCCATCTCTGCCTATGTATTCATGTGGCTTTCAAAACTAATTTAAATTAGCACTTTGAGTTTTAATTTACAATACTCCAATAACAAAAGACAAATAATTGTGAATTTTGCTTCATTGTCCCATCACTGAGTCTGCAGTCAATGATTCTACAAAGTAACCTGATAAAAGATAAAGTCTATATAAAAATCAGGCTTAAAGGATAAAATCCGTGTAACAGAAAAATGAGGCTTAACAGCAGTGCTGAGAGAAGCAGCATGTGCCTTTATGTATATAAGCTGAATATCCACCTGCTAATTTGTTCTCAGAAGAATAAAATTAAATATTTTTTTTAAATCTACTTCCACATCACAAAAGAGGGAAAACTGCTGACTAGGCAGGACAGAACCTTTCAATCTCATAGGAAAAAAATCTCCAACTAAATGTCAGCAGCATCATATTTATTTACTCCCTGGTGATGACAGCTAAGCAAAGAACAGCATTACTGAAATCTGAATGTTCTCACAACATCGGACACTTTCAAGATTTGGCTGGACAGGGTGCTGGCCCATCTTATCAAGACTACATTTTTCCCAAGAAAGGTTGGATCCTTCCAACCTGGTATTCCATGACTCTATGACATGTTCTCTGGTTTCTGAGATACACAAACTCCGTAGCATTACATCTTCAGTAATCATTTGGACTTGGATGCTGGTATCTTCCAAGCAGGAATTCACATCATTTGCTGAAACACTTACACCTTCCTTTATTTGAAATACTGGTGTCAACAGGACATTTGGGAGAAGTGGAGTATGCCATTCATGGTAAGGAGAACACCAAGCTTTTTACCTCACAAGGTCTATTTCAAGCTGAGCATTATTCCAAAACTGAAAATAATCTTGTCCTCCCTGATATTGTTAGTATTTGGTACAAATCTTAGGCTGCTCAAGAAAAGCCAACAATTAGAAATGAAGATTAGAAGTGGAATATACGCACAACCATTGTGGCAGTTTAGGCTGGGTGCCTCCTGCCACTGCTGCATGAGATACACCTCTGGTGTCCTGGGTGCCCACCCACAGGGGTGGACACAGGAAACGACGTATTTCTACCCATAAGTCCTGCACCCTATAAGGCCATCTGCAAAGTCATTCTCTTCCTCTTTCTTCCCTCTATGCTCCCCTGGGAGATGTCCTCTCTTATCGGGTAATGCCGGGGGAGTATCCTCAAGGCCTCTTAGGCCTGTCTAGGCCTAATGCCAGGAGGAGAATGGAGGGGGGGCAGTCTCAGACCTGGCCAGCCTGAGACTTGCCTAGCAGCGGGAGGGGGAAGAAAGAGCCCTGGGGGGTTTGGGTTTACCCTCAGGTGGGAAGAAGGGAAGGATTGGGAAGCTTTGGGAATTCTGTGAGGGGTTCTGTACGCTTTGGGATACTCTTTGTCACTATGCTTTGTGGTTTGTAGTTCTCTGTAGCTTCACCAATTCGTTTTTTCATTTAAACTTTTCCATCACTCTCCAATCCGTTTGTGTGAGTTTCATTCTTTTGTCCCTTTCGGGGCAAGAGACGATCTGTCTGGCCCCAAACCAGCACAACCATATATGACATTTTTGACACAAAGAAAATCATAGAATCGCGTAGTTCATAAAAAGTAAATTAAATAATAAATCAAATTTTTACATTAATTGTCAGAATGAAGGTGCATATGCAATAGTCATATGCAATTTGCAGAAATAGATCTCTTCTCATTTTCTGTTATGCAAAACATACTTCATTTTCTGTATTTTTATACACAATAATTTTCTTTTTGCTAAAAATTAAATTCTGTATTTTAAGGAAAAATTAAACAGCCAAGAAAAGACAGAAAGTACCTACACATTTCTCCTAATGCATATCATGAAGCAAATCTAAATCTACTGAACACTGAAATAATCAAGGTAGAATTCCTGGTTTTCCCCAAATAGGAAAAGGAGACTCTCCAGTAGACATTGTTTTTTACAGCACCAAATAGTATAGTAAGTGATAGCATGAAGCCTGATACATGCTTTATAAAAAGGATATGCATATGTAATCATCTTGTAGTGCATATGTAATGATCCTCTAGGACTGAACTGCAACAAGCACTCTCCGTTCTAATTTTTCTCCTCTGTATTCTATTAAAAGTATATGTGGCAACTACAAAAGCTATGATACAACTCTAAATAACTGATTAAGCAATGAAATAAATTGTGCCACTGCAGTAACTCAGACCTTTTTATGTCGATACAAAGCTCATATTATTCTTCCTGTTAAACTACTTTATCAGTGTAAAGCAAAATTAAATACAATTTTGAGCACATGTGTTAATCAGGTGAATCTACACAAGCAGTCTGTTGAACAAGGTGCCCGTTGTGTTCACGCTCTAGTACAGTTTTACTCAAGTAGACCTATTGCATACACATTGACTTTCAGTAGCACTTTTTGCACTACACCAATGTTTATCTAGCTCATCCATCTACATTTATGTCTAGTTAAGCCCCTGAAGAATGAAACTGCTGCATCCCTTTGTAAAAATAGCACAAAGGCAGTGACAAGTCACTGAGGCTAAATATAGCTGCTGCAGGCATATGCTGGGAATTAGTCCATTTTAGCCCTCCCCAATCCTAAATCAGTAGGCTTCAACAAGAAATCTCTAGTGAATACACACAGGAGCTCAATAAATCCCCCTTAAGCTTACAAGGCATATTCTGAATCTGTGCTAGCTAAAAATAGCCTGTTTATAATGAGAATGGAGATGTGAGCAGAATAATATTAAGTTCAAAGACAGGCATGCTGTAGCCATTCTGCATTAAGGAATAGGGTGAATCAAAGGTCATTCTATCACACAGGCACAGATAAAATACAACATACAGAAACCTTTTACTGAACAGCACTCATATCACATTGGATTGTGCCATTCCTGATTGGTTTTTGTAGCTCACACATGAATGAGTTATTTTGTGTGCCTTTTTTAGGTAGAACACAAGCTGTTCCAAAAGGCAGAAGAAAGAAGAATATACAGCATTATTCCTCCAGACAGTATTCCCTCCTGGAGTCCAATACCCCTCCAGAAATATTCAGAAAATACAATATATAATTAATCTTTTAATATTAATCACAGAATTTGGCTTTCTTTAATTAAAGAAAAAAATTGCATCCAGGTCTACAGGGCAGTATTGCTGTAGCTGAATGCCCAAGTGCATGATGCATGGTCTTAACTGCCTCAAAGGTTTTACTTCCATCAACTTTTGATACGAGCACTACTGACCACAGCTATCCACAGTCATCACAGAGTCTGAGATACAGATGAGACAATAAAAATAATTTAAATACAAACAATTTACGTGGGACGTTCTCATCAAGAGTTTTCCATCTACTGACACTAAACTGCAGAACCTCTTCGAAAACTGTGTGCTGGGAACTTAGGCAATCCTGCTTTCTGGTCACCCTAATACCCAGTCTCTTTATGAGCATGCACAGTCACATAACAGACCCCTCAGAATTTGGCTGGAGACCACCTTTCAATGGCCCTTTATCCTGCCTTCAACCAGCTCTTACCTCAGGATGGACCTCACTTTTACCTCACAGTGTATTTGTTTCTCTCAAAGAGCCTTTTGTGAGAGTCTTTTTGGAAGTATTTTAGGTATAGCTCATGTGAGCTTCATTAAGTTCAACAAGCCCAAGTGCAACGTCCTGCACCTGGGTCAGGGCAATCTCAACCACAAATATATGCTGGGCAAAAAGTGGACTGAAAGCAGCCCCGTGGAGAAGGACTTTGGGTACTGGTGGATGAAAACCTGAATACGAAGCCAGTGATGCATGCTCACGTATGAGAAAACCAACTCTATCCTGTGGCTGCAACAAAAGCAGCATGGCCAGCAGGTCAAGAGAGGTGATTTTGCTGCTCCGCTCTGCTCCGGTAAGACCCCATCTGGAGTTCTGTATCCTGCTCTGGAGTCCTCAGTGCAACAAAGACATGGACCTGCTCTAGCAGGTCCAGAGGACAGACTCAAGGATGATGAGGTGCTGGAGCACTTCCCCTGTGAGGACAGGCTGAGAGAGCTAGGGTTAGTCTGGAGAAGAGAAGGCTCTGAGGAGATCTTACAGCATCTTCCCAGTACTTAAACAGAGCCTACAGAAAGGATGGGATGGAACCCTTTATCATGAAGCACAGCGATAGGACAAGTGGTAAACATTTTAAATTGGAAGAGAGTAGATTTAGATTAGATATTAGGAAGAAATTCTTTAATGGGAGGGTGGTAAGATACTGGAAGAGGCTGCCCAGAGAGGCAGTGGATACTTCCTCCCTGGAAGTGTTCAAGGCTAGGCTGGATGGGGCTTTGAGCTACCTGATCTAGTGGAAGGTGTCCCTGCCCAGGGCAGGGGGGTTGAAACCAGGTATCTTTAAGGTTCCTTCCAACCCAAACCATTCTGTGATTGTACAAATCAAGTAAGCAGTACCAAGGATTTTACGTTTGTTCATTACTGACAAGGCAAGCTCAGCATATGCATCAAAGAATTTTGGCACATTTGCTTACCATGATTGCCCTTCATAAAACCCTCTTTCAACAGTATCCCAACATATGTACCTTGTTATTAACTCTGTTACATTTCTGATTTTACTACAGTTACCAATTATAAGAGTAAAGTAATTGCTTCCCCGATGGCAATATAAAACTTAACTTTTCAAAATTTACAAACTTTTAAAACACCATTGAACATGACAATTGTATTCCAGACAAGCAAGGCATAGTTGCATACATTACCCTATGGGTGAAGGTTCTGACACAGGTCCAAGACCACCACCATTACCCAGTAAGCAAAATTTGGAGTTTCTAATTTACAATACACAAATCCATCCCACACAAAGGAGACACAAAAAGTAGAAGTAGTTTCCTGAAGATCTCAAAATGATCCACTGTTCAAAACAGCCTCCTGAACAACTCAGTTCCATTCAGTATTCATATACTATTTGACTCATAATACTGCTGTATTGCATGCTAAGCAAAAATTCAACCCACAACCTCAAAAGATAAAACAAATCCTCCTCTGCAACAGATGAAATAATGCATCCAGCAAATCAGAAAAAAAAATTACTGTAACACATGAAAGATTCTTGAAACTAAGTATCAGATTTTTACATAAGAGCTCTCTGGTATTCTCGCGTTAAACAATTCTTTATATTTTTTTCAGGAATTCCTGTGATTAGGCAGGATAAGCACAATTAAGTCATTGTTCAAAAGTAGCAGCATGTGAACAAAGGCTTTTTAAAACACAAATGCTTGAACAACTTAATAGATCTGTTTATTCAGCATAGTCATTAACATATAAATATGGAAGTCTGAGCACTTCAATTTTTCAGCTGCTACTTGGGTTGGAAATAGAGGCTCTAGTAGCACAATAATTTTCAAAATCAGTGAAGTTATTGAGCTAAATTTATCACTGACCTAATGAGTTTGATATGGAATAAATATTGCAAATTCCTACCCCTTAATACAATGATAAAAAACAATAACAACAAAAAACTCCAGTGAAACTCCTTTTCAGGGAATAACACTTCAGAAATCACATTTGTCCTACAGTTTTGATAGAAATCAGGCCCTAGTCTTGCAGAACAGCGTTTTCTATTCTAATGCATCTTCTTTCACTGGGCATGCTATCTGAAAGCTAATATGCCAAACAACCAAGCATCGACTGACATTATTAGAACATACAGTTCTTATAATAAACTCAATCTATGTGATTTCCTCAAAAGTCTTTCCTCAATATAGGGAATCTAGACTTAGCTCTTCAGTAAAGACAAGATGATAATTGCAGATATGAATCAGAAGTAGACATGACACTGAAATTAATTTCCTCTCTTCACCAATCCCATTTTGCCATAATTCATTCAGGAAAATCATAGCAGCACTGCTCACTCCTATTTCCACCTGCACCAAAGATTCCTGAAGGCTAAGAATAGACATTAAATTCTGTGACATTACAACAGAACAAGACAACTTTTACAAAGGCAAAGGTCTTAAAGCAGATGAAAGGCATCACAGTGTTTTACCAGAAAGACAGATTTATAAGGGGCTGGATACTGACAATTTCAGCAGCATACATCAGACCGGTCTGCAGTGTGTGTTATCATTGATTACTGAGTGTGATCATGCCATTCGGACAACACTTGGACCATCACTGTTTTTTGAGCTCCTACTACTTATTCATCTGTATTCCACACATGGAACAATTATGTTCTAAAAGTAGCAAAATGTCCTGTAAAAATACCATTGAAAAAAGGCGTAGTGTTTGTTGCTATTTTTGGAGGACATTACCATTATGTCCAGTAACTCAACATTAAAAAGACAATTAATCAATGGATTCAGAGATTTTCTCCTGAAGAAAAGAATCATCAAATCATTAAAATGGTATGGGTTCAAAAGGACGTTGAAGATCACATAGTTCAAATCTCCCTGCCACAGGCATGGACATCTCATACTAGACCAGGTGGCTCAGGGCCCTTTCCAACCTGGCATTGATCACTTCCAGGGCTGGAGCCTCCACAACTTCTCTGGGCAGCCTGTTCCAGTGCCCCACCACCCTCATCATGAAAAATTTCTTCCTAATCTAAATTTAGTTTTTTCCATTTTGCAGCCACCACCCCTCATCCTATCATTGCATGCTTTTGTATAATCACTCTCCAGCTGTCCCACACAGGTAGCCTTCAAATAACAAAATGCTGCAATAAGGGCTCCCCAGAGCTTTCCATGACAAATCCAATTCCAAAATCTAACTTGTAAAACCACCTAAAACCATCATGCAGCAATAAATCAGGAGAACTCTCCACTTTCTATCAGAAGGAACATAAAATCTTTTATTTGTGAATAGGAAACAGTCACTTTCCAATTCCTTCTTTTTTCCTCTGAGACACTCAAAAACATCGAACACATCCCCCATCTTCTAATAACTGCTTCCACATAAATAGAATTTCACAAAACAACTCATTCTCATGTGACTACTTCAGTCTCAAACAACCCTTAGTGTTGAACTGACCTAAAAATAATTCTTAAATTTAGAAGATTTTTGTAAAATATGTGAATACACATTTTTACATATAAATACACACACGTTCAAGGAGCATCTGGACAACGCTCTTAGTCATATGGTACTCCTATGAGAAGCAGGCACTTGGACTCTCCAAATGAGTCCCTTTCAGGTTGAGATATTTTATGATCTTACAAAATTAGACAGATAGGCAGGCAGGCAGATAGAACTGGTGCCTGACCTGTAAATCACTATTCTGATTTTATTAAGGATGCTAACTTGGTTTCCAGTCTAAGTGGCCAGCATCTATTTAAAAGGATTACAAATGCTTACTTAAAAAACAGTGAGTCAGCTCATTCAGAGAACTTCATAAATATGCAGCAGGAAACTCCCAAACAGTGACTCATATCTTCAGAGGTTTAAAACAGGCAAATAATCGTGCATTTTCCAACTGTTACTCATACTTGGTTAAATCCTAAGACCAAAGCATCTTGCTTCTGTGAATTCCACTTGACTACCATTAAGTTCTACAGACATGAGTGCTATGGGGAAAAAAAAACAAAAGCAAAAGCAAATAACTGGGAAAAGTGCTAATTCTTAGAAACTTGCAGGGGAAAACTATTTTATACAAACATACACTGAACCATAATTTCAAGTTAACAGGTGTAATGACTGTAAAGATAGTGAGTTCTATAAAATGAAAAAGAAAGCCTCAGAAGCTCATTCTTGCAAATCTTAGTAAAATACTGGCTTTTTTAATAGACTCTATTAGTCATTTCACCAAAAAACAAATAATCATGGGTTCAATTTAGATTTGCTGCTGTTATTCAAAACCATCCTGCCTCCTGCCAGCTTCAAAATGAAAGTGCTGGCTGGAGCAAAGTACCATGGGGTTTGAAGTACAAATTGTAACATGGGAGGCTTCCCGATTTTAGGTGTTGGCTCTTTTCCACAGGGATGGCAGTGATACCGGTGGGAGTAGGGCAGCACACTGGTTTTGGTTGAATACTTCCCAGTTATTACGGCAACACTGGCTACAAGTCAGGAACAATTTTTGGTTTATTCTCGTTCTATTACATAGAATTATAGAATGGCTTAGGTTGGAACAGAGCTTAGAGATCATCTACACCAAACTCCCTGCCATGGACGGGGACACCTCTCAACTAGACTTGGCTGCTCAAGACCTCATCCAGCCTGGCCTTGAAACACCCTGGGGAGGAGGCATCCACAACCTCATACTGAAGAACTTCCTAAGATCCAGTCTGAACCTGCTTTCCCTCAGCTTAAAACCATTTGCACTTGGCTGGTTGCTAGACACCCTTATGAGAAGTCCCTTTCCAGCCTTCCTGTAGATTCATTTCAGGTACTGGAAGGCAGCTATAAGGTCCACTAGGCTGAACAACCCCAGCTCCCTCAACCTATCCTCATAGCAGAGGAGGTGCAGCCCTTGGATCATCTTTGTGGCTCTCCTCTGGACTAGCTCCAACAGCTCTGTGTCCCTCTTATGATGGGGGCACCAGAAGGGGATGCAGAATTTGAGGCAGGGTCTCATAAGAGCAGAATAAAGGGGCAGAATCACCTCTCTTGATCTGTTGGCCACACTCTTGATGCAGCCTAGGATATGATTTGCCTTCTGGACTGCATGAGTGCACTGCTGGCTGGACATAATAGTCCAATATCCTATTCCCGGAAAATCTGCATATAATACGAAGTTCTGAAACAATTAAAAAAGAAAAAAAAAAGAGGTAAATTAAAGAATTAGAATAATTATGACAGAATTATAATTTTAAATTCAAATTGATTCGACCTGAATTATGGTGCTTTGCTTCCTTCAAAACCTAATTAATTGTTGGCAATTTTTTGTGTTTGTGTTGTCAGTTTGGTTTTTTTGTCATTGTTGGTGTCATTGTGATTTTTTTGGGGGTCTTCTGTTTATTTTGGTTTTGTTTTGTTTTCAAAAGACAGGAATAATTATATGGCAAATTAGATTTGATTATTTAAAATATCAAAAATCCACAATTTCAGCCATTTAGAAGTCCTCTTATGTCCTCTTTCCTTTTTGTAATGATGAATTATTAAAACCAGGTGATAGTTAATCTATAGGAAACTCCCTTCAGTTACTTACTGGGAAAAATTACAAATACTGACTCTTATGCCCTCATAGTCCATTACACAGCTTTTTACTAAACAGTTAGAAACTATAATATTTGGAAGTTGTTAACAGTTACCAGTAATTTGTATTATAGTCTCCCTAACAGAAGGTAAATAGTCAAAACTTTATTTCCAAGTCAAGCAACAGTCAAGGATGAATAGCTGACTATATGTTCTTGCATCTAGATGACAAGTGTCACACCCTGCTTAAAAAAAAAAAAAGTTATAAATAATCAAGTTGTTCTTGTCCATTTCTAACATTTTAATTTTATCACACCAAATGGTAAACAATCTGTTTGGCAGCTTATGATCTATTTTTACCAGGTAACATGAGGGCAACTTTTTCCTATTGAAATAAAGACACATAAGAACTCAGTTGAAATCTGTAAGCCCCACAGCTTTAACATAGAATAAGAGTAAACTACTCCTAAGAACTGTGATTGAGGGTTGGTTTGTTTGCCTAAAGCAACGTATGTCCATTCTGTCTGTAACAGAGAAAAAAAAAGCTATATGGATTTTAGAAGGGAAATTAAATTTCCCAAAGCAGATGAGAAATCAAAATTACTTTGAAAAATACAAATTATTAGAGTTAAATCTAACTAACAGGCCAAAAGGGCTTGTGTCAGTTCTTGGAGATACAGCCTTCTCTACCTGACTGTGTTTTGACTGGGTAAATTGGATTAAACCATCTCCAAAGGTACCTTGCAACAGAAATGATTCTGTGATACTAAACTGGAGGATGCACTCCATCTACTCCTAGATATTCAAGTCCATGATACCAGATTAAAGGCAATTCAAAATAAAATGTCTCATCTCTCCTCAAAAGCATTGACAGGAGCAACTGTTTCACTTCAAAAACATGCATTTTTTTGGCAACATGACTTATGATATGGCCCATTCTATTACTAGAGAGATCTAGCAATTAAATTTTTGCTATTCCCATGAGCCTCCCTGGCTGCTGAAGTCTAGGTTTCCTGATGGCAGAATTCCCATCCTTTCAGCCAAACTTCTTTCCCTGTCATGACTTCTGACCTGCTTCCACAAAGGAAAAAAACTATATTTCCCCCTCCAGAAGTTTCAAAACAACCCAGCACAGAGCAGAGCAGGAAATACTGAGCTTCTAGGTTTCTTCTCTGCTACCCAGCCATATCCTTGTAGAGCAACACAGCCAACAGCTACTTTTACCTGAATCTATTTGTGCTGGACGGAGTTACACAGGTCTTAACCATGCATTTTTAAGTATTATAATCAACTTATGTTAACACTTCACCACTTTCTTAAAGTGATGTGGACAAGAGCCTGCACCGTGCTAAATATATCCTCAATTAACAACAAAAAAAATGTTCATGTCCTCAGGCACTGCGATTTAGCATTTGTGCTTGATTTATGGACTCCATGTCCATCACCGCCTTTCACTTCTCAGCTCTTTCTCAGTTGGATTCATTAGAGCACTTGTTCAAGCAGAATAACTCAAAAGACTTCGTCAGCACACAGCAATCTGTAGGTCAAGCCTCAACCATCTGTTTCACCAACCATAAGCCTCTAATATTTTGAGGGGCAAATGCAAGAACACTGTTTTTGTATTTCTTTGTTTTGCTCTAGTTTTAGTCTTTTCAACTAAATGAGAAAAAGACATTTGAGTTGGAAGAGACCTTAAAGATCATCTAGTTCCAACACCCATGCCATGGACACCTTCCTTTAGACCAGGTTGCTCAAAGCACCATTCAACCTGGTCTTAAAAACTTCCAGGGATGAGGTGTCCACAACTCCTCTGGGCAACCCATTCCAGTGTCTCACCAACCTCACAGTAAAGAGCTTCTTTCCAATGTCCAATCTAAATCTAGTTAGATTTAGTTTAAAACTATTGGCCCTTGTCCTGTCAGCATAGGCCCTTGTAAACGGTCCCTCTCCAGCTTTCTTATAGGAACCCTTTAGGTACTGGAAGGCCTCTATAAAGTCTCCTCAGAGCCTTCTTTTCTCCAAACTGAACAGAACCAACTCACTCAGCCTGTCCTTATCCAAGGTAAGACAAGAAAGTGTTAAGTAAGATTACATAAAAGCATAGTACAGATAGACAGCATTTTAGTGTGTTTATTTTAATATTTCTATAGATAGAAAAATGACAAGGAAAAAATATAAGACAACTCTTAGAAATTTAAATAAAAATGCAATCGCTTTTGACATACATAAATACCACCTTTTCCACTTACAGGATTGCCACTTGTCTTGAATTTTGTCACAGGAGACTCCCAATTTTGATAGATCTGTCATGTGCCCTGTCAAACAAGCTTGAAAGATAGTGTAAAATTTGTAGAGGGAAGTATCTTTCTACTGTGGTGTGGCTATGACAGCTTTATGAATGACGTCAAGAAAAAAATGTTGTTCTACAGAGCAAATATATGGCAAGTTATTTTGCACTACTCACCCTCTGCCCACATTACTCAAATGTGTCAGACCTTTCTTCCCTTTTCTCCTACTTCACATGAACCCAATTCTTGCACTTTTGCACACATCAGTTTAAAAAGCTGAAGAAAGGCCAACACAACATACAACTTAAGTTTGAGAACTAGAGAAGAATCATTAGGGAGTTTAGCCTTTTTCCTTACAATGGAGATGAAAATAGAAACTTAAACAACCAAATGAGATCGAAGTGGCTGTATGTTTTCACCAATTCTCTCAAAATTCTAACACCATGTCAGACCCACTCTCGCATTTTGAAGTGCTTCTTTTAAATGTTTCATGCAAGAATCAATGCAGGAATATACGAATATAAAACAAAGATAATGTAGTTGTGACACAAATTCAAATCTTTAAAAGTTAATGATCCATACAATAATGCTAAAAACAAACCCATTTTACTTCAGATATTTTGTATCAGAAGACCCAGCTCCTGCCTATCTCCCAGTACTTGCTAGAATTAATCTTACTCAAAAATATTTAAGAGGGTGTCTTTAATGCTCATTTACTGTTCTTTCTTTCAATTAAAGGCAACTATGTAGCATGCCCAATGCTTTCCTTCAGTGGACACCTGCTCACCTCAATTTACATAAATTTACTAATATAATCTAAAAGCAAAGAGTCTTATATCAGAACTAAGATAAAAATTAACCAACGGTACAGTCTGCAAAGAAAAGTTGAGTTTTGTTCTTGTAAGAGTAGTCACATACAGTGACCAAAACAGGATTCCTAGATAACAGAGTAAGAACACAAAATACTTCCCAATCCACTCCCCAAGTCCCAAATAATAAGAGATTCTTTGAAGTAACAGTGAATTCTATGTATTCATTAACCTCCACAGAGCTGCTCTTTTCTGAATCTTTTCAGTGTTTCTCTGAAACCCATAAACACCTTCGCCATTTTCCTCCTTCAAGTGTACTTCAAAGTACTCCAGTTTGTGGAGCATATGGACTGTGAAGCACTGATTTCAGAAGAAAAATAAAAAAGCCTTGTCCCCAGTGTATCAGACATACTCATGTGTCCACCAAGTCTGTAGTACAATTTCTATCAAAGTGTCCAATAGAGACACCAGGCTTCACAGTACATGGTGTTATAGATCTGGAATTCTCAGAAAGTACTGGCATCATGTATACCATCAATCAATCCTCAAGCACAAAGATGATTGAAAGCAGGAGGTGACAAAGTACAGCAGACAACTTCATTACATCAGTTCATGGAGGTGATCTTACTGACAATAATACTGTTTTTGTTCATTCCTACCACCTTATTTTGAACATAAATCTGGATCCCAACAAAATTGTTTTCAGGGCACTTCAGACATCATCTTGCTTTTAATGTACTCTTTTGCCTTAATCTTTAGACATGCCAATTTCTTCTGACCTCTTGTCAAGTCATTCCTGATAGGCTCCTTCTATGAAATATTTTTGTATTGTACTTCTGACTGGATGCCCTCAAAAAAATTAACTCTCAGCTGTTCTGTTTCTTTTCAGTTAGCTTTTCTCATTTTTATGAATGCTTAAGTAGCTTTAAGAACCTGTGCACCAGTTCATTGACTGTTGTTGCTGTAGCCGAACATAGCAAAATCACTATTACAAGGTAGCATTTTAGCCTCATATTTTTAAATCAGGGCCTACAATTCCCCAGCAAAATGTCAGAGAGTGACTTTCTCTCACTGGCCTTCTAATAAATTGCTCCACAAAATAGACATGTCTGCAAATTTAGTCTGTCTCATGCACCAGGGCAGCACTGGTTCAACAGTAAATAGTTGGACTTATCTCCTACTACTGTATCCAAGCCGGGAATTATCTGATGCATCATAAATTCAGGATTGACCTCCTATATTTTAAGTTATTATTAATGAAACTCACTACTTTGTCTGTGCTTTTAAGTATTATTGTATCGCTTAAAACATAAGACATGTGACAGACCATGCATGCAATGCTGCAGGTTCATTTATCTACAGATGTGGGATGTTTTCTTCAACTTCAATCAAGCTAAGAAGTTGGTGACAAATATTTTAACATATAGAAACGCTACTCAAAAATATTTAGCTTTGTACTGCTGTAGATACACAGTGCCACATGGAGGAGAGCAAAAGAAATAGGAGAAAGGACTGTGGTTTCATCTTCTGTGTGACACTTGAAAATCGTCTCTTTGAAAGACATCTTTCTCTTGTAAAAAGTGCAATACTCAAAATATGACCTGCAAATGCTCTCCCTTCAAATTTTCCAAGTATTTTAACAGGAAATTGCTTGTTAAATTCACAGCTACACAAAATAAAGCTTGGTTCTGCTATTAAACTAGCAGTTCCTTTGAATGGCATGCTAAGGTTTGCATAGCAGTATTTTCATGTTTTAATGACACACATCTTCAGTACAGGCCTCAGATGTTTCTTACTGCATCACCTCAGAATGGATCTGGTTTTTCACCACTACTGCATGCTCAACTCCCTTCTCCCTTAATTTGTTCATATTTATGAATTAAATTAAATGCCATGATTTTAAACAACTCTCGACAGAATCTAGTGTGCTTGTTAATAATTATGTGTATACTGGAAAATAACAGAAAAAAAAGCACAGAACTTCTGACTGAGGATCAAAGATGTAAATAAATAAAATACAGCATCAAACTGACAGATTAAAATTAACAATAATATTGCTTTCAGTATTTGTTTTAAATTGTCTTCCTTAATGACTTGTCCTTTTCAAATGATTTGTTCTTCTGTTCCAGCCGATGTGTCAGCATGGCAATCTGCTGACTTGACTTGGTCTAAATGCAAGCAGCTTGTCAGAAACATCACCAAATCTGAAGTAAATATAAGGGTGAACCATATTACATGTACCACTTGTATTGTACTCAGCTTTACCAGTTTCCAAAAATTAAAGGAACTAGTCATTTTCTCTGTTTCTATTAATAATGGGGTTTGCCCATTGCAAGCACTAGAAGTCCAAAGGAAGCAGAAAACAAAGTAACAAGGGGCCCAGTTGCAGAAAGATTTTAGAATTGCACTTCAGTTGTAGAAGAAATTAGTATATAAAGTACAGATATATAAGCTAAAGAAAATCATCACCTTTCAGAAGGTATCACTCTTTCTTTAGGATGAGGCACTGACTTTATATCCTACAATGGTATTTAAATAAATCACTGAAAGCATTATACTTCTGACAAGACATAAACCTGGAACTCTGCCCCTCATTCTTAAAACCTGATAGTTTTTGCAAGCAGAGAAGTGTTAACCTTCATGTTTTAGACAAATTTCATTAGGATAATTATATTCCAACTAACTACTTTGGTAATTTCAAATGTTTAAGAGTCACCAAAACAAATTACATTATACCAGAATATAAGGAACTAGAAGGTCACCGAGATAAACAGCAATAGATTGGTAGACAATTGTAAATGTCAGCAAAGCAATTTTGTGTAGGATATAAAATGCAATAGAAAGCTAAGGCATTTTGGGTTTTTTTAATTATGCTCAAAAGTATACAGGTGTGATGGTTTGAAACTGTCTTTTTAACTTTTCCTTGCAAAGTTCGTAACAGAGAAAGTGAAAGAGTGTAAATAAGTCACTATTGGGTGTAAGATAGCAAAATACTGATTGTTCTAAACACTTCCATTGGATAGATAGAAATGTTTAAGAACTATTACCCAAAACAAAGTAGGCACTCTGCACATTCTGCGTTCGGCAGTGGGGGCAGTTGCTGGGCTGTCTGGCTGCTGTTTCTTCTTCTCTTCTGGCTGAAGATAACACACTGACCTTGGCAGCTAAGTTAACAACTTTCTGCTTAACTAACTCTGCTTTCTGTCCAAGGGGGGTCTGGGGGGGAAGCTCCTGGGAGAGAGAGGCCCCTTTGGGAGGGTCACCTTGGGGGGAAGCAAAGGGAGATTGGTTGTGCTTTTCTGTTGATTGTATATATTTGTAAATGTTGTGAATTTTGTATATTTGTACATATTCATTGCATTTCATCATAGATTGTAGATTCTGCTTTGTAAATACAGCTTTCATTTGCTTCCAGACTGGGCTAGCCTGGTTATTGTCAGTGTGGGGGGGTGGAATTTCAGCTCACACTGACACAACAGGATCTTTTGCAAGAATTGTATGTACAGGCCCTGGACTGCACACATTAACCCACCTGAGGTTCAGTTCAGACAGTGGCTCCTTTTACAACTTTTATTTACTAACAAAAGCTAGCACCCAGTTCAGTGCAGTTGCTTTCAGCACTTTGGACGATGAAAACAAACAAAACAACTAAACACAAAAAAACCCCAACCACACAGATTCCTGTAATATATCAGAAGAGTTAAGGCTATAATATAAAAGGTTACATTTCACAAAATAGAAAAGTTTGAGAAACGACAGAATAGGAAATGGTATTTCTCACATAAGGAACTTGCTAAGTTCAAATCAACTGCGCACATCAAGAAAATGGAGTAGAACAAGAATGTTTTCACACAGAATCAGAGAGTATTAGGAGCTGGAAGAGACCTCAAAATATCATCTAGTCCAACCCCCCTGCCAGAGCAGGATCACCTATACCAGATCACACAGGAACACATCCTGGCAGGTCTTGAATATTTCCAGAAAGGGAGACTCCACAACCCCCTTGTGCAGCCTGTTCCAGTGTTCTGTCACCCTCACAAGGAAAAAATTTTTCCCCATGTTTACACGGAACTTCCTGTGCCTCAATTTCCACCCACTGCCCCTTGTCCTCTCATTGGGCATCAGCAAGAAGAGCCTGACTCCATCCTCTTAGCACTCACCCTTTACATACTTATAAACATGAATGAGGTCACCCCTCAGTCTCCTCCAAGCTAAAGAGCCCCAGCTCCCTCAGTCTCTCCTCATAAGGAAGATGTTCCACTCCCTTAGTCATCCTTGTGCCTGGACTCTTTCAAGCAGTTCCCTGTGCTTCCTGAACTGAGGAGCCCAGAACTGGATACAATATTCGAGATGCACCCTCACCAGGGCAGAGTAGAGGGGGAGGAGAACCTCTCTCGACCTACTGACCACACCCCTTCTAATACACCCCAGAATGGCATTGGCCTTCTTGGCCACAAGAGTACATTGCTTGGCCAAAAGAGCACATTGTTATGTGGGGGGGACAAAAAAAAAAAAAAAAAAAAAAAGGAGGAAAACAAAGATTTTGGAATTAGGAAAGAAAAAGGCAAGAATAGAAAGGTGATTTTTTTTTTAATATAATTTAACAGGAAAGTTTAGCACTTACATTGGAACTGCTAAGATACCAGATACCTGGAAAAAATATATTAAGTACATCAGGGAAACATTTTCAGAGCGAATTGATTTACCTAAGATCACTTTCAAGATGCATACTCCATTACCACTGCTGATATAAAACATCCTACTGAAAGAACCTATTGCTCACTTAAAAATACATGTAACCACTAAAACACTGCTATAGTACTTGACATCCAACTACATCTATTATTCAAGCCATAATAATTTTTCTGTAAAAGCTTCTAAGGCCCTCTCTGAGAAGTTTCTATAGTTATCACAGACTATATTCATAGATACGCTCTACACTTTGAAATACTATGACTGTATCATGCTTATCTTTTGGAATAAATTAAAACCTAATGTAATAATCCAGAAGGTTATTTTCCTTTAGTGGGGAAGAGATCATTGCTCTGTTTTGTGACTAATACTCTGTTATCAATGTATCTCAGACTTAGACTTTACTACTTCCATTTGATACCACATAGATGAAAGTCACCCTTTCAAACTGCTCTACTTTTTAACCTTTGCTGGTAAGCCTGCTTTTCATCAAACATGAGATTTACTTTTTCCCTTAGTAAACTTACATATATTTTCCATAAGTAACAACGTATCTTGTTGAACGCTTCAATAATGTGTAAATAAATATGCAACCAGCACATTTTAATCCTGGCATACAAAACTGCCTTGTAGAAGAAGGAGCTAAAGAGAAAGACTATAAACAAATTTTTAATGTTTGTGAGCTCCCTCTTAATACTTCTAACAAGTTACATTAAATATTTGCATCATGAAAACAAAACTGATTGCTCTGCAATATGGTTTCTCCTTATAAGCATTTTACATTTTTATTACAGTCATTTTATAAGGGCATGTAAGTGCTTTATTTGTGATGAATGCAACTCATCCATCTGGGACTCACAAAACGCACCTATGCACCACATAGGAAGCATGAATTCAGAGTGCTTTCTTCAAGTGCTCAAAGGAGGCTGCCCATAGAGCTTGTGGAGTCTCCTTCTCTGGAGAACTTCTGTGAGTTCTTTCATTCTGA
Organism: Indicator indicator; assembly: GCF_027791375.1. Taxonomy (NCBI): domain Eukaryota; kingdom Metazoa; phylum Chordata; class Aves; order Piciformes; family Indicatoridae; genus Indicator; species Indicator indicator. The sequence continues at coordinate 20,602,088 of NC_072021.1, forward strand.
TATTTATAAGAAAGCAAAATGGTTGTTTGAGGTGTTCACCTTGACACAAAAAGTGCAAGTTCAAAACCAGATACTTGAGACTCACAGAACTTTGCTCTTTGTATATAGCTTTGCATTTCTCAGCAAGCTTAGCTAAAGGCACAATAGAATTCAAGAGTCTCATTCACTTTGACAAGTTCCTTCTGATTGATTCCCCTAGTCCATCATGGCTCAGAAATTGAAAGTTCAGGCAATGAAAACAATACATGGAGTATTATTAATGTAATGATTAAACATTATTAACTGATTATTAAGGCTACTGAAAAAAATATCTAATTACATCACTCACCTAATTAATGTTCTTATGTTGTCACACTATTGAAAAAGTACTGTTTGGGTAGGTGTTTCACAGCCAATCCTGTACTTTAGACTTAATGTTTGCCTGACCTTTCATATCTACAAAAACATAAAATCTCAGAGTCAACTGAGGTTCTAAACCTATTTAAATTTGCTGAACTGTGACACAGCAAGTTGGACTGCAGAAATCACAGAAAACACTGTACAGGCCAAACTCAAGCAGTATGATGCAATCTTGCACTAGCAGCAGGATGCTAATGTGTAGTCTTGAAAAACTAAAACAACTCAGCAGAAAAGAACAAAGCCTCAATGAAGTGGTCAAAATATTCTGAAACATTAAACTTGCCTCCTGTTCGCTTGAGATATTGTATTATGTATGATAAAGTCAATGGGCATCTTAAATGAATCAGAGACATAAGATAGTACTGAGACAAAACCAGAATTTGGAAACTATTTTCATTTATGCTTTTGTTAAGCAAGCTAATAGTCAATAACCATTGTTTCTAAAAATTGTAGTGACTGTAATACGATTTAATGTCACTGTAAGTGGCAATTAGTTCTCTCAAAAAAAAAGTCACTAACACAAACTGTCAAAGGGACAACAAAACTGGCAGAAAAACAAAGTACAAGGCTGTAAGAACAACCCCAGAAGCAAAGTTTCTTTAGACGTGTAACATAGAGACAACTACCACGCTAAAGGATAGCAGCCTAAGCTACCAAGCTAAAACTAAAGAAAAAGAACAAAAAATAAAGAAAGAACTCAAAGAAATTTTCTGCTGAAAACCATATTCAGATAGCCAAAGGAAACAGACTTTTTACAGAAGATCACCTGAATGCTCTATCCCAAGTCAACAGAACTCAAGAGTTACCAAGCCCAAGGCAAAAATTACTCTCACAGATATACCACACATCTAAGCAAACTGAAATGGGGTACACATTGCCTATATACACTGCCTAGGCTGAAGTTTTTAAGGCCAGTCTGGATGGGCTCTGAGCAACCAGATCTAGCGTGAAGCATCCCTGCCCATGGCAGGGGGGTTGGAACTGGATGATCTTTGAGGTCCCTTCCAACCTTGACAATTCCGTGATTCTGTGACTTTACAGGACCATGTGGCTCCACATAAGATAAAGGTGAAATGTTTACCAACGGGGAAAATGGGTTAACACCTACAGTAAAACACATATCTTAGCCTCAAAGCTGGAGAAACATCAATCTCACTGGCTACACCTGCAGTTTGGCATCACTAAAAGATGTATTACATTAAACCTTTCCTCCATGCAAGAAAGCATCAAAAAGGCAAAGCCATCACAAAATCCAAGACTTTCCTCCACATGTTATTAAATGCAGTAATTTCAAGCTTAAGTTTTATTCAATATCGCATTAAAACTTATCTGCTGTTGATATACAAAACTTTGCAACTTAAAAATACTTCTGACTTACAAAGGTACTTTTTGGTTCAGAGTGTATGGGCTCTAATGTCTTTTAAAAGCTGTAACTTTAATTACGAAAAAATGTTGTAGTAAATCATTTAATATATTCTATCCAAGGTGACAGCTTAATAAGATAACTGCTCCAGCAAACTGAATAACCAGCTCCATGTATATCACTCTGCTACTTCAAATTTAATAGAATTCAGTCTTCTTTGAATTAAAATGCCTTTATCAATATGTCAATTTTTATTAAAAATAATAGAACTGGTGCTCAGTGCCATTAAATCTTTCAGAAGTAGTAAAAATAAATTTCATAAGCATATATAACATGTAAAAATAAAATAAACCCTGCTAGCAGTACATACTGCTAGGTTAGCCGTGCTCAGAACATCAGTACTTGAAAATACAGGCAACCAAAATATTCATGTTAGCTGCCTTCATCTCTGGAAAGAATAACCAATGCATTCAGTATTTCATTTAAACAATATCTAGGATCTTCAGAAAGGAAGCAAAAAGAAAGCAAGGGCTGGGAGAATTTATTGGCCAATTCCATATCCCTGTTTAGTTGTGAAACTGTAAAGGATTACAAATGATAATCAATTGAAGGAGTTGATACTGATTTCATGGAGGTTTAAAAAAAAATCAGTGAGTGAAATGAAATTTATGAATACTTAATCCATATATTATATCTATAATCCATACATTAAAGGGCAGATTATTTATTTCAGGGACTCTATGTTGAATTGAGTTTCTGCAATCAATACAATTATTGGTCTTAGTGCAAACACGTAAGGTGCATTTCCTGTCAAGTACTGCCTTACATCAGCATTATGTACTTCTCTGCTGGGTAATTAAAAAAGTCTATCCTATTTTCTTTTAATGCAGAGTATTTCACAAGTTTCCTACTGCTTGCAGTTTGATGAAGCAATTTAAAAATTGTAAGGGGAGAAGAACATTAGTGGTTTTTTTTCCTTAAGTTCAAATCAGTATAACATTCATTTATTTTCTCAATTCTTTTACTGCTTTGTTACACTTCTGCAATAAGTTTTTTTCATTCAATAAAAGTCTAAAGGAATAAAAATTCATGCCCTTTGAAATAAATCCTTAAAATAAATTACAACTACCTGGCATCCAAGAAAGTGCAGGTGTTCTAAGCTCTGTATCAGAGACGAACAAAGAGTTTACCTGTAGTTTCTCAAACTACATGCTGGTAGCAGTCATTGACCTTTTCTCTTCACCTGACTTAAAAAGCCTTTTTTGAAAGAAACACCATCACTGAAGATTTGCAAGAAAACTTTCACTGTTGCTAAAATCAGTTTGGCATAGATTGACAAACTAGTTCATTACCTGACAGTTGATGACAAAAAAAATTTGAGCACACAATGATGAGATACCATTCAATTTATAATCAAAGTCATTCCAATGTTAAAGGTTTGTCAGAACTACCATTTACCTACAGAATTCCAGAGGATGGTTTAAAGTTTTTTTAATCAACGGCAGTTAAGTCTGAGACTGCTGCTTATATGGACCACAGTTTTCAGTTCTAGCATTGAATTTAATTCAGTTTTGTCTCCCATCTGAAGCAGCTTGGTGACTCCAACCGAAACACTTTCCACTCCAGGAAATCATCTATCTAAGCTCAACCAGATGTAGCAGGAGATCATCTTAAGTCAGATTTTCCCCAAAATAACACTGGTAGATGTTCCTCCTAAAGTGACAAATGAAGTAGAGAGTCTGTTTTGAAATAAAACTTTAGCCATTTCCCACTTAAAGTAATTTCCCCTAACTTGTAAGATTTAAAGAGGTTTCATAGAAGAGAACAAGTAGCAGTCTAACGCACAGAGGATCCACTGAGGAGCAAACCACGAAAAGAAGGGGCGACAGAAAAAAGGGAAAGTTTTCTACAGCCTTCTGCAACAGCAAAGGTTAGAGATTATTAAATATAGACTGTGGGATTTCCATCTTCAGATCTTCATCCAGAACAGCCAAGGAACAGCTTCTCTGTAACCTGACCTTTGAGGTAGCAGTTCTCTTACAATCCCTCCCAGCTCTGCCTTCTCTGATTTGTTCTGCACCTCTTGTACAAGCACAGAGAGGAAAATTTATTGACTGTGGCTGGAATATGTGTTTAACAAGTTAGTAATGAAACTGACTACATGGTAAATGAAATCCTACTTTTTTCTAGAAACCTACTTTCTCTTCAGGCAGATCAGAAAAGGGTTTTTAAAGGTGCTGATAAAAAACTTATCATAAAGCAGTATTATTAACTGAAGCTATTTTACTTTAATAGCATACACATAAAAGTACAGTACATTGACTTTTTTTTAACCAGGAATTTTAAAATAATTTATATTTTACTTACTTTAAGATATCAGCCACATAAGCACATCAATGTGTTCAGCAGCTAGAGAACAGATAACCTTGCCTCTTAATGAGAAGAAGACAGTCAAAGTATAATGAGAAACATTTTGTAGTACTGCTGTCTCCACATCAGTGATCTACTGGTTGTGAGGAAATCTGCAATTTTTCAAGTTCTAACCTTTGAACATATTACTATGCTGAACACTCATAAGATCAAGGAAACATGAAGTACCCAGAAGCATCTCATGAATCTAAAATTTAACCAGAACAATCTAAAGTTCCTGATAGCATTAACCATCAATTCTACACTTCCAGACTATGACAGATTAATACAACCACCATAGCTAGCACATACATTTTTATCATGAAATACAAAATTAGTACTATTTTAATCTTTATGGGGCAATTAATTAACACTCTGAGTACTCTTAAGATCTAAATATTTATCTAGAGATGGGACACTGTCTTTCCTAATGCATTGCTTTTATCACCAAAATCTATGCAGTGGAAAAATAAATACATACAGAGATGTAACTGGTATCTGTCTTATCATTCCTACACAAAAAGTTCCCAAACATGGGACAAAAGATATTACACCTTATACAAAAGATTCCAAAGCTTTTCATATACAGCACATCACCACAGTCCTGTTATCTCATTAATTCTTAGCTTAGAAAACTGTATTTTCACTATTTCTTCCATCATTTAAGGTCAGTCCTGATCCTGCTTTAAAGTTAGTCTCCATGGTGCATTCATCTGTGCTTTCAGCTATTTTGTGAATCACAAAGTGATTAACCTTTATTCAATGCATTTATCATTCGCTGACAAGCATGGCATTTCTCCCTCAAGCCTCTCTTGAAAAAAAAATGTTACTATTGTAACTGTTACCAACCAACAATGCATGCAAACAAATACTGTCAAAAGTAGAGCAATACACACAGATGTATAAACAATCAAGCAAGTAATTTCCACTAGCTCCCTTACAATTTCCCTTATTTATAACTAGGTCAGAAAACAACCTTCTTTACAGATAATTTTGAGCCAGAAAAAATCCACAGTGTTTCTGGGGTTTTTTGGGTTTTGTTTTGTTTTGTTTTGTTTTTTTTAAGTTTTAAGAATATTCCTCTTATTATTTTCAATATCTATTCAGATCACAACAATGCTTCCAATTTTTTTTATTTTTTTTCTGAGCAAACTTCAAATCAAAAAGGTTTTCAGCATTTCTGGTACATACCATTTGAATCATTACTCAATAGCATTTTTTCAGTCATTCATATTTCACAGAAGTAAAGAGGAAGAAAGATTGACTAGACGGTCCCTTCCAACTCAGTGGATTCTATGACTCTACAATTGTCAACATAAATGCATCAAAAACTCTCTGGCATAGCTCTCCGTGGCTGACACACCACTCCATGGATGGATAGTATGTTTTCACAGCTTTTCCTTTGTTACATCAACTGTTTACACATCTAATGTTCCTGAATCTAATGAATACACAAGTTAAGAAGAGAGGAAATTACTGAAGGGCTTGCTTGACAATTCACAAGATGGCAAGTCCCACATCTCTCTGTGGGACTGCTGTAGGTAGCTTAATAAACGCCTGTAACCAGACAGTTTTATTGAATTTCAACTGTGCACATAGCAGTAAAACTTTCAGTTGTGAAGGACAGAGACATCCATCTGGCTGGAAATGTACTGCTTGCTGTTCACTTAGTGTCCCGAAAGGGGATGCCAAAGAGATTGCTAAGGCTCACGCAGTGTTAAATCACTGCCTTCCATTTCTCACTCCTGTGGGCACAAACAGAGACTTAAGAGCATATACCACCACCAGTTCACTTCCCCTGGATACTGACACTCAGGAGGATGGACATGCTGGTAGAAGTGGAGGCATCCAGCAGATCACCACCTGACAACACAGCTAGTTCTGGCAGCTGGACTCTCTAGAATGAAAACCACTTCAAAAACACAGGATCCACCTAAGGAAGCAAGTCAAATGCATCTTTGCCAAACTGTCTAACCTTGTGAGGAATGCATCTAAGCTGGCCTCCATTCTGGGATGGAGACCAAAGCCTGATGGAAAAGAAGCATGGAATAGAGTATCAAAAGTGGCTTTTGCATTGCTCTTAAGAGTACAACCAGGGGTCTGTAACAAGTGTCTGTTGACAAATGCACTGATCTTGGGAAACAAGCAGAAGGAACTAGGAAGTCTGTGCCCAGCAACAAATAGAACTATAACGTAGCTGGTATTCTGCACAGTTCGTGGGATAGCCACATTGTAACAAATAGATAAAGGCACTTAGAGAATAAGATGTAGAATAGAAAGGACAGAAAGAAAAACACCTGGAGCTTTGCCAAGATCAAAGGAATGTTACCATGGACAACTTAGTACAGATTGCCTGACCAAGAAGTGGAGAAACCCTTATTTAAACAAATTAAAGGCACCTCTCAACTGCAGTCCTCCTTCTAATGGAGAACAAAAGAATTTCAGTGTCCACTAGGAAGATGGAATGGCAGGACATGAAAAATCCAAGAGAATTCTGCAGTGTGAAAGGAATATTTTTTTCCACAGATGATGCACAGGTCTGTTTCTTGCAGAAACTTCTGTCTGCTTTAAAAAGTAATGTTGTGTATGTCAAATTACCTTGTTAAAACAAATACTTTTTGCACCAGTTTGCTTACACAACACTTTTGAATAGAGTATTCTTTTATCAAGGAAAAAAAGTGTCCTTATATTAAGGCTATAAAAACTAGGGTTTTATACTTATGACTCAGAGCTTTCTGAAAAAGCTCACTCCTTTTTCTCATAATGGAGCATTCAGCTTCCATCAGCACTGCTACCACTAATGATCCTAAAATTGACAGTCTACAAAACATGGTGAGTCTTTACAAGGAATCTAGTAGCAATTATCCTCTCTTAAATACAGGCAGAGCAAATAGATGCTGAGCTGGCTACAAATTTTCAAATACAAATAATGTGCTAATGATGGATTCTTGAAAACTATGAGGAATGGGACAGTGGAATAAGCACTTCTAGGATTTCTCTTGCAATTTAACAGTGAAAAGTTCTGCTAGAACTTGTGGATGTCAAAATTTAAATGTTATTATCAGAGGATATACAGACAAAAGAAGACCTCAAAGAAGTCTCATCTATCAGTCAAAGAGAAAGGCCTTCGTGGTATCAGACTGAAAACCCAAGAGCATGGCCCATATCTGCAAAGTGAGAATCATGGTTCTCTTTTCCGGACATGGCATTACACCTCCACAACCTTCAGGAATTACACTATTTTGAACCCTTGGTGAGACACTGGAACAGGTTGCTCAGGGAGGTGGTAGAAGCCCCATCCCTGGAGGTTTTTAAACCCAGGCTGGATGTTGCTCTGGGCAACCTGATCTAATGGGAGGTGTCCCTGCCCATGGCAGGGGGATTGGAACTAGATGATCCTTGAGGTCCCTTCCAATCGTAACAATTCTATGATTCTATGAAAGTTACGGCCTTTAAAAGAAGGACCATAATAAATAAAAATACTAGTCTATGATTCTCTCAATTGTGGAATAATAGTAACATTTTTTATTTAAATTTTTAGACTTTCTGAAAGGGAGAGATTGAGAGATAAACCATGGATAATTTCTTTAAAGAAAAGGAAAAAAAAAAAAAGAAAAAAAAAGGGGGGGGGAATGACACAGCAAATCAGACTATGAGAGCTATACTTTTCACAAAGCTCAATTCATGTACATCATACAGTTGCTAGCAGATACCAATACAAATTTGTGGCAGTTTAGTCTGGGTACCTCCTAAACTGAAGCCACAGAGTTACACCTCCAGTGTCCAGAGTGTCCAGCCTAGTGGGTGGACACAGGAAATCTCGTTGCAAAGTCATTGTCTTTCTCCCCTCTCTGCTCCCATGGGAGATGCTTTCCTATCAGGTAATGGTGGGGGAGTATCTCAGGTCTCTGTGGCCTGTTTAGGCCTAATGCCAGGATAAGAAAGGGGGGGGGAGAGGTAGTCTCAGGCCTATCAAAAAAAAAAGCAAAAGCAAGAATCTAAGCCAAGTATCATATGTCTTAGCAACTAAATGCAGCTACACCTTCGTCAAGAAACAAATTCCTACCTTCTCATCTTTTCCCCTTAGCCAACTAGTGTCATCTGCTTCAGTTAAGATGAGTTTCAGCCAAGGAGCTCTTTGCCAAAACCCAATTTCAGTCACACATTGATCATCTAAAAAACCTGACCATCTGTGTTTCATGAAAGGGAGATATAAAAATGAGTATCAGCACCATATTGATGAAACTGCAAACCAATCTGTCACAACCTCCTTTGCAGTCTCACATAAAATGCAAGGTTGGCAGGAATCTGAAAAATTCCATGGCAAAACTTCTGGAAGAGAAGAAACAACTGCTTCAAACAACTCAGTTATCTGGGAGAGAAGAACAAGGGAATAATTAAAGCATGGTTCTGCTCAGTATTAAGATAACCTGAAGATCTGGCAACCATCTTTTATGGCCAATGAAACTGAATACATCACTCATGCTTGACATCTTCCATTATTTAATACAGTGTTTCTAAGCAATAAAGCCAGGCTGATTTCTATGTGTTAGGAGGAAGTAGATTAAATGTGCTTGAGAATTTAGCAATGATCAAGCTTCAAAGGACAAGAGGAAATGGCATCAAGTTTTGCCAGGGGAGGTTTAGGTTAGACATTGGGAAAAACTTTACTGAAAGAACAGAACAGGCTGCCCAGGGAAGTGGTTGTGTCACCATCCCTGGATGTATTCAAAAGCCATCTAGATGAGATGCTCAAGGATATGGTGTAGTGGTGGCTCTGGTAGAGTTAGACAATGGTTGGACTACATGATCTTAAAGGTCACTTCCTACCATAGTGATTCTGTGATTCTGTGTACAGTTGTATGATAATACTTCATAACAGACAGAATGAAGAACAGCTGTCCCTTTTTCCCAATGAGGACACACTCTTGGGGCATATTAAATGACATACACTGTGACTACAAAGATCACTTCATCACAAGAACTTTGCATTTCTCCTTGCTGAATTCCTGAAGTTCCTATGGGACCCAACCTCAAATTTCTCAAGGTAGTTCTGGACTCAATCTCTATCACTTATATTGTCTACCTAACAGACAGCACCGTCCATAAATTTACTGAGAATATATTCTGTTTCACTATCTGAATTGTTGAAAATGGACACTATCCACATCAGTACCATCAGAAAAACAGTCATTTCATCCAAGAAGGCAATCAGGTCAGTCAAACTTCAGCTGAGGTAGGTGAGCCCATATCAACTGTGCTCAATTACGCTGCTGTCTTTCACATGTTTGGGACAAGCTCTATTACCTTTCAGAAACTGAAATGAAGCTGAGCAGCCCATGTAACCTTGAATCTGCCTCTTCATCTTTTCTTCAGGTGGGCACAACATTAACTTTTTTCCAGCTATCAATAACCTTACTAAGTCACCAATCTCAAAACTACTTTTGTGTAGAATGCTATTCAACAATAAAGTAATTCCTCCCTTTAAAGTTCTCCATTTTATCCACACATTTTTTCATGCTCTCCAGCATTACCTTTAGAAACTTTGAGGTTTTACCACAACTTCATCTTCAGACATTTTTTCTTTCCTTTTCTATATGTGCCCAGGATCAAACATCAAGTTCTTCCACTTGTTTCTAGGTACATACATATGCAACTCATATCTATGTCTTGCAGAAAACTGATACATTCAATGATAATAAACTAAAAAAAAAACAACCAAAAAACAACGTTTATGATTACACTAGTTGTATCAAATCTGTATCTAATTAATTCAAAGGCAAATAAAAATTAAACATTGCTGTCCATGATTCACAGAAGCCCTTTCCTCAACTCTATAAAAGAGTAAAACTAGACTAGGTCATCACTTTCTCAGTATGGTAAGACATCACCCCAAAACCAGTATCACCATTATTCAGAGCCTTTTATTGCTAACTCACCCTACAGTCCAATTCCCTGCAAAATGAACAGCAGAAGTGTAATGGTTTAGCACAAAGGCTAACCTGCCTGCTCCTCCAACACAAAAGTGAGGGGAAGAGTAACACACAAAACTCAAGGTTGAGATAAAGAGATAAGAGTTTAATATAACATGAGATATCATAAGCACAATGCATAATTACCTTAGTAATAATCTAATTAACCTCATAATACAATGTGTGATTACCTTATCTTACCCTATTTGCAGAAGCACAGTGAAATACACAGGGAAAACAACAGCATCAAACAGAAAACCAAAACCAGCATCTAGCTGACTCCCACCCGTTCCACCGCCATGCCTGCAGAAAAGAGCCAACACCAGAAACAGCAACCTGAATGGGAAGCCTTCCACGTTGCAATCCAACCTTCAAGCCCCCTAAAGCTTTGCTCCAGTCAGCACTTTCATTTTTGAAGCTGGCGTGACGGCAGCATGGCACAAATAACAGCAACAGATTCTACTTGATCCATGACAAAAAGCAAAACAGAAATAAACCAAAAGAAATCCAAAGCCTTGACAGATCCCCTACCATGCAGCCCCACACTCTTGCCTAGCCTGCTTGTCAAGCATGCAGGCACATTACAGTGCAGCCACTGGAAACACACTCTATTCCAATGTGGGACTTAATGTCCTCACTCCAGTCACACTTCTTGAAAGCCTACTCAGTACTTGGACAAACAAATAAAGCAGTTGACTCCTAGTCTCTGTACTATTGCTTAGCAAATATTTAACCAAAAGAGACTATGAAGACTGCAGGACCTTGGATCACTTAGATTTTGAGCCCAAATAGAGGACTATCTAAGGCTTCTACATGACACCCAGCCTCAGAAAAGACCCAACTGCTTGCTGTGATGCCAGGCAGTCACCTAAAGCCACTTCTGGAGGCTTCCAAGGGAAAGAGCATCTCATGAACCCACGCTTGGAGCCCAACACACAAACACAGCCATGTGAAACTTTTCATATAAAATTGTATTTTTAAGCAAACCAATCTCTAATTTAATAACAATCTGAATTTCCTAGAAAGCATAACACCAACTTAATCAGCATTTACATCTCTACAAAAACTGTAAAGTCAAACTGCTTATATTAAAAATAATTTCCAGCAAAATGCAGTTAAAAACTGTTAAAAACAGTTTATTTCACACCCAGACTTCAGAATGTGTAATACTAAAGAACTTACTTGTTTTCTTAAGCAAGTAATTACACTGATTATAATTTCTGTATGTGCCTTTCTGCATGCATTATTTCTTTTAATATGTCTAGCTTTGTTCTTTCTTGCAGTGTAAAAAAACGTGTTAGCATACTAAAATATTACTAAGTGTGTACAGATGTATAGCTTCTATTTGAGCAGCCAGGGGAATGGTAACCATGGCACTGCTTCCAAGAATAGAATTATCATCTGTAACAGCACTCATGCTGTGGCAGTTGACAGAATGGTTATAAATATATCTATTAGCAGCCTGAGTTGAATCTTTAAACAGCACTATAGGGACAGCAGTTGACTAAAAATAGCTCGACAATATTGCATCTGAACACTTGTCCTCAGAAACACTTTGTCACACACACATAGTGAATTTCAATCTTTTTCTGCATGAAGCTGAAAACGAACATCTGTGGCACACAGGAGACAGACAGCATGGTATTTTTTGACCTACCTTCTCCCTGTAACACTATAAATAACTCCACAACAGTAAAAATCTTGAAAAGGCTGCAATAAAACATGAAGTAATGCCTAGATTCTAAGTACACAAAACAAAGGCAGAATCAAAAAATTGGGTGTTTTGTGTTTTGGTTTGGGGTTTTGTTGTTTGTTTGTTTTTTTTTAAAGGAACACATTGCAATCAACAGCACACAAATCTGAGTTGTTGGAGCTCAGCTTCATTCTAATATTTCATAGAACTGAAACAAGGAAATTATGGTTACGTGGTTATTACTAACAACTGTATGAGCTACCATTCAATATGAGTGAAGGAAAACTATCTGTAAATAGGTATCTCAATTCAGTAGTCAGGAATTCAGACATACTGTCTCAGGAAAAAAAAAATAGAGAGATAATTAATTTTTTTTCTCTTTTCATCTTCTGCATCCCAGGGTGGAGGTAGTCATCACTGAAGAGGCTCCTGTTTAGTCTGTTGCCCACTCAATCCTTCTCTGCAAAGCTACCTCAGCCTGCACTGTTGCCTGAGACAAGTATGTCATTTTAAGTGTGTATTAAGTTTCAGTAATAGGCTTTTAAACAGTATTATCTACATTAAAAATAAGAAATTAAAGTTTAAAGTGAAGTGGAGTTCATTAGGAGTAAAACCAAGACTTTTCATGTATTGTTTCAAATGCAAGTGAAAACAAGACACTAGGAAAGAAAATTAGTCTCCTAGATAAATGAAATACAGGGTTTAGAGCATCTTTCTTTAAGCTTAAGGATTAACTATAATTTAAATAGACCAACTTATATCAGTTGTATCCTTCTCAAAGCCTCCTATTCTCTCTTAAAGAGAATGTAAACTGCCATATAAAACTTAACTACTGAAAAGGTAAACTATACCAGACTGTAAGTCTTTAATATTTAACCAAGAAAAGAAGACCTTGGGATAATCAGAACTGCTGTTTACATAAAGAATATGGATCCACCTGACCATGGCAGTGAACTTCGGCTGTAAGACAAAAGGAATTAATACTTTTGTTCAGATTTGTCCATTATCAACTACACCCCAACTCTTTCTTTAAAATTTAAACACTTCCTATCTTTTATCTGGATTTACCACACAGGAATTAGGACACAGAGCATACATTACAACTCTGAACTTCTGAAAATCTGTATGAGTACTGACAGTACTACTCCACATCTCTCTAGGATTTTTGCATATCTGCCAAGTGATATTCCTGCCACTAAGATTTTTACTCAGCAGGTCAAAGTGTGATACTGAGGACTAAAGGGAAGTGATGTCAGATGTGGTTAGATATCTTTCTAAACAGGAAAGTTTTCATAAAATTAGCCATTAGAATGAGCTTGACTGATTATGCTCTTTTAAAGTATCATTTAGGTAGCTGATTCTTACAAATAAAAGAAAAATTAGATGAAACTTCTGTGCTCTTAATTTCATTATCTACTGCAAAATTTACAGGCAATAAAATGTTCATTTAGAGTCCCCGTTAAACTTCTGCCACAAATTGGAACATAATATTATGACTGTTATTTGACTCTGTTCTGGTATAAATGTTTGGTCAAGCAGCATTTGACTCTGACCGGATTGATTGCTTTCCTCAAAAAATTTGCTACATGTATTTGCATAGAAGTAAAAGGAGAGTATCAAAAGTTGACTGAATTTATCATTATTTAAGTAGATAGTCTAAAATTAATCATTAGCAAAAATACAATGGATGGCTCAATTTTCAGAAGTGTTTTTGTTTGGATAAACCAGCAGTTCCTAACCGCAATCTACTGAAGCTAAGGAAAGGTATAGCTGAAGTTCTGGGGAGGGGAAAAAAAAACAAAACAAAACAAAACAAAACAAAACAAAACAAAACAAAACAAAAAAAAAAAAAAAAAAAAAACACCACAACCCAACACACCCCCTCCTTCCCCCCAAAAAACCAAAAGCACTGACTGATATAACAATTTCAGAAAAAAAAACATTTATTCCAAGATCTAGCTGACTATATTTATGGTTGCCTTATTTAAATTTCAGTCGCAGTGCCATCTGGTGACTATTTATATTCCCATACATTTTCAATAGATAGTATGTTTTTGGCTCAACCAACCACCTCCTGTTATCCATTACCCTACATTAACCTCATCCTCTCGTGTTAAGTCTTATCTGAAGGCAAGGACAGAAATGATTCTCTGTGAATTGGAATGGTTCATAATTTCCAATTTGCATGTTGTTCTTGCAAACTTCAAAGTCCACTACAAACACAGTGGACTTTAGCCACCAAGTCATATGAATATTGTTATAAAATAATGTTTCTGTTAATGGAAGTATCAGCATGATCTCAACCATGAGATATATGGGGGTATGAGATATATGGGGAGCATGCCTTTTGTTTGCTTTTCCCTAGAATTTGGCCTCTAAAATCCAGCTATGCAAGGACAAACATGGCTGAACATTGTTTTTCAAGTTCTGTTGTTAAAACTGCCATAGCATTCCTTTTGAAAGTGATGTCAGATAAATAAACTTAGTGAAGATAAATCAGAATATCAAACACAAAATGTATCGATCAGCTACTGCATTCACATATGAAAAAGTGAGGCTTCCCACGGTCATTATAAATATTTGATCTTTTAACAACTTAGAGAAGTGATGAGCCAAGTTCTGACACTTTGATGAAGACAGAAATATTTCTCCTATTGGTGTTGACCTTTATTTTTAGTCCTTCCCCAAATTCACAACAAACACTGTCAGTGTTGTTCCCCCTTCAACCTTTCCCACAACACAGTAAGTGACAAGACCACAACACATTGTGTTTCTATACAAGAGGGGTGTCAAGGGAAAAAACGTACTATTCTTGGAAACACTTATCCTTAATACAGATCTGCTGTAAGAATAACTCCTGACTGGAAGTTAAGGCAGTACAAACAAGTCAGCCTGGAACTGCTACACAAAAAAAAAAAAAAAAAAAAAAAAAAAAAAAAAAAAAGACAGGTAGTGAACAAAACTTACGAGCAGTCTTCTGTCTCTCCTTCCTTCTTGAATAAAAAGCTGTCATGTAATGCTACATTTCTTAAGGTTTTTCAATAAGAGCAATCAGATCTCAACTTCATATGACACAAATTGTGCATATCTGATGAGTTAGAAAATTATTTCATATCATTGCTACTTGTGATCGTTACTATTACCTCAATGTCCAGTCCAATATTCCTTCTATTATTACATACATCCACAAGGTATCATGTTTAAAACAGCCAATACCTCTGCAGAGGCTACCATTTTCCTTCAAAGTAGTAACAAAATACTTCATCTATCACACAAGAAAAACAGGTGAGATGACCAAATTGAACAACCATGTACTATTTTCCTGAGGAAGACACTTTTATGCTCCACTTCAGGTAAGAAATGTCAGCAGGCATGCTATGCTATTCACAGTGTAAGATGGGGAAAAAAAAACAAACCAAGCAGTAAGATGTTGCAAAAAACCCCAAAATCCACTGCTTCTAATAGTTTCACTGAAAGAATCTACTCTGATCCCACACTCAGTAGAATTATTCTGAACAAACTCTGCAGGTCAACAATTTCTGACATAGTTTTCTTTCCGTATTAGTAATTTTGACATAGTCAGTTTTCTAGAAAGCTCACATCTAAAGATACCAGCTTTGTTTTAAAAGGGTAGTATAACCTATTCCTGACAACACTGAGCATACATAACAGCGTGATAAATTTGAAACAAAAAGAAACAATCTTTCTGAAGGAATAGTGGTGCAGGTCATCCAGTCTCTTAACTGAATATTCCAGAATGCCATAGAATCATGTTCTATTCTCTTGAATGATCTTTCATTGGAGGAAATGACTGGAACTCATCTCCAACTCCCTTGTGTACTAATTATCTACAAACAAATTTTGCCTCTTCTAAGCTGGGTAGTCCTGTAATATGATAATGTCTTAGCTAGTAATGGACCAGAATTTCTGTGGCGTTCTGTTGAGGTTTGTTCAGCTTTATGAGATTTAGCTACCACAATGACTTGTCCAACCAACCCAGATACTATGTCTAATATGTTTCACTTTTTTTGGTACAAGCACAGTTTTATCATAAATCAAAAAAATCCCTGCACAATGATGGTCACTTTGAGAGGTGGCTGCAGCGCAGGGGAGTACAGGCACAGCATGGTAAGTGATGGGATGCACACTTAACAACAGAAACCCCGAAAGCTGTAAACAACTGACCAAAAGTCCGATGAAGAAATGCAGATAAAGACTTGGACAAAAACACTCTTCAGGAGTAACAAAGAGGAGAAATAGTATATAACCATATGACAGTTCCCTCTTGATTCAAGCTGAACCATTCCAAGCAATTGCCCTTACTACCAGTCTATTCATCGGCCAAGCCATTGGGATCCTGTTGTAACAAGATATGAGAAATTTACCATAATGTTTCATTAAAACTGCCACATCCAACCATTACTTAGACGTTCTTAATTCAAACATTCTACACAGAAGTTTATTATAAAAGCTCAGTCCACAGAACTCTTAAGTGTAAGCACTCTTATAGCTTCTCAGGAAAGGCTGGAGAGTTGCGCTATGAGGAACGTAATGAAATTCAACAGGGCAAAGAGTAGCATCCTGCACTTGGGCAGGAATAACCCCATGTACCAGTACAGGTTAGGGGTTGACCTCCTGTAAAGCAGTTCTACAGAGAAGGAGCTGAAAGTCCTGGTGGACAAGAAGTTCACCATGAGTTAGCAGCATGCTCTCATGCAAAGGTGGCCTGTGGCATCCCAGTGTGCATCAGGAAAAGTGCAAGCAGCAGGTCAAGGATAGCTCTCCTCCTCCGCTTTGTCCTCATGAGGTCACATCTGGAGTATTGTGTCCAATTCTGAACTCTGATTTAATAGAGATAGGGAACTACTAGAGAGCGTCCATTGGAGGGATTCATAGATGAGAGGAATGCAGGACCTTCTCTTATGAGGAGAGGCTGAGAGACCGAGACCTTGCTGGGGTTGTTTAGCCTGGAAAAGAGAAGACTGATAGGGGATCTTTCTTCTCAGTGCATATAAATACCTAAAAGTTGGGTGTCATGAGGATGGGGACAGACCCTTGCAGTAGTGAACAGTCATAGGACAAGGGGCAATGGGTACAAACCAGGACACAGGGGGCTTCACCTAAACAAAGAAAAACTTTCCTCTGAGGATGACAAAACACGGGAGCAGGCTGCCCAGAGAGATTGTAGAGTCTCCTTCACTGGAGATTTACAAAACCTGCCTGGACCAATGCAAACTGATCTAGGTGAATCTGCCTTAGGAGATTTGGACTAAATGATCTTAAAAGGCCCCTTCCGATCACTACCATTCTGCGATTGTGACTTCTCAGCAGAAAGTGAAAAGAATCCTTCTACAACTACACATATCCACACATACATATAATTCCATGTAATCTATTACTCAGTACAAGCAAACTAGCCCTCAAATTCATATTAAACAAATAATGGTGGTTGTTTTTATAATCCGCTTTCAAGTTAAAACTACAAAATAGGAACACTGGAAGACATGGTTGGGCAGGCAATTGAAACAGATTTCTGAAAATAAAACAGTCAAATGCTTGACTTAAGCTTTCACCTAAATAAGCAGCTTCAAAAGTAGCACATTTTCAAGCATGTGTTAAACAGAAACAGCAGCAGCCAAATTTCAATTTTAAATGAACAAATTTGTAAACTTGTTTAGAAAGAAGTAAATTAAGAACTGACAGAAATGACAGCTGAATGTAGTAGAAGTCACAGTACTTTTCTAAATATAAATCAAGTAAGACTGAAATATCTTCAGTTTCATTTATAAAAGCAAGTTATAGTTCTCCTTTTTTTAAAACTACCTACTTGTATGCAATCTTAACTGGCATTAATCAGTTTAAAAATGTTTTTCATACTGCTGGATTGATTTCTCTTGCAATTTCCATGTTATTTGTAGCTTATGTAGTTCAGATCTTCAGCTACAGTTTAGTACACTAAAAACACTGAGGCATATATCTAATTACAGTAGTACAATTTTCCAGTTGTAACTTCTCACTCCTACTCTGACTTAACTGGTAAATTGGTAGTGGGTTTGTTGTTTAAATTAAATTGATTTCATTTCTCCAAGTCCATTCTATCTTTTGCCTGAGACCATAACAGGTGAGTGAGCTTTCTCTGGCCTTTGCCTCCATCCTCCCTGTCCCACCAGAAGTGGGTAGGAGTAAGTGACCACCCATGTGTGTTAGTCCCAGCTGGGTGGGCTTAAACCACAACAGTACAGCAATAACCAGAAAAGTCTTTCTTAATGTTCCTGTTTTGTCAATCTTGGTCCGTATTTCTCTTAAAAATGTATTATAGAAATACAGAATATATTAAACAATAGTTTTCCTTCAAAACGTAGTGACATCCTTCATATCTACACATTAAAATTCATTTAACAGTAGACTTCACTCAATCCATATTCCTTTCACTTCAGAATTCCCCAGAAAAGTCTCATCTCCCAGGAACCCAGTGCTTTTCACACTCTACACTGGAAATGCATTTTTTAAATTTTCCACAACTACAGCCAGCCGCTCCAGATCTGAACCTACTCCCTAACTACAAACCCTGCAGAGAAACCTGCAGAGTAACTCTAAGACCGTAGTGTCTATTTTCCACTGAATTGCTTTCAAATTGAACAAAGCCCTGAATAAATATCCACTTGCACAGTGGACAATATGGAAATCTTTTCTTTAAATCTAATGCTGTTCTTCAGTTTTCCAAATTCATAAAACAGCAATAAAATATAAACAAGCAACCTAGTCACACAGAGAAATTTAAAAAAAAATCACTTTATAATGTATTATGAGATCAAATTTAAGGCTCATTTAATAGTTAGAAAACAGGCACACTAAAACTCCCAAGAGATAGCCATGCAAATGTTACTTTTTTTCACTTCAAGCAGGAATTAAACGATCGAAAAAAAAAATTGTACCTTCCTTCAGAGGAAGAATACAGCAGAGGAAAAAAGGTTAGAGAAGCTGTGAAAAAGTGTTGAGATGTAATACTGCAAGATACTCATGTGCCAATCCATCACATTTGTTTAGGTTAGTCCAAGGCTAACACTTCAGTGTGGCTGACAAAATTTGAATGAAGTGTTTTACTATACTACAGACTTTAACTATTTGAGTAGAAAGGACTAATAGTTCTCATTTTGATGCATTCTGAGTGTTTTGTTGTTGTTTTGGTTTGGTGTTTTTTTTTTTTCTTTCAGAGAACGGGTTTAAAAAGGACATTTCCTATTGTTTTTTCTGACCTGAAGGGTTTGGGTTCCAAACCCTAGTCTCACTTCCATAAATTTCAGATATTCTGCAGGGGAGCATACTGAATAGCAGCTGAGCAGTTTCTTCTCTTTACTGAGATACACAGAAAGACATTCTAAGTCTTCTGAAGGAAACTGTACCTTCATACACTGAAAAGAACCTAGTAAGTTTTTACTTTTGGTTCTCTTTTGGTGGGACAAGAACATGGTAAGAATACATTATGTTCACCATCAGATCTATTATAACAGTGTCATATTGATTGGATTACAAAAATGAAAATATTTAGTATTAAGGTACTATTATGCCTGTTTGAAGACTTTAAAGAAGTTGCTTTATATTAAACTACTTTTTGTAAAAAAAATTAAAGGGCTAGAAAAACTTGTAGCAGTAAATTTACATTCACTCAGCATTTTGGAGATTCTCAACTAACTCATATATTTGAATACATGAGAAAAATTGACATTTTTAACTCCACCTATGGCCTCATTACATTGTACACACTATGAACATTTTGAAAGAGGGAGATTTTTTTGTTGAACCCAAAAAGGAAGCCAAAAAAATAAAGATGTAAACCAAAAATGCATCACAATCTTGATTATAGACTGAGTTCTATTCCCATTTGATATTCTGCATATCATTAAAAAGCCCCACGTTCATACATTTGATTTTCTGAGTTAAATGGCAAGCTGAACAAAGTCTTAGTAACTTTCGCACTTTAGGCTAGTACAAGGTACTCAACAGATGGCAAGATTGCTGAAAAAGCAAGCCAGGGTTTGGTACATGGTAAAACACTGCAGTGAGTAGAAAATACTACGAGATGAGAAAAGACAAAAAAAGAAGCAGAAAAGCTTGAAACAGCATATTATAAAAATATTAACCTACCCAGCAACAATTGCAGGAATGGCTGGGCACACGCTAGTGTTACAAAGGATGAAAATGTAGGTAAAACAACAAGGCAGTGGTGTGTGCAGAAATTACACACAGAAAGACGTAGATATGGAAGTGGAAGACGACGCTTCTCCATGCATGCCGCAGCCCTTACACAGTTAACATTCAGTTAAATACAGGGCTATGTCTGCTCAAATTTGTCCATAGCTTTTTCCTTTCAGGTGCATTCTCTTAAGTTGAACAAGCAGCACTCTGAGCAATACTCACTGAATTAAGTGATGGAGAACATGATAATGCAATTATTATTTTTATTAATTTTTCAGTTAGAAATCTAAAGATTGCCTAACATTTAAATTCCTTCCATTTAGACTGGGAGAGCATATGCCACACTTGGGTGCCAAAGCACAATTACAAGTCAATCAAAATATTTTATTCCTTTTGCAGTAGAAAAATCATCTCATGAAGTTCTACATCAGAGCTGCATGACAGTACCACCCCAAAGGAAACTCAAAAGGTTATTTCAGAACTGTGACACTTAAAAACATACATTGCAATTTGTAAAACTTTAAAACTTTACAGAGCTACACTCTGAATAGCAGAACCAGCACTTTTGGGGAAATCACCATTGAGCTGTGTAATAGTACTAGGAGGGCCTTGTTCTCCCTCCTTCTGAATTTGACATCTGTCATACAGCAAAGTTCAAAATAGAACTGAAAATAATTGGTCTCACATGAACTCACTTATAATAATTAGAGAGAAGATATCTAGGACAGGAGGTCCTTCACTTGCTTCAAAATCCAGTGGTGGAAACTGAAGGTGCCCAAATTAAGGCTAATGGTAAAATGCATTATTTAATAATATAGCCATTCCACCATTCAAAGAACTGCTGTAAGGATGTACAAAGCTCTCTACCACTGAAATACATGAATCAAATTGGAAGACTTCTTAAAAAAAGAAAAAAACCAACCAACCAAGCATGTTTCGGCTCAGAATTCTTGGCTTCATGCTGAAATCACTTGGGAAAATTTATCAGATTCAAACTAGATAGATCACCAGCAAAAAGTTTTCCACCAAGGCTACAAGAAGAGAGCTGCAGCAATTGGACATCATTCCACCTTTTTGCATTTCAAGCCTTTGCTCTCCATGTGTAGCTATTCCCCCTACCCTAGACTGAAGCAGAAGCTAACAGTACAGTCTACAGGGCACTGCCACACAATCAGATACACTCAAGAAGAGGATTTGGGTTGATCACAGCACCGTACTGACCAAGAACAAGGTGGAAAAATGTATTAAGATGCATCAGAAATTAACATGGAAGAATTACAACAAAGAGACATGTAGGAAGCAAGCATTGGGCATGAGGTAAAATCTAGAAATGGCTTTTGGAAACAAGATGCTGAGCAAATAAAACTTCATGCTGAGTTTCTCCAGCAATGAAAAATGTGTGATTTTAGCCTTTTTTTTTTTAAGGCTCTTAAACAGGATTAGATCACCTATTTCTTACCCTACTCACAATAAGGAACATTTGATGATTGTATCAAAAAGAGTCCTAGCTGTACATCTTGAGTAAGCCATCTACCCATTGTTCTGGACTGTCAGCCACTGTACTGAATGGCAGCAATAGTAATAAAATTATCTCTTTATCTACTACTTGTATTTGTGTAGTGTCTAACAAAAAACGGGTGGAGTTTTATGGAACAACTTAATCCTGATGAAGTTACATATACATTACTTGAAATGTACTGCTCAGTTTGCTAGTAATTTTATACAAAGATATAATGTAACTGAAAATAAACCCAAAATCTGTATGAACTACCTACCACCATAAAGCAATCTCTAAGCCTCTCTGCTCCTAAGATACACTTTATTAAAAACATGCATTTTAATTGCCTCTTTTCTCTCACTCAGATCTATTTCAGCTAAATCTGCAACACATTTTAAAATTCCCAGGTTTAAAATTAGCTAGTCATTATGAGTTTTTCACATTTACAAATCTAAGTGTAGAAAATGATATATTAGGTTTACTTTACTTACTGGCTAGTCTGATGCATAGCCAAGCCACTTAACAGTAATGTTTACACCAATATATTGTCAAACTACGTATCACCAAGTCAAGGCCAGAGGATTAATTTTTCCACGGTAATAGTCACGGTATTTTTTTTCTACTTCTTCTACCATGTCAGAGAACACAATTTTTATTCCGTTTAAACACAGTAACATCAGAAATTTAATTTACTGTAAATTTACACCTATAGAAAATCAGGTTTAAACCAAAATAGAGAAAAAAACCAAGAAATTACATTCTGTTTGATCTGTATTTCAAAATTCCTTTCCCCTCTCCATGTGGGAAATTATTTCATTGTTTTTCCCCCTCTCACATCATCAGTCACTGCAACATACAGCTAAGTCTAATGACAATGCATAGAGAGCATTTTCATAAAACTGCCAACAAAATAAGAGTTAAAACTTGGATCTATTTCATTTTAACACAATATTTAAAACCACATTTATTTAACTCTTTGGGTTTTCCCCTCATCTTGTTTTAGGATTTTCCTCTCCCCCACAATTTGACACAATTTTCATTTCCTGGAAATTTAAGGTCTTTAAAGCCAAACTTGTCCTTCTCACTCTAATATAGAGACAGCCTTGGACATTGGCTAATGAGAAAGTTAGCACCAATGTATTCTTACTACTATACTAAGATATAAACTAATATCAGAAATTGAGATTTCAAGCATGCTTTCACTGATAGCAGTTGAAAGCCTTAAATAAACTGGAATTCTCCTAGGCAATCCCTTAATGAGAATATCAGTCCAAAACGTCTTACTAAAAATTGCAAACTATGACATTTAAAACCTGTCTTACCCCATAAACATTAAATGTGGAGCTTGCTGTGATGAATATTCAGTTGTTTCCCTAGGTGAAACAAAGTTGGTAAAGTAGTTTCTGATGTGCCCTTTCAAAAATGGCTTGGCATCAATTACAACTATCACATCATGTGTTTCCAGTTTCTTCTGAGGAAAACTACCACACTTGACCTACTCTTTTTAAGTCCCCGCAGTGATAAATTATGGAACTTCATTCTCTTTCTTGTGCTCCTGGGTAAGGCAGCTATTCAGTATGCCACTTTTAACTAAACAGAAGATATGCAGTCTAAAGATTCTTCTTTTTTATTAAGTTGCACTTTAGCTCTTCAGCTAGTTCCCCTAAAACCAAAACAAACCTCCATGCATAACTATCATCTATGCCTGTGATGGATAAACCAAGACTATTTCAAGATGACAGTTACTTGAAAACATAAGAAACCAAACTTGAAGATTTATTTATTCTCAAACTGAGAGAAAAATAACTGAAATGTATTTAAAAATATAACAGAATAAAAACAGAGCCATTTCAAATTAATCAAGGATATACTGCTAAGAAAGTCCTGCATATGGTACATGGTGTTTATATCAGTCTTGAGAAAAGCTATCATTATTTGTCAATGCATTGGGTCTCTGTGGTTAAAGGCCACAAGAGAAGACTGAAGTTATAAAATTTATGGAAGCTCAAATACAGCTCAGGACAAGAAGCTCCAAATGGAGGAAAAAAGCTAAATTACTCTTTCTTACCCATGTCTTCTTCCACATACTCAGAGGCTGTTAGTATTTGGCTCTGAACAAGAAGGGTGAACAGAAAGTGCTAAAAGCAGGAGCCACACAAATGAGCACACAGAGACATTGTTTGCTACCAGCAGCTATTAATTAAATGAAAGCCTTAACAGGCAGGTTTGGATGTGAAGATGATCACCATGCATTTCCTGCACAGCACCACAAGTGGCCTGACATTTATGGAGTAGTTGTTCCTGTTACCGTTGTTTGGAAAGCACACCTCCTTTCTCACCGTCTACTCTTCCGAAGAACACACCATTTTTATCCTAAAATACTGTTTATAAGCTCGTTTGGCTAAGTGTATCAAATCAGAGTAATTATTTTTTTAAGTAGGCCATTAAAACAGCAATACAACATCATTATTAGGATAATGCATGCCCACAATGCTGCATGTAAGATTACAGTTCTGACTAAATCACTAACTTATTTCCTTCAGGCAGCAGTTTTCCAGCTCTGTAACAAAGCAGTCTCCCTCATTTTCAGGGGAAAAAAAGAGTCACTGAAATACGAAAACAGTAACTTAGACATCTACTAGGCCCTAAAGTTATAAACTAACAGCTATCAGTGAAGAAATCTTGGTATAGAGTTATAAATTAAAACCTACAAGGTGAAAAGAAGAAATTGAGGAAGCAGAGGGTGAATTAATCAGTAGATGAACCACAAGCTAGAGAATTGCAGATGGGAGACCCTTAGCATTACTAAGGCGCATATGGAACTGCGCAAGTAGAAAGATAAATGTTCAAGCAAGTTCTTAGAATACTGACTGTAGTCCAGCATATCTTGAAGAATTAATATTTGAACATCCAGCTAAAAATGGAAACGTAGCCATGAATTTTACCAAACTTCCACAGAGCAATTCACAAATGCAAAGCTACTGAACAGAATGTACAGGTACTGAATTGAGGACAACTGTGTGTCATACTAAGTAGCAACAGGATTTTGAAACAGATGAAATAACTTTCAGAATGAAGTAAAAAGCATGATTCCATCTATTCCTTGTATTCAGCATCTTTCTTATATTGCATAACATTTTCTTCTATGCATAGATCTAAAGATTTGAATAAAATTCTCTCTGACGCTCTTCATTAAATAGCAATGACCTTGCTGTATTGGGAACAATAACATCCTCAGGGTAGGTTACAGTTAATTGCAGTAAGACAGCACCTATATAATACATTTTGTATTTAATTTCACACTCACATAAGTAGAATTACATATCATAGAATGGTTTGGGTTGTAAGGGACTCACTGGGGTGGGCCCAGACACCTTCCACTAGATCAGGTTGCTCAAGGTCCTGTCGAACCCGTCCTTCAGCACCTCTAGGGAGTGGGCATCCACAACCTCTCTGGGCAATCTGCTCACTGTAAAGAATTTCTTCCTAATACCCTAAAATTTTGGTTAGGCTTTCAAAAGCACAGGAAAAACTTCACTGGATCAATGTATGTAGACATTGGGGAACCCTCCAGCTACTCAGAGCTATGCTATCACTTGGTCTCCTGTCTTCTGTTTTCTAGTGTATTTCAGCTTCTGCCATCATGCTTTCTCACCACAGCAGCTGCCTTCCTCGCAGCCAGTTCCACACTTCCAGCTACGTTAAAATGCTAGAAATTATCATCACGAGTCTAGCAAAAGTGAGCACAGCAAAATTCTGTTTATCCAACACCCATGAATGAACTGGATGTAAACACTGCACAAATCTTCGTAAGGATGAAGTGTAGGAATACATATGGCTGCAAATTTATATTATAATTGAAAACCAAATATCAAATGCTTTAAAGAATCTCTACTTACAACAGAACACGACTCTCCTACATGCACAGGTAAGTCATTCTGGAAGCATTCTTTTGTTGTAGAGCAACATTTTCTGTGCTTAGGGGTAAAAGATATCTTATAAGCCTTACCTACAGCTTTTTTTTTTTTTTTTTCATAAAACTCAGTCTGTTCAGAACCCAGTATGACTGAACATGAGTCAGTTAAGAATTGGAAGAAAAGTAGTCAAAGAAGCATAGCACTACGAAAAAAATAATCACTGCTGAAAGAAAGGGTTTATTGGCTGAAGCATAGCATGATACTCAATATACTACAGGGCTTCTGATTCACACCTGGATGGTACACTCTCATTTTATAAAATATCATTCAAGCACAATGAATCAAAATCTACCTGCAGAGGAGATGAAAAAACACTTTAAATTGGACATTCAGACCAAATCCAAAGTGTAAGCAGGGAGGCTGAATACTGACAAAAGGCAGTTCATTATTGTGAACTTAGTTTAATAAGCAGATGAAGTCTTCAGAGGGCTAATCAACAGTGCTCCTCACCCTTGATGCTGAAACCTCCATTTGGCATAAGAGGTCTTGAGGACTACTGCAGCACCTCTTGACTGACATAGGATCCACAACTTGACTACTATAAATATACACAGACTGAGAAGCAAGGCACCTGAAAGGAGTCTCCTTTGATTTAAAACCCATGTCTGACCTACCTCATCTGTTGCCACTAAGAAAGGAAAACTAAACATACAAAAACTTGCAAGAGCGAAGTTGAAGTGTATAAATCTAGAGGTATTCTGAATTTGTGACACGTGACCATGTGGCACATACCAGTTCACATTCTGACAGCTCTAGGCTAAAAGTGATCTTTGTCCTCTGGAAAAGCTGTTGCAAGGAAATGTATCATCTAATGCAAGCAGAACATTCAGGCAAACATCTCAGTTTCTAATTATTCTTAAATTTTCCAACAGAGTTGACTGGTCTTCCACCACACTGTTCTAAATGTTGGTAGAACCGTCTCCCCACTTCAAGTTTTAACCTCAGCAAATCTTCACATTAGCCCATCTTTTCTTTTTCTTTACTACTTGCAACTCAGTCACCTTTCCCTCCATTTTTTCCTTCCCTTTCTATAAAGCTGATGCCCACTTGAATATTAAAAAATTTCTACTTTCTTATCATAATGTCATTACGGAAGTAACCACCTACTGCTATTCTAGCTGTCGCGAGCACTTCTTAGGCATTAGTATGATGAACAATCTAAAGTAATTGTTGAACTTCACAGTGATCTCAGGCTATCTTCCATCCCCAAATGGGTTCATCTACCATAACCTCCTGAGTTACAACAGCTGTTCAGAGGGAACTCTTTTTTGGCTGAAATATTTCCAATCTGACAGCACCGGAATGCTCTGACCACAGATAACAGGCATCTATGAGTGATGTCTGCTGTTGCAACTCACTGACCATATCAATGGCTCAAATGTAGCCTGGCAAGCTGATGAAAAACTACCAGAAATTTGTTATCTGACCTATCCCTAATTATAGCAACAGGATTAGATTGCAGTTGAGTAACAAGGTCAACAATGATGATGGCCCTGAAGGCCAGGGATGATTCCTTTCGGGAAGAAGCTCTCACAGTTGCAGAGTCTGTTACTGTTCATGTAAGCACTGCTTATTGTGTTGATGTCAACTTTGATTGACAGATGAAGTGTGGTTTATATATAAGATTGTACCCACTGCAACTACCCCTGCTGAGACGTTTGTTTGGGTATAAGCAGATGATCACCTCGAGTTTACTGATTGACAGTGAAGTCTCAAGAAAAGGGTGCTTTTGACAGACAGTGAATCTATCCAGTTTTTTTCTATCAATACAATTCACAATTTTTAATGCTTCTTTCATGCCAAATCAAATGGCAAAAATAGGAAGTACTTCAAGTTGCAAAATGTGTTGAATCAAAACTGTAGCTATTACAATGATAATACTGAATGTGAAATACCAGATGAGATTAATTAATTGCATTTATTGAAATCCAGGGGAGAGCAGCAAATTTATTTTTCCTGTGGCTCTACAGAATAGCTTTAGTAAAATATTGTCTTTGTGTTCTGAAGTACAGTCCTCTCTAGGGCACAACAGAATGTCCACTTCTTGATGGAACAATTCAGAGAAGAGAGAGTAGGTGAGCACAAATAGTGCTGAATATTGAACTAACAAGTTATAGAACCCAAAATCACTGAAAGGAATGTAAGCCATACTGGGCAGGGAAGGACAGCCAAGAATGTTTAGACCCTGACTACTCAAAAACTGAGGGCTTTTGTCCAAAACCAGATCATAATCCAGTTTTGCAAGCAGATATCAACTTCCCAGAATCCATCTCTTGGTTTTGCAGAATTCTATTGTCATTATCCACTCTCTCTCTAGGGAAACTGCAATTCTTGACCAGGAAGACAACAAAAAAACCACATTGTTGACCAGGCAAAAGTTGATTTGGCTCACGGCTCCAATCTGAGCAGACCAGGAAATATGACTGGCTTTCTGGTACCTCTCTCACAAATGTCAATTAATTATACAACCCCGTATATGTTATCTTTATAAAAATCAACTGAGGAAGCAAAAGAGAGGTTTTTTTGCTACTTTTTTAATCTTCTTTTTTCTACAGGCTTCAGAAGGATTAAGGAAATAGAGACATGTGTCTTCCTTTTTATTTTTCTTCCTAAGTCTTCACAGAATCACAGAATCAACCAGGTTGGAAGAGACCTCCAAGGTGATCACCCAACCCTATCTGACCAACTCTTGATATGTTTAATACTGAAAGAAAACTCAGGGTGACAGGATTTACAAGCTTAGTATTAAATTTCAAAATAGGACAGTGTGGAAGTCAAACATCTAACTTGCATTATACAGTTGTGTCTAAGATGTCATTCCTAAATTCACATGTAGCCAACCAAAAAGAAGGAACCTAAATTTCAGTTGTGCTCTACAGATTTGAAGTTCTCACTAACTTCAGAATTATAAGTGTTTAAAAACAAACTTACACCACAAAAAAAAAAAAAAAAAAAAAAAAAAAAAGCCAAAAAAAAAAACAATCCAGCTTGTTCTGCTTAAGGGTTTAAAATCAGATTAGATTTAAGGCTCATAGGTAAAAGGAATTTGAGTTTAAGCATCAACATCATAAAGTTTATCTCCACTAACAGCACAGTTTTATACTAGAAGAGCAGAGCCTGAGAACTGCATGGAATCTGGTTAAGGCCTGTATGTCATTTTAAGATAGTGCTGATCAAATCAGAGAAGATACACTAAAGATGGTATATTAAATTAGGTTAGCTCTACACACCTTATTTTAATGTGTCCTACCATTTACTGATAGTGCAAGAGCAGAGTAGGTTCCTTTCCAGGTTCTGCAGTTAAATCTCTAGCATTGCAGCTCATGTTTAGTATGCAGAGACACATTCTCCTGAACATGTAACTCTCAAAAATTTAAAACTCAGCAGGGGCCCCTACAAACTATAAATCAGCCCTCAGTCTGCTATGTAACTGGCCAGTGATCAGTGCCTACTTGACAGTTTAAGACAAAAAAATCCCTTAACATCTTTCAAAGTTTTCTTCACCCAACCAAGAGATTTCTCCATTTCAGCCCCTGATGTGGTATTTTGTCCACTTAAGGTCATGGAGCATATCTTAATCCCAGATTTATTCCAAAGAAATCATGGACATTAGGATGAACTGAGATATTCTGATGAATTATTCTCCTTTACACCTTGTGACAAAAGGCAGCTACCAATGAATTACCATTATGTGATGACAGGAGCTGCTGTGACTTTATGGATCAAATTTCCACAAGTCCATATGTTGTGTGGAGTAAGAGTGTTTCTTCCATCACTGAGAAAAACTAGAGGGAGACAATCTCACTTCCAAGCATAAAAATCAGTACACATTATTTTCTAACAGAACACATTATTTTCTAACACATCATGGTATTTATTAAAATTTTTCTCTGCAGCTTTTGCATTAATTCACAGATAGATGAATATCTAAAGACACTACAAAGTTACTCAAAAAATAACAGACTCAGCCTTAAAATAGGCTATTTCACATACCAATATAACCATAGCAGTGCAGAGCTCAACAAGGGGTAAATCACTCTGCCATACAGATGTCCCATAACAGCCAAGGTTTTTAGACAATGCTTACAACAATTCAGTCAAGAACAGTAAGAAAAGAGTATATCTGAACATAATATTGCACCATATTCTATTCAGCTTGAGGATATAAGCAAGCTTTATGATGTCATAAAGTAATTTTTATATGGAATTTATGAGATCGTTATAACAGTCATTTTCAGAAGCCAGTGACTGGTTTATTGGAAGAAAGCCTTTAGCAAAGTTGAAAACATAGATTGCATAGAAATTCAACTGCAATACTTGAAATATCCAAAACTGAGCACAAAAATTGCAAGGCAAACAACTAAGGAAGGAAGGTTTAAGCATTAAGACTTATAAATATCTGAACAAGGACATATCAGAGTCAGTAACAAGAGAAGCACTGATTTACATTCATTTTCTTTTGGAAAAATTCACTCTTATTTAAAGACTATCTTAAGTACAGCATACAGGATTGTAAACTACTACTCCTGAATATTCACAATAGACACCTATTGCTAAATCATGAATAAATGACAGCATTTTCACCACAGAAATTGTTTAAGATTACTACTTTTTCTTAACTTAAAAACTCCCACTTGCTTCTTACATTAGGCTTTGTCAAACCACTTTAATTGGCTTGAATATTACAAGACAAACCTTAAAACATAACCAAGCAATCACCCAGGCAATAACCCACAAGCACTGAATCGTTCTGCAGTAATGGAGAAAAAAATGAAAGATCTTTTAAGGAGGTTTTAGAGCACTCCAAAAGATTATAAATATCAAATATTTTGAGACTCAAGTTCCAAGGGTACTGTGGATCATCTCTCTTGTATTCATCCCAGCTTGTGACACAGAATCATACAATGGGCCAGGGCAGAAGGGACTTCCAAAAGTCACTGAATCTGACCTCCCTGCAGTCAGCAGGGACACCCCCAACTAGATCAGGCTGCCCAGAGCCCTGTCGAGTCTTACCTTGAACATGTCCAGGGAAGGGGCCTCAACCATCTCCCTTGGCAACCTGTTCCAGTGTTCCACCACCCTCATAGCGAAGAACTTGTTCCTAACATCCAATCTAAATCTGCCTTTCTCTAGTTTGAAGCCATTGCCCCTTGTCCTGTCACCGCAGGCCCTTGTAAACAGTCTCTCCCCATCCTTCTGGTAGGCCCCCTTCAAGTACTGGAAGGCTGCTATCAGGTCTCCCTGGAGCCTCCTCTTCTCCAGGCTGAACGACCCCAGCTCAAGGCTCTTGCTGAGGAATAGCATGTGTGTTTGACAACAAACATATATTCACATACTCTTTTGAAAGACACCCAGTCTAAAACCAAGCAAATCAAACCTAAAGGTACAGCAAATTTCTCAGAACCCAGAGAAGAAAACTGGATCAGATACCATTAAATGCTTAATCGGTACAATTACTGACAATAACTGCCTGAACTTACTAAGAATCTCTGTAACTTTTATTTTAAGCTACTGGTAGTTCTTCAGTTTCTTCCTACTAAAATGTACCGTGTCAAAGGAGAGAGAAGTCACAAATAAAAACTAGACAGAGCTGAACAGAAGATGCAGACAGCAGGAGAAAGAGCTGTATATAATACCTTATCACAGAATAACTAGCAGTCAGTTGCAGTGTAGTTATCTAAACCGACAAGCACGGTCTCTGCTACTATGATACAATTTCTTCTGGTCACTTGCCCAGTCCCAACTATGTATGTCCATGTACAGAGACTTAATTATCTGGATAGGCTGCTGAATCAAAAAATACTTCTAAATAGCTCTGAACTCGATTAGCATTTTTAATGTGGGTAGATGAAACGATTGGTTTATAGTAGTTTAATTGGGACAATGTGGTAAATAGAAAAGGAAGTTAAAGAAATGGAGTGTAAATCACTCTACAGATGATGATAATCTTACTGCGTTTTTTTTTCCTCATCACCTACAATAGACCAATCTTATAACCCTGATTTTTCCTCTTATGGATGTTGTCTGCAAATGATCATAATGATAATAATTTAAGTAATTCAAAATTTTGTAGACTTTCTCCGGAGCTTTATGCTGTTGACTATTTTAACACTCTGATTTTACCTTTTTTTTTTTTTTTTTTTTTAAATTAGCCAAAAGTGCAAGGTTAGTGATTAAGCCTGATTTAGAACAGATGTCAACACAGTAAACTTTTAATTTTGGAAACACTATGG
Organism: Indicator indicator; assembly: GCF_027791375.1. NCBI lineage: Eukaryota > Metazoa > Chordata > Aves > Piciformes > Indicatoridae > Indicator > Indicator indicator. The sequence continues at coordinate 20,633,828 of NC_072021.1, forward strand.
GACCTGTACAGCAGTCACACAGGTGAGGCTGAATATACAGATAAATTTCCTGAGTAGGGAACCCCTTGATGTTATTGGAATGTGCATTCTCCATTGGATATAGTTTTCATCACCTACAAGGTACTTCATCACAAAATACCAATCAATTAAGTCATTGTATCAAAGCATTAAATTTCATCCTACAAATCTAACAATAGAATCAAGCACATGCATCTCCAGCAGGCTGTTTCACTATACACTGCAAAAAACCAATTTTTTTCCAACATCCTTGAAATACCATCAAACACATCATTGTGGATCTCCAACTACTTGGTTGCCAGGATAACCAGCTGACAAGCCAGAAGTGCACCAAAAGAGGGTTTGGGGTTTTTTTTCATGTATCTGGTGCAAAGAAGTTCTACATTTATGGATTTTTATTCCAATTTCAAAGTAACATTCCCCTTGCTTCCAAAAGTCAGAAGCGTGTTTAGATCAGATATTCTACATGAAGTTCTAAACTTATAAACTAACACTGGACATTCTATCCACTTATAAGTGTAAATCAGCATCATTAATTTGATATTTAAGAGCAATTGGGAAATACTATGCTACACCATGAAATATGAAAAAAGGCTTTACTAATTTTTTACCATGTTTCATACATATCCTGTCATCAACCCTTTAGTACTATAAAATGGAACGATGATGAATCAGCAGTGCTAACAGTCCAAAGGAAATTTATCTAAAAATCAATAGCCTCACCTGTTTATTGATCAAATGGAACTGTAAATAACCTCACTGGGAAGAAAGCAAATTCAAATGAAAGGCAAGTTACTGAAGAAAATCAAAGCCCCCTTCTTGGCCAAAGGCATGCTAAACCAAACACTGCACCATACAACACTCCATCTAAATTCTCACTGGATGAGCTAGTGCAGAAGACACACCCATGCAGAAAATAAGGATTAACTTCTACAAGGCATGCAGAATTTCACTAAAGCTATGGAAGAGAACAATGAAGTGCTATAGCCCGGAGTTTTTTTTCCACAATCCATTGTTTTCACCTTAAATTGTATCTTCTGCAAATCTGGCCAGCATGAAACTGTTCTTATTTTACTGATAAAAACAAGAAGTTCACATCTTCAACAATTAAGATCTTCAACAGAAAAGCAAACAGTAGCATACTCCAGGGAAGACTCTCTCAGTAAGCACAGCGCAGCTTCTACCTACACAATTGCTCTTTCATCCTGTTTGTATTTACTTTTCTTTTGGCCCTCTCAACTATTTTATTACTTATATGAACACCTCTAAAGGGATTACTACTGGAAGTGTGAAGACTTTGATCCCAAAATGTTTAGAAGGTACAAATCCTGACATACATTTTAATATAAAAAAAACCTGAGAATTCGTAGAAAAGCATCTTGCTACAGAGTATATAGCATAAGAATGCGACAGGAGGTGAAGAACCTGACAGTTCCTTGAGTATGCCATAACAACAGCCAACTCTTTACAATTTCTGTTCTTAGTCTGATCTTGTTTCACCCTTTTGTTTGTTCTAATACAATAATCCAAACACAGAACAGCAAGCTGTTCTAAAAACAAAAACAAAGGGAAATATTTATGAGACAAAGAAACCTTCCTTTTTTAATCACACAACAAACCATAACACAGTCCTGTGAAAACCACATCTGGTACTTATTTTGATGTCATTTACTTACCTTCACGTGACTGAAGTCACCAACTTTGCTGCTTTCTTGTGGATTAATAGGTTTACTCTCCACTCTTGGTTTGACAACCTGCCGAAAAGGACTGGAGAGTGGAAGTCCAGTAACACTGATTCCATCTAGAAACAGAATAAATAAAATTACTGTTGCTTGTCTGGTGTTATGTTTTATTTCAATGAATCTGCACTGCATTATCAAAAGAAGACAAAATGCACCAAAAAAAAAAAAAAAAGAATTACATTTTATGCAAAACAAAAGGTTAAAATTACTTTATTTTTCACGAGAAGCCAAGAAAAACTCAAGACAGGAATACACAGAAAACCCAGTGAAGGTCACAGGAAAGGAAGTTAACTGCATTTGAAACATCGCAACAGAGGTCTAACTGCCAAAAAAATCAGGAGGGGTAAATCTGAACACAGTAAAAATGGAAAGACAATCATATGATTTATTATAGGACTATCCTGGAAATCCAGACAATTTTTATTAATATGGGACTAAAATTAAGAAAGCCTTTTCTTTTATAATGTAACTACATTAAATCATGAACTAATCTAGTCCCATGAAGACCAAGGGAAAGGCAGGGAGATGAGAGCACGAACAATTCTGTATGGACTAAGAAGTATTTTATTTCTAACTTGCACAAGAAATAACAAAGTATTAAAGCACTCTTATAACCAATTCTTAGCATCTTTTAAAACCAACCAATATCAAGGGAAATAAAATTATTAGCCTATGATTTGAGGGGAAAAAAAAATTAAAGTTCAAGACAGCTTGCCAACAAACAAAAGTATTTGATTGCAAGCTTTGAAATCCACTCTTCAAAAATTAAAACAAAAAGGTTTCATAAATTGATTTTCATCAATTCTTTACTTAGAACAAAAGTTGACACTGATTAGTGTATTAAATTACCCCAAAAAATTTTAAGAATCAAGCACAAAAAAATTGCATGGCATGAGTCAGATTTTCCATTTTATGTAAGGCACAAATTCTCTTTTCTTTAAGGAACAAACAAAACCTACACACCGAGAACCTACAACTAACACCTCTCTTCATTTTCTGCTTTAAAAACCTCAATCTATTTTCATATTTTTATGGAAAAAGAGGAATACAATGGTTAGTATTCCTGAGGAAGAATGAATTTTTACATCTCTACACTGTACCTGCAAAAGGAGTTATTATAGCAAAGCAAACATCAGTTCTGCTTCAGACTAAAAAGGGAAGTCTAAGGTAACCAATGTAGTGGTCAAACTTTCTGTTTTAAGTCTATAGCACTCAAACCTGGCACAGAGCCTGATACCATACACACTAAAATACTTCAAAAGGCTCACTCCTTAACTCTGATTGTGCAAGGAGACTTCTCTGTGAGAGGACAATAAGAAAAACTAATGTTCTCTTGCTAGCCTTGTTTTTTGTTGTTTTGGTTTTTTTGTTTTTTTTTATTATTTAGCTTTTCCTTTTCACCAGGCAATAAAGTTGGTTAGACATTTTCCAGTTCCTCAGAAATACATTAAACCACCACAGAATGGGAAAACATTCTGCTGGAAGTTCTGATAGACTGCAGAACTTAATGATGGCAGAAGAAAACAGGTAGCTGAAAAACCTAGAATATCCATGAAGCAGTTCCCCCAGAAGTTTTAAATTACTTAGTATTTACATTTTTGAGACTTTTCACGTTTTGTTTTCTTTCATGAAGTTTAAAGATATGAAGATGCTAAATACTGCAGTTTTCATGAGTCAATACATATTGTCAAACCACTTGAGTAGCCTTTCACTATAAAAAGAACAATTGTCTTTCTACTCTGTCCAGGAATCTTCCTAATTTCTAGAATCTACATTGAGTATTCCCATGGTAACAGCACATGACCAACTCTTTCTCCATGGTAACCACAAGAACACAGCTTGTCTTCAACATCACAGTCACTGCTGTCACAACAAAGCAAAATCCTTTACTGGCATTTCCTCTCTCCTCTCAAATGTTAAGTAAATTGTCAATTTAACTTCATTAGCCACTTTCACAGCATGCTGCACAGAATCCCACAAAACTTAATTTTTGAATAAAGAAAGTTTACAAAGGGAGTTAAACTTGCAGATTCACAACCTGATGACTAGGCACTAAAAAAGAGTTGACATTGGACAACTTCCCTCCTGTTCTAATAACTCCTAAAACCATCACTGGTCTGATCCAGGTGACAAAAATATTTGCACTCTTCAGCTGGGGTGGTCTCATACTCTGTGGCAAGGAAACCCTTAAATAACCTTAATACTGAAGCCAGAACCACAGATGTTTGTTTGTATTCCAAGGCAGTCTACTGGTAACCTGCAGCATAATGTCACGTGAGAAGCAGAACAGGCTAAGATTTTAGGTTGAACTGCTACTTCTCTGCACAAGAAATACCAATAATCCAAGAGCAATAAAAATCTACTTATTGCTGTTTTCTGAAGGTACATTAAGCATACCTAATATTATATATTGGATAGCTGGGGCAGCCTTTGTGAAGAAAGTCCAGACACAGTCAGTTCCAGTCAGTCTCAGCCAGCTACAACCACAGGACGAGCTGAGACCCTCAGCCAAGCTGAGGACACTTGAGGAGAGGGGGGGGCGGGAAAGAGTTTTTAAAAAGGGCCATAGGCAGCACAGGTAGAGGAGGAAGAAGCCAAGGAGGGAGCAGCAGCAGATGGACTCTGAGGCCTCCAGAGGAGGAGAGCAAGAGGTGCTACAGTTCCAGAGCAAGTAACTGGTGAGAGGAGGGCATTTGGCCATTAGTCAAGATTAACCATCACATATTTAAAAAAAAAAAAAAAATTACACAGTGAAATAATAACCCAAGAGATATGTCAGAGTTTTGAGAAAGTACAAAACTGGAGCATGAAATATGAAAACTAAACGCCCTCTCAACCCATTTGTTTATCTTGTCAATCCATTGCCTGATAGACTTTTCAAAACAAGAAGCCTCTTGGCAGGCAACCTCTGTTAAGAATACTGCAACAGTTTTAAAGTACTTTCAGCATGCAAAAGAAAAAAAAGGAAAAGAAGAAAAAACTTCAAGTCAAGACAGGGGAGAGTGTGCTTGCCAAACCAGAATATGCCACCATTTTTTTTTCCTTAGAAGAATGATCTCAAATTATGCTTAAAGTAGGCAGAATTCTAGAAACTTAGTATCGGCAGCAATCAGGTGGGGAACTATATGAGTAGGTACCACTTCAGACAATATAACCTGTTTCACTCTTCACACTACAGGTGGGCAATAAGATGAATTTCCTTCCCTCACAAAAACATGCTTAAGATGATGACACAAGAAACCACAGGTAGCAGTACTCCAGGCAACGCCAGGAGTGCATCAATTCTCTGGTTCCCAGGAGCAGGGTAGAGACAACACATAGCAGGCTAAGCACTTCTTTCAGACTCCATTATGTCTGAATAGGATGGTAATAACAATTAACAACAGCAAATGCCATGTAAGTAAGGATTCCTTCTGGAGGTTGGTGAGCAAACTAAACTACAATTGTAAGTTAAATTTAGAGTAAGGATGAATACAATGAAAGGGAGCAAATGAAGTGTAAAGAAATGTATAATCGAAGACTAGAGATTATTTATGCACACTACACTAGATACTAACATAAAGTGCCTCAACATGGAAATGGTGCAATGGGATGGCAGGTCAATTAACCTGTATGTGCCGACAATAAATTTATTGCTATTTGCCTCATGCCTGTCTTGCCCATTTACTTTTGTAAAGATTTTGGGCCTAAAATGCCTCTTACTAAGATATTTGTAGAGTGGCTGATACTACCAATATATGCTAAGCTCCTACAGCACTTTTATATACTGTTAAAAACACCCTACCTTGTACTATAAAGATTATTTATCTAGATCAAAAGTCAATTGGAAGAGAAAAAGACACTTTGTCTTCTGTGAGCACTGAAGTTGGAATTCAAGAAGAACTCCGTAAGAAAAGTTCTCTAAAAGTTAAGATTTTTAAAGTAGCATGGCATAGTGAAAATTAAAACTGACATCTTTGAACTACAGACACAAAAACCTCCTTAGAAATGAAGTCACTTTGAAAAAATATCCTGAATTATTAAATGTAATAAAGGCAGCCAAGCATAGTAAAATGTAAATGATCATACTGAATTATCTCTGAGGACTTCCACCATCATCAGTAATACAATTATCCTAATAGAGTCCTCTAGGCTACTTAGTTTTTCAGAAGACCTGTCAAGTCTACATGTAAATTCAAAACCAGGTATCTTTCTAAGAAAGAAATACACTATGTACTATATGAGTAGGAACATATTTGAGTAGACAAAATCTAGCCATTGAAGCAGCAAAGAAACAAAGTGAGTATGAAACATACAATACTCTTGCATGCCAACATTAAAAAAAAAAAATCAAGCTCACTGCTTTTAGTAATACACTACTGCTTCTCTGCAACCTTTTTTCCCCTAGAGAAGGAAAAGAAAGATTTAAGGCATAGCTTTGCTTCTCAATTACATTGTAATTAATCAGTTCCTTTGATGAGTGTATTAATGTAATTATTCTCACACCTGTCTTTAGGTTCCCCATACACAGAATGAATGAAAACTAGGATTTTATATAATTAAGTACGCATTGCAGATTAATTAATTAACTTTGCAAAACATGGTTTCCATTGTAGCAGAAGCTTTTTTCTTCCCGCTAAGAGTTACCATACACAATGCAATCCACAAAGAGCAGCTATTGTTCTTTTCCCATCAGGGAAGGAGAATTCATTATACTCATGATGTGAACATCTTTTACTTCCCTAGATCACCCTAACTGAGCAGATCAGACAGGAGGAAGCATTCTAACTATAGCAACAACCTTATAATCAAATTCAGTACCCACACTGACTTTCCTGACCAAAAACACCAAGAATGTGTGGAGAAGGAACCCTGAACCATCCAGCTGCGAAGGACAGGAGATTCAATACCCCATTAGAATTTGCAGCAAACTAATCTGAGACAGGGAATCCCTGAATTCTGATCAACTGCCTTGAAGATGTAAGTTTGGTCTTCTTAATCTTAATTCAGAAGACAACCTGAAGAGCTAGAAGACCTGAACAGCAGTTCAGCTGTTCCAACTGCTTGCAAAATAATTAATTCCAGAGTTGATAAACCAAGGCAATACAAATTGTGACAGGACCCTTAAATGACATCCTTTAATGGGAGGTGCATTCTTCTGCAGTGTTCTCTAGCACATTATTCAGCTGTGTTTGCACAAATCCAATTCCCATCACGGAAGCCTCTAAACACAGAGCGGCTCATTCCTTACATCACACGTAGGATCTTACAACACTTAGTAACTGGGCAATAAAACATCAAATGAAATTCAGTATCAATAAATGGGAAAAAACAACCTTAAATGTATCTGTGAAATAAGAGGCACTTAGCACACCGTTACTGTTCAGAAGAAAGATCCTGGAGCTGTGCTTCACAGATCCATGAATCTATGAAGTCAATGTTCAGCAATCCTCAAAAAAGTAAATGACAAATTGTACATTGTAGCACTGCTATAAGGAAAGTAATACAAAGAGCATCGCTAGGTCACTACAAAACCAGTTCACCTTTCAAATTGTGTGTACAGCCTACATCAGACATGCAGAACTGAAAGGATTCAGAAGAGACAATAAGAGTGACCAACATAAGAAACTGTTTCCTTAAACAAGGAGAACTAAGTCATTTAGAGAGAGCACTGTGACAGCAGCATAAGGAAATGCACTGCTCCCTGTTTCCTGAAATACAAGAACTAGGTAATATTTGAAAAATGTCAGTAGGTACAAAGTTGCTAAAATTTAGCTCCAATTCTTTTTGCCACAGCAAATTCTTTTTGCACAGTCCTGATAGAGAGAGTGAAGAATTTTATGAATGAGAATCCCACTGAGAATGACTAACAAAACCTAAAACCAGAGAAACCATGTCATGTTTTGGAAGTTCCTAAGCTAACAACAGTTGGAGCCCAAAAGCCTAGAGGAAAGTAACATGTATGTTCATGAGTTTTACTATATTCTTTCCTCAGGCATCTGCTCTTAGCCACTATCACAGCCAGGATATTGGAACAGACAGTCCTTCATCTGATCCTGTACAGTCACTCATGTGGCTTTGCTTCCTTTAATCTAGAAGAACATCTAACATTTTCTTTTAGGAGACAGTATACCAGTAACACACAAGAATTAGATCAGCAGTTTTGTTTGATAACTTCGTTTACTTTCCAATTGGATGTCTATCATCAGAAACACCAGTAATTCATCCTTTCTGTTCTATCTCTGATTACAAACAGCATAAAAGGAAACAATTTCAGCAACAAATGAAAACAGATCAAAGTAACAGATGCCCTGCTAAGGGCATTACTTTTAAAATACATAAGTATTTCAATCATCATTATAAATCGGGTCTTCAGAAGAAAAGGTACCACAACTACCATATGATTAAAAGTCTTATTATAGCTGCCATTGATTTTTCTAGCTCTTTACTGTTCTTCACATCAGGATCTTACCTGTCTCTTTAGAAGTACAATATTTGTAAAGTTAAAAGCAATATAGAAAAATTACAAGAGCAAGTAAAAATGTCAATGTACTTAGCATCTCTAACAATGCTTTCAAAGCATACACAAAATATATAGCACCCAAAGAAACTAAAAGTTCTAAAGAAACATTTATGGATTCCACCCCTTCCTTTATCATCACTGAACAAGAAAACGTTTAATTGCCTCTAGGCTTCAGTTACACAACCTTTCAAAAAAGACATAGGCAGAAATAACAAGATAAAAATGTTCTTCCACATTTTTGTGAATCTGTGGTCCCATAAAAATTAGACAGAGGCAAAAAGAACTCCAGGAACCCAAATGTACTACCTCCCAGTGTCAGTGCCAAGCAGCAAGTTACCTTCTCCTTCTTTAGGATTTTTTGTTTGTGTTATATTAGTCTGTAAACCTGCTGGGCAACTGGAGCTTCAGATTGCCTCTGAAGTTTTTTAGAGACTGGCAAATTTGGAAGTTACAGAAATGAAATCAACACAACTCTCACAGAAGTGGTGCTTCCCCATTATCAGCTTTTTGAAAAGTTTGAAAGTAAACTATAGTGTAGGAATACTACAGGGTTTGAGTGTGCAGTTAAATCCTAAAATATTTTCATAATTGACATATTTTACATTAGAAAGGTTTAAAAAACAAAGGAGTGTTTTAATCTTCACTTAATGTAATTTCTGTCTAATTGTAATTTGCAAGATGACTCACAGATCTTGCTCCTATTTAAATTGAGTAACCTGTGAACACAATTTTGTTGCGTTTTTTTTAAAGATAAATTATACTGATAATGCATACCTGCAACTGCATCTTGGGAAACAGTCCAATTTTTCTTTTTAATACAGGAATACCTTGTTTTGTCACATTAATTCAATCAGTGTAAATAAAACAAGCAATTGAAAATATACAGAGTATAGCAATTACTCCAGTGAGATGGTGTGTTTATTATAAAAAGGAAATCCTTCTTACAAGTATCTGGTACTTGTAATTTCAGGTAATTCTAATACAAGCAAACATTGGGGGGTTTTATCAAAAAGAAACTATGAGTTTAAGCACATGAAGCTTTCTGTGCAGCACATACATTAGGAGGATTATGCCCCACATAGCAGTTATGTCACCTCTGGCCAAAATGCAGTCAGCCACCATTCGGAATTCTACAGTTTTGGATGACTAAATGATCAAATTAACATTGTTTCTCTTTAAAACTCACTGATGTTTGCAAACTATTTTTCTTTATCTTCCTAAGAAAAGGATATAAAGAGACACACCAAACCCACTCTTTCAAAAAAGTTTTAAAAAGATAGCAGGGCAAATATGTCTCATGATGGGACAGTTTGGTCAGAGGGCCATGCCAACAGCTGTTACAAGAAGTCAGGCTTCACTCCATACAGCTGACTGAACAGCTGCCTTTGCATTACAAGACACAAAATATGAAAACAGCACATTTGGATAAGTGTTTCTCAGAAGTACATACAACCCTCCTAAATGGAGTATTTAAAAACTCACCATCAGAGAGATCTTGCAGAAGGTTCTCTTGACATGAAAAGTCCAGCTTCACTTTAATGTTTACAGTAAATGTTGCAATTTTTCCAGGTTTTAGAGGAAACTGAGAGAGGGTGTCTTCTAGCTTCCAGCTCAGGAAGTCCCCATACAGCTTCTCTGTATTGAAACAATAAAAAATTTCCTAAGCATAACCACTGTGTTAAGGAATTTTAAGTTTTTACTACAGAGTATTAACCGATTTGCCATTTTCTGTTTATATTCTAAAATATTCAAAATTACGGCATTAAAAAAGAATGCAACATTCATTTTTAGAGAGGCTACTGACGTTGACCTGGAAGTATGAAGATCACAAAACTCAAAATGTGACTCTAAGTGCAGAAGAATACTACCAGAAGAAAAAAGATTGCCTAATAGGCAGCATTAAATACACATGCTGAATACTTGAGAACACAGCCAGAAGGGGACCTAGAAATTCATATGGGGTGAGAGCTTTGGTGAGGGCCAGAGTCAACCCACCACAATCTTAAATCCATGAATATTTACAAGACCATACAATGCTAAACATGGCATAAAAGTCTGTTAGTATATAAAATAAACATAATGGTTTGCCTGGGAGAATCTTAATGTATGGATTTATTGTAGCAATACATACTGTCTCCAAGTTACACTGACGAATTTTTCTAAAGGCTCATTTAAACACCAGTTGAGCATTGCTTTGCACCACACATGGGACCACTGAAAGTCACAGTTCATCTCTACTTCATAACAGGCTACTGCATATAGAGCAAACTGGCATTTTAGTGTCTTTCCAAAATCACCATCTAAGATTCATTTTTGAGAAAATAGGGTGGAAAGATTGTCTCAAAAACTACAATCTTAAGGATCTTACAAAGAAAAGTAATTAGAATGGCAGTCCAAACTTTGTTAATTTGCACAGAAACAGCTGCATCTAGGGAAAGAAACAAAAAGTATGTCAGTGTTTTTCCATTATCTACTACCTAAACCGCAAATGCTTTGCCTTCTTTTTCTCACAGACCATCAATCGTTATCTTGTGTCTTTTCTCATCAAATCAATATTATGGACTCTTTTATATGAACAAAGAGAAGATAAAAATTTTAAAAAAACTTTTAATAACTGTTTCCCTAAAGTCATCTCCACCACATCTAATGATTTAGCTGTAATCATAAAACTGTTCTGGTTTCCTTCTGTTTTCAATAAAAGCAGTAGCTCAACAAGTACAGCAATCTCTAAACCCTTTCTTGGTAAATGAAAATATAATATGCTAAAAGGCTGTTTTTCCTCAATATAAGCAAAGAAGAATGACATAACCCAAGCACCTGAGTGTATCTTCAGTTTAATGAACAATTTCCAAAAGGTATTTTCATTAAGCAGGAGATCTAAAGATATTACAAGTGAAAAGACCTTCCCAGTGAGAACAACCCCTGCAGATTGTCTCTAATTTAACACCGGTAATTACAAGACAAGGTCTAAATGCTCGACTTGAAGTTCAGTGGTGGCAAAAGCCTTGTTTATATTCATCTGGCATGGGTTTATGGTTTAATGATGTTTTCTTCACCTTGTTCACTAACCACCATTACAATGAACTAAACTATGGCATGGGGCTTCAAGCCTGCAGTTCAGTGGGCAAGATCCTTGTTTAGGGCATGTCTGTATTCAGTTGTTTCTGGAGTTCCACATTTTTGTAACAAGTTACAAGCAACTGTTTGTCAAGAGTTTATATTAGTGACTTATTTAATTATTTTACTGGATACCAAATAATTAAAATTGCAACAAATATTATATAACATCTTACCTACATCTAACTTTAGATTAGACTGGTTAATTGCCATTGTAACTTTTAATGGATTTTAAGGACTGACAAAAAAAAAAAAATATCCACACTAGTATTTTGCATAAAAAAAACCTCGAGAGCAAAGCAAGTCTTCTGATATCACACAAATCTCAATTCCTCAATTCTTTAAGTTCCCAGGTAAATCTGGCATTTTGCTGCAGTTCATTTTAGCATAAACATATCTATAAAGTTCTCTACTGAAATAATTTAACTCTCTGCTGTATATAACTTCTCCTGGCTATTAAGAACACTGGGAGACACTATATGCTGTTTGTACCTGCCCACCAACACAGATTCTTGCTATTGTATAGAACAACACTTATTAGGTCTGCTATCATTTTTCTTGGAATTATTTGCTCTTAAGATAACCAGTGGGGAAAAAATATATAAAAATAAGACTTTAAGAATTACTTAAATAGAAACAAATTCAAGTTAGACTAGTTTAGTATTTGGTACATTTTAACATTAATATCTCAACCATATAGATTGCAGATATGTAGATTGATGGGCTATCAAGCTGTTAATGTCTTTTTTCTTCTCTTCATAAAACACTTAACAGAACAGTGTAGAGAGACATTTCTTTGAATAGCAATATTTAAGGCTATCAGCATTAAACTGTTCTGCAAATTAAATCCAGCACCTGATCAGATCAATTTCCATAGAGAGGTCTGGAAAAGACAAGAACAAGCTAAACAGACCTAGCCCAGGATATTCATCCTTCTTTACAATGGGTTATCTGCACCTTGGAGTAGATTTTTCATTTGTGGTCTTGCGCAGCTGAACAGCTGAGACCAAAAGCAGATGTATTCAAAGACTATGGGGAAAATATAGCTAGACAGGTGAATTTATTTCTCTATGTTTAAATTCCAGAGGTCAATCAACTCTAAGAAAGAACAGTGAGGTTTTGCTTCATCATCCAATTTCACCTAGTGTGTGCAGCTGGTGCTCACTATTAGAGCTTAATAACCAGTGAGGCTCCTATAAACATCCGGCACGTTCTTCTTAGTGCTTCAAGTTTGAAACCATCAGTGTCACATTTGCCTGAGTGGATCAAATGGTTGGGTTATCAAAGCTTTTAGAGTGCCTCTCCTAACTGAGACATAGCAAGCCTCTGACAAGAGCTGACTGGAGAAAAAGGATGGAAAGGCATAACCCTCTGCATATGTCAATGTTCTAAAAGTGTATTAGGCCTTCTGACCTAGCGAGGGACAACAGAAAGTGACAGAGAGCTGACCTTGACGGTATGCGTGTGATGCGCAACCCAAAGATACCACAGCCTGGTAGACAAAAGTGCTGCAATGAGATATTAAAAGACGTGACAGACATGTTTATTGTGGCAGCATGACAAGCCTCTTTGTGCTTATTTGCCTCAGGATCTGTTCCATAGCACGTGGTTCCTACAGGACCCAAAAACCTTGTGATGTTCTTTACAAACTGCACAGGGTGACCTGCAATTTCTGCACATTTATCTGATGACCAGAGCAGAAAAACTAAAGAGCTTCACTTAAAACAGAAGAGAGGAAGTAAGGGAACACGAGTTTGAAAGCCTCATCTCCAGAGGTTCTCACTAACAAGACACACTGAAAACAATACTAGAGAAGTGGGCTTCCTCAAGAGAAGTACCTGGATATAGCTAACATAGCGGAGGAGGGAGGTCAGGTTGCTGCACTGCTGCAGCTACTCCCATCCCCTAATTTTAACCAAAAAACCCTGGAATGTTTACCACTTAGAGCATTCATCTTTGTGCTAGAAGTTATGGCCCCAGAAACAGAATGTAAGGAAATGGAAGTCAGGCAGGCATGGAACAACTGCAAAAGATTTACAAGCAACTGCCATGATTAAAAGAGCCAAAGCAAATCATGTGAAACAAAGGATGACAGAAAGCTCTTTGTATTTGGCTGAAATTGGACAACAACTTCTCATGGGCTCCCAAGTTGACAAGCCATCTGTGGTCATGGCAGATGAAGATGCCTAACAGCTTTCAAGGAGAAAGGAGGGCAGCTTAAATCACAGTCACATTTCAGCAGAGGTGTAGTAAAGAACATTCAAGAGGCAAATTCTTAATGCTCTACGGGTAGTTTATAAGCATCTGCATATGCTCTCAACTTACAAACAATAGTATGCATCAAGAGTTTGTGTTTGTATTACAGATGACTTCATGTCATATCCACAGGATTTCCATGCATGTGGTATTCACTGACCAAACTGAGCTGCTGACATGACAAATCTGTTGATTACCAGAACACTATGCCATGTATCATTCTGTACCATGAGTCCACCTTTATGCATGTGTCGATTTATGGTAATAACCAAAATAGTTGAGTCCACAAAAAAGGCAAAAGTCCATCCTTTGCAAGACGACTTATACAATCCCATTTGAAATAAAAATCATGACACATTTAGTATGGACCATCACCTCTTTTGCCATGGATAGCACTTTGCAGTGCTTTATGTCACATCCACAGCACATAGTCATGTAAACAGTCATACCCCAGTATGTATTTTCCTCAGGTAACACGCCTCATCTCGAGCAGCTAGTTCCTAACACAGGAGTTCACTTCACTGCTCTGAGACAATGCAAGAAAATGAAGATTCCGCTCGACAGGACCTTTGATAACTTCATCTAAAGGTTTGCTTTCAAAAGAAGGTTAAGACAATTTGCAGAGGTCCCTGCCCATGTAGACTTCTACAATTCTATGACTCTGAGGGCATGGTTCTCAAACCGTTAGAACAAAAATCATTTGGTGCCTCAGAAGTCACTTTCATTTGTTTTTACAAAATGGTGATTTATGTGTGGCATTTTTCTGAGCATGCATATTTATGACCTTCTCATCAGAAAATGTCCTTGTTCTGATAAAAACAATTATTATCACGCTTAATAATATCTAAGAGACTGTTAAATACACAAAGAAGCTTTACTGTAAAAATTTTCTATAGAGAAAGAAAACGAAGAATAAAGGAAAACTAGACATAGCTGAGTATATTAACTCTTCTCCACTGTTTTTAACGTAAGTTGTAACTGAGAGATGAGAAGCAAAATAATCTTTACCTGCAATAGAAATACCTTATTTTACAGCAGGTTTTCTTCTGTCAGTGCCAGAGTATTAAAATGCAATGTGGTACTTGGTTTCAATTTTTTATTTTTCAGCAGAGTATCCTCGTCTCAGCAACGTGAGAATAGGAATTGCCAATCATCTAAGAATAGATTTTCTCTGAGATTTGCTACCAAGAATAATTTTAAATGCTGAAAAGTATGACTTGTTATTTCAGTAATTTCAAGACGCTCTTACTGTGCTAGGTGCTGTATGTGTGTAATGGAAGGACCAAATGCAGCAGGCATATTAAATGGTGAAGTTGGTGTAAGTGAATATATTAAATGGTGGGATATATGGGCCTCTGAAACAGATATTAATCAGATTGTAGTACACTATGCAGTTAATTGCTTCAGGATTTTTAAAAATGGAGTCTTGTCAACTAAGAGATGACTGCTCTTCTGCTAATACCATTTTCGTAACAATGCCTCAGAGGACAAACCAAAAACGATAAAACGCATTGCAAAACAAATGCAAGCTTCACCTGACTACTTTTTAATACTAATATGTACAGAGTATTTTAAGAGAATAAGTGAAAGCAGTTCTACTATATTTCTTCCACACTTTCAATCATCCTTTTAATTCATAATAGCTTATTTTATTTATTGCCTTGGTTTTTAAACTCTTACTGCTCACTGAGTGAGAAGTAGGCTTATTTCCTCCCACTCCTTTAAGCAGGACTACCTTATCTCCTAACGATAATTTATTTAACTAATCAGAGTATTTAGACATAAGGAGAAAATAATTTAGACCCAAGATTCTTGTGTTTTACTAATTATTGGCTCAGGGTTTTTTTACTTTTTTTGTAAGTAATACTAAAATGAAATCTAGATTTCCTAAGGCAGGTGACCCTTTGGAACACAGATGGTTCAACAATTTCTTTCATTTTCTTTCTGTATTCACTCAGATTCTCTTTTATTTCTATACTATAGAGTAAAATCAAACTAAATTATTCCAATTCTGTTACAGGCATTATATTTATTCTAAACTGATCTATAACACAACTAGTCTCCCTTTTGTCAGAGGAAATGTGATCATTGTTTCTAAATATACATCAGCATACACACCCTTAGTGTTGACTATTTTCGATGTGACCTCCAGTGTCTCCAGTGGTTCTGTTCCAATGTTTTCTAGCTTAATGATAAGCTGTTGGGTCTCTCCATTGTAAAGCTGGACAGACACATTACTGGAGATTTCATCCCCTGAAGAAGGCTGAAGTGTGTGAGCAGACCTACAAAATGCAACACAGAAACAAAACATTGTGATAAAAATGTTAAAAGCCTGTCCAACTTACTATAGTCTATTAACTATTCTTTGAAGACTTTGAAACTACTACGGATGGTAGCTTTCATTTTCCATTCTCATTTTATAACCATTGAGGACAGATGTTAATATTTTATGCACAAGAAAAGTCAGATTTCAAACACTATAAAATATGTATTGTTAACTGTGAAAGAGTTTTAAAAATTGCTGCAAAAACCTTAAAAAAAGGTAAAGGTGGGGGGGAAGGGGAAATCAGAACAGATCATTATAATGAGCAAACTTTTAAAAAGTGGTATCTGACCTACCAAGTGTTTGAACACTAGGGCTGAGTAACAATGAGCATTAAGAGCTGAGTGTAAAAAAATAACAGTAATAAAAAACAAAATGGAGGAGAACAAGAAGTTGAGCACTACACAGGAAAAATCAGGGTGAGAGTCTTCTGCAAGACCCTGAAGTTCATACTGTGCTCTGATCAGCCCGTGAGAATAAAGTCAACTGGTACAAGAAATCTCAGGAGATATGAAACCTTTGTCCTCACAAATGAACTCCTTAGAACTCTTTAGAATGAGGCAAGGAGGATTGCAGAACAAGACAGATGGGCAGCAGTTCTGTTTCTGACTATTGTTCATGCTAATGAAAAGTAGTCAGAAGGGCAAAAGCAACTGAGATTAATAAATCTGCTGATAAACTCAAGTTCAGTAATTTCTTTTGGTAGGTATTTCTGCCATCCTTCCTTTCTACCCTATCCTTCCTTGGCACAAGATAAACAGCATTCACAAGCAATAGCAAATTTTAGTCTTTCAGAATGCATCTAAGACAAGAAGTACTGAAAACACACCATTTTCATAATTTAAAATTTACTGTCATGTACATTGTCATCACAGCCCTCTGAAGTTTGGGCATTTGGAGTGACAAAGAAGAAGGAATTTTATTTCTCACCTCACTTAGACAAAAGCATCAAAGAACTGTATACTAGCCAATCAAAGAAATGGTACTTCCAATGACTGTATTACTGTGCATTGGAAGCCTGAGCCCAAACTAATTCAGCTTACACAGCCTTTTCTGTTAAAAACCATCTCAGTTCTTCTTTAAGGACTATAAAGTCATTATCTGTGGCCTCACCTTGCATGACTAGGGGAAGTGATTGTCCTCCTGTACTACACACTAGTGATCACACACCTCAGATACGGGGTTCAGTTTTGGGCTAGGAGGACATTGAGGTGCTAGAGGATGTCCAAAGAAGGACAAAAAAGCTGGTGAAGGGTCTAGAGAACAAGTCTTCTGAGGAGCAGCTGAGAGAACTGGGTTGCTTAGCCTGGAGAAAGGGAGACTTAGGGGGCACCTTCCAGCTCTCCACAACTCCCTGAAAGGTGGGTGTAGCTAGGTGGGGGTCAGTCTCTTCTTCCAAGTAACAAGTAACAGAACAAGAGAAATTGGTCACATTTTTCATTAAGAAAAAAAAAAACAAAAAACCACACACAAAAATGCACACACACACACAAAAAAATCACAGAAGTAGTTACCCATGAAGATACATAGATCATGCCCTGAGCAACTTGATCTAACATTTAACTCTTACCACTTGTCAAAGACAGCCCTGCTTTGAATAAAATC
Organism: Indicator indicator; assembly: GCF_027791375.1. NCBI lineage: Eukaryota > Metazoa > Chordata > Aves > Piciformes > Indicatoridae > Indicator > Indicator indicator. The sequence continues at coordinate 20,651,391 of NC_072021.1, forward strand.
CTGGACTAGATGATCTCCAGAGTTGCCATTTCCAAACTACACTACTCCATGGACTGCCTTTTCAAGATGTTATGAACATCTTTAAAGGATGCAGTCTTTTAAAAATATTACTTTAATAATGAATAACTGTTACACTTCCTCAGTTGTTTAAATCAAATAATATTTTCTATGAAATTCCAAGGTTTCAAGCAGTAAAAACACCTTAAATTCATGTTCTAAAGTAATTAGCACAAATAGAGTTTATGTTCTGTTTTACTAAATCACACATTATATTCACATATGAAGGAGGTTTTATTCAGCATGTGACTAACACTTAAATATGACCAAACAAAATAATCATTTCATTCAGTTTCTTACCTTGGAAGGGAAGTACTGATCTGCAGCCTTGGCAAAGCTGGAATCACTTCAACAGCGCAGCCATTGGTCTTCACTCCCGGAAGATTGTCCAGAAGGCAATCACTGAAGACTCCAAAAACTGAAGTATGGTAACCTGATTTTTAGGAGAAAATGCTAGCATGTTATGACTTTTTCTGTTTTTTGAAAGATGTAGAAGTACTAAGTCTGTAAGTCAGATCTTGCCAACTTTTCTGCTACCCGAACTACCATCTTCTGTACCGGAAAATCTTCTCAGGACACAGAACACACAGTCTGTTTTCAAACCCTCTAAATTAAATGAGTTACTCAAACATGTCCAGAGAGGAGCAATGAAGCTGGTGAAGGATCTGGAGCAGCTGAGGGAACTGGGGTTGCTGGGTGTGGAGAGGGAGAGGCTGAGGGGAGACCTGTTTGCTCTCTGCAGCTATGTAAAAGGAGGTGGTAATGAGGTGGCAGTCAGTCTCCTCTCCCAAGTAATTAGATAGATAGAGGATAGAACGAGAGGAAGTAGCTTCAGATTGTGCCAGAGGAGGTTTAGGTGGACGATAGGAAAAATTTCTTTACTGAATGAGTGGTCAGGCATTGAAATAGGCTGTCCAGGGAGGTGGTAGAGTCACCATCCCTCGAGGTGTTCAAGAAAGTGCAGACAGGGCACTTCAGAACATGGTGTAATGGCCATGGCGGTGTTAGGACTGGATGGTAGAACTTGGTGATCTTAGAGGTCTTTTCCAACCAAAACAATTCTACAGTTCCATGATTCATAACTACGTGGTAACGTACATGTACACCCTTCTATCTGTGACATGCAAAATAAAACAAAGTAAGCGAGCCCATGATTTCTGCCACACATTACAGTAAGTTTTGCAGAATCCTTTACAAGACCATCACAAGTCATAGTACAGAGACCACCACTTGATACTACATCACCCAATCCATTGGTGCACACCAAACTTGTTACTCTGTAACATATCTTAACATAGTTCCTCAAAAAAACATTTACAGGAATTGTCTTAACTTTATCCAGAAGGGAAAAAAGGATCCTAAAGGAAACAGGGGGAAAGAAGGTGTATAGGCATATGTGCACACACACCCTGCCGTAAAAAAAGACTACAGCTTATCTTCCCAAAGTTCAATTTAGCAGGAAAGTAGCTCTGCACCAGTTCCTTACCAGACAATTTATACAAGCTATATCTGAAGGAAAATTTTATACATGGACACACAAACATCCGCTGAGTACAGAAATTGCCTCCTCTACTGGCAATATATTTTTAGTTTATGAAACTAAAAGTAGATAACTATAGCACAAATGTTCTGAATGCTTTGATGCTACTCTGTAGTTACTGAAATAGATTTGGGGTGAGGGGAAAGGGTAACAAATTAGGAATCACTGTATGAGCAGATAGAGAAGCACTCAAGAAAAACTCATTAAGAAGAGAAATCTCTTCAAGCTTAAAGCCATCTTCTCTTGGTGTTTGGCTCTACCAAAACAGGTCTTTTCCTGTAACTGCCTTCCAGGAACATGCACCTAAAACTGCATATTGGTAAAATGATATGGTCCTGTTTGTTGAATTTATCATCTTCACATACACGTCCTTTTCTACAAGTTTCATCTGCTCCTCCTCTACAAAAGCTCTTTAATTCTCCTTATATACTACACGCACAATTTTATTTAGGCTTATTAATGAAATGATATCTCAGCTGCAACAGACTACACACATCGGTGAAATTGTTTCTACAGCAGCAATCTGCAAAAATTTCAGTAATCTTACATGAAGACAACTAATTAAGCAAATTGAACTGCAAGATTATCTTCTGCATTCTCATGAAAAAGTTCAAGTAATTCTCCTCAGAAGCTTTCCAAATGAAAGCATTAATAAAAGGAAGTTTGAACTCATTATCCTTTTCTTCTCATACATGAGATATTGTAAATATGTGTTCAGTACTGCTGTTACAACCAAACAATTTTTCAGGCTATGCGTTTTGTGAAGTCTAGTATAGAAAACAGATTTCTTGTTTTCTTTTGTTTTTCTTTTACTTACTGAGAATTCAGTGTTGCAAATATATACATCACACACAAAATGATGCAATCCACAGAGATATAAAACATGTGGTGCTTCTGCTAGGAAAAAAATGACTTGAGGCATCCCTTACCATTGACAGTGATCTGTCCAGTAGTTTGAGGAACACCAACAAGTGTTACTGGATAGAGACCAGATTCTGCAGGTAGAGAAAGAGCCGCAGGAAGAGATTCGAATTCTACTCCTGTTGTCAAGAGACCCTGAAAAAGTCGTATTACATAGATAAATCCATTTATGTTATACACTTACATTTTTATGACGTATACTTGTATTTTAATCTCTTGCATTATGTCATAAAAACTGTTCCATTTTGTTCCAATTTGCTCATAGCAGTTATTTTGGGTTTTAAGTTCCAGTGACTGAAGCACACATCTAGAATTACAGCAATATATGTACTGAATAACAATACACGTTTCAGGATCTGAAGTGGGAACAATTTGGGGGAAAAAAAAAGATTAAAAACTTATACCCAAGCACAGTAAAAAGAATGAGTGATATAATCTGCATGATGACGTTTAGTAGCTACACTTAACTGTATGTGTGACCTTACTAATATATTTACTTATATTTTGCATAGCGGAAATCAAACATCCATAGCAGCTCTTACTTAGCTTTAATTAAAGTTCCTGGGCAGAAAATATTTATCTATGGGTAGGGGAAAATAAGTATCAGTATTTGCAGATAATAGAGAAAAATTTAGCTTTACTATCCAACCTAAATATTTCAATGTGTTGGAATGAGACATTTATTTTGCTAAAATAACCCTCTATCAAGACTAGACGCCTGCAGTTAGATTGTACAACCTGCTCTCTTAGTGCCAGGGAATTGCTGGGCGTCCTAAATTTAAAACATGAGGCAAAATAAAAAATTAAGAGAGAAAAATATTATTTAATAAACTTTTAAATACAACATTACTGTCCTTAGTTCACTGGAATTTTTTTAAGCTTGGTTAATGAATTTAAGATGCTCAAGCACAGAATGTGTTGCTACAAAAAGAAATTTATTGTATTTTTAAGTCGACTGCTGCTTTTTTATACACCTTTATTTATTTACTTACACTAATAAATATGCCATCCAAATATCTCTATCAGTTAATGCCAAAACAACTGGTTTAAACCTCAGCTTCATGAGGATTCTTCACAGGAACTCAAAACTCCATGAAAGAGGTACATACTATTTTTGTACAGAAATAAAAAAATCTCATAATCTGAGCCCACAGAAAACCAAAAAGAGAGAGAAGACTCAACCAGGAGTTCAAGAAACATCAACATTACCTGCACAGTACCAGAATACCACCTTTGCTTCACTCTGAAAACATCTATGACTGCCTAGTTTTTAATTCAATTGGGTTTGAATGGTATACCTCTAATGCTCATTTCAGCTGCAAAAGTCAGACTAGCCCTCCTATGCTTCTAATTCTCAACTAGAAATTAGGAAAATTGATATTCAGATAACAAGTACTTAAAGAAACGCAAATGGCACCACTGGAATTACCCAGTCAACGACTGAAGTGTGACCTGGTCATGCACATTAAGTCTTTAATGGTCTGTTTTGCATTGGGATTAACCAGCAGCAAGTCTTCTTCAATAAATTCCTAGACATTAACCATAATCTACCCAATAATGGTCAGAAATTGAATTAAAAGCAATTGTTAAGAATTCCTTCCCTCCTCAAAAGGCAATGCACCTTCTAAAATATTAAAAAACTATCTTTTATGTATTGCTTCATTACAACTAAATAAATGCTTTGTACCAAAGATTTTTAACAGTGAAGTCCTAAACACATCACAGTCTTAAGAAAGCAAAATGAACGAGTTTGTCAGGTTCTTGATTTCTTTCCTACTGAACATCTGAAGTCATCAAGACTACAATACATTCCAAATCTATGAAACCCTGTGTTACAGCAATTACTTCTTTGCAGACTTGACCCTGTTGAAACAACATCTAATTCTGTCTGAGCTGCTCACAGGGTGAACATTCACACTTTAATATGGACTTAGCCTCAGTCTTCATCATAATTATTCTGCTTTTGCTTTGGCTGAAGCAAATCTTAGAATACAGACAAAAGCTGACTCCATATATGCTCCAAAACTTCCGTTTAAAACAGGTACAAAAGTCTCTTTAAGGTTAAGTCACAAAAGCACTAAAATATCACTTGACTGTGGGAAACTGTGGCAGGTCTGCAGATTCCTTGCCTGGGAAAGAAGAACTTAACCTTGGGCAGATTACTGTGTATCAATAAAGATATGGAAGGTCCCAGAGATGCAGGTGGTTTGCAAGGACGAAGAATGCCTGGGAAACTGCGATAAGAAGGCTTGAATCCTCCCATGTGTAACATAAATAGCTATGACCGTAGTGATATGGCAATAACCAATAAGAATATTAAGAACAACCTGTTAACCAATTAGAAGCAGTCACAATAGCATAGAAAACATATAAATGTGTGTTGTTAATAATAACAGAAGCTCTACACTGTTGATGACTACAAGTGTGTACATGTCGCTCTGTCCGCCACAACAGCGACATCTGGTGACCCCTGACATGATTTGGACAGGCCCTTGGTGATTGCAGCGGTGGCGGAGCGTGGTGAAGCTTGAGAGCAGAGGGGAATCTGCTTGGTTCAGACATTAACTTAGACATCTATTAAGGTGAGCCACCAGGAACATAATGGGACAGAATTTAACAAAAGAAGAGGACCTGGAAACGCTACTCAAGTGTAGAGGTGTAAAAGTAGTGACTATGATTTAAGAAGGCTGCTTTTATGGGGTAAGCAGCTAAGGGTTTGAGCCCTCCTGCAACAGTACCTTTAGTATTGCTGCATGGCAGAAGCTGGGTAGTCATTTATGGGATGCCATAACAAAAGGAGATAAAGAAGTTGTAGATAGGGCTACTACCTGGCGAATACTTAATGAAACGCTAAAAGACACCAAGCGAGAGCAAGATAAAAAGGAGGAACTGAAAAAAGTGGTAAAAGAAAAAGGAATTGAGTGTGGGAGAGATCACTAAAGCAGTTGAGGACATGCTTGCACCCTCTGTCCCCTGCTGCACCCAACTGCTCCGTCAGCGGCGGAGGAAGAGGGCACTGGTGAGCAGAAAGATCCCTCTCCTAATGAGCAGCTTAAGATCCCTATGAAGTGGAAAAGTCCCCAAGACTTTGCTCAGTTGCCACTGGTCTATCAATCTCCAAACGATCAGTTGAAGGAGCACTTGACAAAGGAGGAGTGTAATGAGCCTAGTGATCCACAGACACAGCAGCAGTTTCCTCCATTGCTGATTGACAGTGGAGAATGAGAAGGGAGCTCTGGCCCGGAAAGTGTGGTCACAAAAGACTATGGGAGGAGGGGGATGTTGACCTCCCAGTGCATCTGCTTCATGGACTTTGCCCCCCTGTGATGTAACAGTAACCCCTCAATCACCAGCGAGATTTTGGCAACAGGTTCGTCGGAAGGCTGCCACACAGGGGGATTGGGACTTAGTGGAAAGGCTGGAAGTGCCACATACGATCACCATTCCAGCACAGACGTGTTCCCTCGTGAGTGTTCCTGATGACTCCAGTGAGCCTGAACCCATGGCTTTTCCTGTGGAAAAAGTGGCTCCAGGGACTAGTCAGCAGGATAACCATCAAGTTTTGGGCTGGAAAGTTGTGGAGGACTTGCAGTCCACAGTGGCAAAGTACGGTGTGAATTCCAGTGAGACAATGCAGCTTTCGCATGTTATAGATACTGATTTGTTGTGTCCATTTGATATCAACCACATTGCACAAGTGATTTTTCAGCCTGTTCAGTTCTCAGTATTAGAATCTAATTGGAAGAAATTAGCTGAGATGGCTGCATTAGCCAGCTCCCTAGATGCCTTGCATGTTAAGGAACAGAAATGTTTTGGATCTGGAAATATGGGATACAAAAAAAATCAGAAAAAGCAGCAGTTACCAGGCCTTGATCCTTTAAAGAAAGGTCACTCAGTTTTTTTCTTCGCCAAGAAACAACTGAAAAAGCATGCAATCAGAATCTTCATTTGAAACTTGAAAATCTGCACATTTCTGAAGACAACAGCTTGTGAACAATGGGGGGGGGGGGGGGGGGGAAACAACAAAAAAAAGAGTGCCTTCTCTACTGCCACTTGCCCCACCACCCCTACCCCCTTCTTTCTCCCACTCCGTTGTTTGCAGCCGTTTATGGTCCGCAGAAACCTGAGTTCTGATTTTTAAAGTAAGAGTGTTAAGTTTTGTTAAGAAAGGTATCTCACCGTTTTGTGAATGCGAACTTGATATATATATTGCTTTTACCATTATTTCTGATTGTAAGGGATTTGGGAAATTTATTATTTTAGTGCTTGCAATCGTCGTGTTTTCACAATAAGCATAATGATTAGTAAGTACTTGTATGACAAATATGGTATTTGTAATAAGGTATGTTAAGTGCTATAGATAATAATGATTGCTTATAAGTCTTTAGTGATTATGTTGAAGTATGTTCCCTAATCAATAAGCATAATACCATGTAAGTGCCACTGGGTAACGGAATAAGCGGTTTAAGAGTTCATAGTTTAAGGAGTTTTTTTCCCCTCCTTCTGGTTCAAATCCCTTTTTTTTTTTTGAGTGCGCTGGCAATTTCAAAGAGAGCTCTATATATATGGCAAAAAAGTTCTCATTTTGAAAAACGCTCTTTATATAATATACCATCTTCTTTTTTTGTTGTTTTCCTGCACATTACTTTGATGGTTTAATTGTCATGTAGTTCTGTAAGTTTTTAGGACTTTTTGGTATTAGCATGACTCAGGATTTTATTTTAGGAACGTTGTAGAATGCTGTTTTGGTTTTTGTATTCACAAAGGTTTTAAGATAAGGATTACAAGAATATGAAAAATGACAATTTTTTTTTTCTTTTCAACACAGAGGTTTACCCTAGGGAAAAGTAAAGGCTAGGAAAGGGGGATTCATCTTTTCCACCTACAGGTTTTCCTGATGCCAGCATGGCAGAGCCCACCCATGACATGATCTGCAAAGATCGGTTCTGCAAACATCTCAGCAGAAGACAGCGCAAGCCTCAAAGGATGGGACAAACAGCAGTTCCTGACAATCTGAAACTGACAATCAGCTGACCACCGAGACTGATCACAGTGCCAGTCCTGTTTAACTGAGATCAGAAGCATTAATCTGAAGCTGATCGCACCAGTGTCCCCCAAGGAATCCTCTCATTTGGGACTGAATGTCTCAATGCCTTAATGTCATGTAATTAGGGAATATGTTCACATGGATTTATACCTTAACTCACCAGAATGTTGAACAATGGTTACTCAAGAAAGACTTTTTGGGATTTTAAAGTTATTGTGGACTGAAATCCAAAGATGACACCACCCTTGCTACGTTCTACATACTAAGAGCCACACGACCCTTCCTGGGTTTTTGGTGGAGAGGAATACAAATGCAGATGCACTTGTCTCGGGTGTAGCAATGGGGCCTACTCCAGACCTTAAACAACAAGCCATAGCTTCCCATCAATTTTTTCATCAAGGTTACCGTGTCCTGAAGCGTCAGTTTCATTTGTCCAGTACTAAAGCCTGTGCTAGTGTTGTCGCATGCCCTGACTGCCAGGGCCAGCATATCCCTCATTACTATGGGACCAACCCTAGAGGTTTGTGAGCCCTCCAAGTCTGGCAAGCAGATGTTATTCATATTGCTGAATTTGGCAGGTTAAAATTTGTTCATGTAACTATCAATACATTTTGCTCTGTCATCATTGCTACTGCTTATACAGGAGAAACTGCTAAAGATGGCATTTGCCACTGGCAGCAAGCCTTTTCCATTGCTGGAGTACCACATCAGATAAAAACAGACAATGGCCCAGCCTACCTATCGGGTAAGGTTAATTCGTTCTTGCAGTTGTGGGGTGTCACTCATGTTACCAGTATTCTCTATTCCCCCACTGGTCAAGCCATCGTTGAACGTGCGCATGGCACAGTGAAACACCTTTTGCAAAAAACAAAGAGGGAGAATGGGGGGGGGGGGGGGGATTCTCCAGAGGCCTGGTTAAACAAAGCTATGTATGTTTAAAATTGTTTGCAGCTCTCTGATGATTCCCAGGAAGCCCCAATGATACATCATTTCAATAATTTGACCACCACCAGTGCCATCAGGTGTCAAAGTTTGGGATCTAGAAACAGGTCAATGGTCTGATCCCTGTGAATTAAAAACCTGGGGTAGAGGATATGCTTGTGTCTCAACAAGTTTTTGGACCACGCTGGGTCCCAGTGAGATGGGTTCGGACGGTGCCTTCATCATCCTTTGGATGCTGACTGCAGCAGCGGCCTTGCAGATCCCAAAGCAGCCACAGCAAAAGGCTTGGGTCACGCTTGCCAAGGCCCCAGGACAAGACACGCTGTGCCTCACCGTATCAACACCCACCAATCCCTTCAGCACCTGCCCAGTGGGCATACCGGTGAATGGGGGGAAGGATATCACTGAGAAAACAGACCCACTGAACTTGAAAAGATCATTTTACATGCGCTTCTTGATACACTTCAATAAGACACACAGGGGACTTAAAAGGTTTCATGGTTTTGAGTGGGAAGGATTTGAAAAGACAAATTTCACATTAGAATATACAGCCAAGGGTTGAAACAATTGGACTCAGTGTCTTCCTTTAGCTGAATTAGAACCTCAAGAGATTAGTATGTTAGGATTGGTAAAAATGAATTTCTGTGTTGTATTTAATTTTACATCAGACAGAGCCACAAATATCCAGGACGTTACTCAAACAGGGAGGGGACACAGAAATTACACTGCATGGTGCAAGCGGACTGAATTCATAGAAGTGAAGAGGCATTCTCATCCTCATCATCTGCCTGCAGGTGTTTTCCTTATTTGTGGAGATAGAGCCTGGCCAGCTCTGCCCTCATCAATCAGGGGAGGACCTTGAAGTCTCGGTCGTTTAACCATGCTGACACCGAACGTTTCTATGATCTTTGATGACCTTAGGAAAAGGCAAAAGCGTAACAGTCATGCTTTTGAAGCAGGTTGTGATGACAAGGTAGAGTTTTGGAGAATAGAGAAGCACATCGTAACAACTATATTTTCTGGAATTGGAACGGCACATGCTTTAGCAAGCCTGAATAAATTGGGGTGTTGGTTGGCAAAACAGAATAATGCCTCCTCCCTGGCTCTGAATGAACTCCTGTTGGATGTGAATTCTGTCCGACGTGCTACTTTGCAAAATAGAGCAACGATAGATTTTTTTGTTGATAGCACATGGGCATGGGTGTGAAGACTTTGAAGGGATGTTTTGTATGAACCTGTCAGATCATTCAGTATCTATACATAAACGAATTCAGGAATTGGAGCAGGGGATAACGCATTTGCAAGTAGATAATGAGGGATGGCTTGAAGGATTGTTCAAGGGATGGAGAATTACAGGATGGCTCTTCTCAGTCATCAAGGGTTGTTGATTTTGGTGATTATGATGGTAGTGCTGTTAATGTTGCCTTGTCTGGCTAGCCTACTGCAAAGGGCCCTGCAGCGGGCAACCAATGCAGCATTTTCAGCACAGTTACAGAAAGGGGCAATTGTGGGAAGCTGTGGCGGGTCTGCAGATTCCTTGCCTGGGAAAGAAGAACTTAACCTTGGGCAGATTACTGTGTATCAATAAAGATATGGAAGGTCCCGGAGATGCAGGTGGTTTGCAAGGACAAAGAGTGCCTGGGAAACTGTAATAGAAGGCTGGAATCCTCCCATGTGTAACAAATAGCTATGGCCATAGTGATATGGCAATAACCAATAAGAATATTAACAACAACCTGTTAACCAATTAGAAGTAGCCACGATAGCATAGAAAACATATAAATGGGTGTTGTTAATATTAATAAAGGCTCTACTCTGTTGATGACTACAAGTGCATACGTGTCACTCTGTCCACCACAACAGAAACACTTGACCAAATTCTAAATAAACTCAGGTTACTCAGGATTCATCGCAACTAAGTACTTTCATCCAAGGATTTAATGTCTTAAAGAAATTAATGACAAAAAAAAAAACAACCCTCCTTGTTTGTTATTAGCTATAGCAAAATTAAATAAGCAGAGCCAAGAGGGATCCCTAAGTACTACCAAACCCATCTCCCGACTTGGAAGCATAGACAACTCCACATTAATCATTCCCAGCATGTTTATCTAGAGAGTTTTGGCAATTCCATCAGTGGCAGTGTCCAAGAGGGGATCAGGGACCTTAATGCAGTGGTTGAAACAGAAAGCCTTTCCAGATCAAACCTCCTCCTAATGCTACACAGAACTTACCTTGTAAGAATTGATAGTATCATCATTTTTCCACTCCTAGCTAAGTCCCCAGATGAGCCAGTACATCAAGCTAAGAAACTGCAGTGCACTGCAAAATTGTCAGGTCACTTTTCTGAGTTGAGAGAAAATCCTCATTAAGACATGGTCCTAATTAGCCCAATTTTCCTTGGGGGAAGGGAAAGAAGGAAGCAATGTGTAAATACAGCTTTCTCCTATGTTCTTCCTCTTCTACTTCACATTTTTATCAAGCTGATGTCAGGGCATACACACAGACATTAATCTCTCATCTTGCAGTAAAACCACTCTCTTGCTTGACTATAATACTATAATTGACTATAATACAGTTGTTGGACCTAATTCATACTTTGTATGAATTATTCATACTTTGCATGAATTAGTCCTTATCCCAGCAATTAGACATCCTCCACTATCAAGCTGGTTTAAAGGGGTGCATGGGAAGACATTGCCCTGAAAGACTTTCAGGATCCAGTGAAGGAAAAATTGACCTGAAGGGGACCATAAACCAGCATAGCCTCAATAAATGTTTCTAAAGTAGCCATGCATGCATATATACAGGCTGCCTCATGACCCCAAAAGTTGCCTGTCAAAACCTCACCACCCAGCTAGAGTTTTGATCTGTGACACCTATAAGCTCCCTCCTTGGAGAGAATTGAACCAAGTGACTCTGGAGAAGCCAAAGATCATAACCATGGAGAGGAAAAAAACTGGGAAATTAATTGAGAAATATTAAATAAATCAATGGTAGTATTTTCAAAAGGTAATGGTCGAGTTTCAAGAAAAGCACTAATCACAACCCAGCTGTCAGAGAAAGCATATTCCTTGCCAAAGGATTCACACTGAGTATGTTATACAGCAGATGAAATCCAGACAAGAACCTAGAGTAATAGACAAAAAGGCACATGATGACATCTGGAGTACAATCACACAAAATATGCATGTGCTTATGGACAAGATGGAAGAATTACTATTAAGAGATACTGCTCATATTAAACAGTATTATTTCATAACAGTAGAGAGAAAAAATCCTCTATAACATGTACACTGTTCCCTAACCCCTGAAATTATATCAAACTGACACCCTTGGATAATGTTGATCACAAACACATCATGTTGATTTCAGAAAACTGCTTAAGTAAAGTAAGTCCTCAGCAAACTGTATTTTTCTTATAGTGCATTAAAAATGCATTCTCAGTCTAAGTCTTTAACAACTAAGCCCAGGAAAACAAAAGCTTCTCTAAAGAACAAATGCAATGCAAACATCAAAACACCTTCATTAAGCACATACTATGCCTAGACTAGAAATTAAAAAGTCTCAAGTGTATTACCACACATTTCTCTCACTGAGAGAGTTTTACTATTCAGTAACACTTCATGCTTTTAAAAGTAAAGATCAGCATAAAAGTTTAAAAGTTAAGAAAGCATGAAAACTCCTTGAAATGGAAACAAAAAATCCAATATAAACCTCAGCGAGGCTTCAGAGTTACAGAAATATACTGAAATCAGGATACTTACCCTCAAAACCTAACCCACACAAGTAAGTTTTAAAAGACAATGACATATCCACAACGTTTGAAAGACATTTTCAGTATCACTATTTGCTGGAGAGCAGAATTGAGCAATATTTGCCCAACATTGCCCTCTGGTGCCTATGAGCTTTTCAGATTAAGTACTGCTACATCCTTTACCTAAACACATCAGACACCCTGAAAAAAAGGGAAGTAACTGTTAAATTTCTTTTCCCAAGATTCTTAATTTCAAGTAATAATATTTAATAATCATTGCTCTTTGTGATCTTATAGGAAACCTTTACCCTGATAGAAGGTTTCCTCCAGGGAATAGAAGAATCACACACAAAACCCCCCATAATTTTACATTTCTTTGTATTCTTCTAAAGCAATGTAAATGTCTTAGAGTACATATATGCGTGCAGTTATCACACCATGTCTTTCAATCACTTCAAACCTCAATTTAGTTCTAGAGAAAGAGAACAACTTGTACATAAATGGCAGCATTTGGGGATGCTGTTAAAACAACATGAATATGTAACTGCTTTTTATAGGCTTCACTTACCAATCCTGAAATGCAATCACTCTTTGTTTAAAGCATCGCCACCTTCAAAGTTAGTTTTCATGCTGAACGTACACTACATAATGTTAAATACTTTACAAAAAAGTTAAGTGTTTATTCAAAAGGAAATTTTCCCCACTATTTCTAACACTGTTCCATGTCTTCATAAGTCATCTGGATGATGGGATCAAGTGTACCCTGATGAATTTTGCTGATGATGCCAAACTGAGTGGGAAGATGGATGCTTAGAAAGGGAGAACCACTCTACAGGATGACCTGGATAGGCTGACAGCATGTGCTAACAAGAACCTGATGAAGTTCAACAAGGACAAGTGTAAGGTTTTGCACTTGGGAAAGCATAATCCAGGAGTGCAGCACAGGCTGGGATCTACTTGTCTGGAGAGAGCTCTGCAGAAAGGGACCTTGGAGTCCTGGTGGACAACAAGGTCTATATGAGCGAACAGTGTGCTGCCTCATATGCATTTTATTTTAATAGTAGATATCACTAGACTGTAACATGATTTACCACTTTAAACATTTGTCCCAAGATACAAAATGAACCCATAAGAATTTTTTTTAATTTTTTTTCCTGAAGGTTAAGTTTTTTCTGAGCAGAAAAAAAGGCTTGGCAACTGAGAAAGACACAGGCTATGATTCACATATCTGAATAACTCTATAGAGAAATCAATATTCTTGGGAGAAAAAAAGTGAAGTGGTATTTCCAGCTGAACATCACATCTCCTGTTAACTTGGGCTTCATCACCAGGATAGCAAAAATTGCAGTCAAAGCTAGTTAGGCTCATTTTTGTCTCTCTCTCTCTCACTCCATTGATTTAAGGTACATGCTAAATTCTGTCAAACACTTCTTCTGACCATCCCTATGATCTCTCCAACTTCACTTAATTGATTATAATACAGATGTTGGACCTAATTACTTCCATATTCCATGGCTACCCATTTTAATTTGTCATTCTACAAACCCTATTGCACCTCTCACTGGATCAGATTTCTAACTATATGGGCAACAGAAAAACACAAAATAGAAAGGGATAGAAATGCAATGCAAAAATGGGACATGCATGAAGAATGGCTATTTAAATAGAGCCCCAAATCATGAATATGCATAACAGGGAATAAGCAGCAAGAACAAAGATGGGCATTGAGCTTTGAGAACAATAAACTAAAATAACAATCAAGTTTTCAGAGAGTACAGGGCTTGTCATCTGAGCAACACTGATCAAAGTCTTGTCTCCACAGTCTCATGTCAAGTCTAAAAATTCATTTTCTTTTACTTAAGTATACATCAATTAAAGCACATGTACTTAGCATGAATACTTCAAAGAATGAACAAAGCTAGAGAAGCCTTTCAATCAGGAACCGCTCTCCTTAACTTCTGCTCAATACTAAGTTGTGCCCCAACACAACTTTCAGACATAACAAATAAGAAGACACATTTTAAAAAGCATGGTGATAGAAGTTCAGATCAATACTTTCAGCATTCATTTAACATGAAAAAAGTAAGCCAACAGACCAAATCATGAACTGAAAGAGAAGGGAAAGAGGAAATTACAAAAAAGGGTATGACTATAGATTTTGGGACAGTTACATGTTGATGAAACGTGAACCACCAACAGGGTAAAGAACAAAGGAAATCAAGCAATGGAGAACTCAAAGAACTGCCAGTCATTGGAAGAGACCTTGAACATACTGCAAAGGTAAGGCGCTGAGTCAGATGGAAGAACAAAGTTGTGGTACAAAAGTTGAAACTGCAACTAAATGACAGAAAAGGATACACTCGTTGTGACAGTAATTCTATGAGACTAAATAATATGAAAGAATGTGATAGACGATAGGAGGTAAGACAACAAGGGGGCATGAAGATTGCAGGCATGAGTACATCTTAATAATAAAACATTTTAAAATATTAACCAATGCTTTGAATTATTAAAATAAAAACAAAAGAGTACTCTTGTGATAAAGTAATAACTATTTCCACATTCTAGAAAGCTCACAGATGAGACTGGAAAATCATAACAATTCAGGCTCGAAGGAAATGCTAGAGGTCCTCTTGCCCAGCCTACTGCTCCAAACAGGGGCAACTTTGATGATGGCTTAGGTTTTTCACTTTCCTCTAGACTCAATTTCTTAAAATTTCTAGGGATGGAGATTCCATGTTCTCTCTGGGCAACCAGTTCCAGAGTATGATCACCCTCATGATTCAGTAAAAGGGATTTTTTTTTTTTTAATCAGGAAAGTTTTCCTTTGCTGCAATGTGTTCACTGAGCACTTCTGGGAAAACTGGCTGCATTTTCACTGCATCTTCCCTTTTCAGCACTGAGGAAAGCAATAGGAATTGCCTCAGTATTATTCTGTCAACTGAACAGACGCAGCTTTTTGAACCTGTTCTGATCTGTCATATGCTCCAGGCTGCCAATCACCTTGGCAATACTGATGGACTCAAACCAGTATGTCAATATTTCGATTGTATGGGGAACTCAAAACTGGCCTTGGTTCTAAGGACATTTTCTCTCAAATGCTAAATTGAGAGGAATAATTACTTTTCTCAACTTGCTGGCTACAGCCTTGCTACCATAAACAAATCAAGCAAAATCAACTAATTTCTACCAATGAGATGACATTAGCATGCAGCAGAATTTCTCAAAGCACTCTATTTATGGAGCACTGACTGAAGAATTACATTAACCACTTCAATTATTTGTACCTAGCTTGCATGCCTGCTTCCTCTTGTGCTTATCAATGAAACTGAAATTCAGTATTAATTCAAAGATAGGACTTGATCATGCTAACAGTAGCTCAAAGTATTCACACTACTACAATTAATTTGCTCAGGGAATGGATGGAGTGCACCTCTGTGCAAATAACTGTATTATGAGTTCTTAAGTGTACATAAGTGCTCCTAAGAAATTTCCTCATTAAGAAATTATCCAAACAGTTTTTAAATATATAATTACATCACTATTTACACAATAAATTAAACTATAAATCGAAATGCTCTCAAATAAATTAATTTTCTAATAATTCCTAACAATTTGAAATATTTCTGTGAGGGACAGAGAAATGCTGCTGAAGAAACCAGGCTGTTAGTTTCTAAGAACTAATTTTCTTATGCTACAAACACATTCTTTGGGCCGGTTCATTTCCCATGCAAAAACACTTTATTATATGTGGTATATTATCAGTAAGTTAGGTCAAATTGTTTGACTTGCCACTGCAGTAATGATACTATACTAACTTAGGCACATTTAGGAATAGTAATCCTCATAGAATGCATCTATTGTGTAAACTAAGAATTATTAGCTGTGTAAACAGTAAGAAGTTGTGATTGTGGCTTGAAAAAGATGACATTAAGAGCAAACTCCCTCGTCAGTCTGTCTCGTCAACCATATCAGACAGCCTAAGAGCATGTGCAAAGAAGTTCAGCTAAGGCCATAGAAAGGAAGAGTATGGACACCCTAAACGACCATTAGGGACACCCCCCTTCCCCATATATAATGAGCATGGCTGCAGGAGACTAGATTATGGAACAAATTTCATGAACTAATGTAAATATAGTAACCACTTCTTAGAAAAATGATGATTCTGTATGAGATGCAAGCATATATTGTCTGAATTTTACTGGATTTTGTACACTTAGGTGGAGAGATTCCCTATGTGTCTGGCATCAAAATAAAGAAATGCCTGCTTCCTAATACTCATTGGTCTTTGTGAATTTTCTTGCTGTATTCAGTAACAGTAGACCTATCAATATTAAACCAACCAAAAATCCTGGGCAAATAAATATGTATTGATTCACTTAACCTAACAGAACAATGGACATTAAGAGACCAGATTTACTTTTTAAAGCAATATTAAATGTAAAAACATTTACCGTAAAACACCAACACGGTAATAGAGGACTTTCAACCTTTATATTATTTTTTTTTCTTAAATCCTGTTAGTTGGCATAAAGAAACTTGGTTTCAGTATAACAAGCAGTCAGGTGAAGTAGTAAAGGGCTTGGTCTTGATCTTCCTAACTTTAGTTGCCTTTTTTTTTCCCCCCTCCTTCCTGTTCATTTGACCGCACAGTGTTTTCAAGTAACATGTATCAGCTTCTCAGAACTATTTTGATTTCTTGGAGTTTTAAAACCCAGTCAAAATGGGAAAATCCCAAAACTAGGATCCACACCGAATTTTCAATTACAGTAGCAACCACACACTAACGATTAGGTTTTGGAATATAATTACTGCTTGAAAACCAGTGTATGTAAATTATGCAGGATGAGTTCTAGTCATTGCAGGAAGGTAATAATTGATTTCTGGGTCAGTAACTATGAAGCATTGAAACACCCTGAGTGTCAGAGATCTTCATTTCGATACCTCGTCAAAATAAACAGGAGAAAACTGACAGCACTGTGCTGATAAACTGAGGTTATACTGGGTTAAACCCTATTTGGTTTATAGAAAACCGTATTTGAAAATCCAAATAGGATTTTTTTAATTATTATTTTTATTCAGAAAAATAATAGGGGAGATTTGAAAAGATACCTACCATGTTTTCTACTCGGAGTTCAAAAGGCATAGGGTTGTACACCATCAGCTGAACTTCACACACATCTCCCTGGACCCACTGGAAGTCTACACAAAATAATTATAGAATTAACGCAGGAATTACCTAATGATAGTGGTATTAAAAACTAGCATTGGCTGGGCTGTCATTATATATTCTCTTTATGTTCTCTCTCTGTATAATCTTCACAACCCCAAGTCCTATTCAAGTGCACTGTGGGACACAAGCTGTAAGTGCCAGGCAAAGAAATGGGTTAAAGGACCAGCAGTATTCATTAATATAGAAACAGTGCTCCAAAGCCCAAATACTTCACAGGCAAAATTAACTGGAGCATAGTTCACAAAAGTACTTAAACACACTCTTAACATTAAGCACTTAAAGGTTTACATTATTGGAAATGTACAAAGTACACATTGCCTTGGATACTTAAGCCTGAGGAAGCAACCAGATAAACAAACACAAGAGCAAGAAGGACATTAAAAATAATGGAAACAAGTCTTCATTTACACACAACTGATAATACAGAGTAAATAAATACTCCAAATTAGGAAGGAAACAACTGCTGATCACCTTGGTTTCTAATTTTCTTGGGAAAACAGTAAGTAGCACAGGAGATACTGTTGGAGGGGAAATGACAGTAGGATCTATAGGCACCGGGTTTTTTGAGGTTCACAAAATGCACACTTAAGCAGTAACAAATCAAGTAACTTGTGAAAATACTAGAAGGAAAAAAAAAACCCGAACAAAACCAGGTCAGGTGATATGATGTACTTCGGGTTTATAGCTCACTACAAGAGAGAGAGGTTCAATTTTTAGACACTTCACCCTGCCAGGTTTAAAATTTTGGCGGGTTCTAATCTAAAGATGCAAGAAGTTTATGCAAGTGAGGTCAGCATCAGATACACCAGTTCTTAGAAACTGTTAAATCAGGAAAGATTGTTTTCTATCTTGTCAGCACACAGGATCATGTCTACCTTCCAAATTTCTCAGTTAACCGCATGCACCTCACATTTACACTTAAAAGTGAATGTGGCAAGATGCTCCACACAAGCTGAGGATCTGCAGTCCAAATACACAAAAGGTTGGTTAACTGTATCTGTTAAATAATCATGACTATAAGCTAATCTATAACATATATGGATCAACTTTTACTAGTTTACTCAATAATTTTAAAATATATTAATAATGCTTTTTATTAGGAAGTGTCCCACTAATTAATATTAAGACTGCAATTCACAGCTGAAACCATCTGTACTCTTAATTGTACATTCACAATTATCTGCTATCTGATTACATTTCACAAGCAATATTAGAGAAGCTCGAGGGAGATGCACTTAAGGCAAATGTGTATCTCCAGTTAGCGTTAGTGAAAATTAAAAACATACATTCACAGATATTAACAGGCTCTACTGTTACAAAACCTGGACAGCCAAACTCGTGATTAGAGCAAAATGTTCAAAACCACAATTGTGTGAGATGTTATGTAATTTTTATTTGCTTTCCTGTCCACAATGTCTTGTGCATTCTGCAGCCTCCAAAAGAATCAGTTGGTCCTCTGAAGATGTATTGTGCAGTGCTCCAAAGGTAAGTAAAGAATATGGGGTACCTAAGCGATTTTTTTCTCTGTCTTGCCAGTCAGAAAGAGGGATGCAGGCAGCAGTCAATGCATCATGCAGATCAACACACAGCTTTACAGCTGGTGTCACTAGGGCTTTGCAGTTTTTTATCACGGGAAGTCCTTCCATAAATACATCCTATTGGGGAATGAGAAGATCAAATCATCCAGAAAAGGAAGCAGATTTTTCCCTAGCAGATAGAGTGACCTGCCAGTCTTGCTTGAGACTAAGGTATTTGAGGTAGTGTCCAAGGCTCTAACAAGGGCAAGGTCCTGCACCTGAGATGGTGTAACCAAAGAGAGTCACATGGCAAAGACAAGGGGTAATGGGGGTACAAGCTGCTACTGGGAAGATTTGGACTGGATAATGCAAAATAATTTAACCAGAACATGGCTTACATATCTCCATGTAAGAAAAACAGTTCCTCTGTTATTGTAGTTGTTTCTAATCAAATACATGTCATTAAAATATTCTCATTAGTTGCAAAATTTCTTACATTTCCCAGCCTCTTTCAAACAAAGTATCTGATTTGATTTTGTATATTCTGTTGTTTGCAAAACTTTGAATGAAACATTAGAGGCTTTTAAAAGTGAATACACTCTCTATGTACTTCAAAAGACAAATGCTTAACAGGATCACAAGCAGTTCAAACATCTCCTTAGGCTAAACAAAAGCCTAAAAGGAGAAACTGCCTTGCATAATATAGTACTCCTATGGTACACAGAGCACATAAGCATATTCAAAATGAAATGTTTGGAGAAAAAAAAAGCAGGTTCCTTTTGTAACCATCAAGGAACAAGAATTCTGTATGATATCACTGATGAACAAGATTAGCAATAAGATATTAAGGTATTAATTACATTTGAAAAACATGACAAGGTATACCTAAGACATTAAGTGACCTTTTTTTAATCAAATTAATAGAAGGAATAATCTATTTCACAAAGATATTTCCTAAATAAGAAAGCATTTTAAGATGTTCCCATATCTCTTTTTTTTTTCCAAATTTCCTTAATTCTCATTCACCCTTTTTTTAATTTCTTATCCTTCATCTTTTGAACAAATCAAAATAGTACTACAGCGAAGTAGCACTAAGCTATGTCCATTCAAACTGCCAGATTCATACCTCTGCGTATCTCCTAAATCCTCATGTTTCCATTATTCATTGAAAATACACAGCAGCAGCAGCAAACATGTTAGAAAACGTGTATGTCTTTCTCAAGGTGAGGGATATCATCTTAGTCATAAACAGAGGGCCACAGCATAGGCAGCTTAAGTCCAACATCTACCCTGGTAGACTGGAAAAAGCCTACAGCCCCACATGTTAAAATGAAGATTCCTGACTGCCAGCTCTGTAAGCCAGGCACAATGCAGACGAACAAACCGATTGGTTGGTACACTGCTGAAACAAATTGATTTTAAAAGCAGATTAAAAAGGACTGTTAGAAAGTTAAAAAAAGACAAAAAAAAAAAAAAAAAAAAAGAGTCCCAGAGAAAAATGCAGTACTACAATACAAATACACTACCAGTAACAAGAGAAATTCAGAATATGGGACAGGCTCTGGATAGGCTCCATGAAATCAGTCAACTGCCCAGCTTGCTTTAAAGTCAGAGGAAAGTAGTTATTTCCCACTGTTCTTTGTATCTTAGGATGGAGTAATCCTGTGCAATCCGCACCTCCCTCACATACATTCATACTTGAAAGGGGCAGGAAGCAGGGGACAGAAAGTGAAATTCTGAGGTAGAGGAGTACACATGCTTGTCCTACTCAACACTTCCTAACTTGTTCCTGAATTACTTATTTGAATTAGTTGGAGCCACTGCTGACAATGACCTACTACGTGTTTTGTATTTTATAGTTCAAAGCAACGACACAGAAAATCTTACCTACCTTAAATACATTTCAAAGCACTGTTGTTTTGGGTGGTGTTTTTGATGACTATACAGTACTAAAAGCAGTAATACAAGGAGCCAAATTAAAATAAACACCATGTGGCAAATTTGCGTATTTTGACAACCAGTTCTGTTCCATAATCACAGGAGTCCTTTATGTGCTGACACTAATGCTTATGTTAAAAATTATCACCCATGGAAAAAAGCAATAAAAAGGACTACCAATATTTGTAACTACACCCAGCCTTCAAACGAGCTTTTTAATCTATTTCCAATGCACAATTACTGCACTGAAGAGCTTGATAATGTATGAAATAATCTTCTAGCAGATAATTACTAGTATTCCAAACATTGTTCATAGGGCGTTTTCCATTTTTGTTGAACTATCTTGAAGAAAAACTGACTAACCAGACATTTAATCATTGTAAGCTAAATCATAATGGGGCATCAACTAGATGCATTTTTTTCTCCTGAGAGAAACTGAAAACAAATTTTAAAATCCCAAAGGTCTTAACAGTATCAACTAGAAATAAATGTAAAAAAAATTTCCATGGATGATGAACTACCACAGTTCAGCTTCCTTTGGATTTGCATCTTTTGTCCAAGTGTCCAAATGTCTTCATGCTCAGGATGATAACCCTACCAAAAAAGGGGAAACCCCAACAGTGTATTTGCCTCAGGGTACCACACATGATTAACTGGTTACTCTGAACAGCTGTCTGCTGCTGAACAGAATGTGTCAGAATTAAATTTTCGTTTATTTCTCCTTTGTTAGAGAAGGAAATAAAACTCATTTATATACTCTGAAAAAATCAGTTTTATCAGCTATGAGAATTTATTCCTCTCTTGAATTTGAAGCTGTCCCATGGAAAACAAAGCTTTGCTCCTTCAAAACTTTAGGCTAAAAAGCTAATTATTTCAGATATGAGATGGCAATGTGCAGGTTTGTTTTCTTTGATTAGGAAAAATTTTCTAATTTAACAAAACAACAGAAAACACTGCAAAATATTCTTACCAATTTTCTTACTTCGTTCTTCCCCACGACTGTGTGCAATAATTGGAGAATATATGAAGGGGCTTTTAGTTGACACATTCTGACCAAGCAAACTTTTCATTTTGTGAGGGCGGAGACTAGTCGGGAGGTTCAAGAGCTTCACAGATCTGTTAAGTAAAAATAACTTTATTTGCCTATTCTGTTTTATTTTATAATAGATGGTTAAAAATTAACTCATAGACACTAAATGGCACACTGTAAGCAGGTATCGATTAAAATACTTGAAATGGAAAACATGAAGTAAATACCTACAGTACAAGTAAACACCAGCCTAAGGGAACTGAAGGCAAAATTCAGAAAGTTCTCAGAAAACAAATACCAGATCAGTTATTTCAACTGCAGCTATTATTTTCCAAGTGAAAACTGAACACTAGATACACTACAAAGCAATCAAACATTCAACTTAAACCAAACTTTGTTCCAAACTAGAATGCAATATGTAAAACATGTAAATCAATGAAGTGCCAATAAAAATTAATTTTATTTTATAGAAAGAAGCGCTTTGGCTTACCATCATTTTTTAAAAAATATTGGTGGATAATAATTTTTATCTTCATGAACAATAAGTGTTCCTCAACCATCAACATTAAACACCTACAGCCTCACAGGTCAAATGTTGAATATTAATTCCTTTGTGTGAAAAGCTTCAGTAACATACATTTTATAGCCCCTGGCTCAGCCCAGTTGAATTCAAATGAATGATAATTAGGAATCACAAGATAATTTCATCAGCTACCCAAAAAGATCAAAATCTTGCACTTGGAAAAAGTTGTGTTAATTAAACACAACCTTGCTTAGAGGTGAAACAGAGCGAAGGAAAAAACATGACCTAGAAAATTTAAAGTAGTAAGAAAGGTATATAAGGAAAACTAACCAAGAAGTGGTAAAACCAGAAAAAAAATTCTCTTCCATAAGTTTGCTTGTAAGAAAAAATAGTTTTAACCAGGGAGGTAATGCACGACCTCTCCTTGGAAGTGTTCAATGCCAGGTTGGCTGGGGTCTTGAGTGACCTGGTCAGGTGGAGGGTGTCCCTGCCCATGGCAGGGAGTTGGAATTGGACGATCATTAAGGTCCCTTCCAACCCAGGCTATTCCACAACTCTATGCTTCTATAAGAGGAATAGCGCATAGACTAGGAAGACAGTAAGGTCTTCTATTTCCTTTATATTTAGATGCACCTAATATTTTGTTGGCTTATCAATACAAATCCATATGGCTTCTACAGAACTTTCAAAAGACAAGAAGGAGGAAGGCAGAGCAGAGAACAAACACTAATTCCTAGCTGTTAAGTAAAGCTGACACTGAGTTCCTCACCCCGTGGCAAAAGAGCAGCACCTACATTTAACATTCCAAGCACAGCCAGGCAAGCACAAGTTAATAGCATAAATGAAGCACCTGGATGGTGAGTGATTTCTTAAAGCTAGCCCAAGAAACAACAAGCAACTATAATGTCCTTTTCCCCTTCTCTCAGCATACAAAAGCAAGGCAAAGTTTGGTAAACTGTTGCCAAGGTCTGATTGCTTCATGATAGGCTTTAATCTCAACAAGGATGGAATTCATTGGATGGACCGCATGACAGGTCTTTGTGCACAGGCATGAAAAGCAGCATGGATTGAGATGAGGCCAGTGAAGATGCCAGCTCAAAAATGCAGCATCTGAAAAGGAACAGCTACAACAAACATCAGTATTCGCTGAATTCCAGGTTCCATGGATGGAGACAGCATCCAACTCATGGACTTTCAGTATGATCAGGTACCTAACTTAAATCTCAGCTGCAATGACGAAATATTTTTCTTCAATTGTATTACCAACTCTTGAATAACAGTTTAAAAAAAAAAAAAACCACCACCACCTCAATCCTTCTGAAACTAAAGACCACAGAAAGTATTTTCTACTCAAAGGCTCTATTTTTGCCTAAGAACTTCTCAAAACAATTTGACGATTTGACATTTTTCCATCTTATTGTGAACAACTTACGTAAAAACTGAGCAGACTGCACCCTTCCAGTATCCTTTAAAATTTGACAAGTACTGTGAAGAATTTAAAGACTGGATTTTGGAGTCTTACCTCACAATAGGCAATTTGGTGAACGGAACAGGAGGTAATTTCAAACCATCTGGAAGAGTGATGAATTCCATTGTACCAGGGCATTTTGCTGTGTAGCTTTCCAAGCTCTGCGTTACATCTTTCTTTTCTTGAAAATAAATGTGATTAAAATGAAATTTAAAAAATTACAAACTTGCATATAACGAGTTTAAGATGAAGTTACAACCTAAAGGTCTGCATTGTTTTTTGCATTTATATAAAACAACTCTAATGAAACGCCAACTGTTTTTTTGCATACAATGCTTACAGTTATGCTCCAGAAGCCTTAACAGATGTATCAAATGTAACTCAATGATCTTAATAAGCAAGATAGTTTCCAGGACTTCTCAGAATTTTTCAAGTGCCAGCCTATGCTTTTTGGTAATTTTTTCTACTATCAAAATTAAAATTTCTACCATATTGCTAGTAAATCTACATATCTAACACAGTTAGACTTTAGCATATACAGGTTATTAATAATAGCACTATTATGTGAACAAGCCCTGTTCTGAAACAATACCGAAGACGAAGATAAATTGCTAGATGTTACCTCATGTTAAAAGTACCTAATTCTTGAAGTAATTGCACTATATTATGCTACTACACCATAAAAACTGTTAAGGATTTTTTTCTTTGGTTCTAATTAAAAATAAAAGAACATTCAAACAAGCATACAAGCCAAAAAGAACATCCTGGGGCCTGAAATGCACACATCAACCCACTCAGTTTGTAAGCTTCTAAGGCTTTAAGTACATGGCTCTTTCAAAGCAAATAAACACTGACTGTAATTGCTTTCATTATGAAATTAATGCTACACAACTAACAAATCACCCTCCTTGTGTCTGTGTTTCACTGAACTCCCACAAAGAAATGTTCCCAAAAGTACATTGTTAGATGTACAAGACTGAGTATTGTTGTAACAAGTTCAGGCTATTTGCCGTGTTCTGTAAGCAAGGGTACAGTGTAAGTAGAATCCACTGAGATGGAAAGCATCACAGCTACCAAGAATGAAGACAACACTACAGCATGCACTTGACAATGAAATGACAGACCTTCAGTTTCAATTTTTGTATTCAAAGAAAGCATGCTGCTACTTGCAAAATAAATTTGTTTTTTGAATTTTAGAGTCCCATTTTTATTTCACAGTAGAAGCTCAGCATGCTTTCTGCAAAGACAAGGCTAAAATAAGATGTTTTTCTAAACTGGTGTTGTACAGAACGCAGTTTAAGACATTCATTCCTCTTTACTTAACACTGCATCTCAGCTGAGATGATAGTGGTATTTACATCAATAGGACATATGAAGAAGCATTCACGATGCAAAAGAGCAAGAGATCTATGATCTTGCACAATAAAGTCGTAGAATCACAGAATTGTTAGGGTTGGAAGGGACCTCAGGGATCATCTAGTTCCAACTCCCCTGTCATGGGCAGGGACACCTCATACTAGATCAGGTTGCTCAGAGCCACATCCAGCCTGGCCTTAAAAACCTCCAGGGACAAGGTTTCTACCACCTCCCTTGGGCAACTCCTGTCACTTCTAAAAACAAATGTTGGAGCCTTTCACCCTTGACTTGACCTGTCAAGGTCAAGCACCTCTGCTGCCCGATCACTGCAGTATGAATGAACAATAACAAACTTCTCTACTTACTCAAATTTGCAAAGCCTAATAGTTGCCAAAAACCTCCTACATACTGCTGCTTTCAAACAGCTCTGAACTCTCCTAGCATCTGCCTGGCTGTCATCGTATTTTGACACAATGAGAAACTGCACAAACCTCCTGGGACAATCTATTCAACTACTACTAAGTCTCCTGACCTACAGTTTAGAAGACTGACTGTGACTGTAATGGTTATCACCAGTACTTATTTTTTTTCTTTGCAAAGGAAATAGAAAACACCTACTCTTTACCCACCTAATGCCTTCATACTTGTCTATGTCAGCAGGAAAGGAACTGCCTCTCAATCCTTTGATCTGTGAATTCACCCTATTAGCTTTAAAATCCTGCACTGCAGCTAGAAACACTACTAGTTCCTCCTGTGTAGCAATTACACAGATGCATTTAGTGAGAGATTTTCCTATCTGAAATAACTAACTTTAAAAAAAATATATATTTTATTTTATTTTTAGTTTCTTTCCAGACACTTTGAAAGCTCAGGGATCATAGAATGGCTGCAGCCAAATAAAACTGAACACCACCACAGTCAGTATTGCTGCTGGGGCACAGAATTCTCCCTTTTTTCAGTCCACCAATATTCTTGCTCACTTTTTGCTTAATTACTTCACACAGAACCATGAACATTGGTTTTGTCCCAAAGCTGCTTCAAACCTTCCTCTGAAGAGAAGGTTTCCAACACAGGATCTCTTATTTAATACTATCAAGAAATAATATCACATTCAAGTCTACTCTACAAACTCTTCTAAATAACCCTAGATCACAAAAAAATTGTGATATTGCCATTTTTGCCAGCTTCCTAACAGCTTACAACTGTTTTGAAAAGCAAAAGCCACAAGACTAATAATCTCTTTCCTCAAGACCATAATCTCATTCACATAGTTTCCCTCAATCTCTTCTAATCATCAATTAACGTATCAAAATTATTTGGTTTTGTTTTGCTTGTTTGTTTTTAACTTCAGGAACACTACATTAACATCACTCCTCGGAAGGAAATCAAGCTTTCAAGTTGTTCTAACTTCTTCTCATTAGATCACAATTGCCTATATGCATTATTTATTGCAGTATCCTATGATTTACCCAGCATCGATACCAAATTCACAAAAATCCAGGAGGAATTTCTTCTGATTAGCTTCTTAACTTTTACGTACCTCCTCCTCTTAAAATTTAACACTACTGTCATCCATATTTATTTATCCAACATTTTATTTCTCCTACTCATAATCTTGTTTCCTAAGACCTAATTTTGAAGAACAAGGAGAAAAAAGAACACTATGGGAATAGGCAGGAGGAGCAGCAAACAGAGGAGAGTAATGGTGAGCAAATAGCTCAAATTAAAATGAGCTGCAGCTCTCAAGAACTCTTTGCTGCAACAGCCTGAACAAGTAAAAAATGAGAAAGTAAGGCATAAATGAGATAACAGGATACGGCCAGGTGAACACAGAGTAACAAGGTACTCCTGCAGCCCCTCAAAACAAGAGGTACTTTTAATTTGTTCTATACTCCAGCCCAGCAGCAGGTATTTATAGGTTTATAGGTTATTCTGTGTGGTGAACTATAACTCACCAAGAACCCATACAACTTCATCTCATTTTCCAAGGTGTTTGGGCAGAAATTCAACACAGTGTTTTAAGGAAAGATCCTCAGAAACTGGTTTGGTCTTTACTGCTGCAAATAGAGCCTTGGCAGAAGAGTTACACTTAAGGGCACTTACACATTCATTTTTGGTCTAGCTGTCTGTTTTTATGAGCCCAGTTTAATATTCTCTCTCATTTCCTATATTTCTACATAGCAATTTGAAATTTAAATCTCACGAAGTGAATGCATATGCAATCTGTTCTATAAATAAGAATGTAAAATACTGCATCGTTTCCTCTTCCAAGCTGTGAGATAGAAAAGCATATTTTAAGACTTGTCAGACGCCACATCTGACATCATCAAATGTGGTCCAGGCTTAACCATAATTTCTGAAGATAACCAAGGTTTGGGGATTTTTTTTCTTACATCAAGCTCATCACTTCTTTGCAAAAGACACAGACCTCACGCCAGCAACTGACACATCAGCTATCACCTCAGCACAGCAGTCTTGAAAGGAAGAGGTTCTGAAAGTGATTTCAGATTGTAAGTATGCAGTCCCCAGTCCTCCACTACCAACAACTCTAGGCTGCCAAGGCACCAAAGCAGTCTGCCCAGCCAGCACTGACAAGTCTGTCACAGGACATTTAGACTGCTAGGGATACTTCTGAAAAGTCAAACATTGAAAGGAACAAACCCCTTTTTCCAAGTTAAAACTATGTTTTTATCATACCGCTGTCCACGTTGCTGTCTGAGATAAACCATAAAGACAACTACTGACCAAGTACTGATCCCAGCCTCTCCATGGCATTTCCTGTGCAATGCCTATATGGAAATACATCAAGTAGGAAAATCAAAATCCACACACAGAAATCCCTTCTAATGGAGACTGAGGAACTCTGTTTATATGGTTGCTTCTGAAGATAAAATATCCAGCTATGGCAAGGAAACCCTCTGAGTCTTACATCTATCCTCTGGTTGAAGAAAAAGTGTCATAACAAGTGAAGTTTTCTACTACAGACTTCACACATCTTTCAGCAGAATCAATGACCACACTAAGGATAATGAGTTTCCACTCTGCAAAGGGCATGCCTCTGTCACAGGGATATTTGTAATGAAGCTCAGACTATCATTTTTAGTTTGTTGGGGTTAATATAAATTTCTTCACAGCATCAATAGAAATACAAACAAGCTGAAATTGTTCAAAATCTTCTACTCGGTGAGCAAAGAAGCCTGATAACCAGATAGCAAAGCTGGAACAAGTGCATCTTATTTGCCAAGCTACCAGATATTCTGTGGTCATGGCTGTGAAACTTAGCCTACTTAGTTTTGGTCACTGCTGCTGCTGAACAGACTAAAGGGCAATAACAACCACAGGACAGAAAGATCTTAATGACAGGGGCATACTGAGCAGCACAGAATGGTAGGGATTGGAAAAGACCTCTAGAGATCACCAAGTCCAACCTCCCTGCCAAAGCAGGATCCCCTAGGGCAGATCACACCAGAAAGCATCCAGATGTGTCTTGAAACTCTCCAGAGAAGGAGACTCCACAATCTCTCTGGGCAGCCTATTCCAGTGCTCAACCACCCTCACTGTAAAGAAGTGTCTTCTCCTGTTGAGGTGGAACCTCCTGCATTCTAGCTTCTACCTCTTTTTCTTTGTTCTACTGTTGTGCACCACCGAAAAGAGCCTGGCACCTTAATCTTGACACCCACCCTCAGATATTTATAGCACTGATAGGATTCCCCCTCAGCCTTCTCTTCTCAAGACTAAACAGCCCCAGTTCTCTCAGCCTTTCTTCACAGAAGAAATACTCAAGTCCCCCAATCATCCTCATGGTTCCCTACTGAACTCTCTCCAGCACTGAAAAGTAAAGTACTGTGCTTCCCAAATAACGAAAAAGACTAACTTCCAGGATTTTAGCAAGCTGAACACAAACACACACACACACACCCCCCCAAAAAAAAAAGGGAAAGAAGGCATTCCATTTCATCCTATATCATGAATAGTGAGAAAAGGTAACCTCAGTGCACTGAGATTCTTTCCACCAAAAGAACTACAAATTTAAAGTCATTTTCTCCGCAAAATGGCCACTTGCACAACATCATACAATAGCAACTTCAGAATTAACATAAAGAACTTAAAAATCAGAAATACATTTCCGGCACTGCAAGCCACACTCTATCTAGTTTGGAACACCACTAACCATCTCTGAGCAACATGCTAGCAATAAAAGACTTCAAGCACAACAATATGTTCTATTTTGGGTGTCTTCAGGAGAAAGAAAAATAAAGATTCAGTTACTTTTTAAACACATTGCAGAAGATTTAGATTGAGTTTTCAAAGATCAAAGTTACCATAGGTCTTACGAAACTGGAAGTTTTACTTGAACATACAATGTCTGAAGACAAGAAACACAGAAGATGCTCCTCTTTAACATTCCAAACCTTTTTAGGATTAGGGAATAGCACTATCACATGTAGATGTGCACAGCAGAAGAGCTTAAAAACTTGTCTTCAGCCAACTTCCCATACATAAATCAACAAATACTTAAAGTCTTGAAAATCCAAGAACCTTTTGACTGCAAGATCTACAAACAGAAAGATAATTAATTCCAGTTTATCAGTTCCTTTCAGCTCCTTTCCTTCTTTCACTACTGATTTGAGCCACTGGCAGGCAAAGTCCTAATGCTCACCATCAAAGTTACCCAAAAGTGGCATCTGGTCATAACTAAAGGACAAAAGAAAACCTACACCATTTTATGCCCATCTTTTTCATCATAAATAAGGGAACAATGTAATTAAAAAAAAAAAAACAAAACCCCAACATTTTTTGCTTAGCTTACTGTGAATCAAAAACATTTTGAAAACCTGAGTGATGAACAAACCTGTTTCAAATATTTTTCTTGAGAAACATAATACAAACAGTTGTCAATTCTGCATTTCCAAGAGATTTCACAAATGCTGCATGGTCCTCCTCTACAAAAGGGTCCTCACACACATACCATCCACAGACACATTCAATACCATTGTCATCCACTCGTAAATTTAATAAATCCCACTGAAATTTATTACTGAACTTAAAAGATTTTTTTTTTAAAGAAGCCACAGAAGCTTATGGAAGCAAACCTACTGTCCTAGCCTACTGCTCAATTCAATTCCATCACATTCAGCTTCTAAAAGTTCATTGTCTCAAATACTGCTCCCTTAAGATGAATTCTGTATCTGCACTATGAATGTTTCATCAGGAAACATATTTCATTAAAAGTCTCATGGTAGATTCAGCCTGAACTACTGTACACTCTTCTCTTCTGAATTTACTTTTCATCCTCAACTTCTCTCAGTCTCTTCATTAATAACATTTAACAGCTGCTAGTGTTTTTAAGTAATACTTCTTTTCTTAATCCACACACAAATTGAGTCCTATGATGATATTCTTAATATCTGCAGAAGAAAGAGCATTAGAATGGAGACATTCAATCTACAGATGGAAAACATTAAAGTTTAAAAGGGGGGACTTTATAGCTGCCTCCTAATACCTGAAGGGAACCTACAGGAAGGCTGGAGAAGCACTTTGCATAAGAGTGTCTAGCAATACAACACAAGGGGAATGGTCTTAAGCTGAGGGAAGAGTAGGTTTATGCTAGATCTTAGGAAGAAGTAGAGGTGGCAAGACTTGGGAATAGGTTGCCTAGAGAGGTTGTGGAGGCTTGCCTCCCTGGACGTGTGCAGGGCCAAGTTGGATGAGGCCTTGAGCAACCTTGAGAGGCATCCCTGCCAGTCTACGCCATTCCATGATTCTAGATGCTACTCAGGAAGGTCAGAACACTAACATTTAAAACTAGTAATACTGTATTGATAACCATCAACAAGTAATTTCATGTATACACAGAATCCCTTCATTTCTGTGCCCTCCGTTACTCCTCAAATTAATTGTATTTCCAGTAAAATCACATTATTTGATTGTAGGACAGAAGAAAGTGCAAGTACCTCCTCTTTTAAAAATCATACCTTGATCAGACAGAAAATCCAGCATGGTCTGGAGAAGGAAAGACAGATGCCTGACACACAGAGCAGGGTTGCCCATTCTTCTGGAAGCATACACAAGCTCATGAAGCAAGCGCATCTGTACTGCAGCCCATCCTCTGTGAGTTCCTATAAAGAAAGCAGTCACTTCATACTTTTCTAAAACTAGAAGTTGTCAGCACAATCCAAATTGATTTTGGTTTTCTTTAATTAAGCAATTACTTAATGGCAGGTGGAATCAGATTCAGAAGCCTGATTCTAGAACTGGCTTCAGGAACTCATGGGTTGAGATCAAAGGCAGGACAGAGAGACTCCTCCTTAGATGCCAGCCATTGAAGAAGGGAGTTTGATCTTCATGATCTCTCAGCTTGATCCCCAATATTTGGAATGGAATATCTCACTGGTGAGTTTAGGGTTACATGAATTATCCACTCCTCCCCACAGGTGCAGTCTTTTACTCTGCACCCCAAACATGGTACAGAAGATTTATCAATGACCTTGGTCTGCACACCAGCCCTTGGCAACAACTCTAAACATCAGTGTTATCGCTGAAGATGCAGATGCTGTCTGTGAAAACACACCATTAACATCATGAAGTGCAGCTACTTAGGAGAGACTGAGCTGAGAAGGCAAATCACTGAACAGACTACACATTCTGTGTAGTCCACAGGCCATTTTCTGCCTCCTCTCACATATAATTTTCTTCGGTGACACCAATTATAAAAAACCAAAACAAACAGACAAAACAAATCCCTATCATAAACAAAAATACGTCCACACAGAGTGGGTTGTCTTATGACTCTTCTGTCAACAGAACTAAGAGAGCTTAGAAAGTATTACCTAGTGTCCAGTCAGTCAGTCCGACTGAACTGACTGTCACTTCAACAGTTAAATGACCTGGCACGTACAGAAACAACTGAACTTAAAACTGAACCTACAAGACAGCACTGAACTGGAATCCCAACAATATTCAATGTACCATCACAAAAAAGAAGAACACTGCAGCTGCTGTTCATTCATTTTCAAAGCAGTTCACATTATCTGAAGTGGTGACTCCACCTCCTTTCCATCAATATATGCTCAGCACATGGCTTGTTGCTTCTCTCCTGCAGTTACAAGTTAATGAATGTCCCCAGGAAGGCCACTATACAAAAGAATGCAAGTTTTGGGGCAGCATAGAATGGTTTACTCAAAACAAGTTCCCAAGCAAGATATTAGCTATCTCTTCCTTCAGAAGAAAACTGTAGAGTATAATAAAATCATAACAGCTTTTAAAAGTATTACTTATATATAGCTTTAGATAACATTGGTAAAATTGCTGAAGTACAGCTTACCTAAAGAAGGGCAGAAAGTAACTTGCAGAAAGTGAGCACAGTACTTAACAGCTACAAGAACCAGTATGTGTTTTGATTGCCTACCATTCCTTGGGTTTTTAACAAATGCAATGAAATAACAATTCAAATTATTTGTAGCATCTAAGAACTGTTGAAATATCTTAATCAGAGACAAGTTTTACAGATAACATCACTCTGATCTCATCTGTTGAAAAATGTGACATATCTGATCCTACAGACACAGATATATTATATGCATGTATGTGTGTCTATATACAAAAACATATACAAAACAATGATTAAAAAAATCATTCTTTTGTTTATGATCAAAAATGTCAAAAGAAACACGATTTCTGATGCAGAGGTTGAAGGTACTTAAATTGAAAATACTCAAAATATGACCCTTTTTGGACTGAGAAGTGCATGATCAAAAACAAAAACATTTTGGAAACGAAGTAGAAATTAAGCTCTCAAATAAAAAGCAACTGTCTACTGCAAACAGAGAAACACAGAAATACATTCAGCAGTGGCTCACAGAAGTTTAAAACTATTGAAAGACACCCTAAGAAGAAGTGAAAGTACAGTGTTAAAAAACTACTCTATTTGCCACAATTAGTTTCAGACAGCTAAATTACTTTGGTTTGATTTGAGTTATACAAAGCCACTTGATGCTAGTCCATACTTTCCTGGAGACACTTTACCTTTGCTGAAATCCTTGGGATCCAAGGATAAGCTATAGCCAGGGAGAGTTTCCAACAGCAGTTTGTAGCAGGCCCTCCATCCAGGTTCTGGGATGCTGGGTGCAGCACACTGCATCGCTGCTATACGCTTGAAAAAAGCAGACTTGCGGTGAAAACCAATACGTTCATAGAGCTCCGAGAGAATGCTGTAACGCTGGATCTTTTCCTCTTCTGAAAGCTGAAATTGGAAGGGAAAGGAGAAAAGGATTGCTTTTTATCAAAATTTTAGAGTGTGTATCTGAGGCTTAAAAAAAAAAAAACCTAAGAGGAGGAAAAAATCTGTAGTAGACGTATCTCCAACACTACAGAAGGCCAGTGAGTTTGCATATAGCCAGTCATGACAGCTTCTGCCAAGAAAACTAAGCTTGCTTCAAGTTCAACAGCTAACAAAAGCAGCAAAGATAGAGGGGTTTTAGCAGCTTCGTCAGTGCACTAGAAAGCAAATAGTCAAAATAGTCAGTAACAGCTAAACAGCTCCACATTTTATGGAAGACATTTAACATGTTCAAGTGCAGAATAAGAATGCAAAAATATACCACTTCCAAAATCTAGATTTGCTGAATTAAACATTTTCATCCATTTAAGATTAAATCTAACAATTGACCTTGAAATCTCAGCCTACAGAAACAAAGAAACTACTGTCTCAATTTTCATATGTCTCTGATCTTGTAAACCACAAAATTTTCATTCCATGACAATATACATATGGAGGCTGCCAACTAGTGAGAAAGAATGTAGTGAAAGATTAAGCCCTGTTACACTTAAAGCTGAAATGAACTTGATAAATAACTACCAACATATGCTTCTTTTGCTTATCAATACATTGGCATAAGATCCAAGTAATGCTTTCCCCTCTGCTTTGCATGACAATCTTGTTTTGAAGCCAGACAGTAAGAAACTACTGCAGAAACTCTGTCAGCTACCACTACTTCAAGTCTACATCCCAGTAACAAGCAATATTGAGCTCTAAAAGTGGACCAATGCTGACACCTAGTGTGCAACATCTGCCATGCACAGCCACAAGCAACAGAAAGTGCTTTGTTACTCTGAAGCTGCTAACACATTTTGCAGAGACAGTTAAATTTACAAACTTCATACCAAAATAGCACAAAAGCCTGAAGGCATCAATCAGTGAATTCTGTGTGTTTAACTCCAGATACATAAAGTCTTGGAAAGTCAAAAGAACGCTGGTTAACTATTACAGAAATAATTAGGCCTTCAAACATCTTCTTGTCATTTCAATTCTAATACAATTACAAAATAGTATTCAAAACGTTTTCAAAAGCCACTTCAATTTTGGATATAAGGACATGAGAGATTTCAAAGAAGCCTAAAGTTTTCAGTAGACATTGTGACCTTATCTGATAGTTCAAATGTTACTGCTTCAGGATATGAAGAGACACAAATAGGTAGACTAGCAAATCATTTTGGAAAAGTTTCAGACAATTTTTGGAAGCTGCAATTGCTATTTATCCCAGAACTGACAACACCAGGAAATGAGGAAATGGCCAACGCAAAAATACTGCCCATTCATATAAAAGACAAATCCTTGTAAAAGGAGTTGCAGAAGGCAATTGCACCAAGCTGAAAACTTGCATCAATCAATGCAGCTGGAAAGAACACAAGGCACAAATAGAAAATACAGAACAATTTGAAACTAGTTTATCCGAATCTCCAAAAGCTATCATTCAGAAAGAATGTGAGGGATAGAATTTTAAGATTACCTACTCAAGCAGAAAAAAAAGCTTCCAACCTTTTTTTTTTCCATTTATGTAATTTTTTAAAGTTAATACAATTAAAAAAGAAAAAACACACAAAAAAACCCACTTTAATGAGCAGAGTTGAAAAGGGCATGAGCATAGCATCACATACCAAAGTTAGAAAAGCTTGGAAAAAAAACCAACCAAACAAACCCAAAGCTATTCCTCAAATGTGTAACACTGTCAATGTTCACACACCTATGGAAAGTAAATTTTTAAGACAACAGAGTTATGCTATTTAGGGAATTATGAGAACTCAGTAATAAACAGAACATCACAGACACAGCAGATTCTCAGAAAGTTTTTTTTTCCTCATATCAAACTAAGTTTCTAACACTGCTACCTGACTTCTTGTTTAATGATTGTCCACAAAGTTATCAAGTATTTAATGGAGTTGCAGGAAAATTTTTTCATCATCACAAAGACAACAAATTGTGTTTTCCCTCACCACAAATAGTTGCACTACCACCCAGGGAGAAAACAAAACAAACAAACAGGAAAAAGAAAAAACAACAAACCAACCACACACACAAGAACAAAACCCCACACAGACACTCAAATACTCCAAGCAATTAATTGTGGGAAGGCTTTAGCAGATGTTCTGCAGGCCATTAGAGTAGCATTCACAAACATCTTCTCTGACCTTATAAATTTATCAAAGCTTAAGCCTATAAAGTGGCTGCAAAATAGCTAACACCTGAAGCACAGCATCTCTTCCATCTGGTTAATTTTCATTTAACTATTGTAACAAACCAAGTTAGCAATTCTACCTGCAAAGATTGTAGTTCACTATCCAAGCAACTGAGACAGTTTTTTCATAGGCTTGATTTAAGACAGGCTTCCAAGAGGGTAGGGTTTTTTAAATTATTCCTTACTACATTAAAATTCTATCATCTCATTTTGTAATTAATGTTGCAATTTACTCCTCATATCTGGATACAAAGATAAGTCTTATTGCCCTGCAGCTCTCTATAATCAGAAAACACCAATTACATAATGTTACTAGACTGGGTAGGAGATTGAATATCTTGGAAGACACCAGTTTTCCTGTTTATCACAGGCATACACTCTATTCTGTGATGTGCTTTTTCTGCTGCTGAATATTAGTTGTGCTGATGTTCTATCTGTAGAAAAATATGCTGTCTTACAGTTTGTTTCCCTAACTTATCACAGGATGACTTCTTCTTTGAATTAGTCCAATTTATAAAGGTAACTAGTATCTGCTTCCATATTATATATAGGAAATACTGAAGAGCTGTAAATGTAATTCCCAGCCATACTCCTTTTTATGGAAAATACATTCCCCAGCACTATATTTCTCATAGCACTTTCTAGAAATACCTTCACCCAAGAAAAGGACAAAATAGTAGACACATGCAGTTATGAGCTAGATGAATGTCATCCCTGACTTCAAATCAATAAAGGTCATGAACGGTTCACAGCTCAGCAGTGATCCTCAGTGCCCAAATTATCAATACTGTCAAGGTGTCAGCCTGTGCTTTTTTTAAGCAACTATATACTGAACATCTACAGTGGCATAAGAGCAAATGATCCAAGCCAAACTATTAGTATGATTCCTTTAAAAAAACCTTAAAAACTAAAAATCAGTGAATCACTAGAGAATCACCAGTATCACTAGAGAATAAAAATGATCATGCTCCTTAGTATCCAATTGAACAATTTTTTTTCCTGTGACACATCTACTGAATACCATCACTACCTAGTCTGATCTTCCATGTTACATGAATGGTAAGAGTTACACTCAGTGTGGCAGTTCAGGCTGGGTGCCTCCTGTTACTGCCACCTAAGCTACACCTCTGGTGTCCCGAGTGTCCGCCCAATGAAGTGGACACAGGAAACGGCATATTTCTACCCAGAAATCCTGCCCCCTATAAATCCATCTGCAAAGTCATTCTCTTCCTCTTCCTTCCCCCTCTGCTCCTGTGGGAGATTCTTCCCTATCGGGTAACGGTGGAGAAGTATCTCAAGGCCTCTTAGGCCTGTCTAGACCTAATGCCAGGAGGAGAAAGGAGGAGGGAGGGGGGGTAGTCTCAGACTTGGCCAGCCTGAGACTAGCCTAGAACTGGGAGGGTGAAGAGCGAGCCCTGGGGATTTTGGGTGGACCCTCAGGTGGGGACAAGGGAAAAGTTGGGAAGCCTTTGGGTGTTATGTAAGGGGCTCTGTACGCTTTGGGTTGTTCTTGTCACTATGCTTTGTAGTTTTGTAGTTTCACCAATTGCTTTTCCATTTAAACTTTCCATCGCTCTCCAACCTGTTTGTGTGAGTGTCATTCTTTTGTCCCTCTCGGGGCAAGAGAGGATCTGTCTGGCCTCAAACCAGTACACTCAGTAATACAGAATCATCATAGAGCTGGAAGGGATCTCAAAAGATCCTCTGGTGCAACCGTTAATGGCAAAGGGAGTCTAGATGAGATCACCTACCACTCTGTCCAGTAGCAGGCAATTCTCACCATGACAGTGATTGCTTCCATTGGAAAAACATCACAACAACACTGGAGGTTGCAGGCCACGAGAATAACAGTGCTAGAACAAGGTGGGAAAAACACTGCCACAGCAGCTTACATGAAAGGCTACAGAGCTGCCAGCATGAGACAGACACAGAATTAAATAAAAAGCCCTTAGCACTGCAAGCATTACAGCATTTACAAGTATTCTACAACAAATACCATTATATTTTATCTCTTATCAATTGATTTCCCATTTATGTTGGGTTACAAAATTGACTTCACAGAAAGGATTTTCCACAAATGCAAGTATTCTACCTCCCTCAGAAATGTACTGTCCCCATCCAGGCTTAATAAGCTCAGTAGTGTGGACTTTAACTGCTAGTCTTACCAAGATGTAACAAACAAACAAACAAAAAGATAAATTGTAAGAAATCTAACAGCTTTTTATTAATTCTTTCAACCACAGCAGTATCTCTAGCACCAGTGACACCAACCTTGAGACACTGATGAAGTGTTAAGTCCTGTTCTGTGGTGGTACTTGAGTGTTTTTCTCACAGTTCCAAACACTCGTTTTCTCCTCCAAATTTGTTTTTGATTTGGCCTTACCAGGACTACAGACTACACAATCAAAATTCAAGTGATCACGTTGGTCAAATAAAACTCACTTTGCAAGAGGCCATTCCTGGCTTGCCCACAGTTTCATTGAAGGATACACAATAAAGGAAATAAAAAAAAAAAAAACAACAAAATGAAACAAATCCATTGCAGATCTGTCACAAGCTCTTTTTCCCTAGTACAACATCACAAAAGAACAATAATGTGATTTTTTTTTTCTTCACAAGGGAGAGCAGCAATAGAGTCTTTAATCTCAAGCTAAATCCTCAAGTTTTCAGATGAGCTCTGAATACCTTTTAAACAAGGTTTATAGATGTGAAAACCCTAGATGTGAAAGCCCTAATGAGAAGGAAGGTAGTGTTAACAAAAAAATCTCCTGGATCTACACAACTTGCAATTTCAATATGATCTCTCTAACAAGAAGAGAAAAATAACTGGACTTTCTGCACAGACCTGACGAAGGTTGATATAAACAGCATTTTGAAGGAACTCTGAGGCTTCCATGCTCCTTTTCTGGATTGCAAGGACTCTCACTGCCTTCACACAGGCTTCCAGCTCAATCACACCAGCATTCTTGTACTTGAAGAGGGAAAAAATTAAAATAATATATAAGTATTGCACCTGTTGGATTAGATCAATTTCTGCTCAACACATAAATCAGCACTCACATCTTCCAAACCTAGCAGTTCCTTGATGCTAGTGACTATACTGTTAAATTATCAACATATGCCCAAGTGAAAATCAAGGTGTCCTCTAAAAAAAAACTTTTCAGCCTCTTCACTCACTTTCCTTATTAGCATAAATATCCTGCCCTAAGTCCAAAGTCCACTCATTTATACTTTACTCATTCTAGATGAGCAGCTTACCCTTCAGGTAACATAAAACTGACTGCATGCTTGAGAACTGTCCTATCGATGGATTCAAATTTATCTGAAACTATCCCCAAAACTGCCACTTTTCGTTGCTCTTGATCATAAATTAAGCACAAAATGTATCCTGTTTCACTTGGACAATCTTTCATTAAGGCAGACACAGAAACGACAAATCATATTTACATAGCTTAGTCTAAAGATACTTTAAATACCAGATGAGATACCTGAAATTAAAAAGCAATTAAAACATAAATAGCTACTCTACAATTAAACTTATGTTTAATGTTGATGTGTATATTGAGCCACTATTGTCACAATTTTTTTCCTCTTCATATTATGAATGCAGCCATTAAGCTACCTCACTACCTGATTCTCTGAGCACTTTCAGAAAAATCAAGAGAAGTGCTCCAGCAGAGCTGAAAACTGTTTAATTTTTATAAATCCTCTTTTAAGAACATTTGTCCTTAAGATTTCGCCTGACCCCCTACCTCTCTACATGCTCCAAATCCCAGCCCCTCTGACCTATCCTGCAATATCACATCCATCAGCAACAGCTCCTGAATTCCCTGGAGATCACTGCAGCAGGCAGGCACAGTAAATAAGCATTCAGCTTACACAATGCATAAAAGCATCACTGGAGTTTATGACATTATATATTAAGGACCATAAGCATCCAAACAGTTAACAAATGCTCAAATCTCTAACACTTCTGCTCATAGTGCTTTAAAGATACAAGACAATTTCTCCAAAACCTCCTGGTATGAGCAGGGACAGTAAATAGTTTACCCAGTGCCCTGCTGGTTTAGGTGTTGTCCTTGACCAGAGTTCTGAGATTGCCAGCATATAAAGCAAGCATTTAGCTCAGTAGTCTAAATTATGCTGTTGAAAAATCATGGTGTTGCTGATCTTACAGAGTTCTGGGACAGTCAACCTGGTTGACTCTCCATTAGATGGGTGAGCTTAGAAGTGTTGGTTGGCCATGCCAACACTGTTGGTCCTGCCAGATCACCTTACCCCTGCCCCCTCCCTGGAGGT
This sequence comes from Indicator indicator, assembly GCF_027791375.1. NCBI lineage: Eukaryota > Metazoa > Chordata > Aves > Piciformes > Indicatoridae > Indicator > Indicator indicator. Next base: position 20,691,530 of record NC_072021.1, read on the forward strand.
GGTCAAAGCCAAGCTGGATGAGGCCTTGAACAACCTAGTCTACTGAAGGTGTCCCTGCCCATGGCAGGGAGGTTAGAAGTAGATGATCACAGAATCATACAATCAGTCAGGGTTGGAAGGGACCACAAGGATCGAACCCCCCTGCCATGAGCAGGGACACCTCACACTAGAGCAGGCTGGCCAGAGCCTCATCCAGCCTGGCCTTAAACACCTCCAGGGATGGGGCCTCAACCACCTCCCTGGACAACCCATTCCAGGCTCTCACCACTCTCATGGGGAAGAACAACTCCCTTACACCCAGTCTGAATCTCCCCACTTCCAGCTTTGTTCCATTCCCCCTAATCCTGTCAATACCTGATAGCCTAAAAAGTCCTTCCCCATCTTTCCTGTAGGCCCCCTTCGGATACTGGAAGGCCACAAGAAGGCCACCTCAAAGCCTTCTCTCCAGACTGAACAGCCCCAACTCTCTCCGTCTCTCCTCACAGGAGAGGTGCTCCAGCCCTCTGATCATCCTGGTGGCCCTTCTCAGGACACCTTCCAGCATGTCCATATCCCTCTTGGAATAGGGGCTCCAGAACTGGACGCAGTACTCCAGGTGGGGTCTCACTGGAGCGGAGTAGAGGGAGAGAATCACCTCCTTTGACCTGCTGGCCACACTTCTGATGCAGCCCAGGATCTGGTTGGCTTTCTGGGCTGCAAGTGCACATTGAGAGCTCATGTTGAGCTTCTCTTCTACCAGCACCTCCAAGTCCCTCTCCTCAGGGCTGCTCTCCAGCCAGTCACTGCCCAGCCTGTATTTGTGCCAGATGCAGGACCTAGCACTTGGTCTTGTTGAACCTCATGAGGTTGGCTTGTGTCCACCTCTCCAGCCTGTCCAGGTCCCTCTGGATGGATCCCTTCCCTCCAGTGTGTCTGCTGCACCACGCAGCTTGGTGTCACCAGCAAACTTGCTGAGGGTGCACTCGATGCCACTGCCCATGGCACCCACAAAGATGTTGAACAAGACTGGTCCCAGGTCTGACCCCTGACGGACTCCGTTTGTCACTGGCCTCCACTGGGACACGGAGCCACTGACAGCCACTCTTTGGGTGCAGCCATCAAGCCAGTTCTTTATCCATCTCATGGTCCACCCATCAAACCCATGTTTCACCAGTTTGGAGACCAGGATGTCGTGCAGGACTATGATCTTTAAGGTCCCTTCAAACCTAAACCATTCTATGAATTTATGACTCTATGAATCTATTTCTTCTATTATCGTATGCTTCACAAACTTTATTGCATATGCTTTACAATATCATCTGAAACCAAAATGACATTGGTTCATTATTTGCAAGAATGTCAGTGAAGTTTCCTAAAAATAAGTGGTATTACCTTCCCATAGTAAGAAATGGCTTCTTTATATTTATCGATGATGTCTTCAGGACTAAGGCAATTCTTAGCACGTCCTATCTCAGCACTGGTGTCTGCATTGATACCATTTGAAGTCAGTGCACCTGGAAGAGAACAGGGTAAGAAATGTGTAGAAGGACGTTTAGCAAACACAAATTATCTAAAAAAAAAAAAAAAAAAGGATATGCTGTGGGTTTGACTAAAGCACACACAAAGAATACTTCCCCTACTGGAAAGTAATCATGTCCTAACAACAAAACATGAGTTCTATTGGAATATGCTATTTTAAATATTACAAATGAAAAATGGATTCAATCATAAACCATCAAACAGGAAATAATCTTCCACTTAGTAGAAAACAAATATATTCATAACCTCTTACACTCACATGATTATTTAGACTATGAATAAAGTATTAGATTCCTAACATCAGATTACGGCCACACCTGATTATGCATTTTTCATATTTGAATTATTCCTTGTTCTACTTAAAAACTGTATTTCTAAACCACACCCAAGTATAAAAAAAGGGCTATTTTTATAAACTAATTATTAGAAATTACTTCCTTCTACAATCATTTAAAGTGAATACTTCTCTATGTCTACTCACAGAAAACCAAGTGTTATACTGCAACAAAGTCCACCAAATCTGAGCCTTCCACATTAAAAAATAAATAAATTACCTGAGGCTCAAACAAAACAGTAAGAAATTACTTTTATGATGTAAGAAATAAGGTGAGCGAAAGAAAGAGTCTTTACATGCATAAGGTATAAGAATCTGAAATAGAAGCAAAGGAAATCTGAGGTATCACAAAGAACATGAAAATGTTATTTCTAGAATTTAATTTTATTGCAGAGTTAACACAATAAAATTGAAAATATACAACAAAGGTTTGGCAATGCTCTACACCTTTTTACAGATTCATCTGTAGGATTATGTAGTAATTTATTTCTCCAAGAGGTTTCTCTACTAACTTTGCAAGAAAATCTCTGTTTTCAGAACTGGATCTAGCTTTCAATAGATATTTTCTACTCCCTTTATATGTTCAGAAATATGTTGTTTTACACACTCAAATGCTAAAGAAACTTTATATATATAGTTATGAAACTTAAAAGAATCTTACCAAGGACTAATTAATCTGTAGATTAATTAGAGGTTTTAAGGAAGTTAAGTGCAAAATCTTTTTTAATGATGATTGAGAGAGTTACCATGATACTATTAAGACCACATGTGTCAATTAAAGAAGATTTTAAAATCCTCACCACTTATGAGAAGAAACAATATTGATTATGATACAGGGGCACAGTCACAGAATTAGATCATTTCTGTTGTGCCAGTTACCATTCAACCTCTTTGCTTCCTCAAGATTTATAGCCAAGCATATGGAAGCATCAGGAATCAGTACTAGTTTTGGCAAGTGGCAGTAACTATACAAATGCAAAACATATGCAAGTAATGAGCGAAAATACTTTGGAAACATGCATGAAAATAATGTACCTGGATCAATGAGAACTTCTTGTGCCCCTAAAAGGAGGAACAAAAATGATTTTTTTTTTTCAGCCTTTACATACAGCCAACAAAATAAGCTCTTAAAATCTTATAACTAACATTAGGCTTGAACAAACTTTTAAGATTTATTAGGATCATCATTTGTATTTTGTAGGACTACCAATTAAAGTTCGAGTAGTCACCATATGTTAGATTTTTTTTTAATTAAATGTAAAAATCCCATAAACTTGAAATAGATTCTAAGACACGTCAAGAAGAACTAAATAATTTTCCATGTATAATTTAAAGCCATATCCTTTTTTTTCTTTATTCTTGTTTTAATTGGCAAGTTTCCTTCACAATACATATGCTGTATTTTAATATCAGGTGGTACAGTACTTAAATCTCCTTGTAGGAGATCATTTATTCTGTATGATACTCTAGAATAACATTCTCAAGTAACTCTATTCCTTTCAGTTTGCTCCATCAATTTTTTTCTGAATAATTGAGTCATGCCAACCCAACAAGCCAGACTATTCACATGAAATAGCTGCTAAGAGTATTGCAGACTTGGACTATCAGATGCGTAACACTTCATTGCCCTAAACTTTGATTAAACGTGGCAACAAAATTGTTAAAATCAAGGGTGAAGAAGTCAAAAACAATTGCTCTGAGAAAGGACCTCACTTCAGGTAATCTGCTCAAATTAATGAAGCTGAGATACAGAGCTACATCAAGGTAACTCTAGCACTTCACTCAGGTGTCCCAATTCTGCTTGGGGAAAGAGGAAAGTCAAGTGAAAAAATTAAGAGCTTAGTACTTCAAATAAAACATAGCAGAGAAAGCCAAAACAGCTAATAAGCTGAACATAAAGCAATCTAAACTCAGCTTATTCAAAAATCACACAGCCAACAGGACGTGCCCAGGTTCATGGCCAGCAGGATCTAAGCAGCTCAAACTCTTCCTTTACACAGAAAGCTGCAGACACAAATCCAGTCATTCAAGGGGACACAATCTAAAACTCTCCCACTACAAACAAAAGGTTTTAAGAACATGAAAAGTCACACTTCTTTAGAACCTCAAAGTTCCTTTTTCATAACCAGCAAGATGCTGCAGTCCAAGAGCTCCGGCAATGACCGAGGAAGAACACCTGTCCCTGGAGTAAGCAAGACTCCACAACTCCTTCCATCAGACAAGTCCTTTAAACACTCCATAATTAACTATTTCTCTTCTAAATTAACTATTCCTATCAAAAGAGTTTCAAAAGAAGTTGAAGGGTACAGCAACAATAAAAAGCACCCCACAACATACAATATTTTGATTGTTACAGATAGGAATGAAATACATTACATTTCTCTCCTGTTAAGCTTCTGTTCTGTATTACACAAAGAGAGACAATATTAATGCTTCTCTTTCCAAAGATGTTTCTATTTAAAGCAGATACCTCAATACTGGGGTTTTAGCAGCCAGGTCCCACACTATAGGCTAAAAACACTAAATGGTGGAAATCAGAGAGATTCAAGAGAAAGATGTTTCTCTTGACTGGGTCTTGGCACAAAGTCAGTACAAAGAAACATTGACCTGTCAAAGCTGAAGTACAGGCACAAAAAGAATTGCAATTCCAGACACATCAGGAAGTGCTTAAGTCAACTCTGCCATCGATAAGCCTCAAAAAACAGGCATGAATTGAATGGCAGTTCCAAGTATGGCATTTCTTGATTTGCACACAGTTTGGGAACTCCTTTTGTTTCTAGCCTTCTCCCACAGAAAGATTCCCACTGGAATTTATTCCCCAGATAAAATACTGTCTTCACAAAATTCATTATAACAAAGCAAATTATAAAGAAAGGTGCAGTTTGAAAAGATTTTAAGCAAAAGGTGTTGCAGAGTCAAAAAAAAGACATTCAGAAAACTTTGTAGGATTAAAAAAAAAAGATATCATAGCACTCACTATTTGGCTAGAGAGTGCAGAAGCTTAGACCTCAAAACATTAAAGAGATCTTAGCTAAAGAACAATATCTAATGTACCATGAAGAAGCATTTTTGTCTGGAAGGGAAAACCAAGGAATACCCAGATTGCAACATCTACTGTTAAATATTCACAGAAAAAGTAGACAGTTAAATAATTACGTAAAGTTACACTCTAACAGCCAACATAAAATGCACTCACAGGTCATGGGACCAAATGCACAGATTTTAATGACTAGTTAGTATATGAAAAATATTTTACTATCACAATAACCTGGTGTCAATATACATAGTCGGTAAACTAATACAAAGTAAGCATTACTAGATTGTGACTTACAAATGAATAAAGATGGGTGGTTGGGTGTTTTAGGTGAAGAAATAAATGTTGATCATATTGCACACAGAACTTACACCATTACCAGCTTGTGTTTTCTCAGTACTGTGCAAGAACCTTAGTATATGCACAGAAATGGCTGTGCTGGCTCAGACCAAAGGCCTGTCCCACTAATAATAAACACCACATTTTAATTTCACAACCCTAGCCAGCCTCCCCTGGAAGCCACAGAAACTTTCAGAAGCCTTTACACCAGGTGGCAAGCTTTCAGTTCTGTGATTAAACGTTCTCTCCAAACACAAAGGAGCACAGAGGAACACTGACAGATAGCTGAACCCCAAGAGCTTAATCAGAGCCCAGAGAGCTGTCTGGGGTGAAAACCATCAAGATCAGCTAATATGAGTAGCTCTCTGGAGAACTTACTGTCTACAAAGGACCACAGAGAAAAAATAGAAAAGAGAAAAAAAAAAAAAAAAACCACGTTGGGATTGTACAAGATTTCATATGGGATACATAGGGGATAAACCAAAGACAGGGAAGAAGGCGGCTCAAGGCAGTCCAAGGAGTAAGAATGAAAACAGCCAGAATGGGAAGCAGGATGAGGCTGTCAGTGGCCTGTGCTTGCATGAGTGCTGTGTTTTCTCTCTGTGTTGGTCTGTGGCCAGCTGTGCATATCAACGCTGTGTGGGTGTCTGTGTGTACACCTCTTGGGAACACACACTCTACTTCATGACTGGGTGGACATGGGGACATGAGTTACATGAGTTGTGCCTCTGTCACACTGCCAGATCTAGCAACTTCTAATAAGGAGTTCAATATCATACCTATAAATTGCATAAAGAGTAACTCTGTTCATCTGCTTTTCCATCTGTATTTGATACCCTCTAGTTCTACTAGCAGCAGCAGCACTGAACCTCTGATCCCAATCCAACCTCCTCCACAACATTCACCGTATTATCAAGGAGCTCTTTCATATTTCTCCTCAGTCATATCATTTGAAGAACTTCAGCATTCTAGGCACTCAGTTATTCTTTGTACAGAAACCACACCTAGATAATCTTTGCTGCCCATGTGCAATCTCCTTCAAGTAGAAAACTGGGAGACAGGGAACATGAACAGCCGCCTGAGCTAGGAAACTGAAATGGAACACAATAGTCCAGATGGAGGTGAATCACAGACTTAATAGTATTTTCTATTTTTTTTTCCCACTGCTACTCCCCTAATAATTTCTAAAATAGTTTAAGGAGGCCAAGGAATGGCTACCACACCAATACTAATACAATCCTCATATTAGTTGTGTAATTTGACAGCTCAGTATACTACATCTTAAATCTTAGATTGGTTTATTGGTATTTAGTTAATTTAGTGTTGACTTTAAAAGAGCAAACACCTCAGAATAAGTGTGCCTAACTTCATATGCTCAACAGGTGCATCACTGCCACATCAGTTGCACTTTTTATGAAAACTGCCTGCATCTGCATCTGATGCTAACACAGACACTGTTAATCAGATTAAAAGATCAAAAGCTTTGCAACTGCATGCAAAGCACACGTGTTGGCACTGACACCAAAACAGCAGAAAACTCATGCATGTAAAAATCTTTAAAATTGTGTTCTTCCCTCCCACCTCACTCTTCCAGTTTATCTTGTCATGGGTTACAGAGTTCAGAAGTAGGGAAGAAATTTCAAAATGTTCAGTGGCAGCAAATGAGATAAAAGCCAGATCTCATCTTTACCTGGTCTGTGTCTGTTGCCTGCCTCAGCAGAAAGAGAACCTCCTTGTGTTCTGCGAGATCCCACTTTTCCTCCAGTGCCACCAGGATAATGATAGATGACTGATGCTGAGCATAACCCCTCAAGAGCAGCTGCAGAATAAAGAAAAAAGCCAATACATTGGTGGAGATACTTGCAAGAAAGTAAACTGTCATCAAAAACACATACCTTCTAGAAAAGCATTAAAAAGTCACACAGAATTTATTGGTTTTTTAAGTATATGCTTTACTACAATAATACATTTTATGCTGCGGGTTTTCTTAAACACATTGGCTTATATTTTAATTTTTATTTTGACTTAATTCTTCACACCTGATCACCAAAATCATATTCATAGTACAGAAGAAAAGTTATAGAAGATAGCTTGATTTACTCTGTTTTAGAAACTAAGTATTCGATTCACTATCGGTTAATCCTACCTCCAAGCCACAGGAAGTCATTCACAGACCGTAGAAGTTCCACTGCCATGTGATAGTGCACCAAGGAATCTTGTAACATGCCAGCTTGTAAACACAGGTCACCAACATGCTTCCGCATTCGGCCTTGGCAACGCTTCTTATAATGTCTGGAAAATAAAAGGTACAATTTAGTTATTCCTCTGAAATAACTATGTGAGGTAATAAACACTTGAAGTCTCACTTTTCTTTCCTTCATAATAGTAGATGAATATTTTACTATTTAATCAATTTACTATTTCTCTGAGCAAATATCCTGTATGAATTCTAACCAGCACGGTATGCAAAGAAACAACATTTTGAGGAGACACTGATCAAGAAAAATCCCAATGCAGCACATATTTTGGCTACACAGCATTTACACACAGTCACACAACTGAAAGACTGCACTTCAGAGCATTTTAATATTCTTGTGACAAATGAAATAAATCAGAGTCATAGTATCGCCCAGGTTGGAAAACCTCAAAAGCCCTTCTAGTCCAACCATGTTAGATAAGATTATCTAGTACCCTGTCGAGACACATCTTGAAAACCTCCAAACCATGGTTTTAATAGCCTGCAACATGTATTTGGCTGCCCCTCCAGAGCTGTCTATTTGCTTTTAAGTACACCCAAAAGCTCATTGTGAAGTCAGGGTAGTATCGTGTTCTGCCTTGTTCCTTTGCCATGGTAGGGAACGGACTGCTCAAGCTTCCAGGAGACTGTTCTTTAATGTTTCTTAGCAGTCACAGGTTGCTTTTCCATCCGTGGATACTTCCCATGGAATCCCTCAGATCTTGGCTCAGATCATATTGCAGTTGGCTCTTCTAAAACATAGGACTTTTGTTCCCCTACTGGTCAGTGTGTTCAGAAGGATCTTAACCTTCATGATATTGTTGTCACTGCACCTAAGGCTACCATTGGTAATTATCTTGTCACAAAGTTTTCTTGGTTTGTGCGCAGTAAATCTACCACAGCACTGTTCCTACTCAGCAGCTCCATCATTTCCAGGAAGCAGTCCTCAATGCATTCCAGGAAACCAATGGGCAACTTGTATACTGCTACATTGCTGTCCCAGCTGAAGTCCATGTAATCAAAGAGGAGCAGATTCTGATGGCCTGAGACCTCCTTAAGCAGCCAAAGTAATGGGAAATTAGTAACAAATATCTGACGTAAGATGTCCCTTGATGATGACCCTTCCAGTCTTGATCCAAAGACACTAAAAAACTTTCATAATCTCCATAGCTCAGCACCATACATTCAAACTCCTGTTTCACATAAAGTGTAAATCTATCCCCTCTTCTTCCCTTCCTATCTTTAAGAATTTATAGCCATCCACTGTGGTATTCCTACCAAGTTTCTGTGGTTCTCTGCTCACTGCTCACCCTGTAACTTGCCCATGCTGCTTCCCTCAGGCACCACCCAGCTGAGGAAGAAAGAGGAGGGAAGAGGAAACAAGAAACTTTTCTGATCCCATCATATTCACAACTGATGTGGTAATGACATTAAATGAAGATTAATACAACTGTTGTCTTTCAGATATGTCTCATCTTTTCTTTTTCAACAAGCATGCACTCTATAGATCTTTTTAAGGAAAAAATACATGAAAATTCAAGTGAAAACCAAAGCTGCTCTGCCCAAACTATGGAAAGGCACCAAACTTTACCAAGATTTCAATTTGAGCTTCAGGGTATAGAGAAACACTTCTGCCAAAAAGCTACTTTATAATCTTGAATCAGTATTGTATAGGAGAGTAAAAGTTGTCTACAAGTCAAGTTTTACTAATCTCTGCATTCCATAACAAAATTGAAATTGTTATAATATTTTTAACTTTTTTCCTTATACAGCATAAACAGTGTAAATAGAGAATCACCACTTCCTTACACAGCTATACTACCTCTTAAAAATGCTGAAACTTCAAATTTCCTCTCTCTACACTTCCAAGTAATCGCTACATTTATGGACTAATTACATTTCTTATTCTCTCAAAAGCACATTTTTCAAGTGTTTTTCCAGATTTTCCAGACTGCACATGATTAAGTTCATATGCATATGATTAAGTTCATAAATATGAGTCATGCAGCAAAAGGAAAAGAGATATGTTAGACTCTTAAATCAGAACCTAATACTGGAATCATTTCAATCATGCTGCCTCACAAACAGCTCTTCCTAACCAACACCTAATTTTGCTGCAGGCTTATGCATACGTAAATACATGCAAAGTTTGAACGCATTTATTTACTTAGCCATCAGTAAACATTGTTCATTCAAAACATTTCTCTTTCAGAAACTCTCCTTGTTTAAAAACAAATGGGAATTTTAATCCTGGTGATGAAAATACTTACTATTAATTACTCAAAGACTGAATTCATACACCTACTTACAGGCACTTAAATGTGGTGCCAAGACAGGCTCTCTCTCACACAGTCCCTGCAAGTCTTCACTGTCCTTCTGGAAAACATTTTCTCACTAGTTACAGAGCAAGTTTGCACCATACGAATGTATAAACTATGTCTTAATTTAGTTCTCAAAATAAAGTATAATTAATTCAGGTGATGTTTTTATCCCAATTACTGCAAGTATGTCCAAAGAGACAAAAGGCAAAGATATCACTGAAATGAAACCCACTCTCCACAGACACCAAATCTTAATTTACTTCATATTAGGGAGGCCTATTTTTAAAAAAAAAAAAATTAATAGCTACAATATCAGATCATTAAAATCATGTCTAAGTGACTGATGATTTCTTCAGTGGACACTGGGGTGCAAATTTAATGGAAAAAGTCCTACATGCATATATACATATATGAGTATCAAATTAACATTATTAATTTTAATATCTAGCTGGTTTTGCTTTACCTAAACAATCTGGCCACAAAGCTGAAAGTGAGAAGTTTACAGACTCCTTCTAATTTTTTTTTTTTTAATTAAAAAGTTGTTTAATTCCTGTGAGACTCTACTGCCTAAATCAAATCTATTGATGACAAAGTCCATGTGAATTGCCTGCTCCCTTTTCTAGGATAAGATGACAAATCTTTTTTCTGGCCAGCTCCTTAGAGCATCATACCGTTAAGAGCTGTTTCTATTTATTTTTCCCCCAGAAGAGCATTTAAAACATGAAGTTTCAAAGACACACCCAAGCCTTTCCCAAAGACACCCCACAAGCTCCTTCTAGAGTGCGATGCATTCAGAAATGCCCTCAAGAAAGGCAATGCTGCACAATGCAGAACCACATATGGAATACTCAATAGCATCACTCATCCGAACTCCTCTTCAAAGGTACTTTCCTCAACACATTGACACATACAGTTGACTACAAATTCAGTTTAAAAACCTTACTCTCTAAAGTCAGTTGTGTTAATTTGGTACCTTACATAGTCTTATATATTCTCTTCAGAATAATAACCACGATTGTTATTACCATCAGCAACCACAACTACTACTACTTGAAAATGGAGGACAATAAACCTACTTCAGGAACCAAAAAACACTATTCAATCTCATTTCCATTTCTGTTTTATTTGCCATGTAGGATAAATGCTTTTCTCCTTCACCTCCAACTCTTTTCTAGAATTCCAGGAAAATTTTACAGAAAATTCAAACCACCGGTATTGTATTTCAAGACAGAATTTGTCTTCACTAGAAATCATCCAGCAATAGGTTTGAATGAATTTCTGGATCCTCAAAATTTCCAAGGGGCTAAATTTAAAGACAAGAAACATGCAAAATAAATTTGCAAAAGTATTCATGCAAAATGCTTCAACAAAAACGTCCATCAAATTCTGCTAATTCCAATTAGCATGCAAAACTGCAAATATCACCACTCATAACATTATCCAGACTAAAAAGGCACAGCTATGGCATTTGATCAACTGCCAGAACTTTCAAATTTGGAAACCAAACACAGGCAGCAACAGCTTCATGGCTTTGGATTTTAAAAACTAAAGCAAATTCCAGAGGCCAGCAGCCACCTAAGCAAATTATGTGTGTCCTATAAAAAAAAAAAAAAAAAAAGAAAAACAGCATTGCTACCAAATATAATTGCTAAATGCACCAAAAGGGGTAAACCACAGTAATAAGGCTCCAGGCAGCAATGATTTTTGTGTGTAGTGAAAAAATAAATACAAAAAAGCAACACTAAAATATGCAATGAAGGCGGAGTGGAAAAGCAGTACATGGAGAAAAGCTAACTATTTTAAAAAGATACACAATCACAGCCTACCTTTTTAGACCCAACAACAAACTCACAGGGCAGTATGAGAGAAGAGGAAAAACAAAAGAAAGGAACAAAACCAAAATTAGAAGGACAGAGAACAGAAAAGAAAATTAACAGCAACACAGAGATACTGAGATACTGTAAACTTCAATAAATTGGTGAACAAATCCCCTCTAGAAGACTGTGTAAAAAAAAAAAAAAAAAGACAGCTATAAAATAGAGCCCTACTATCTCGTCTCTTCGTAGTACTAACTGGATGCCTTACCAGTATTAAAGAACGAACCTAAAACACAAACTGATGTAAGCAACGTTAAAATAAGCTTATCCAAGTAGATTTATAATCATACACGAGTATGGTTATTTTCTCAGCTGCCAACAAAAATAAAATACAAAAGTTAAACAAATGGGATTTCTGGCAAGTGCATTTCCTGGTTTCAAGCTTGTAAAACCTTTGTGTCATCATGACAATGATGATTTTTCCACTTCCAGACTCTACAAATAACTACCAAGAGCAACCAATTTTAGAAACTTTTCAGTTGTCCTCACCTAATTCACACATAAAGAGACAGGAAAAAAAGTAACAGATTTGCAAGGATCACCTATCAGCTGAGTGCTCGAGGATAACAATGAAGTCAGACTTCCAGTCCTACAACTTCTGTTTCACAGGACAATCTTTCTTCCAAACTTCTCAGGATTTAATGCTACTATTTCTCATGCATAAAGTTTTCCAGCAGAAAAAAAAAATCTACACAAATAATATAGTGAGTTTACGTACGTTATGATCTCATTACGAGCTCTGGAATATTCTCTCTTCTGCTCATCACACAAGCAACTTGCAAAAGACAAAGATCAGCTCCACGTCTTCTGAGAACTAGCTTATTTGAAATGCAGCATAATGATGCATCTACCTAAATTATGAATGCTGCATCCTAAAAGAAGGCAACCATGTTCCAATTACTGTACAACCAAATTAATGCTAGTCTTACTAACTGGGTAAAAGAGATCAGACCTATGTATGTAGTCCTGATTATAAGTATTAAACTTTATATTTTCCAATAAACTGCTTGGGGGAAAGCCTCTTTTAAGATTCAAAACGTTCATTAGTCTGTTTAATCTTCAAATCATGTGATTGTAATTACTAATCACATCTAAAGACGTAGGCTTGAAAGTGTAGGTTAGTTTAATAAACTGATCTTAGTTCAATCACCTTTCATGGTCCTGACTGTCTGTTAAGTAAAATCATAGAATGGTTTGGAGAGACCTTTAAGATCATCTAAATTTAATCTCCCTGCCATGGGCAGGGACACCTTCCACTAAAGCAGGTTGCTCAAAGCCCCATCCAACCTAGTTTTGAACACTTCAAGGGATGAGGCATCTACAAATTCTCTGGGCAACCTATTCCAAGCGCCTCACCAACCTTATTGTGAAGAATTTCTTCCTAGTACTTAATCTAAATCTAATCTCGATTTGAAATAGTTACCTCTTGTCCTGTCACTACATTACCTGACAAGAAGCCCTTCCTTATGTTTCCTGTAGGCCTCTTTCAGGTACTGAAAAGCTGCTACAAAGTCTCCCTGGAGCTGAACAACTCCAACACTCTCCTCCTGTCTTCACAGGGGAAGTGGTCCAGCCTTCCCAGTAGAACACAAAAGCAAAGATGCATCATGCATTGAAATGTGCCTAGAAAGGTCCCTCTGCAGACAAGCTCAGGTACCCTATGCATATCTATTTTTCTCTCAGTCAAGGACAGCTGCTTTTCTTACATTTACTTGAGATCACATAAATTTCTCCTTTCTGTTACAGAACTCAAACATGTATATAAAAAGTCCAATCATTCAAAGTATTTTCTTACTCATCCATGCAAAACACTAAACTTAATATAAAAATCTTTTAATTCAGCTTGCTTGTATATAAATGCTAAAGTTTCACCACGAGAAGTACTACCTTCACCACAAAATTAAGCTCAAAAACTTGCTTACTACTGAACTGAAAGCGGAAAGATTAGAATATTTAACACCTTTTCTTTGAGCAGTGAAGTGTAGTAAACATTTAAAGTATATCCTTTCATCTAGACTTACTGAAAAACTATTTGGTGTTCAAAACACCCAGCAAGGCCATACGTGTGTCTGAAACCGTGATTAACTTGTGAGTTCACAGAATCAGGGTCATACACCTCCCACTTCGCCAAGACTTCAAGCATCACAGTAAACCTGTTTCAACTCTTCAGTGCAACTACAGAAATATCTTCTTGGATATGAGTGGACAAACACACTGCTGTACTGGAGCTCCCAATCAGGTCAGAACTTCACAGGAAATACATGCTAGCTACAACACAGCCACTGCTCATGAGTAATTTATGTAAGGAACTGACTTCCTGAGTACAGTTTGGAAACACGCTGTTTAGAAGACACCATTAAATAGCGTAACTAATGGTGGTCTTAAGATTCGTGGTTTTCCTAGCTAATTGGAATAGGCAATCTTGGGGATTATATCCAACCACAAATCACCTAAACAAAGTAATTAAAGGCCAAGATTCTAAAAGGCCTCATCTAGTCTACAAAACTTAACCACCTATGTGGAGTAGAAAATTTTTAAAAAAGAGTAACACAGGAATTTATAACACTAATAAAAGTTGAATAGTGCAAGGAGTAATCAGAACACTAAGAGTAGTTCAACTAGGGCACACCATTGGCTAGCAAGTTCAACTGCTCACCAGCAAGGAGGACCAGGGCAGGCAAGAAAGGTACTGTTGGTCCCTCAAGCAATCAGAGAGAATTTAACTGAGGGCTTCAAACTAATGCAAAACGTAACACTACTTTCTTAGAGTATACCATATCCTTATACAGAGATTCTCAAGCTAGAACTAATTGTGCAGGCCAAGGTGATTAACATGATCAGATGGCTTTGCAAAACTGCCTGGATAGCTCTGGAGAACTCTGCCAAGGACCCTTTGAGCCTTTATACACAATAACCACTGCTGACAACCCTAGCAGTACAAGACAGATATAAAAGATACTCTTCTCATGCATACAACAATGTATTTGATGAGGCATCCACAGCTCTGTATTTTCCAAGTCAATGGGAGGATGGTTGCTTCTGTCCTTTGAATCTAACTGCAGGCAAGTGGCATTCACACTTGCATGTAGCTACTAAGCCAGAATTACTAATCCCAAACACAAGCACCATGTAACATGCACAAATCTGAAAGCTGAGCATGCAAATGATCAGGAAGGAATGATACAAGGGCAAAACAAAACACAAGAAGTCCTGTAACATACACAAAACCAAACAGAACAGTTGTGAGAAGAATGGCAGCAAAACAAGACAGGACAAGAATACAAACTAATTAAATAAAAACAAAAGACAGGGAAAGATGCAGGACTTAGTCACCAAAACAAATGGATGAAAAAGCAGACAGAGGCTTAGGGGAAAAAAGATACAAACATGATAAGCAGGATTAGTCAAACACTACATAAAATTACTTCTCATTGATGTTAATTGAATTTACTAATAAATTAGATCTATATACCATTTGAAGCTTTCCAGCAAAGTTTCTTTATGACAGAATCTGTCAAAACTTTCCTATGACTTCTTCCTACTATTTGATTAGCCTCATAAATTAAATATGCGTATATGTGTGCGTGTATAAATATATATATATATATATATATATATATAAAATGTAGAAACTCAAAACATCAAATATGGCCAGACTACAAATTAAACAGTCAGACATACACAGTAACACAGGCCTACAACCTCTGGTTTAACAAAGTGTGCTTTGTCCTTTCTAAAAGGCTTATTCTTAAGTCTAGCAATTGCCACATTTCTTCGAGACTTGTGACATGACAAAAGTAGCTGCTTACCTACTATCGGTGTCCAGACCTACAAAATCCTTCTTCTCAAAAGGGACACACAGGAGCGGGATCTTGTCTCCAGACTTATCAGTGGCTCTGTCAAGCCGCTTAGACTCCAACACTATAAAGAGGGATTCAATAAAATCTTCTATTCTCTTCTCCACAGTTTCACACTCATCATAACTGGGATAAAACGCCACATCGGTGCGGGGCTGCTCTACAATCTCTCCTTGAAGCCCAAAGACAAACAACCGGGAATCATAGAGAGTAGAACCATACATCTCCTTTTGCAGATGGAATTTTTCAAACGTCTGAGGCCAGTCCTTTGCAGAAGCACAGTCTGTAATAGTTATCAGCCCCACAACCTTCCTATGTGTCTGAAAATCTCCCCATTCATTGTTCTCAGGGGGATAATGGTGCCTGTAACGGATATACAACACACGCTGAGAGTCACGCACGTTAACTTGACTCACTGCTGAAATTCGCTTGTAGATCCTGAAAAAGCTCTCTTCAGGTACAACGCCAATTGGCTGAACCACAACCAGGAGAGTCTGATGATCCTCAGCACACTGCATGTAGTCAGGAACACTCATTTTGCATCAACTGCAGGCTAGTAAAAGAAAACGTGTATTATCTTTTAACATTCATATGTACATACAGTTGTAGAAACAAACCAAGACTTTGATGCTAAACACTTCTGCACCCTGTATAACTGTGTATAACTAATACTTTCCTTCATCATTTTACCCAATCTTCAATCATGCAGCCTACTGAAAAAGATACACAAGGAATGTTCTCAGTCTTGGCAAATTAGGTTTTTCCAGCCGAGAGTGTCATTCACCGTGCACCTATACAAGCAACCTAACACACGGGCGCAGCAGAGAACCCCTCCCTGCCACAGCCACTGAATAAACGCTTGCTGAAGCACCACCTCAGGAGAAATGTCCTTCCAGACTCGGGCTCCCCAGGCTGTCTCCACAATACCCTTTGGGGAAAAATACGGAAAATTGTATGAGGTGAGATGTAAAACGACACCACTGCGGAACGACCAAATTTTACACAGTTGTCAGTGCACATGGCCAGGCAGAGGAAAATCAGGTCCTGAACACTTAATTTTTGAGAAAAGGGAAGTCATTCTTTTCTCAAAACACAGGCAGGTTCATCAGAAGGGCCAGCCAATACTTTCTACTTTTAAATATTTATAATTCCTTCTCCCTTGAGCTATCCAGAAACGATAGTACTGCAGCTGTGTCATGAATGAAAACGTGCATAGCTAAGCCCGCCTCTCTCCTCTGAGACCTCCCAGACCACACAGATCCCTTGGAGGACTTCAGCTCAAAAGCACCCTCTAAAACGCACATACAACTCAAACAACAAACCCACACCAACCGCAGGGGGGGGGGGGTGGTGTGGAAGGCAAGCAAGAAAGCAGCAAAGAAAAGCCAACAAACAAGTAAAAAAGCCACAGCACAGCTTCCGACCGACACTTGCTTTGCGAAGTGACATGAAGAAAAAGAGTAAAAGAGTTTGCAGCCCGCGAGCACAGATAGCAGAGCAGCAGCTGTTCGCGGAGGAGGAGCTCCTCAGAACTCCTGATGGTGCGAAGGTCCCCCCACCCCACTGCCCAATTGTCAGCTCGAAGCGCAGCGCCCTGCCCCGCGGCCCATCCCGCCGCTCGCGACTCCGCGGAGCGCCGCGTCCCGCCGCAGCGGGCGGGCAGGAAGGGAGAGCTTCACCGGTGCGGCGCTCCGCTTCCCCGATTTCCCTCTCCCCGGAAAGATGCTCGCACTGGGCGCGGCGAAGCTTAGGAGAAGAAAAGAAATAAATGTTAAAGCGAGAAACAATTCCCGAGGAGGCGCGGCGTCAGGTGCACGCTCCCCCCGCGCCCAGTCAGGAAGGGAACTGAGGAGCAGAGTGAGGAGAGGGGAGGCCCAGAGGAACCGCTGTGGGGCACCGGGAAGGGGCAGAGTCTCTCGGGGAAGGGGGTATCCGACTCAAACCAGGCACGGGCTCCTGGATAGCTTACGCGTTAGGGGTAAGGAGCACTCACAGCCGGGACAGGAGCCGCCCCGCCTCCTCCTGCAGCCGGACGCGAGGGGCGGGTAGGGGCGGTGCGCGACGGAACTGACGGAAATGGGCGCTCGCAGCCGCGCCCGGCCGGGGGAGGGCCGCACATGTGCAAAGGGAGAGGCTGTGAGGGGGAGGTGGGCTGCTCCGTTTACTGTAAGAGGGAGCGGTGCTGTCTCTTAGCGGTCCGCTGCACGCAGTGCCTTTCGCCAGCCGGCGTTTCACACAATCATACTGTGGTCCCCAAAAGGCGTCCTCTACCCAGTGTGCAAAGCCCACCCACATGGAGTAGACACTTGCTTTGTTTCGGCTTGCAGAATCGGCTGCGAGGTTACAAATCAACAAATCCGGCACACCCTTGGCTCAAACGGCAGCCGTTTATTATGTACAGTACAAATAACACATATGGCAGAATCACAAAATGGTAGGAGTTGGAAGGGATCTCTGGAGATCGAGTCCAACCGCCCTGCCAAAGCAGGTTCACCTGTATCAGGTTGCACAGGAGCACATCCAGGTGGCTTTTGAAAGTCTCCTCAGAAAGAGACTCCATAACCTTTCTGGGCAGCCTAATCTAGCGCTCCATCACCCTCAAAGTAAAGACATTTTTCATTATGTGAAACCTTTTATGTTCTAGTTTGTACCTGTTGCCTGTTGAACTATCACTGGGCACCGCTGAAAAGAGCCCACCACCATCCTCTTCACCACCCTTTAGCTACTGTTCAGCATTGAGAAGATCCTCTCTTAGTCTGATCTTTTCCATGCTAAAGAGCTCCAGGTCCGTCAGCCTTTTTTTCTAAGAGAGATATTCCACCCCCCTCATCATCTTTGTGGTCCCCTGTTGCACTCTCTCCAGTAGTTCCCTGCCTCTCTTGAACTGGGGAGCCCAGAACTGGACCCAATACTCCAGGTGTGGCCTCACCAGGGCAGAGTAGAGGGGGAGGAGAACCTCTCTTGACCACACTCTTTCTTAATGCACCCCAGGATATCATTGAGCTTTATATCCATGATGGCACACTGTTGGCTCATGGGAAACATGGAGTCTGTGGGTGGCCAGTACTGGGGGAGGGAGGGCAATTATTTGAGGTCACATCTACATGGGGTGGTTGAAGTTTCTGAGCCTGGATCATAACAACCCTGAGACAAGGATGGATCTGGCTACCATGTGGTATACTGGAGATGATTATTAAACCACTCAGTCTCCTGAGATCCTCCAGGATGCAGGCATGCAATGCTCTGAGTAATTCCAAGTGGCAGAAAGATCTCTGAAATGAAGTTGCCTAAAGTATGTATATATCAAAAATGGAAATGGCAGATTACACATGGTGTTTTCTGCCTAAAAGCTGGGCTCCCATTAATTGATTTTTGCTTTTGAAACTATTCATCGCTCCAGATATTCTAATGGAAGAACTCCTACACTGAGAGCCTTGCCTGAGACTTCTAAATGTTAAAGTATCTTAAAGTCACCGTTGTCACTTCAGTCACTTTCTGATTGCCTTTATGCATTCACATATAATTTAGTAGCTGCTCAGCTTTATCTTTGGAGTATGATGCAACCTCCTTGTTCCCACAAATCAGTTTAATCAAATCCACTCAACAGCCATTAATTTTTCAATTTAAAAATATACTAAAAATGTTAAATCGTTAAATATCAGTAATATTGCAACATCATGGTATACTGTGTGTGTGCACCAACCTTACGCTATATTGCTTCATCGTGAGTCCGTCTCCCCCCAGACTAAATCTCTGCAGCATGGAGAGATGCCTTAAGCTTGCTGTCTTCATGCTGCTGTTCTCTAGAGATCAGTTGAAAGCTGTCATCTGTCCAGCATGGTACTGAATTAAAAAAATGTTTGTCCAACATGTGGCCTTTCAGGGAACACTGCATTGGAAAAGAGGAAACATCTGATAATGAGATATGACCTAGAGAAGGGGAAAACAAGTCCTGGTTTGCCCAGACCACCTTAAACTGCATTGTCCACAGCTGAGCAGAATGACTACAGACAAGTCCTTAGATCCTATGGGATCTGTATGGATCATGACTCCGTATCCAAATAGCTCAATACCCTCAGAAATCTTGGTATATTAGTGTTTATATGTATGTTAAAATCATGAAAGATCCCAGTAATATAAGAAATTCTCAGTCATAGTAATGCCAACTGCTACCACAAGATGTCACAAGATTGTAAAGAAGAAATTGAGCCTGCTAGAGATCCCTTGTGGCATCACAGGACATTATGCTCCACTTCAGATGTAACTTAGACAGAATGGCCTCACAGAGGTTGTAACCTCAAGGAAATTCAGAGAATTATGCAGCCTAAGATATGTAAATTATCTGCAATAGCTAAGTGTAAAAGACATCTCCAAATAGAGTGATGTTGGAATTGGTGCCAATGAACACATCACTGTATGATCCTTGTGCTAAAGTGCTTATGACTGCTTAGGATGCTATCTTTTATTAATAAATTAGTATCATATACAGGAAAGCCTTGTTTTTATGTACCGGGCAAATTCTATATAATCTAGTAACAGTTAACAAACTCCTTGTCCTTTCCTTTCAACATTATTCTTTATAAGTACATCCCTTTCTGCCCTAATTTTTTCAAGCTGTTACTGAAGGCTACAAAAAAATTCCCATTCTTCTCTCTCATGCTAAACAGTGATCAACTCATCAGCCTCAGCAGACTTCTTACCAATACAAATGATCAGGTGTATTGTTTGAAAGCATATTGGAAATTTTTTATTTAAGCCATTAGTGAAATGCAAACTATGCATCATCATTTCTGGACGTGCTAACTCAACTCCCATAGAATCACAGAAGTATTCTGACTGGAAAAAACATTCAAGATCACTGAGTCCAACCATTAACCCAACACCACCATGCCCACTAAACCATGTCCCACAATGCCATGTCACTCCCACTGAGCAGGGTCCAGCAGACCTTGCCCAAAGAGGGTCAGATGAACTTCTGGGACCAACGCTACCGGTAACAAAGCCGCTGTTGCCTAGTGCAGGCGTACGCTGACATATTGTCCATAAGCATTTTACAGGCTACCTACAAAGCAGACAGACTAGGTTAATACTCTGTGGAAAATGTGTTAAGAATAAAGACACAGACTGATGCTCACTTAATAGTTTATATGTGCACTCCACACCTCAACATATCTCTGACAAGTGTCAGGATTACCAGACAGCATTCCCTTTTCCTGTACTACAGCAGGGAGAAGTATTTAGCAGCCTGTAATTACAGCTCGAATTAACAGTGTAGCCACTGGCCTGTAATTAGAATACATATAGGATGAGGCTGTTTGCTATTAAAAACAAGTTCCCAAAAGTCGCGTGCTAGTCTGGAGCTCAGCGGCAGGGCTCATCAAAAGAAGACCTGAATCCCCCAACCCTGCGGAAACCCGTCCAGTGCCCTCGCCCGCGGGGCCAGCTGGGAAACTCCACGTCCCCGACAGCCTCGGCTGCCACAGGCCTCCTGAGAACCGTAATCCCCCGAGCTGAGGAGGAAAGAACCAGCTAGGGCTGCTTCGCGGGACTTGTGGTTATCCCGCGGCTCGGCGAACGGGCGGGGAGCGCGGCACTCTATGGAAGTTGTAGTCCCGCCGTGGCGGACCGCGGCAGGGCGAGGCGCATCGCTTGGCCACCGGGGACTACAGCTCCCAGCGGGCCGTGCGCGGCGGCCGCCCCGTCCTTACCCGGTGAAGGGGGTGTGAAGGGCTGGAGCCGGTCAGGGGGGAAAGATGGCGGCGAGATTGAGCGGTGGAGAGAACCGGTTGGTGTCGCTGCCCCTGTCGCGTATCCGCGTGATCATGAAGAGCTCACCGGAGGTCTCCAGCATCAACCAGGACGCGCTGTTCCTCACCGCCAAAGCCACGGTACCGGCTCCCTCTTCCCTTCCCTCTTGGCCGACTCCGCTTTTTCCCCGCCGTGCTGGGCCTGTGTCTCCCTGAGGGACCGCAGCCTCCGGGCTGGGCTCTCGCGTCGCTCCTCTCACCGGGCACAGCCGCGCTGTGTTGGTGCCGGCCTCGTTCTCAGCGAGCGACTCCCGCCTCTCTACACCTCCTGCCTGGGTCTCATCGGCCATGGAGCATCAGGGTTCAGGCTCCCGCTGCGCTAAAAGGGGGTTTGGGCGTCGTCCTGTCCTGCCCAACCGAGGTCCCAGAGTCAGTGAGCCATACAAGGGGTTCTTGTTTACACCACTGTCCATTAGTATAAATTAACCCGTGTGGAAGTAGTAACCTTGTTGCTTTCTGAGCCAGAGTGACCTTTGCTAGGCTGTGGAAAGTGTAGAAGAGCAGGACAAATTCAGTTACGTACAAGAACCCAAGCCTGCAGTCAGTGCTCCAAGGAAATGCAGCCATATCCTGTCCTTGAGCTTTTCTGAAGCCTGTGAGTTTCTGCACAGCTCCCAGGAAAGGTGCAGCTAAATACGGTGCTTGTGCCTTTAAATAGGGATCAAAGAAGACCGCTGCCAACTACATATGTAAATTCAATAGTCTGACTGGTCGCTTTTCTTTTAATTTTTAGGAGCTTTTTGTTCAATATTTGGCTACATACTCCTACAAACATGGCAGAGGCAAGGAGAAGAATGCTCTAACTTACAGTGACCTGTCTCATACTGCAGAAGAGTGTGAGACCTTTCAGTTCCTTGCAGGTATCTATGGTAAATTCAGTAGTAATTGGGAAAATGTAATCTTGCTCTTGCTGAATTGTTTTTTCAGGACACAGTTCTCCTATTGGTCATTAATCTTCTCCATAACATTCAACTGGAACTCATAAAATACATCGCATGTCTTTGTGAATGAGGATTTTTCTCTTGCTTCAAATTATACAAAGCTAATTAGTTCTCAGCATATTGCCTTAAGCATCTCTTAAACTCCAGCAACTCCCATCTACAAGCCTTCAGCTTATGAAACAAGATCACTGCACATCTTTCTGTAAGAAATTATGGGACCCCAAAATGACACATTTAAATCTGTAATGTTTGTTACTTCTCAAAGTGATTCATTGTGGTATCCTCTCTTGTCGTGTGTATATAGATATATACACATACATATGGCTGCATATGTACATGGTTTTAACTGATACTTGGATTTTTGTTCTAACACTCAGCTCAGAAAAGTTATGGGATATAGGTTGAGAATAAAATATTCTTAGCCCTGTCTTTCTCTGGGTTCCTGTGGATGTGCTTCTAAGAGCACAAAGTTCTGCTTTGTCCCAGGTCCATCATTATTGCCCTGAACAAATATCTTAATGCAGAAAAACTGTTCCTGCAGGACTTAAATGGGATGGCTGGCTTGCTGAATCTAAGGCAGTTGAGTAGTTGATCACTATTTAACATAAGTAAGTAATGTACATGAGCAGATAGTAAAGAAAGTTGCTAGTAATCAGTTATAAAGAACATACTTTACCTTTGGTTACTTGTACCATAAGTGGGTATTTCCATCTTGTTCTTATAACTGTATAGGTCAGGCTAACTAATCTGATTATTCACTTAATGTTTTTAATAGAGCCTCTTTTTGACTTAACTTCATTAGTGCTATGGATGCAGCAGTACTAATAAGGCAATAAAATATTCAAACTGACTAAAAAAGAAAGAATTCTACCTTCTAGATATCTTGCCAAAGAAGATCCTAGCTAGCAAATACCTAAAAATGCTTGAAAAAGAGAAGCGAGATGGAGAAGTGGGGGAAGGTGATGAAGATGAGGAGGAAGAAGATGAAGATGAAGCTGTTGAAGATGTTCAGTCTTAAGATCAATAGAGAACTGTTTCGTAGTTGATCCATTTTCTATTGTATAAAGAATGTTATTTTTGTGACCGAGAATCCAGATGCTGGATATATTTATATACTGAGCCATCTGCTTTTGCTTTAAGAAGTTTAGAAACTGAACTTTATACTTGCTGAAGAATGGAATTCTCTCAGAACCATGGTGGGGTAAGAAGAGCTGATGTGAATCTGACAGCAGAACTTGCTCAGATCATTTATAATAACTTCTTCAGACAATCATTATCAAAATTTAAAATTTCTTCCAGGCAGCTTTCAGTCCAAAAGCTCTTTCACCCTCTGACTAGAAGGGCATCTTGCTCCAATTTGTTTCTCTTCAGAGTGGAAGATAAGGTTAGGGAAGGTGTTTTAAGCATAAGTGTCTACTATCTTCAGCCCTCTTCTTGGGGAGCCAATGAAATCCTCCTTCTGTTTTCTGAAACAGTGCCAGGGCATTAGCAGTGGACCAAGCCTATTAAAAAAAGTCTTCTGTGAAAACAGCTGCTTCTGTAATGCACCCCAAATAGCCACACTTGCACAGAAACAGGGCAGAGAATGAAATCCAGTCCAAGTGCTAATGTGGTTTTGTGGCTGTGGTGTTCAAAAGAACACGTGTTAGATAATGATGTAAATACATACATCTAGAACCTTTTTCTTTAATGAACTCTTCTTCTTCGTCCATGGGGTTCTACCAAAACACACATTGAAGTCTCTTATGTGTGGATTGTTGAGAACGAGCAACCCTTTGACCATTTGAGTGACAGAGCTGGATTTTTCCTTTGGTTTTGTTTTGTGGGTTTTTTTGGTTGGTTGGTTGGGGTTTTTTACTATAGAAATGGAACCGTCCTGTGTAGAACTTTATATGCAACTTTTTAAAATAAACGTTTTGTATGAAAAGTGATAGTGGTTGCAGAGACTTCCTTCATGATTTTCCACCTTCAGTCACATCCATGAGCAGCACATGAGCCTAGCATACTTACTGTTCAGCCTTCCTGGAAGGAAGGGGGGACAGAAGGCTAAGTGATGCTTTGAAGTCTCTGTCAGCAATCCTAACTGGATCTAGTCTCCTTTGAGAACCTTAGCTGTGTTAACCAGCAGGCTGCTGATACACAGCTAACATTGCACAGCAGCATGGTCAGTCAGAGTGAGAGAGAAGTGATGATCTCTCCCTGGGTGTGAAGAATGCCCCGTGTAAGCATGGGAACATTACTGAGGAACAAAACCTCCCACTCCAAAAAGCTGGGCAGGCACCTGCCCTGATTCAGTCAGGAATGGAGATGTCTCAAGCAAGTTAGGGTGAACGCACAAATACAGTAAACTCTTCTTAAAATACAGGGCAGAAAGCTCTAGCAACTCCATCCATCTGGCATGCTCCAGGTTTGTTCTAAGAAAGCAAAAATAGGGGTTCAGCAGGCAAGATCAGAGGCGCTCAGAGGAGTAAAGCTACTGAGCCACACAATAAACCTTCTTAACTTAAAAGATGTAAGTGTGGTGCTCCATACGTTTCTTTCCCAAAGTTACCGTAAATGAAAATTGTATCAGGAATGCTGCAGTGAGTGCCAAGTGGTGCTTTCTCCCTAGAGAAACTCCCAAGTGGGAATGCAGACCGATACTATTGTTGAAAGAGGTTATTTGCCTTTTTTTTTTTTTGTTAATATTATTAAAAGTGCATGGAAACCTGTGGGAAACTGAGGACTGAATGGTATGTATCTGGGAAGAGGAGGCAGCTTGCAGTAGGATATGTAAATGATGTGGCATTGCTCAACACTTAGTGGGTTTGGTACTCCCCAGATTTAGTAAAAAAAAAAAAAAAAAAAAGATACTTCAGCACACAACTGCATGGTAACTCTGTAGCATAAACAAGGTAGAGGGCAAAAAGATAAAATCATTGAGGACCCATCAAACACTGGTCACCACACCAGTTGTGTTGAAAAGTATGAAATGAATAGCGTGATGCCAGAGCTGGCATCTCCACTGCTTAGCTCACTGGTACTACGACAAAGGCCAAACAATACCTGCCCACACTTACATTAGGTGGGTTGCATCTGAAGAATACAATGACCTCAAACAGCTCCAGCAAAGGAGCACGTGTATTTTGAGGTAAAGCTATCAAGGCTAAGTTTTTAGGGGAAAAGTTTATAAAAATTACAGTTGGCAGTAAATTATATTTTTCCCCAAGTCAGGTCTGTTTGGCCAGTGACACTGGTAAGCGGCCTCCCTTGTCTTTGTCTAAGCTCGAGCTTTCTCATCCTATTGTTTCACCCTGTCCTGGTTAGCATGGGGACTGAGCAGCTCAGGGCACATCCAGCCCCAAGGTCAACCCTTCACAACCAGAAATGCCAAACCAGCACATTGGCACTAGGCTACACACTGATGGAAATGGCTCTCAAGTGAGATAGGATGCACAGAGCAGCCAGTGCAGTGGGACACTACTGTAAGATTGCGTGTGATAAATCCCAGTCCACCTGCAGCACGCTTACCCCTTGTAGAAAATGAAAGGCCGCATTCAGAAGCTAATAAAAAGCTCCAGCTACAAACCACATCATTTAGCATGAGCTTCCTCAGGCTCATCCTAAAAGTGCCTGAGGGAGCATTCAAAAAAAACAAAGCATACAGCCTGGTCTTACCGTGCAACTGGATAACTTGCCCAGCCTTCACTGAACTCTACAGCTGAAATCCTTGGCAAAGCAGGAAAAAGTGATTGTCTCAGTCTTCATTTAGAGTTTTCTTCCCCAGCAGCACCAAGCTCTCCATTGCTGTTGAAGGACTCAAGCAGATTATGCATGGTTTGGTCTTCTGTGATCCTTCTGCTTTGCCACAACTGCCCCTGTGGACTTTAAAGTTTCTGGTTTTTTTCCCTCCTACCAGCCTTTCAGACAAGCTTACTGCTCGTGGATCAAAGCTGTGGGATGACATGCCAGGCCTTGCATTTTAGTCACAACCACCCCAAGCAACCCTACAGGCTTGGGGAAGAGTGGCTGGAAAGCAGCCTGGTGAAAAAACGATCTGGGGTGCTAGTGGACAGCTGGCTGAACATGAGCTAGCAGTGTGCCCAGGTGGCCAACAGCATCCTGGCCTGTATCAAAAACTGGACTAGGAAAGTGGTTGTGCTCCTGTACATAGCCCTGCTGAAGCCACATCTTGAGTACTGTGCTCAGTTCTGGGCTCCACAGCATAAGAAAGACATTGAGGTCCTGTAGCATGTCCAGAGAAGAGCAATGAGGCTGATGAGGGGTTTGGAGTGCATCATACAAGGAGCTGGGGTTGTTTAGTCTGGAGAAGCCTAAGGGCTTCTACAAGCTCTCTACAACTACCTGAAAGGAGGTTATAGTGAGGCTGATGTTGGTCTCTTATCCCAAGTAACTAGCAATAGGATGAGAGGAAACAGGCTTAAGCTTTGCCAAGGGAAGTTTGGATTGGACAATAGGAAAGAATTATTTCCTGAAAGAGTGGTGAGGCATTGGCACAGGCTGCCCAGGGACGTCATGGAGTCACCATCCCTGGAGGTCTTCAAGAAGGCTGTGGCACACTAGGATATAGTTTAGTAGTCACAGTAGTTCGGTTATGGTTGGACTCCAAGGTCTTTTTGAACCTTAATGATTCCATGATTCTATCTATCCATCCATATCTAGTATGATAAACCACTATACACAGCTAATCTCAAAGAAATTACAGGCACCCTCCACAGGGCTCTGTGGTGAGAAGCAGCCAGCTTTGCTTGCCAGTCACATTGTTTCTGCTTTCTGTAGTTTTCAGAATTTACAGCTGCTGAACGTTCCTGCCCCGCAATGAGGCCTGCAGTGAGGCAGGCAGGAAGCTGGGGGTACTACCAGGGGTATCTTGGCCTGTTTGAAGTCTTCAGGGATTTTAGACAGTGGAATACAGCCTAGGGAACACTTTCCAGGATGAGTCTATTATTATATATATATATAATTCTATTTTTTTTTTTCCTTCAATACTAGCTTATGAGATCCTAACCCAGCCAGCTAAGGCTGCTCAAAAGAGATGGAACTTGCTAAGCTTGCAAAAATGACAAAAGAACTGTGGTTACAAAGTATAAATTAACATATTTCATCCCTCTTAGAAGTTTCCTGTGGGATGATGAACATATTCTGTTAATTAGCAAGGCCACAAGGATTTGAACGCCCTTCTGGATTCATTCAGATGAAGCCCTTAATGGGGACTTCAGAGCTGCCAAAAACTGCCAAGACCATCTACAAGGCCTTGCATCTGCCAAAGCTTGCTGCCATCAAAACCAGTAGGTGGTATTTGTTTTCCCCAAGATCTTGACACAGAGAAAAGCCATGTCAAATTCAAAGCAGTATTTCATAAACAAGGGAAAAAAGTAAAGCTCAGCCTGAAATGGAAGAGACAGCTGTGACTTGACTTCAGACTACTGAGTACAACCAATCAGTGTTTGCAGGCTTGGGCTCCCAACAAAGAGCTCCTCAGCATAATTGCAATTCTTTCTGGTATCCTCCTTCACTTGATGCTTTATAGTACGTAAGTACTTCTTTTCTCCTTAAACACTGAACCTGCAGGTGTTCACTCAGGAAGCAACAAAAGATGGCACTTCAAGGCAAGTGGTTTCCAAAATGCTGACCTTCCAGAAACAGCTTCAGGATTGTAACTCATAATACACTCAGTTAAAAGCAGCATGTATTGCCTCTGGAGATTTGGGCACAGAGCAGGCCAAGTGCCCACAGAAACACACCAGAGTAGTGCAATGCAAGGAAGGGCCATGGGACTAGCAGAACTTTTCAGCTCTCTGGCAACAGAGATCTTGTCACCAGCAAAGCCTCCAGACCAGCATATTTACACCGGGATTGCAATTAGAAAGAGCAGGATTTGGGATAGCGTAACAATCTATGCTCTAGAACGATCTCCAATGTGACATGGGGACTTTTAACAACAGCTTCTGAGCTACAGACTAAATGATCAGTATTTTTAGTTTTGATTCTGACCTCTGGCAGCAAGAAAAGCACAGCACCAACACTACAGGCTAACTGCTATTTGCATAGCACACAGGGACTTCTTAACCATGTCATAGGATCCACTCTGTTTAGTGGTATTCTGCACCTCCCCGCCTAGGAGATCTTCTCCCACCACTCTTCTCACTTTTTTTTCAGGCCAGAAAAACGTCCTGCTGTCTCCTCATGGGAAAAAAAAAAAAACAACAGTCTCATAGTGCACCAGTAATTGCAGAAAATGGCAGAGTTAAATAAAAAGACATCAAACAAGGACTTGTAAAGATGAGGACTTTTATTTTATTGACATACTATGAGGCAAAACAAAATTGACACCATACAAAAGAACTTTATAAAATATCATTCACATCATTATTTTGTCAGGAATTACAGCATTCTGAGCTTGTTACAAGTCTTATGTTTTGAGGTGAAAAACACTATGCTAAATCTTTAGTATTAATTGTATATATACAGTAAGAAACCAAAACAGAAACTGTTAGGTTTTTCATGAATTTATTGCAAAAGTAGTGCAAACTATTTTACCTTGCAAGCTATAAAACAAACTTGGAAAAGGACCCACCCTAAGCTTAAAAACATGACAATAAATGCTCAGTTTCACAGCCTTTGAAGCTTCCTTCAACAGTTCTCAACAAGGAAATTCCCCATCTTTGCACACTTTTAGATTTTTACTGACTTGGAAAGGAACAAGTTAGACAACAGACCCACACTAGCAAGTGGCCAGAGAGCAGGATGGATCCTTCTCTCACATGGGGCACAGTTCTACCAAAGGCTGGCATTTGGGCAATTTGGCACGCACCGTGGCCAAGCCCATGTCCTGCTGCTTCTCCATCACCCCCAAAACATCAACCAACAGGGCAAGCTTGGTCAGTTTGGTTTTCCAACATTTTAAGTAGCTCTTCTCCACACTTGTATTTGAGAAAAAAGTCAAGAAAGCAGTACAAGCAAAAAAAAATACAATAAAATCAGGAGTTAGGAACATGCATTGTCTGCTTTAGGATTATAGTATCCTTTTCCAGAAGTCTACCTAAAGCGTATTTCCTTGTGGTCCCCCTCCCCTTGTGTACACAACGCAGGGCAAATCCCATCCCGAACTACTGCATGAAACAAAGGATACTACATTCCAGGAGAGAACAAAAAGCAATGGTCTAAAATGCTACTGGGGTCCCCCAAAGCAAAACAGGTAGCTAGTAATCTACTAAAAAAAAAAAAAAAAAAAATAGAAGCAAACAAATGCTACATGAAAATGTTAAAGAAACAAAATGCAGCATAATCAGGCTCTTTTTTTTTTCTTGAGGTACCTATATAAATATTACCTTCTGCCCAAAGTACTATTTGTTTTGTTAAAAAACTAAACTCCTTATCATGAGCCAATTGCAGGGCATACATTATTATTGAGAAAGTGCAACCATGCTGATAATTTATATGCAGCATATTAAAGGATGATTAGGCCTTAGAAAATATAGCTTAAGTATAGACCTGATGGAGCAGTTTTTATAAAAACATTTAACAGAGGCATTTTCCTTTTGTTCTAGTGTCTCTGCAGCAGAAAGCCTTAGGAAACAGCTTTGAAGTCCTGCCACGATGGAATGTCAGCACTTTTACAATTTCATATATAGATTTTTTTTCTTTAATATTTAAACTAAATACAATTTTACAGAAAAGATTCCCCCTCTGTAGTAGGTAATGGTAAAAAGTCAATCTTTTTTTTTCTTTTTCTTTTTTTTTAACTTCAAAAAATGATAGCATATCACAACATAACATTTTTCCAAAAAATGAACTATTTTTTAAGTAAAAAAGGTTTACATAGTAGAAAAACTTACACATAGTTGTAAACTGTTACATACAAAACTGTGGAAAAGTCAATGACATTTTAATCCCTCACCCTTACATGTGTATCCCTTCATTTTAAATCCATGCACACACAGACTCAGAACTGTGTGCTGCAAATGCATGCAGATACAGATACAGATGTACACCTCTAGGGTCAGGACTATGTATTTAAAAAATTCTTGGGTATTTCTCTTTGCCTAGGTCTGCTGTGATACTGTACATTTTATGAGGATACACCGAAAAATAATCTAAACTTCGCTAAAACTATCTTCTGTGGCTTTTTTTTTTTTGCTTAAACTTTGTGGTTAAAATTCATTTGCTGTTTTTAATTAAAGAATGTGACTTTTGATTGTTTTGCACCGGGAGAAAAACACAAAGGCACAAAGAATCAAACTCAAATACAATATTGTTGTCTCTGAACAATAGAGCCAGAGGTTTTGGTTCGCAGAGTGCCGCCTCAGGAGAGGTCAGTCAGCACCCGCAGTTTGGTCGGTTCTGCCAATCTCATCGACAATTTGAGTAAATAGCACCCAACTGTTTAAATGAGGTAGATCCAAATCAGGAAGAAAGGAAAAAAAAAAAAAGCTGGGTCCCCAACACTTCATTTGCCTCTGATTTCAAATGTTTTAAGGATTATATGTCAGTCCTAAGAAGGGGAAAAACAATGGCACTATCTGAAGCAAACACAGAACTCAAGAACAGCTTCTTTCAATGTAAATTCTAAGTGTTAAATCACGATCCTCCTTCAGGCAGAGATTTCCTAGCAGGGGGAGGGAGGAGAGTAAGTTCAACAAAAAAGCAAAGCAAAAGCTGAGGTTTGAGACAGCCTGGTTTCAGCAGACTGCCGGAGAAACACACAAGAGCCAGTTTCTGTAGAGCAACAGTGACAACCAGTGCCTAAAGAGGTCAGTCACAGTATACAAATCTACAAGTTTCCCTTTATTTCTCATGTGAGGAGATTTCCTTTTCTACTAGTTCAGCTCTGTAGAACATCCTACCTTATTAAACAGTATTTTTGCATACTCTGAGAAAAATCTGACAAATTCATCATTTCATTAAGGCTTAATTTAAAGTGGCATTGCCACACAGCATCATGCAAAAGTTAAACTACATTAGCAAGATACATACATTGTACTTAAACTACATACACCTATGTGAAACCTCATCATCTGAGTAACATAAAGCCACACTTACAATCTATGTAGTAAATTCTACAATGCCATCAATGTATTTAGAAGTCAGTCGAGGGTATTTGTGTCTGTTTTGCATTACGAGTGCTACTCTTACCCAAACAGCACTACATCAATTTATATATTGCAAGAACAAAACATCTTAATACAGATGCAACACACGTACAAACTAGTCAACACGCATTTAGTACCACCTGAAGTGAGGCCCTTAACATCATCTTTTTTTTTTCACCTTTCCAAAAATAGCAAACTTTAAATGATCATAAAAACATTTTGATTCAAGGGAACACTTACAATATTAAATTTCTCAATTGATTTTTGGTTCTTTAGTTATTTTATAAAAATAATTTTAAAAGAAATTGAAAACTACTAAAACAAAACATGAAAATCTTAATAGATGTCAGTTAAATCTGCAATGTACCAAAATCCAAAGGAAAAAAAAAAACCCTATTTGATCAATACATTCTATTTTCCATCTCACCCTCCTGAGATCAACCTAACCACTTTGCTGCACAGAAATCTGGGACTGGATCTTTACTTATGAACTGCCCTAAAGGTGCAGATTTTTGTGATTGTACAAACTAACAAAGTAGCACAGAAGCCAGTGAAATTGTTTTCACCAAAACCTTATCTTTTAACAGTCCTGCTCTCCTTCCACTAACAGATGTGTGCACTGCTATACACATATATGGTTACACACACACATAAGAAAATCTACTAAGCTTTATCAACACCTTACAGAAATCAAGCAGTAACACTCTTCAGGGTAGCACAGAACTTTGCCAGACTTCCTCATTGCACCTAGTTTAACAAACGATTTTCCAACATCGTAATTTTGAAACTTGTTTTTTGTTTGGTTGGTTGGTTTGTTTAGGTTTCTTTTGGGGTGGGTTTTGTTTTTTCTTTTCCCCACTTTTCCTTCTTTTCTTGCCCTAGCCCCCCCACCCCCAATGTCTTCCCAAATGGTCTATTGGTAATTATTCTTTGAGTAAACTTCATTAAAGAAAACCACATAATATCTAACCCTTCCACACCATGTACTCAAATTATTTCTACTGCCCAAAACTAAGTAATAAAGAATTGGAAAAATGCAGCAGTCTCTTGGTGGGAGACATTCTGGGGATTCAATACTGACAAATAACTGAGAGGAATTAAAGATTCAAATTGGTCAGGCAATTAGTGACATGTTATTCACCAAAATAAAATTACGAAGTTATCATTTATAAATGAGAAGTAATTTAAGGGCTCAGTCTTGTTAAGTTCCATGAGAAAACACCAGGAATAACAAAATTACAGTCAAAACACTTTTTTTAATAACACATAACCAGTGGGATCTGAGCATCTCACAGCTGATGCAGAATTAACTTTGGTGAAATCCAGAAATAAACTTCTTTGTATGGCATGTGTTATTATGATACATGATGGGCACCATCCTACCCCACAGCACACAATCCAGAGTCCACTGAATGACTGACATTTTGGGATGCCTACACAACACAGATCAGATCTGCTTCGAGTCAAGTACATGACAAGCAAAAATGTGCAATTTTGCGTATACTAGGCATGAGCAAAGCTCCCTCTGCTCATGGTTTAAAAAAAAAAAAATCAGGAAAAGATATAAAATTACAGAATAGAGTCCACATTAAGTGTATTTTTAATGTTGGGGTGGGTTTTTTTGTTGTTGTTTGTCTGAATGACAGAAAAATCTAATCTAACAAACCAAATACAAAGAGCACCAACCAGGGCACTAGAAACTCCCAAGCCTGCCTGCTGATCTTTTTACAATTCCTACTTGCCAAGAACACTCAAAACAACTCTAAAATGGCCAGAAAAGTTTAAATTTCTATTTCAGGGACAATTCCAAGGCTTTCTCCCAGGTTAGTCAATATCTGTGATCCCTGCTGATGATTAGCAGTTACTCCAGCAGGTCTTTTAGTGTCGTCCTTAGAGGCAAAGGGGGGAAAAAACAGCAAATTTAAAACAGGCCAGTACAACAGCACAACCAAAGTGTATGTGTGACAGGAGAGAAAAATCTGTGTACTCACAACAGCCATATAAAAATGAGTATGTGCTTTAATACAGATTTATAATACAAATGCTAGGCTCTTCTTCAACCAGCCAATCAATCTATGCTGTTTTGAGTAGCCACAGGAACTTTTCAAGAAAGTGAACTTCACAAGAAGTGAAGCTTCAGAAGAAGTGCCACAGGCAGTCCATGGACAAAATAAAAGCAATTACTCTTCTGAGAATGTTTAGATGGGAGGGAGCAGCCAGCCCTCATCTTGTGTTGGGGTCCACATTCTTAACACTGCCACATGCAAAACTCCCAAGACTAGTTCTAGCCAAACTCTCAAACCTGCAAATTCCCTGTCTGTGCTCCAATCAAGTCCAAAGCTCTCCAATATGGAGAGCTGAAACCAGAAATCAACTTGAGGCAACTGCCTACCAATAATCCCCTTTGGGGCAGGTGCTGACAGACATCTGCAGGGTAGGGGATCTTTGAGGGGCTGCACTCGAAGACCTCTTGCAGAGGAAAACAAAGGGAATATTATTTAACTGTCACCTTGACAAGTGCTTAACTAGCAATTTTGCAAGAAAAGGTTTTCCACTGCCTCCTTATCTCATTTCCATGAGAGATGGGGTAGCTGGCATAGCACAGATGGCATTTCTCTTCCATCTAGCACCTAACACCTAGTCTGTGGCAAGCATCTAGCACACGGCTTTCTCCTTGTTTAACCTTCCCAGCGCTCCTTTGGGTTTGCAGACTTAGTGCAGAAAGCACACATTATTCCTGTAATTTTACAAGGATACACTCACAGAGAAGCACGTTCAGCACACCTGCACACTGCAACCCTTCAAGACCACAACATCCCTAGTGTCCATGGATCCATTATACAAGAAGTAGTGAGATATTTTCTGAAAAGCAGCTGTTCACCCTAGAGCAAACCCTTGCACTTCAGGCTTTTAGAGGGAGTTTTGTTACAATAGAACTGAGAACTCTAGAAATCTCTCAAGGTTTTACCCTGTTATTAGTAAGCTTAGTTATTCACTCATGACTGCTCAACAAGAATTGGCTTCCAGAAAGTCAAAGCTCCAGAAATTCTCCCTGCCATCAGTAAGCTTTCATTAGTGTCTACACCCAAAGATTAAGAGAAAGAACTTATAGGTAGCATATAATCCCAACAAACTTGCTTCTGAGATGCCGACCTGCTCTGCATAAAACTCAGTTACTTTTAGATAAAAACTCCTGTAACACTGCCATGAAACTACACCAGCACGTTGTGCTTAAACAGGTAATATTTTTGTCAGCAGAGTGGTTAATTGTAAAACGAGGAAACTTGTTTAGATTCATTGTAAACAAAATATGATGCATCAACAGTTTCTACAGTTTTGTTTCAGGTCATTTAAAGCACCTTTAGCCTGCATACGCTTATTTCAAGGTTGAGTCACGGCCAAGTCTTTGTGCATAACTAACACTAAATCATCACAACATGAACATACTCAAGTTTAGAGTTGCTTTTTGATGTTTTGTTTGGCGTGTTTCCCCCCCCTATTTTAAAGTTCATAATTATCTGAGCAGGGAATATAGTACTTTCATGGTTACAGTCTCCTATCAACTTATCTTAAAAATACACTAAAAATATTCCAATACCTATTTTTTGCCTCAGATTCAAAATATATTTCAAGCACCTTCATGTCATTTTTCAGTGAAAGCATGACATTTCTCAGCCAAAAGCTGAAGTAGGAAAACATTTTTTGTTCAAAAACAGCAGACAAACACAGTGAAGAGACAGGTAACAGAGGGAGTGGCTGCTATTGATTAGCCCTGCACGACAGTGAACATGCCAGCCATGCTATGTGGCTCACCATTTCAGACACCTTCTTACACCTTGCATCAACAAGTCACATCTAGGCCTTAGGAAGACAGGAGCAACAAGCAGCCATCCAAGATCACAGTATGGCACTGCTAGTTCTCCAGCAGGAAACAAAACAGTAAAAATACTGTTTGTTTGGGAGCATTTTTGGCTGCTTAGTAGTAAGTTCACGTTAAAATTAATTCATCAGCGGAGGAGTAGAGGTAGCTTTTAACTGCATCTGCTTGGTAACTCACAAAACCACCTTTTGTAGTGATTTGGCCAAGCCTTTACATTCATATTAACACTTCAGGCAAAGAAATGATACAGAGCAAGCAAGTGAAACTCTAAATGAGATAAAACGGATTATACGCCACACCAAACACACTCAACTACACACCCCTCACCCCATGCCCTTTGGATTAAAACCATCTCAGAGGAATGCATCTTTCCAGTCAGTAACCTTCAGAAATAGGAGGCAAAACTTACTG
This sequence comes from Indicator indicator, assembly GCF_027791375.1. Lineage (NCBI taxonomy): Eukaryota > Metazoa > Chordata > Aves > Piciformes > Indicatoridae > Indicator > Indicator indicator. Next base: position 20,727,177 of record NC_072021.1, read on the forward strand.
TTTCCCATCCTAGTGGTAGACAACAGGACTGGAGTTTGGGTCTCTCCTGTCCCAGAGAGTTATAGAAGCCAAAGGCAGTTGCTGATGGACAGGACATTGATGGGCTTCTCCTGTGGCCAGAGATGCAACACTGTTTCTTACTTGAGAGCACTTAAACACCTACTGTGCTCAACAATCCCATATCCATGAGGGGAAAGAGTAGGACATTGTAACTTGGACCCCAAACCCCTATTATTCCCCTAATTCTGCCACACAGACCAGTTCTTCTTCATCTGACACAAGCATCAGATGCTGGAAGAAGCAAGGAAAATGTGTGACAGATGATAGTCCAGATATTACATTAATGTTATTAGTCATCTAACACTGATATCAAAGATTGGCATTTGAACATTACACAGACAACAAGCACACTGTTATCTCAGGAGCTGTCTTCACAATGTGGAAGAAACGGGCATAGAGGTCAGAAGGAAGAAATATTTTATAAATACAGATGAACCCTCAAAATTTCCACTGTAATAAAGCAGCTGCGCCCTTGGATTCATATCATAATGCAACCACTAAGTATAGGAACGTTTAAAACCAAAGCTCATATCTCAGCACTGTAAAATATGGCAGTATTTCTAAAAATATACGAACAAGGAATGGCATCCACAAAACTTCAGTATTTGCTACACATAGCACTATTTACAGTATTTTTAAATACCTACAGCAGATGCAAAAAAGAAGTCATACAGTAAAAAGGGAATTTAAAAGAAAAAAAAACAGTGCAATTACCTTCTACTTGAAGTTTTCCTTAGAAAAGACTGCATATATGCATCAAGAAGCATGTTGCTAAACGTCACATGAAAGTAAAAAAAGTACTGTCGTGTATTAGAAATGGAGAAAGCCACACTAGCATATACAGAAAGAGATGTTACTGTAGGAGAGGACTATTAAAAACAGGAAAAAAAAGTGATTTTATTACAGATACTGAGTGTGAAAAACACTGCGTGAGAACTTTTTTATATTCCTTTATTAAACATGTAAAAGATCTCTTAGGAGAGAAAAACAAACAAACAAAACCACCAAACCTAACCCAGTCCCTTACGAGTTGTTGATACCACCAGAGATGTTTACTGGACTACATCCAGATATGAGGATGTCCATCTAAATCTGCAAGTCTAGCACTTAAAAGTCTGGAATAAGCCTGACCTGCGGAACCAACCTTAGCTGACTTCAAAACACCAACATTCTTCCTCAGAAACAAACAATCTGCATGTACACTACAAAGGCCAGAACAATGCACTAAACCTGGTCAGGGGGTGTTAATACAGACGTTCCTCCTACCCTTGTTCTCTGTTAAGAGATTCATTGGCATGAAAAAGATTGGAGTTTCTCCAGGCAAGATATACAGGACCACTGTATCTGAGGTATCTGCTGCTGCAGCAGACAACACTGGCAGCAACACACAAAGCCCTCCAAATCACAATCTTCCATTTCATACAAAATCTCTGTGCACACACATGTATGAATTGAGTTAAGTTTCAGAAGCATCTTAACTCAATTACTTTCTGAAAAGATTGAAGTTTCTAATCTGGACACACAAAAAACCTAAACCCACACCTACCCCTTTGAAAGATGAAACAAAATCCTCACGGAAATATTCTCCCTTGTCTTAGTAATAAAAATGATCCACTAACAAGCATCAAGACTGAGGTAAAAAATGGACAAAGGCTGCAGGACTTACTGATAAGAGACAGAATTAAAGCTAAAACTTTACAACACTGCCTGAGGGCCTCGATGAGGATCAGAAGGATTATGAATTTCTTGGTTTAAGCATAAGTGTCCTGTAAATTTTCCATGCTGACTCTGGCATATCAAGACACAACCCCATTCCCTAACATCAGGGCTAAGCAGCAAACTCACCCCAAACTTGACAGATCAGAAACAAGGAAATTCATGTCGAATCTTCTGGAAGATCATTGATTGTAATTCAGCAAGGTATATGTGGATGCTAAAAAACTATAAACCAAACCAAGCCAAAAGAAGGAGTCTTAATGAAAACAAAATGCAAGTGTTACAATTGCATAGGGCTATCCAGGACACCAAACTTGTGTAAGGCAGATAAATCCACCTACTTTCAACATTTCTCAACAGCATGCTTCCTTCTAAGGATCAAGTCAGCTCTTTCCTGGTTGCTAAAAGAGGTGGAGTGGATGCTTTATTCTATTGAGACACTGGAGCAGAAATTTCCAAAACCAAGCCAACCCAATTATTGTACATTAAAAGGAAACAAAAAACCAAACAAACAAAAAAGTATTTTATACATATTGAAGTATTTTATATTTGTCAGTATTACTTTTCATGTCCCTGTAGTAGCATTTTGCATTTGCTGCTGCCAGTTTCCAGGGTGTTGCTACAGAACCATGAGCTTTGGAAGGATTTCCTAGTGATGTCTGGTCCAGTCCACTGGCCAAAGCAGCTCCAGCGAATCAAGACTGCACAGCAGTCTGTCCAGCCAAGTTTAAGCCTCTCCGAAGACAGAGACTCTAAAATTTGCTTCAGTTTTTGAATATTTTTGTTTCACTAGTGTTACCATTATAAACCCAAACAAAAACCAGAGAAAACTAATCCATAGTAGTCAATTAATTAATATCTGTTCATCTCCCAACCATGCTCCTTTAAAGCAAAATTAACACTGTAGCACTGGCAGTGGTCAGTTTGTCCATTCCACTGCTCACGCCTGCAACAGGAGTAAGCTATTTTTGTTACCAGGCTTCAGTTACTATCAGTTTTGAGACTGCTAAGCACCAGGACCACTGGCACAGAGGGCTGAAATCAAACAGAGGTCACTGCCAGGTACATAACGGAGAGCAAGAGGAAGGCAGTAATGAAGTCCTGCCCTGAGCTGGTTTGCCATGGGAGTCACACAACTCCTTTGCAGGGGCTGAAAAAGCAAACAAGTGCCAGAAGGTAACACACATTTGGTTATTGCTGACCTGAGCTGCATAGTGATTTAGTGGTTTTAACTGTCTACATCAACTGTGACTTCAACAGCAGGAATGTGTGTGTGAGATAAAGACATATTGAGCTTTGTGTTTACCTGAGATATTGCTGTTCTTACAAGACACATGGGAGGTAAGGAAAAAAAAAAAACCTCAGAGTAGGGTTTAGGTATTCATGATGGGTTTTGTTTCTTGACAGGAGAAATATCTGAATATGTAATTTACATTAAAACTATTCCCAGAAATATAGCAGCTGCACTTAGAGAACACTGTACTTTTCAAAGTATGCACTTAAATCACTATTTTTTTACTTTTTTTTTTGAGAAAAAATGCTTTAAATTATTCACTAATTCACCACTTGCAGGGGTGGAAGGGGAAGGGAAAGGAGGGAGAAAAATCAAGACAAAGATTTACCAGCATCTGAGGCTTAAAATGATCTGTAAAAGGTGCAAGTGTCCCTTGCCTGAAATGCATATAACCATCCCAAGTTCTTCATACTCAGGGAAGGAAAGCTACACAAAATTGCTGTTCATCCCAAGAGGATATACAGACAACAGCTACTCGCAGATTAAGAGTCTGACTAACAACTCCCTATTCTCAAAAAATGGAGCTGCAATGACTATTGCAGCCCAAAGAACACATCCTAAATAAAACATAATGAAGTCCCAGACTGTTTCAGAAATAAGATTTGAGGTCAAGACTGATTCTGCCCTCCTCACCCTATGTGACTACCTTAATCATTTATTCCAGATCTGCACCAAGAGGAAAGCAGAGGATGGATTTCACATCCAAGAGGTCTCTGAGTAACAAAAAGGAAATAAACTAAATGGCATCTTAAAATGGTTTCCTCCTAATTGTTACATCATATAAAAAAATAATTCTTATATAAAACTCTGCCAAATTAAAATCTTCACTGAAATATGTAATCTCTCAAGCAAACGTACAGAGAAGCGCAACATACCCACCATGGGAAGGTTTTGCAGTTTAGCAGTACTTTACGAGAGGTATGTACAGCCTGGCTGGAACACAGAAATACAACTTGGAATTTGCTTTCTGCTACACCAGCAGCATGTAAAGTCTGGATTTACATAACTATGACCAAGAAAATGTGACCCAACAGCCTAATCACCAAATTAGAATGCTACAAATACAGTTACTCTATTAATAGGTTTTACACTGTTATTTCACCTAACAACATCAACAACACTGCTACAAAATGAAGATCTGAACTTGCACAAAATTATGTACCTAAAACTCTTTATGCAGCAAAGGTTGGGCATTTTCTAGCTTATTCAAGAGCAGCCGGCTATAGTCTCTACATTGTATGGCACAGAACTCTGTACTGGGTAAAGCTACTTGCCCATCTCAGTGGCTAGAGGTAAACGTAGTCAAAACAGTGACTGAGCATCTGCTAAAAGAAAAGGAAAAGGATGGAGAAAAATGCATCAGTGGAAGAGAATGACATTTTAAAAGCCTGCCTCTTAGCATGTTATTTTAGTTATCCTACGAAAAAATAAAATCAAGTCAGCATAAACAAGTTTCCCAGGCTTTTTGCATTTTCTTCTAAACCTGCTTGTGGCATTGTAATTAGTGCAATGGTTTACATATGTATTATGGTTTTTATGAACCCAGTGTGCAAACTAACAGAAACATTTGTCTAATAATTATCAGTTTTAATTCATGCTTCTCCTAAGAGAATGGCAAAACTCACATTTACTATTGACCTTATGCATAATGAAGAGAGTTTTACCTCCCTTCATAAGTAAACTTCAGTTTCCTAAAGATTTATCTTTACTGCATAGATTCTCTGACTTTTGTCTATGTTACAAAGAGTGAGTCACTCTCCTCTATTAGAGCTCCTGCTTCATCAATATTCAACATATAAATAAAATACAATTGTTTTGTGCTTGAATGAACATAGAATGTTGGTCTTGTGTGCGTCTCTGAACTGCACAGATCAAACCTGCGATGGTGTGTGCATGCTTCAAGAGCCTTTCTACAAAGGACAAGCCACGTAATATGCACTGTAGATATCTCTGAATGCTCACAAAGTCAATTGCATATTTTTTGCATTTGAATAGTAATGTCCCCACAGTAAGGTTTTAATTTCTATATCCAAAGCATTTTTGATATGTTAAACAGAAGTATAATGAGCACTCCTTAGTAAATAAAAATAAATAATAGCATCTAGTCTATCACATTAATACTGTGAAACATATATAAAATTTACATTAAGTCAACAGTGAAAAAGGATTGTACTGTATTTATCACCACAGACCCGTATTCTTTAGAGACTTTGGAAAGTAAGTGTCACAGTTCTGTATGACAAATTCTAAAGTTAGCTGACAGTATGATTTTTTAAAAATTCTTTACATTTTTTTTTTAAATGGCACAGGGTGTTTTTTGCCAATCTAATTGGACCTATTAAAAGCTTAGGTACAAGTTTTTTAAATTCTTCTTTAGTTTATGAAAGACATTTTCAAATGCAGCACAATAAAAAACATTCAAGAACAGCTTCAGAAAATATATTTGCCCTTAGACACACAGAGAATAAACTTTGTTAAGACAGCTGAAAACCAGAACTTTGTCACTTCTCTTTTGAAAAACATTTTGTAAATGCATCTAGAATAATTACGGCTTCATAAATAGTCAAAAAACACTTTGCTTTCCTTTGTATTAAAAGCTAATTCATAGAATTTTAGTCCATCAAATTTTAGTATGAATTAGATCTTTCCAACTTATTAAAAGCAAGTCAATGAATAGCAAACTGAAGGAGTTTTTTGAGTTGGATTGTTCTTTTTGTTTGTTTGTTTGTTTTTTTGTTTTCCCTAAGCCCTGAGATCACAGCTCTTGATTTAATTATAAAATATGGGTCTGTTTTATACCAAGCAGCTTAGAGATTTTTGGCAAACCACATTTCCAACAATGGTGGGGTTTGGTACAAGAATGCAGTTCACAATCGAGTCTGAAATTCTGGACAGAAGGCGTTTTTGCAAATGGGAAAGAAAAAAAAATTAAGATGCATCACTCATTGCTGGCTGTCACTGTAGCTTGGGCAACTGTCGGTCTAAGTGCAGCTGGTCTGATGTGAATCCAACTCGGTATTGTACTGAGTTGCCAAACATTAAAACATGTCAAGCAAAGTACATAGTGCGCAACGTGTCCTGATGAACTTGAACTGCTTTAGCAAGTGCTTGATGATCTCTGCCATTACTCTGACCGGATGTGTGGCTTCCTTCAGCACTGGAAGAGAAGGGAAACAGGAGGAAGGGGGAGGGGGGGGGAACAAACCACGAAACACAGAGGTTGGCAGTGGGGAAGAAAGAAATCCTAATTTAGTCTCAGTCTCCTCGCATGTAATGCTTTCATATCATTCACTTCTTTTGAACAGAATGGTCAAAAGTTAATGACCCTTAAAAACACCACTGAAGTTCTGAAACAGAAAACAGCACAGAAACATACAGGCACATCTACTTTTTTCCACATGCAATTCAGTGGTATGCTCAAATTTACCCTCAAACTGCTAACTGAAGATATAATGACTCCACAATAAACAGACCCACTTCCATTATGCTTCCTTTCAATTCTGTAATAATTCAAAATGATGCCACTCACCTATCGTGTTCTTTATCCACCAGATGATACCTGGCTCTGAAGGCAACCAGGTGTGCATAATATGCTGGTGCAGGGATGGAAACGGAACGCGTACAGCGTACATACGTGTGACACAGCTGGTAAGTAAGAATCTGCAGTTCATCTGAAGAGAAACGATTGTCATCCCAGAGGACATGGTAATGAGAAGGTCTGCTTGTTCCCTGAAGGCAGATCACATAGGACATCAGCATTTCAAAATATCTCTTTACATTTCCAGCTCTGAAGCTGAGCTGCAATATAAACAGACTCCTTCATCAAAACCCACCAGTGAGCAGTTCTATGTACTTCAGCAAATGTCTCCTTCAAAAAGGCAAACAGCCTCCCTCCTTGCTTCCCATATAACTAATGCCTTTGCATTTTAGATAGGATTGCATTTTCTAGAATTCCATTCCTGTTACTGAAATTAAATGGTCTTACTGAAAGGCACTTTCCTCTTCTGAAACAGATCTGACAAAAAGCCATCGTATAGCGTAGCTTTAGGCAAAACATTAATACTTCACAGCAATCTAAATTACGCCCCTGTTGAATATGCTTTTTTTGAGAGTACTGGAATTTTAATATTCAGTACTGCTATTTTTTAATAGCTTCTGTTTCTGACTGGGATGAAGAAATCACAAGAAAATATGAAGCTACAATGTGCCACCTAAATGTGTTAATTGTTTTGTAGAAACAGAAAGAGGCAGCTATGTAAAACAGTCCAACTACCTTGCAACTATTCAAAGCAGCCCACAGGAGAGAAGCACAATACATTAAATGTACAGAGTGTGCTTCTTAACTGTTTAGTTTCGTTATTTCTTTTATATTTGAAGAATGACAGAAGAGCACCATGGATGGCACAGGTGAACAGCTGAAATATACAGATGAATGATACAGGTTGTCTCCCACACAAAGAAAAAGGGAAAAATCAACAGCCGGTGTTATCTGTGAATGTCACTATCCCACACAAAGTGCTGTACCTGAATACCAGCATGGCTACACAGGTAAAAGTCAAACTCTGATGGATGGGTGATTTTTGTGTCCACTGTGGTACCAGCTGGAATGTTACCACTTTTTCCAACCTGTGTGAACAGAAAATGCAAATACAGTAAGGCACACAAAGTTATTTTCTTTTCACCAGTATGGCTAAGGGAAAAAACAACACAAGAAAAAAAATGTGTAAAAAGCAAAAAGTCAAGAATTAACAAAACTTAAAATTCTGTTCAACAGAAAACCTGGGCTGTTTCTACTACAAAGGCGAAGAAGAAAAAACCCAACAAGCTACAAAATCATCTTCGAAGTTACCTACAAAGATGAGCTTTTCTGATTAATGTAGTAAGAATTTCCTGCAACTGACTTGTCAAATTCCTTTCCCCTTCCCATTCATGCACCGGTTACTCCTCTAACTTTTCTTGTTTATACCTGAAATACCAGAATCCATAGTCCTAAGACAGGCCTCTTCTTCCCTCAAGAATGCTTCACTTCAAAGCTGAAGTTAAAAATACTCTTTCATTTAAAATCAATTTAATAACTGTAATCATAGCAAGTTATCGATATAAAAACCACCTTCATGTCAGCATTGAAAGTTACTAGTTATTGCCTTGAAGCCTGGAACATGAAAGCCGTTTTCTGTGAGCAGAGGTTTGCCCTTAGGAATTCTTCATTTATAGTAATGACACCATCCTAGACTCTGGGAGTCTCCTCTCTACCCAGTAAAGCGGAACCAAGTAGTTCACAGAGATACAGTAACAACTATGAAACACTCACAAAACAATGTGAGTTGTTCACTATTACAAATAGTGTCTTGTGACGCTTGATATGCCCAGACCAAATTCCACGTGGTTAAGACATTAGACATCTAAGATACCTTAAAGGTAGTGATAACGGAAAAGGAAGTATTCTCAAAGTGTAGGGCTCACCTTTAACAACTTCAGTGTCTACTGTGTAGGTGTCTAAGTTTCTGTTGGTACGCCAAGAGTCAACCCAATGGCAACCAAACCAATGAACTTACTCATGCTAGAATTAGCTTTAATGTACCTTAAAAAGTGTTGGGAATATTTAACAGATCTGCATTTACAATAAAGAGTGCCTGAGGCGATTCTTCAGATGTAAACATCTACATGACAAACCCTACAATACTCCAATCAATCTCAACCCTTGAGGACCTTGAGACAGTAAAAAAACTGAAAAGAAACCTGAAATTTTGTTGAAAGGTGCATCCTGTTGATGCTTCATAAAGTTTCTTGCCAGTTTATTATATGAGACTGAAAAGAAAAGTGTTCCTTTCCAGGTAGGAAGGTCTCACTCACTGTTAAGTAGTTCTCCAAACAAGTCTCTCACTGCTTAAATGAGCAATAAATAATGGGTAACTTGGCTGCCTGCTAGATACTTGCCAGTCACAATTAGAACATACCCGTTCATTTTTATCTGTACAGAAGAGTCTGGTGTGGTGCCTTTTCTGCACAACTATAAATGTGATTCCAGGCTGGTAATCCTTCTCCAGTTTAATGCATGCTTCTCTGATAGCCAACAGTTCATGATGGAGAACCTGAATCATAAACAAAAAAACGTACGAGAAATACAAAAGATAACGATCTTGCAGATTGCTCTTAAATTTATCATGTCACTTCTTGCACTGCCACTCAGAATAATGAGATGTCAAAGCATGCAGTATCAAACCTTTATTTCATCACTTAATGAGAACAAATTAGATGACCACGTTCCCGAGCTGGGTGAGAGCTAGTTCCATATTTGTTCATCTCCAAGCACGAGGCTTGGACTAATAAGCTCTATGTCAAAACCTTTTAAATTGACAAATACAAATGAACATTTAATTACGTTGTTGAATATAAACCAGTCTAATTATATTTCAGACTAATACAAGGGATAAAACCCAGAATTGCTCAACCAGGCTTTGTTGAGTCTCATGTAGAACTACAGGCATCAACAAAAGAGAGAGAAATGCAGTAAAATGAAAAGCAATGATTTTGGATTTATGTTAATTATTAAACTAAAAATTCAGAAAAACAGTGACATAATAGGGGAAAAAGTAAAAATAAACATTTCATGCAAAGATTGTTTTATTAGTTTAAGTGTACTAAGTGATCTTTACTCCCTTCCCCTTGGATTTTGAGAAGCTGATTAAATTCTGTATCTTTTAATTTACATACAAAAATATCAAAAGAGTATGCAAATATATTTAAAATACATGGGAAAATATTTCATAAAATATGGAACTTATAAGCAAACAAAATAATACAGGAAAGTACTTGTGGAATTTTATTGGAAATTATTTAGAAGTCACAGTGTGAAAATACGGCATCCATTAATCCTGGGTAGAAAAATGGTTGGAAAACTAGCTTAGTTTTTCTTTACTGTCCAAGTTTTATGGGATACGCTTTGTCTAATATATCTTGAGTAGGTTGCAGATGTGGAACATAACTTGAGTGCTAAAACTATACTATCATTTCTAGTTTTCAAGTATTTGAGTTTTAAAGTTATTTTTTTAGAAGTTAATTTAATACTTTCCCTTTCAAATACTTTAAAAGAAAAGCTGCTGAAAAATATGAAAACACTTTCCATGTTCTGCCTCGTTAGACCCCAACTCATTGAGGGAAGATTTGCTGAGGATATATGCTTCTTTTCATAACTCCGTAACTCCAAATACATCAAACCTACATTACGACCAGAAAACAAAATAATCAAAATCTTAAAAATATTACCTGTTGAAACTGTCCCTCAGAAACACCATCTCTGTAGAAGATTATACGAGTTGGTTTAAATCTTGTTGATTTGTAGAACTGGATAAGCAACTCCCTGACCATGGCAGCTAAATCTTGGATGATTTCTTGGCGGTGCTGCTGGACCCGAACAGTGGCACAGTAACGATTAGGATGAGCATCCATGCTTCCTACAACCTATTGAAAAAATGCTTAGTATCCAACCAAACTTAAAAGCACTTGAATAATGGTATTTCACAAAGATAACTACACCATCTTTTTAACAGTATTTTGTAAATTATAGGGTTGACCTAGCAAAGATGTAGTCAAAATCACAATGTACTTGGACAGAGCTTTGAGTTTAGCCTACCTATGGTAACATACCTCTGCTGGAACTGAAAATTTAAATCTAAAAGACTAATTTCATATTTACACCTACGTGTATTTAAAAAAACCCCAACAAACCAAACCAACAAAAAAACCCAAAGTGAAGCACTGATGCCATAAACCCATTGATTTAGTTAGGACCAGAGCACAGTAATTTGAACTCCTGTAGACTGACTCCTTTTCTGGGAAGTTGTGGATGAATTAAAAAAACTGAAATATCAGTTGCTGTCAAGAGAAAGGGATATTTCTGTTATGAAACAGAAAAAAAGTGAAGAAGTGATGGTGTGGGGTCTAAAAATAAACAGGTGAACAAAAATCCTAGTTTCATGTAAAAAAAAAATTTACAAAATCACAACCATGCACATCTCCCACTTAATTTTCCCTGGACACATGTGTTTAGTTTTCTAACCCACAAGCTAGTTTGTTTAGCACCACAAGCTAAGATACTGCACGTACTGTCACTGAAGATCTCCATTATTAAATAAGCCAGAGCAATCATTACAGCTGTTTGACATAACTCAAATCAAAGACCACTGTCCATATTTAAGGAGTTTACTGCACATTTTGTGTTGTCAGCAAGCTTGAATCCCCAAGCTAATAAACATATTTAAGTAATTAGTATCAGAGCAAGTTATCAAAAATTTCATTAGATTCCTGCAGAAAAAAAACCACATTTTAATACTATAATTAGGCAATCAGAAGAAATGGACCACAGAAGAACTAAAAGTAGTAAGATGCATTAGAGCTGAGCAGCAGGAGAGAGCAGGGGCTAAAGATCATTACACAATTTACTCACTGCAGCAATGGAAGGCTTTTTTCCATCTCCAGCTGGTGGATGAGTTACGTCTGCACCAAGGAATATGACAGGCTGCTGAAATACTGGTGGTCTGATTAAGAGAAAACAAGGCTTATGCTTAATAAAGCACATTGTAAGTCAAGTAAATGGCACTTTTACAGAGCATTAGTCAACAACGTGAACTTGATCAGTTTCCTGCTTGTACTGTGTCAGTAATGAGAAGTCCTGACTAAGATTCTCATACTAAAATACTTCCGCATAGATTTAAATCAGAGGTAGTTGTTACTTCTCATTAAAAATGAGTTACAAAAAAAAGGTAATTTTTTAACTTGAAGATAATTAGCCTTTATTAGTTAGACCATAGAGAAAATAAAAGTTGATTCCTCTGCATCAAATAGCATCTGAGAAAATTAAAGGACTGTACACATATCCAGATGCTATGATTTTGCTTCTGAAGAAAAAACCAGCACTCCTAAGGAAGTACCAAAACTGCAGCTACCATATTATTTTTAAAAGTAGATTTTGGGGGTTTTAAGCTGTGCTTTGAAATCTTCAACAAACCTGTAAGCTAAGATATTAATCCACTGCACCAAGACTAGAACACCAAAGCACTACATTGGCAGTTTTAATAAAATAATTTTCAAGAGGAAATATTAAGCCAGCAGAATTTTTTCACATGGGTGTGTGTGGGAATGGTTATGTAGATATATTCAGCAGTTTTCAGACCTCATCTAAAAAAGGATTTTAAGGTAATTATAACAATGCTACTTGCAGTGCAATTGCACAAATAAAAAGCTATTCTATCCCCATCCTCTTAACCTAGGGAAAGTAATAATTAAAGGGTTCTGTTTTAAATACCTAAAACCTAAACTCTTCCATAATGCCTAGGTGTTGTGTGTAGCTGTTCCATTTTCTTTTTCCCTTTACTCAATTCCATTTTCACAAATGCATAGTTCATTGTCATAAGGATCAGAATTTCACTTTCAGGCTATGTTACTGTTGTCAACACACACCACTTAACAGAGACCTTATGTTTATGAAACCAGCATAAAACTACTTATATGGTGTGTATGTTTCTGTTTTGTTTCCTCAGCAGTATCTTTAACTCCTTCTGAAAACCAACATAAACACAAAAAAAAAAACCCAAAAAAAACAAAAAAAAAACAACAACAACAAAAAAAAACAACAACTCAGTGCCTTTTTGAAATGCATGCTCTGAAATATGATTTCAGTTGCTTTAATAGGTGTCTCCAACAAGCACATTAAACAGGCTGAATATATCAATAAACGAAATTTACCAAGATACACAAACTATGTATCCCTTCTGGTAATATGTTCTTTTTTTCCCCTAAGTACTCTTTTGTTGGATTTTCAGCAGCTGCCCTCTGACTAGCCTAACTAGGATAAAGTGAAAATTTGCTTATCTGCACAAAACAGAACATGGACTTCTTTGAAACAGGCTCCCAAGAATGATGTGGCAGGTAACTCCCTGAGCTCCTTCTACAACTTGAAATGCAATGGTTGTAAAAATGCCATCATTTTACTGATGTAGAAACGCAGTTGTTAATTTTGATTAAAGTGACTTTATGAATCTTTATGCTATCCTTCTTTATCCTGCACAGGTAAGACAGTACAAGCTGTATTTTGTTTATTCTTCCATTAGACTATCTTATCACTGACTTTTCGACAACACTGATAAGTTTCAATTTAGGAACATTGGCTTTAAGATGATACACAACCCAAATTTAGTCTCTGACAGCAGAATCACTCTTATTTACAAATAAGAAGAAACATTTTCACTCCCCATGAACTATATACACAGAACTTACATCAGATACAGAAATCAGCAGCATCAAAGCAACTTCGCAAAATATAGTCACAATATAAGTAAAGCTTATCAATGTAATACTACTAAGAAACTACAAAATAAACCAGACCTGGAAACCAAATTAAGAGTTTTCTGCTCCCAACTTTTGTTTTATAAATGCCTATGTAATTTAAGACATACAACAAAATGAAGAACCTTGGCCGCAATTAAATTATAAAGGAAAAGACACTACTATTCAAGATGGTCTTCAGTTGCTTCTGAAAACTTGAGGCACATAAAAATACAATTTTTTGGTTCAAATTAAAGTTACATTTAAGCCAAAATAATTAATCTAAAGAGTCTCTGAAACTACACTACCATGGCTACAGATAAATGCAAAGCATATTCTCTCAAATACAATACTCTCTTCCTCTTGGAAATTCCGCTTACCTTCCCTGCGGCAGCAAAATATTATTTACGCCTCCTAATTTGACATTTATTTTTAAGCAAAGGTTAGACAGAGTTTGGGGTGTTGTTCTTTGCACATTTTTCATCTGAACACACTGCGTAGCCATTCCCAGCACAGTGTCTCCAACACGCTTCACCTCCGCTGCAAAACAGAACAGAAAATACTTGCACATTGTAACTCAAATAAGGAGATTTTAATTTCATGACAATTAACAATACCTAAATTTTCAGCTAAGTGGACAATAAGCTTAAAGAAACTCCCAAACCCAAGACCAGCCTCCCACAAATCTCCTCCCAGTTCTGTACTGCTCCAGCTCTGAAAGCACCATAACTGGTGTTTTTTTGTCATTTTTTTTTTAAGTTACAGTCATTGTCATTCTAGAGTTATAGTGGTCTATCACCAGTATGATAAACTTGTTTTCTTCTGTTACTGCTGTCTTCTTCATTGCCTTTGGGATTATATTTTCTTTTCCCAGCTAATGAAGTAGGTAATGCGAATAATATTAGGATAATGAGCACTTGTCTCATTATTGAACACTGGACTTACTTAGTAACACAAACTTAAAATTGTCATGTGCTGCAAAGTTTTCACTTGCAACGCAAGTGGCCAAAATTCCAAAAGAAACTCAGTAAGAACTGTACTTTTCCGAAGATGAAAACCAATCCTATCATTAACAACAAATTTTAGACTTTAAAGGAGCTATAGTCTTTCACTCAGGAAAAGGAGGAACTTAAACTCCCCCACAGGCCCAGAGAAGGTGCAGCACCCCTCTTTTGCAACAGGAGAGGGAAATAGGCTTTTTGAGGAGCAGGGTGAGAAGGCTAGAAAAGACTGTGAGTAAAGAAGTGCACGAGTATGGAACAGAGCAGGGAGAAAATAAAGAGATGATTAGAGGTGGTAGAAAGAACTATAATTAACGATAATGACAAGACAGGCAGATGAGAATGGTACCACATCCTCTCAGTGGTAAAGAGTCTCCTTTTAAGCACTAAAAGTGAAAATGTTGTTTTACAGTGAGTATCTATTGAACAAATTAGAGACAAGCCACTTCCCTTGCAAGGCTAAATTCAGGGTGGTGGGGGAAATGCACTATTTCATTACAGTTCCTTTTTAATCTTTCTTTTTACCTTATATCTGAAAATCTCGGCAAAAGAAAGTTAGGAAATTATTTTCTGCTATATCAAATTGGTGAAGGATAGGATAAAACAAATTTGAAGCTGCTTGGTAGATCCAAGCCATTAGAGAAGACTCCCTGAAGACATGGGAGAAAATAGTGGATAGTACTGGCAAGCAAGGTAAGCAGAAAAAAAGGAAGAAGGCAGAAGAGGGAAACAGTCTTGCCTACAGATAACCTAAGTAAAACCAAAATGCATGGTTTATCTAAAACATTAAAAAGTGTGTGTCTGTGTGTGTTGTGTAAAATGCACTAACTAGCAATGTTTCCAAAAGACAGTTTAAGCTGCTGAATTTTCACCTTCTACGCTCCTGTGCTCTCATAACCCAAGAGTTAAATAATTGAAAGAATAGGAAAAAAATACCGAGCGCCAGAAATCATCTACTTCACTCAACGTTTTTTGCCAAAGGGTCATAGCAGAGTAAGCATAGACATTCTAAAAGCTATGTAGTTCTTGAGGTCATTACTTCCTTACTCACTCAGAATTTTTAGCACAGAAATTACAGTCATTGTATTTTAATCCCCTGCATATCAATTTCATCAGTTTCACAATAACCCCAGTTTAGCATTCTCACTCTAACCACATCTCAAATGCAACCAACAGGAAGAATGTGGAAAAGCAAAGTAAAAGCCTTGATGAAAATAATTAAATGAATTAAGGTCTTAATGTAAGCTATCAGCCAGCACAAGAAGAATAAAATTAATTGATAGCCCATTCCCTAAAAGGAATTTATATAATTAATCCAGAATTCTTTCAAACTTCTTTCATTCAGATACTTCACAAAAATGCATGAACTTGTGACTGAAACACAAACGCTCACGATTGGCACTTACCATAGACTGGTGTTTTTCCTGGTAAAATGACTACAACAAGCTGCAGCCCAGTGTAAGTGTTCTTGAGGTGTCTGAACATGGGCTCAACACTATCCGCTCCCTGGGCGTATTTACAGAAGCATGGCTGCCCCTGGATTGGCATTCCTGCATCTCTGGAAATCTTCCTCAGTTGTTCTGTAAAGGACCTAAAGGGTGTGAAAAAAACCCACATAGCCTTCTTAGGTAGAAAAATCCATCTTCATTTTTATTCTTGCTTTTAATGGAACAATCTTGATGAACTCACAGATTTGCACAGTTCAAAACCCATAGAATTTGCCCCAATTGCAACAGACTGTGTCCGTTAGTCACTGAAGACAAGGAAAGAGAAATACACGGCATAAATACAACTTCATTTCCAAAGCAAATTCCATCCTATTTGATCTTTTTATGTCAGATACGATATAAGCTCCTTTTTGCAGAAACTGTATTTTGGACGGCCTGCTCTACCACACTTCCACATGGTACTAAGGCTATGGAAACAGCTGAAGTTCCTTCTTTTTTTGTGAGGAAAACAAGCAGAAATTACCATCAACTCTGTCTCAGCAATCTGATCATCAATACTAACACACAAAATAACCTTTCTAGATATTAGAGAAAAGGAATATCCTGTAAGTGGAGACAAATCTTCACCAAGTCACCCTTTGATAGAATTAAGCAGAAACAGAGAAAACTTAATTTTGTCAGAGGCTTTTGGCAGTGAAGACTGCTTCAGGCTCTCTGCTAACAGGGTTTGCACCTTGCAGCCTGCCTCCTTCTCCTGACTCTTGTTGACATGGTAGCATTTGGCTATCCTTCTAAAGGAATACCAAGCAGACATTGTGCCTGTTGGAAGCAAAACAACCAAAAGCACTTCAGTGCTTCTCTTTTACAGTGAGAGTGGTAAAATACTGGAACAGGCTGCGATTGAGGCCCAGTCCCTACAGACATTCAAGATCAGACTTGACGTGGCCCTGGGCAGCCTTATCTAGGTGGAGGTGTCAGTGCTCTGTGCAGAGGGACTGGGTAAGTTAACTTCAGAGGGTCGCTTCCAACCCAATGCAGTTTGTGAATCTGTAGGAGACTAGGGATGTATGAAGTATAACCAGGCTGGAGAGCATCTTCAGAGTCATGGTTTCTCCAGATTAAATGCCTGCAAGTCAGTGGTGCACGAGTAGTCATTAAGTCTCATCCCAAAAAAAAAGGCAAGAAGTGTCACACTGCAGAGCTGTAGAGCAGAGTGCTGAGGAACCAACATGCACTCCACATGCATTTCGGGGATTCTGTGTCAGTGGCTGTAGTCTGGGGCAGTGAGCTGAATGTCCATTAGTGGCACATCCTCTAGTCCAGTTTTATCCCCCAAAAAATCCACATGGTACATTCAGACTACTCGTTGATACAGAACATGGTATGTCAACAAGTGACCATCAGAAGCATCACTTCAAATATGCACTCCTGATCCAAACTACAATACTTGTAGTGTTGTATGCAGACATACCCAGAGATGTCCTTCTTTGGCACTTGGTTTAATGACCAGAAGAGTAACAGATGGCTTAACCAACAAATGCTGACAAAGCCCCTTTTGTTAGTTTGGAGTGGATGCCTACAAAATTGGTGGGTGTCTACAAAATTGCTTTTCTTCAGCAAAGGGTGACAGATAAGTCTCACCCATTGAAATGGTGTGAAGACTTAGTTCCTCCAAACGCGCTGTTAATGCTCACAACTTGTAAGAAGCCTTTGAGTCTTGGCTCCACAGCTTATGGCTTCATGCAGAGAACAGGTGCATTAAGCATCTTCCCACGCAAAACACCACTATAAGCAGAAAGATCAGTGGCAGAACACGCAAGTCCAAAATTACATCGGTTTTGAGCCTTTAGAAGTCCATCTGTAAGTACAGCATCTTACAAGAAAGGTTCTTTCCTCGTTCCCAGAAGTAAAGCAGGATGATTTTGAAGACTTTCAGGGATTTTGTAAGCATTTACTCTGACAGATCTACACCAGGCAAGTTGCAACTTGTTCAACAAGAGGCAACTGGATGCAGCCATATTTGTGGTATGAAGGAAATGTCCTTTCATGGTAAGACAATCTCTATTTAAGCCATCAAAGAACTTTATTTTGGGCTTATCTCTCAAAACTGACTAACTTCTCCTGCACAGCTTTTCCACTAGAAAGAACAGTGTGGAAGGGAAAGTTCTGCAGCAGCTTAGTTCCTGCAATGCACCCAGAGAGGACAAATCTGGAGCCTTGTGCATATAATTCCCACTGTTTGCTCACTACTTGTTAGGGAAAAATTTGAAAGCTATTTGGCAAATCATCTGAAGGAACACTGTTACAGCAATACTGTTGTTATGAACAATCGCTGCCTTGCATTCACCTTAAAGAGCAGATGAGTCACTTGCTTAGGGCAGCTCCAAGAGCTGCACTTGCCTGTGCATGAAGGAAAAGCAACTGCATACTAAAGAAGGAATTATAAAGTCCATCCACACAGGCATGCACGCTTTCCCTAACCTAAGAATCATGTCACTTTTAACAATGGTCTTTCAACAATTATGTCCCATGCAAAGATAAGTGAAAGCAAATCTGGGAAGTTTCATTCAAATGCTCCAAGTCAACAAAACAACTAGTCCTACTGATCTTACATATACTGCACTGTGCAAGTTGCTGTAACTCTACAGGGTAGGAAGTTTTAGACAAAAGCTGGATTGCTTTTTAAAATGTTCCTTTCAACTACGTTCTGCATGAATAAAGCTATTCCCTACAACCAGAAAAAAAAAGATGGCATACATGTTAGTTTTCACTCTTGACAAATACTTAGTGATAAACACCTGTCATTACATCATTTCTGTCCTCTTAAACTCTGCCCTACAGCCTTCCCAGTGAGAAACCTAATATATAGTATAAATTGTTTTAATTTCAAGGATTTTATGAGGCTAGCATTGAAATCATACTGGCATCATTCAAAACACAAAGAAACAAAACTTCAAAAGCACTGTGAATGATACATTGCCATACAACAGACAATTCAACACAAAATCCTGAATTTCATACATAATAAACAACAAAATCACCATCTCATCAAGCACACTTACTTAAGGTGAACTTCAGTGCATTGCCGCTGGGGAGCAAAGCATGCAATTGCCCAAACTTTTATTTCAATTCCAGTGTGGAACTGTTTATTCCTCATGTCCCAGACTCCTTGAACTGGTGTGGCAATTGCTTTGTTCTGGAAGTAGAAAGAAAAAAATATATAAAACCAAAGCACTAATGCAAAAAACCTGATTCATGCTAAGAAAAATAAAAAATCAGTTACACTTCTACTTTTCTCCAACTAGCAGGCAATTTGTATTCTCAACTCCTTCTCTCTTCAACATCTACCTTACAAAGATCATTTTATCACTTTAGGACAGCTTGCTTGCTGGGTGAAAAAGAAAGCTTATAAAAATAAAGCTCATACTGTCCTCCTTTATTGCTGATGGCTTTTTCTTTTAATATCAATCAGCAGCTGACAGAAAATACACATGGATAGTAAGTCAGATTTATGCTTGTTGTGTACAGTTAACAAGAATATACATTGCTATAGTGACTTTACAACTGCTCATTACGTTTTCCAAGAGTAACAATTTAAGTATTATTAATATTTCACACTTCACTAAGTAGAGGCAAATAGTGGTCCAGCGTCACTCTCACACCTCTCAAAAAAATGCTCTGACAAAAGATGCTCAGCTATTCACCTCTGACCTCTGCAACACTCTTTTCCCACCAAGCAGGTATTACTGTGATGGCCTATCTAGAGGACAAGGGATAGAAAATGACTAAAGTAATTTTGGTGATATTAATTACCTTAATACCTTAGGTATTTTAGAGAAGGTAGCACCGTCTCTGCCTTCTCATTTAGGAGCAACAGCTAAAATACAAGGGTATTTTTCAGTGGGGACATACACAAATGTGGTATTTCATTTTGCGAAGATTTGTCTGCTGAAGGCAGCAGCTCTCCCCCTCCTGATTTGCCCTCATTCATCTGCCATTAGGTTCTTATTCCCTCTGTTCCCCTGAAGCCAATAGCTCCTGAGAGCACTGTCCCTATTTAGGATCAGGCAAAGACAGCTGGGTTATCTTAACCTGTCAGTGAAGGAAGGCTGGAGCTTATCCGCCTGACTTTACCTGAAGACCTTTAGGTAGAAGATGCAAGATCCTATCCCACTGAGAGTTTATGTAGGTATTAATCTTCTGATTTGTGCATAGGCCAGATCTACCTTCAGCTGGCAATGCATGATCTAGAAGAGGTTCATCAGAAATCTTCACAAATTAAGTTAACCCAGCTATCAAAGCTTTCTTCTTGTATAAAAACAAGCAAATAAAGCTTGTTTTTCACACTTTTTTTTGGAAGATACATCCTGAGGAAGATTATGCCAGAAAAGCCATCTGAAAAGCCACTGTAAAGAAAAAACCTGTGAGTAAATACTCCAACAGGATGAGATGGCTCTAGAGAAAAAACATGCTGATAAAGATTATACCTTAAGATAGTTGTCCTAAAAACAGCTGCTCCACCCAGAACACTCAAACCCAAGCAGGTCAGGAAGATTTCAGAGTTAAGGGAGGAAAATATGAACAACAACAATTCAAATTGTCTTTGCTCGTCTGTATACACATTGATTTGAGCCACTATTTGCAAATTTCTTCTTACAACACTGAATAAAAGTGTGAAGGAATACACACACATTTATCTGAAGTTTACATAAGCATATTTTTAACCTAGCTTTACTTTCAGAAATAAAGCAGCACTTGAGAGAGATGCCAAATAGTCATTACATTTAAGGCATTTCAAAACTTGTACTTAAGTTCTAAACATTATAGGTGCAATGACTTAATTCCATTGCATCCAGCATAATTATAACAACTGTATTTCAGAAGATATCACAGCACATAGTGGAAGCTACTGGAGATTGTACAGTATCTGTTCAACATACCCTGCCTCCATAGAGGATTGAAGGAGGCTGTAGAACTCTGCCAGTCACATCTGTCATTTCATCTTTGACCATGATTCCAAACTCACGAACATAAGGGTCAGTGTTAAAACTTGCACTCCGCATCTGAAATTAAGAGGAATTAGGTATTGCAGAACAGAAGTTCTTTTTGAGACCTAAAACACTCAGAGATAAGCAGTATTTGGGGGTATACCCCTTATATTATGAGTGATGCCACACATCCAGAACCCCTGCCAATTTTATTTTGGAGGGTAATTTCAACCCACCACACACTTGATACATGGATACCTCCAAATCTGAGATAAAGCACCAAAAAAAACCCTCCTTGAAACCCGCTTAATGGAAAAGGTTTACAGAAACAAAGTTCATAACCTGCGTGTTACACACAAATTATTCAGTATGTGCTAACAGCAAAAAAAAAAATTAAGCCTATTACTACACTTAACTCATCTTTGCCAGACCACTCACCAATTTACTAATCTCTTCTTGACGGTCAGGTGCTGATCTGGCTGTTGCTCTTATCATAGTGGAAGTTTGATTGTCAGTGAGTTTCTTTATGCATCTTTGTCCTGCCACTATGTTGCACACCTAAAATATCCCCACACAAAGGAAGATAAAAAACAAAATGCAATTGGTGTTTGTTTCCTGTTTTGTTTTTCTAGCTGCTGTCCTACACAAATTCTAAAGTTAATTACTCAAAATAGTTTGTCAACATTTGAGCCTTTTTTCATCTGACCCCCTTCCCACATTCCCAGAATGTATTATCTAAAAGTCTACTTGCCTCAAGAGGAAGGTATGTGTGTTTCTGCTCCTGTCCAACTTGTAAACATGGAAGATGAGGATAGCGCAAAACTAATTTGTGCCTGTCCTTAAAATACTGAGCTACAGTGCATTCAACTGTTTGTCCATTCTCCTGCTGAAGTGGGAATCTATTGGAAATGAAATATGAAAACAAGCTGTTATGTTACATACAACACTTTCCCACACCTGGTCAACACACTTCTTGCCATGAGCTAAGCTTACTGGAGACAAAGCCTACCTCGAATGGATGCAAGGGTACTTCTCTAATTAAGATTCCATCACTGCCACTATTGTGTGTCTTCTAGTAGTACCAAAGAAGGCTATTTCTCCAGCATTACTGATACCCAAACCTATAAATTGTTTCTTAAGAGCCTTTGTGTTTATTTGGGATACTCACAGTACCATGTGCTATGTTACGCCATGCACAGAAAATAGCAAGCCTACAAGAGTCACAAAACCAATTTTTGACTCAAACCCACATTTCTCTCCATACATTACAAATGTATTTCCACATATCCACACACATTTGCATATATTTACAAGGTGGCACAAATATTGTCTTTCAGTGACATGTTATGCTAATGAAAAGGGCATGAAACAATGGCCAAATAACTGCATACCAGATTTAGACACTCATCAGTTATATTCCCACAAAAAACTAGTATCAGTTTTGGTTACTTGCACTACTTTCTTTAAAAAATAGAAATAAATTCCTCTATGTTCAAGTTATCTGCAAATCTCTGATTAGTGATCAAAAATAAACTTTTTTTTTCTAGAGGAAAAATGGACTGGTAATAAGCAAGATTAGAAGGCTGATCCTGATTAGTGCTACTTTTCTAGTCAACACTTCTGGGAAACAGTATGCTAAGAATAAAATACCCAATTCTTCCAATGTTGAAGACATCTGCAAATTGAAAACCAAAAAGCCACCACAGATTACGAAAGCTATTAGCTGAAACACCATTCATGATAGAAAAAAAAAAAAAGAAAAATCGGCAAAATTGGGAATATACTCTAAAGTATATTTTTAATGTATTGACCAAAGGAAGTATAATTTTTCAAGAACTCTTATGTCAGCCTAAGATTAAACAGACACTTGAAAAGAAGCAGAATACATTACGTTTGGTGACTTGCTGGTCGCCTGGTGACATTGCACACTCTGTATTTTCTTTTCATTTGTCCACAGTGTGTTATCTCCACCTTTAGACCTAAAAATTGGAAAACATTTATTACCTTCTCTTCAAAATCAAGGTGTCAGCCCACTAAATTGCTGCACAAGACCACTTAAACAGTGTTGTGAATCTCTTCACTATTTAGCATGTTCTTGGGCCACTGCCCGGTATCCCAGACAAAACTCAAAAAAATTATTTATAGTCTTAAAATTTAAAAAACCCCAAGAGCTTACAGATGGAACTGAACACATTCTGTGTAATCCAGTTCTGTAACCTTCAAGGAAGTCCAGGATGATGAAAGGATAAAAAGGGCACATAACCTCCTTGAAATAAAAAGCCTGTTTATACTTTGTGTCTAAACATATGGTGTCTGTCAGACCTCCAACTACCTGAATTAATAAATGGCGGGGCAGGGAACACCCATATAGCCTCTGGGATCCTATGGGAATGAGCCCACAGGGCTTTATCGTTCGTGAAGGCAAACATCTGTTGAAAATCCCACCAGCACAGAAGTCAAGTCTACCTGAAAGTCAGTAATTTCCAGAAGAATAAATTATCTACCCAAAACCAGCACAACACAGCTACCCATAGAGAAGTGTTTCTAATTTACCAACAACAACAAATACAAGCTTGAATGCAGCACTTTCATTTATATTTCAGGTAGAAACAGATGTATGCAGACTATTAGAGATACGAAGCTGCATGTGTAGGAACAGGAAAACAGAAATTCCTTTTATCTGCACGTGTATATAAACTTTGGGTGCTGATGAATAACAGTGCGTATTTCCCCTATCTGTCAAATACACCAATAAGCTGTCCAACCAACATACTAATCTTGCCACGGTTTGTTAGAATTCAAAGTACCACCTATTCCGAAACCTTCAATAAATACATTTTCATGAGTAACTCCCAAATACGTATCACAGGCTTTTCATTGAAAGACAAACTATTACCTCAATACCTCAATTTACAACTAGTACTACTGCAAACTTGAGCTGACTTCTATCAGAAGAATGAAAATCCTCATGGAAAAATTAACAATAGCAGCCAGCAACTGAGTGCATGATTATTTTTATCAAAACATTTGCAAACAGTGCAAATTCAGGATTTAATTTTTATTTTTCTTACTAACTTGTATTCGGTCAAAGATGAGTTTGTGGTCGTTTTGTGGAAACAAGAAAGTGGCCCTATAGATCTGTGGAGTTTGTTTTTCTTTTTTAACTTGCCTTCTTTCTATCAAGAATATGAAGGAAGGACCTCAGTTTTACAAATGAAACCTTCAGTGAACAAAATCCGTAAGATTTCTTCCTCCTCGTCTTTGAACCAGCCATTATGTATTAGAGAAATTGACTTACTTCCAGGACAGTGAATGTATGAAACACACCCAAGTATGCAAAAATACATGGCTAAATTATTAGTAAAATCTGGATTATGAAAACCTTGCCATCGGTAATTGGAAAAATTTAAGATCAGGTAATTTAAACAAGGAAACAAACAACTAACCAACCCACCCACCAAAAAAAACCCACAAACAAATAATGAAATCCCACCTTTTTTTAAACCTTTTGAAATCATCAGATTAGGAACCAGAGGGACTTTGTCTTAGAACTACTGAGATGTTTCAAAAGTGAAAAGAACTGATTCCCAACAAAGCAAACGCTACAGAACGTACTTTGAACATGTAGTCGTAACGTATCATTAGGAAAAATAAAGCAAGTTTTTGTAATTTAATTATTACCTTTTATTTCTTTGGTAAACTTCACCCTTTGGGAATCTGTCAGAGGTTTTTGCTGTTCTTCAATACTTTTGAAGTCCAAAACTTCGCATACAAACTCAATAACTGGCTGTGCTTTGTAAAATGCAGTTGCAGATACTATAAACAAAAACATTAATGTTGTATTATAACAATAGTGAGGAAAACTTTAAAGAAATTCAACAAATGGAACTAATTTTTGCCTTTCCATTGACAGAAAAAGAAAGAACAAGAAAATATTTGTGTAGTACCTACCATCTATATTTAACATCATTTTCCATAATGAAGGTCTGACTGATTGATGGAAGCCAAACCAAACTTCTCTGCCACCACCCAATGGATTTGAGCACCCTTCTGATGCTGTAAAAAAAGATCGCCCCACAGGAGTGTATCTGCAACAAAGAAAAATTTACATCATAAAACTCAAGGAAGAAAAAAAAGTAGTATTTCAAGAAAGAACTAATGCAAATTTCTGTTCACAACAGCACAGAAATGTCAATGTTTCATTTTAGCAACCATCTTGAGACTCTGTCAGGACGCAGGCTGCACCTCTCAAAATCCAGCTAGTTACATGAAGAAACTGGCTACTACTCATGTTCATTTAAATTTATTTTCAGTATAGTCCTTAACATACATACTAATTCAGAGAGCATTAGTAATTTTTTTTGGTACCCTATGAAAAAAATCAGCTATACTTATGCAAGAAAGTATCTCTCCCCCTACTTGTTCATAGCTTCCTCTAAAATCCCTGGAGGTAAAGAACTGATCTAACAAATACTTTTGATGCATCTTTCATCTTGGTAATTCACTACTGCATACTTAACACCAAACTAAGGAAAACCAGAACCAGTATGTTTTTTTAATTCATTTTTTTTATTCAATAAAGGCTATTTGAAGACACATACCTCAATTTAACTCCCTGATTAACCCTCCAAAATGGTAAAGTTCAGCCCTGCTAAGCTTTGTTCTTTACTTTCCAACTGACTGGTCTTAAGTGACTCGTTCTATGGCGGCAGCATTAAACTCACTGTCTCTTGGAGCGGACTGCAAATGTTATAATATCCTACTTGCTTGGAAAAATACCAAATCATTTTCAAAATTTTCTTTTCCATAGAAATACTAGGTGGTATTTGGGCAACAAACATCTGCCCAAGGACACACAGGAACAGGGTTACAAGTTTTAAAACCACCCTTACACATCAACCGACCTCCAACTACTCACACTCAGGGAGGGGGGAGGGCTTCCTTCTCTGAGGCCTACATAGAAAAGGGGTACAAGTGAGATGGCACAGCACCCCTGACCTGAGAGCACATTTACACGGAGTGAGTTTGAACACCAGTGAGGAAGAACTTGTGTCCAGGCCAGAGGCTACTGATGCCACCTGATGAGCAGGAAAGCACTGTATTGCCTCCTGCTTGAGTATGCCATCTGCTAGACAGCTCTTATGTTCGTTGAGCTACGAAAGTATATCCTACCCAAAAAGCCACTGAAGCCAAGTCAAACAATGCACCCTCCTAAACAACATCAAGGTCTTCCCCTCACCTCATGGAAGGCAAGTGCCTCATCACTACATCCAGTGCCTGGATGGTTTCAAACGGGACACTTGGCAGCCGACCAGAAAGAGCATCATGTAAGGCCTGCAAACTCACACAGGACATCCACTTTATAGCCACCTTAAATATTCTGTCCTTTCCTTCTCCTGGCAGCGTGACTTCCAGCTCCACCTGCAACAATGCCAAACAACAAAACAAGATGATTCTTTCCGTTTACAGGGGAAAATGGAAGGAGCTTGGAAGGCGTGATGGATTTGTCTGAGCAGTGCTACAAAGCATAGGAGGAGACAAAAAGCAATGATGAAGAACAACATATATCAGATACAGGCTCTTTTTACAGCTACATCTTTCCAAAGGTGTACTTCAGAGTGCTGGCATGCTTCCCACCCAGCATCTATCTCTGAGGCAACATTATAATTTGGATGGCTTACATATCAACTGGGAGGTCTCAGTGAAGATCTGATAACCTGATTTCAGATATCCAACACATACTAATGCACCACTGCTCCTGTCAGCTCCTGCAGGCCTAAAATAAAACATGGTGTGCTGCTACCTGTCAAGATTCATCAATTTCTGGTATTTACTCTCTAGAGCACCAGACAGTGTTATATACTATTAGTGTAGACACAGTTCAAATGAGAAAATAAAATCCACAAGGAGCTTTCAGAGTGTGTGTGGGGTGGTGGTGATGGTGGTGAATGAACAACACACACACAAAAAAAAAAAAAAAAAAACCACAAACAACCTGCACCACGACCCCAACAAAACAAAAATGATCACAAACCCTAGCAATCCAAAACCCTCTTATATTCAAATACCAAAGAAAGAATAAATTACGCCCCCGAGTACTGGTGATGTTACCAGGCAGGAAACAGGGACACTCCTTTGACACATTATGCCCTTTTAATTTTTTGTGTAAAATACACTGGCAGAAGATGTTATGGTAAATTACTTTAGCCAGTTACTTGTGATGCTGACTTCTCTTTATTGGAACAAAGACAGCCTGCGCACTGAAGTTCTTAAACTGACTAGATAATCCCCAGAGGTTCCTTCCAAATCCTACCATCCTGTTATTCTGTGACTAAATTAAGGCTTGTCTGGAACAATTAGCAGTTCTGGGAGTTACTACAAGAAATAACAAGATCAGAATATCCTTTATGCTGGATAAAACAAACACACACCCCCCCCAAAAAACCAAACCAACAACTATTTTCCTAAATATAAAAGGCATCCACTTAACAGACAAACTGTAATTAGTGGGCTAGTGAAATAATACATTGGTAATGCTGAGCTAATACATGCAATCATCTGGTCTTTTGCAAGAGGTTCTTCAGTCAAAAAAAACAGGAAGGAAAGAAAACACAAATAAGCCTTCTCACACAAAAAAATAAGTTGACAATTTATAGCAGGCAGTCAAAATTAGTATCACAGCCACATTTCTCCTATAGTGGAAGTCTCATTCACCAGGAGACATGAGCAGAGGAAGGAGGTCTATCGGTTGTAGTAGAGCAACAGGAACTGGAGCCTGTAATTAGCGGTTTGCTGATCCGAATCTCATCCAGGTTAACTCTGCTGAAAAGCTGTGCAAATGAAGGTACAAGTATCCATCTGACACAGATTGGAAGCTTTCTATGAAATTTTTCCATTATACCATTGGCACACTTCAACTACATTTAAACTTCTCTAATCCTCCAAATCAAGTTTCATGATTTCTGTTGTTCCTGATACCGTTAATGTGCAACTAATCTGACTATTAACAACTTTTATACCCTTAATCTAAAAAAAAAAAAAAAAAAAAAAAATCCCTCCTGGTTTCCATTTACAAAAGCTTTTTCACTGAGATGGAATGGACTTGTTCGGAAATCTCAAGATACGGATGTAAGAAAGAGGTCTGCTTCTATCATGTAAAGGCGGTATTTCAAATAGACCAAGAGGAGTACGGTTGGGGCCACAGACATGATTAACACTCTACTTCCTAAAAAGGGAACTATAGCAGAATTTCTGTATCAAACTGCAGCTCAGCTCACTTGTAACTACCGTTTTTCTAACTGAAGACCCCTTGAGATGTATGCCAAAATGTATCAGCTTTTCTTGAATCTTGCTATGGGAGAAAAATCAAATTTCAAATTCAGTTAAAATTTAAATCAAGCTCTTGAACACAAAAGGACATTTTAAGGAAATACTCAAGTAACAGCACTTGAGTACAAAGCTACAGTTAGAGGTGACCTGGGCTTCCTGTTACAATCTGTAGAGACTATTACTATCTTCATACCTTGACAGTATCCTATAATCTTCATATCTTGACATTGTCCTATAAACTGCTTTCTCCTCAATGTGTACAACTAAAAACTAAGATGATATTCTGTTAGTATTTACATATCCCATATTTTTTTCCAAAACATTTAAAGACATGAAGGAATTATAGAGTGAAAACAGGTACAAATAAGGAAAGAATTAAAACAGGCACGATAACCATGAAGGCCAAGCAGTAAAAACAGGAAAAAAAAAAAAAAGAGTGCATTCATTAAGTTAAAGAGCAACAGGAGAAGAGGAAAAAAAAAAAATTAGCCATTTGGTGTCAGCCTCCTCTTCAGCATCAGTTCTTCCACTACTGATGCATACTGCCAGTAAACCAAGTCTTCTTCCACTTAGATTAAGGATCATCTATTAATCATTGCATGTTTGTGAATCCTTTCAATGTGCAGCAAATCTGCTATGTATGTACAGAACACCCCAGTAAAAAAAAAAAAACAACAAACAAATAAACAATCTAATTATGCTGTAGGAAAAGTCCTAATACCTACAAGCTTTATACTGGTTTAAACCATGCTTAAACCAATTTAACAACATGTAAAACTTTCCCTCATCAAGCTACATTTCCCAGCATCCAACTTAAGCCAGGTGAAGATTTCTCTCTCTAAGCTCTTTTCTCCAGGGTGATAACAAGGTATGTATGCCAGAACAATCAACAAAGTTCTATATCTCGTGAGAAATAGGGGGGAAAAAAAAAAGATTTCATATAAAGCAAGCCTAAATGTATGTCACATATGAAATTACCTGGAACCATCTTCTGCTAACCTCCACTAAAACCACTTTTCTCAGTGACTACCCTTTGCAAATGATCATCAGTCTGGCTAATCTGTCTCACCCAAAATAGTTATCAAAATCATTGAAGTTAGCCTTCTCCCAGGTGTAGGTGGCAACTTTCATTTGCATGGACACAAAGGAATTGAGACATCAAATGCATATCCTGCTGACACATTCTCAGTAGTTTTTACCATGTATGACTTAGTATACACAGGCTTTAAAACCAAAAGCACTGAGAATCAAGGTCTCTTTGGTCAGCTGGCATTCAGATATGGAAGGAACAGGAGAAGGAGGTCATCTCGTCCAGTTCTCCATCACTGTAGTGTCAACTTGCACCTCAGTCTCATTATATTTGAGGATTAATTTGATCTCAGTTTGTTTATCCTCCATAGATAAACCATTGTTCATTTACCTTTAAGTATTAAACATAGAACTTCACACGTTATAAAAATATGCTGTCAGTAATCCAAAACTTAATGAGACAGCAAATGACTCATTTTAGAGCGTACCGCTATTCCATTTCAGCAGACCAGAGCTCTGTTCCCAGTTTTATCACATAAGCAAGTTTCCACATTTCTCTGTACTCCCCTCTCCCCATTACATTTTACTTTTGTCTACTTAGGTTATAACCAACTTCTGTGGGACAGGACAGTCTATTCTCCATAACTGTGCATGGCTCACCTTGCAGCCACAGCAGAAAGATAACTAATGTAGTAGAAACAAGTGATAAGAGTAGCTGTATCCTCAAGTGTCCATCTAAATAAAAATTGCCACAGAAAATTCAGATATTAGACCACAGATATGGAGACTACGTTATTTCACAGAATTTGTGTGTTAGCATGTTCCAATATAATACTATTTCACCAGTCAATGGGCACAGATGTGAGTGCATTTTGCAGCTATAACCAGAGTGATCAAAGAGGTCACCACAGCACACAGAGCTGGCAAACTAGTGTGCTTCAATTCCCAAGGCCTAAACTGGCATGTCTTAACCTTTGCAGTTCAAATTAATCTGCCTCTCACATCCTGAAGAATTAAGGAAGAGGTTCCCTGCAGGCAACAAAGGGATGTAGAAGTTCCTTCCAGCTAACGGATAGCAACAATCATCCAGTGGCCTTTGGTGAGATTAACCAGCTGACACAAGCTTGCTGCTGCCCAGAGTGGTACCTCTACTTCCCTCTCCCAAAGTCAGCTGTGCTTTCACTTTTTCCACAGTGCCAGTATGGAGCTTGGCCCCTGGCTCTATCAGTTGATCTGACTCACCAAACCAGCAGAAACCATGAAAGAGGGGAGAAAGATTGAGAAAAGAGGGATATGGAAAGAGGAGTAACCATTTTGATGAAAACCTCAAATTTCTGTCCTGTCAAACCACATTCTGAGGAAAGTGGCATTAAAGAGACATTTACTCCAGAAAAATAAAATCAGTTTCTATCAGCTATCAGAAAGGCTCTACAAATATTACATTAAAATCTCCCATTAGAGACTTTTCTATTTAAAACTTACTTTATCTCTCCCAATGGGAAGTGGCATTGCTGTATAAAGGTTTTTCCTTCCATCAAACACTGGTTTGCGATCCCCAAAAATTTGGGTTTTAAAGTGCTGAACCATATGCTCCACTATTTCTCTGAAAACACAAAAAGATTATGTTAATTCAACTTTTTAATGTTAAGTAGCAGATGAATACCAGTATTTAGCAATAAAGGTACTGAGTAAATGAAAGGGTTGTCCACAGTTAAAGATAAGATTTGTTTGACTAAACCTCTTCACAGACCAAACTCTTTTCTTCAAGCAGCTACTTTTAGCTTTTTCAGAGTGAAACTTTCCTTCCTCTTTTCTGATATATCGAAAGTAGTGAAGTGAAAGCTTGTGCTTTCTCAAGCTCAAAATGGAGAGGTGCTTGTTATTCTGCTGGAGCTTCTGCTCTCCTGTCCCACAGCCTTTACTGCAGAGGACCATTGACCCAAATTTCAGCAGGCCAGAAAAGCTTAAAAAACCCCAAACAAACAAAAAAACCACAACCAACCCCACTATCCTAGCTTACATCCTGACTTGAAAGGACAACAGTTCTATGATGACCATGACATGCAAGCTTTTTGCATTGCACTGAGAAAGACTACTATGAAATGTGATTTTTTTCATGTAAGCAACAACACTGGCATCTATCCAGCAAAGCTGGATATGTGCATTTACTAGGACCCATGCATAATAAAAGTACACGTTAATTAAAAGCGTAGCTGGAATTAGGTTGCAGATATGTATGAATGAGGCAACCCGCACAAAATTCTTGTTAAACCACAGTGTTTACACACTGGTCATGCACAGCAGTGCACCAGCAGAGGAGAGACCTATTGGAATAGTAAGACCCTGTGATGTCAAAGGTCTTTGGTCCAAATGTCCCCAGATGTCCTTCAGGCTATCTGTATCACAAGGCTGTAAAATCTGAAATCAGCAGCAATCTGCAATACACTGCCTGCAAGATCCTTACCACACAGCTTGGGGCTAAAGGGCATTAAGAAGTTAAACAGAAATTACAGCACTGCATACTCTTTCTCCACCACTGTTGTCAGCCTCGGAGAGGCTGCAGATGTCTGTCATACACCTTGAAATAGAAAGGTGATTAACTCAGCATACAGTTAGGTATTATAGTCATGCAAAACTCTGAATTCATTAAAAACAATAATAAAGACAGTTTTGACAATTTCTTTGCTGCGTGCCAAGGCTTTAAGGCAAGATACCACCACTGAAAGAAACTTGCCTGACCTCCTGAGAAGTATGAATAAAACTACTCAGTAATTTCTGCCTTGTGTTTGCAATGTCTGATTGAACAAGTACATAATGTGGAGGGTGGGAGGAAGGAAGACTCTTTCTACCCTGAATTAAAGCCTAAGCAATGGAAAACCCATTCTTTTACTGAGCAGGTTCTTCCAATTATGAGCTACTTTATATAAAAATGAACACTTTATTTAACTAAGGTTTTCAAGATACAAACCACATTTAGCAACAGTGCTTCTCAGCTGTGGGTGGAGAAATCTTAATGAAAATTAAGTTATCTTCTCCATGTGAAATTAAAAGAAGAGCCATCTTCCCTAGCTGTCCTTGTGAATTAAGCATCCAAACAGATCTGGCCTTTCTGCAACATGTGAAGAATTCTAGGTTGTATTAACTTGGCACAGCATCACTCAGCTCTGTTTCCCAGTTCTATTCCGGCTCATGTCTGATCAGCATGAACCTTGCATGTGTATACACTGTACCCATCTCTGAAGTGAGCCTGCAAGGTCACAGTCCAAGCAGCAGTTAAGTCCTAGAATAAAACTAAAGAACAAGATGGGACAGATGAGGGAGTAGTATAAACGAAAACAAAATCTCCCTAGAGCCTTGTAAAGGTCACACCATATAAAGTAATGATAAAAACTACTATAAATATACAACTGAATTATGTAACCAAAATACTAGAAATGCATAAGCCAGCTAAAAAAGGAAATCGTTTAGAATTGGACTACACATGCACCCTGCATACCACTATACACACATATATAAGCACACACAGGTAGGACTGAAAGGTCAGGGCTCACAAAATCCCAGGTGCAGGTGAGCACATGTCCATCTAAAGAGCAACACAGACAAGAAGCAGCATTCAAAAAAAGAACATACACTTCATGAAGTGAAAGTTAAATCCTCAACTAGATAGAAAATTAAATTTATAACAGATCACCACAAAAGAAAGCATTATGAAATCGCTATCATTGCCTGTACTTTAGTGCAACAATGGATAATGCACTCTGGTTTATTAATTCACATTAGGAAAACTTCAGCTTTCAGGTGGCTTTTTGGACTCCACTTTATTAATGACTCCATATTCCACCCATGTAACCTTTTTTAATAAGGAAAGGTATTGCACTTGAATATATAAACATGCCATTCCAATGCTCTACTGGCAAGACGTAGGTAGTTACAATGATGACACTTGTGGTTTCCAGTTAGAGCCAAGCCTCACTCTTAAGTTTCACTTCTGGCAGCACCACTTTTTCAAGTCAACGAGGTTGCTACACTGACGAATATGGCACATATGCAAAATTCAAGACCTGATAGCTTGTTTCCTTAGCCAACTGATTCATGTTTTCACTTTGCTATCTGTTTTAGCAGCCTACCTTTCCCTTATACAGAATCTACTGATGCAGGATAATTTCATACCTAATTTAGTCCCTCTACAATCCTCTTGCAGTAGCACAAACAAATGGGTTTTGTTTCCCCTTGTCAGAAGGGGAAGGTGGGAAAACAAGCTTCTAACACCAACTCTCTGCTGAAGGACTTGTCATCCAATTGCACTCCAATATTTAACCAAGCAATATCAAGTTGACTTACACTGACCTAGCTCCACCAAAGTTAATACAGTTTACTCATCAGCAGCTTTGATCAGCAGCATCTTAAGATACTGACAAGCATAATCAAAATAAGGAGTGACGTACTGAAATCCTGGACCAGAACAGAAAGAGTTGGAGGGAAAAAAGTGCCTGTTAATGGACATGTAGAATTTGAAGCTGTCAGACATACCCTCCAAGTCTTCACACAGCTCTAGCATTTCCAAAAAGAAACAAGAATGCAAATAAACTTGAGGAAAAGCCAAGCACAGTATTACCTGTTAACTCTTCTAGGGCATTTTTCTGGCTTTATATCCAACTCGTAATGGTAGATATCTATCTTAGGAATGTCCATTTCAAAGAAGTTGGCCTGCAGTTTGATTGTTCTCCCAGAAGTGCCAAAATCTGGCCGAGGAGGGGGTTTAAAGGCATATCCCTGTATTGGTGGTGGCAATGGAGGAGGAGGTGCGAGCACTGAAAGAGAAAAGCACAAATCAGCCATCGTTTGCTTCTAATGACCATACCAGACAGCTTGCTGATGAGGGGAATACAGCACAGAAGCAGCTGCTACATGTTGAAGCTCTCTAGAAAATTTAACGTATTACAATTAAAATATACACTATTGCTTCCTTTATTCAGAAAGCAAAAGGAGCCAATAGTATGCTGCTGTTGTACTGCATTCTTGAGCTCAAATGCCAGTCATAGGTCAGACAATGTGAAGTACATGCATAATATCTGCTTGGGGTTGTTTGCATCTAGGAAATTCCATTTAAAATCCACAGAGAAATGGGTAAAGATACCAACTCAAGTATTCAAAACTCTGCAGCATCAGTACTCAGATTTTCCAGGATCTGGAGCAGTAACAACTTGCAGCAATATTTTCACATGTGAAATAACTCAGGATACGTCTCATAAATTATGTAAGAATCCAGGTGTGGTTTCCTGGGATTATCAAATTCAGCCCTCTGCTAGTACCAGAAACCATACACATCCTTTCATTAACAGATCAGTCACCACTTCCCCGCCCTCGCTTTCCCTAGTGGAAAGCTGTTCCAGAACTGTGGTGCTCTAACACTCAGAAACATTCTTTTTTTTTTTAATTCATTGCCAGGTTATACTCAATGATCTCCAGATTAAGTGCTCTTCATGGCATTTTTAGATTTAAACTCCCATCTGATTCTCAGCTATGCTATTTCTATTAGACTATTCTCACAAAGTAGGCCTCAGTCTCACCTTTTCAGTCATTTTTCAAGCTAATGAATTCTTAGCTCATCTTTTCTGAACATGACCAAGTGTTGTTCTACATGAGCTCCCATCAGGGTTCAGCACAACCACACTGATGCTTTCATCTCTCAACTGGAAGCATCACGTTAATGAGCCCTAAACTGCATTTGTCTGTCGTACCACTGCCTTGTAACAGAAGCTCTTGGCCATCCAGTGACCAGTCAGCACATACATGCCAGTCTCAGTTGTTTATGACTGATCATCTCCCAGTTCACTATTAACTACCAGCTACATGACCTTTAATAGATTTTTTTTTTTTTTTAACTCATGTCTCAACCTTGCTACTTTCTGCTCAGATCCTCCTTTTTCTGACAATCCCTCCTATGCCCCATAATGAAGTTTCATGTACTCAATTCCTAACATTTATGCAAAGGTCATTACTGAAATAATGAACAAGACCATCATTTCCCCACTCTATACTTCAACATTCCTCATGATCAGCTTCCCACTCATCATTATCTTCTTACTTATTTTTACCATTCTACTAATCTGACTTTTCAACACTGATTTCCCCACATATCAGGTATTTCATCAGAATCCAAACAGCTTGATTTGACACTGCGAATATGATAGGAAGATTTGTTTGAGGGTTTTTATTTTTAAATCTTATGTTTTCTCATTTGTTTTACATTTGGGAAGCTTGTTTCAGATCTTGTCCTCCAAATATATTCCAAGGCATACACCCTTTTGATATCACATTACAGAAGTTCAATTTCCTTTTTTCCCTTCCCTTTGGTAAACACTGCTAGTGGAGTTCGTGATTTTCTAACACTAACTTGATTGTGGTAGTGATGCTTGTTGCTAAAAACTTGCATTTTAATGATCTTTTTAAAACTTAAGGTTTCTAAGATAACATAATTCTGTCTCCCTAATTGAAGTACACCAACTCCTTCGGTTTTGCTTTCAATGGAAATACAGCAATTCTCATTTGAGTATTCTTGCTATTTATCCATCTTGCCTTTGTAGTGTCAGCATCTGTACTTCGAAATGAAGCAAAGTATCTCCTTAGTTTTCACAAAATAGCTCTAGATTCATATCTATGGCCCAGTCCTCACCACAAGTAGCCCATCTACCTCTGCATCTGACCTTTCCTATTTATATTCCTGAAGGCAAGCTGACTACTTCCACTCAAGCTTCAGAGTTTTTGTTTGTTTTTAAATTCCTGCACATCTTGACCTCAACCTCATGTATCTGTCATCTTTTCTCAACACCCCCAGGGCCTTTCCTTACTTCAGCCATTTTTCTGAAGTTGATTAACCTTCTCACACAAACTCTGCAGCCACCTTGCTTGGTGTAACAAATTCACAAAGTTTGTCATTAAATGGAAAGAACCCTCTGCTGTGGTTATGACAACTAAGTTATTTATTTATAGCATTTCCACTGCAGCTGGAAAGCAGTATTAAAAAAATACTTCTACAACTATTTATATTGCAAGACAACAAAGGTTTCTGTCTGTGTCTTCAAATCACATCAGACGTGTATGAAGCATCTACCTCTACCCCACCAGAACCTTGTTTACCATCATTTTCCCAAAGAAACCTGGCTTCTCTCTATGCCTTCAGACATTCTGTTGCTTAATGCTTTATAGCTCATCAACTGTGCATACCTTTATTTCCATCTTTCTGTGACAGAATGTTCTCATTTGAAAACCATGTTCTAGTCATTACAGTTATTCTATAAATTTTTTGGGTGTCCTTCGAGGATCCCCAAAGCACAACAATTTAAAAATATTTTGATTTTATGCCCAGGCTCCTGGCATTTGTATTTTAACATTTCTGTTTTCTATTATCCACACACTGTTGTGCTATTGCCTTACCACTCAACTGTTATCAATATTAAGCATTTTCTTTCCCTTGCTGTATATGTTTACGCCTTCCAACATTTCTGTATCCACTGCCATATCTTAATTCCCCTGTCCTTCCTTTTCCTGTGCCAGATTTGATACACAAAAATAAGTTTTCAAAAATTAAAAAAGAGGTGTTAAAAAAAAAAAGTCTTTCAAGATTCAGAAGTAAAATGACTAACATCATGAAGAGGACTCTGCCCAGTGACTGTTCATGCTGCAAAATTAATTTTGCAATTACTACATCTTCCTCCAGCTGCATTAAAACGGGATCATGTCCTACTTCTCACAGGGGTGTAACGAAGTCGTATCTTTAAGTGTTCAGGGATCAACACAATCACACATTGCTCAATGACATCATTACAGCACTCCACTGAAGTTTTAATGACCAACAGTAAATAAAAGTGAGGGCATATGTTCAGTTTTGAGAATAATATGAAACGCTGAGTACAGACTCCTGGGGAAAGAGACGATCACACAGCTTTACAACCTGCATGTCTGAACAAAGGAAAAAAAAAAAAAAAGAAAGCTATTTCTGGATCAACTCCCTAGGCAAATTTATTTAGGGCAGGGTGTTGCTTGAAGGAGATAAATACCGTTTAATAAACAGCACCACTGACCCGATAAGCAGTCAACCTCTATTTTTGCCACATAGAACAAATACATATGCATTAACTATAGAACCAAGGGATGTGAATTGAACTTCAAGGGGAAAATAAATAAATAAATGTATATTAAAAAAAAAAAACACACCCCACAACTACTGACCTGGATTCACTTAGAAGTACTGCCTCAAATTAAGAATGAAAAAAATCAAACTCTCTTGTGTAAAGCACATTACAGCAAACAGTTGTGAAGTGTACAGTCACAAAATACTGAATTTGGTAATGACAGGATAGACCTTTATTATTTTTCTCTTATCAAAGAAAAAACCCCAAGCCTCAGTTGTAAACCACAATCGCTACATTCAAATTGATTCAGTTGCACCAACTCCTTGCTGAAGCACTCAGAATTCAAATTCTCGTCACTAGCTCCCTTTTAAATGTGACAGAAGCCATACCAATACCAGAATGCTTCTCTTAGCACAAACATTCCTCACGAGGTTTTGCAGTATAGTGAGGTGCTTTACAAAGGATACCACCAGACACCAGAGCTCAAGATAACACCCAGACAAAGGAAACCTGCCAAAATTCATACCTCAACACATTATTTGCTCCATTCCCGTTTTTCAAAGACTCCTTCACAAGCACAGATTATGCTTTCAGAGAGACAGTAATGTGAAGTGTTGGAAAAATCTACATGCATATTTGGATTGTACTTTTAAAGTACAAGGGAAGAATGAATTAGCAGCAACATGAAATATTAATAAACCTGGAGCATCCATGTGATAAGCATCAGAAGCTCCTCATTCATTTGCTAGATGATAATATGAATCATGATAACATTTCAGCCCTGATATGACTGAGACCATCAGAAGCCCACTTTGAAGGATGAGAAATAAGGTAAGTTAGATATTGAGTAACAAGGTGCCAGTCTTTAGACTTATTTTTATAATGAAATGTACAAACCAACCATCATATTTCCTATTATAATTCTACAAATTTACATAAACTAAATGCTCATAGTTACCAATCTTAAGAATTGTACTCAAAGAGAGAACTGGAAAAAGACATTAGAACAGTAACAGTCTTGTGACAGTTTCCTGAAAATTAAGTCAAGCAACAACGATCTGTCAAAAGAGAGCTGCAGGGGAAAGGTTGTGGTAGAGGAACCCTGCACAATGACAGAAACACTGCTTTAGTGCAAATAGCATTGCAAAGTGAAAACTATTGCAAATACAAAACCGCCTGTATGTGTGCTCCTACTCCAGCTCCTACTCCAGTTGTGGATCCAAACTAGAGAGAAGAGACTGACTGACAGAGTCAACTGGCCAAGACACTCCTAGTATAAAAAAGGTATGAATGAGCCACACGATTGAATGAGCATGGCTCAGCTTGTCTACTCCAAAAATCCATGCAATTATGTAATGATAATTTTTCAGGAGTATTTAATTTATAACCATTTCCCCAATTTAGAGCATTCATTTCTTCAATACTTCATTCTTCTTCATTTTCTAAAGCTTAACTGCTGGTCTTCTCAGCACTAATCTTGCACCTTGAAGTTTTTTAGCCAAGAATTATGCAATTTTAATGTGCAGTCAAAGGCCTAATGAGTTACTAAATAAGAAGGGGCCAAACTAGTTGTATCTAAGGGCTTGTTGACACAGGAAACCATCTAAGCATAATTATACCAGTATAATTGTATCAGTAGGTTTCCTTATGTGGCAAGTCCTAACACATTTAATAATCAGGTGATGTTTTCACAACTCAAAGCATATTTTAGAATCAGACTAACACAACCTTGTTGATAGGAAGTCTCTCCAAAACAATTTTTGTAAAACTGTAATCTCTAAATGAAACTAAGGTGAAGGAAGGAAACCTTATTTGGAAGCTTCACTTTCAGTTCAGGTTTCTAGTACCAGGCAACAGCTCTTCTGATTCATCACTACAGGTGATTTTGGACAACTCTGCACAGTAACAGATGCACTTTTTTCAAAATATTTGAGATATTTGTGTATCAAGTCATAAGTATTTAATAAATGAAGGTCAAATGTCCTGTTAGTATACCAAATTTTAGTTCATAATGTTATTCAGTTCTCTGCAGCACTTGATTTGATCTGCCTTGCTTGACAATCCCAATCTTGTAGACAGCATGGAGTATACAATCACTGTACATATTCACTGCTGCCTCCAGGTCAGTTACTGATTCCACAACACAGAGTGGGGAAAAAATATGGGGTTTAATAACTTGTCATCAACAAACAGTCAGCTACTTTGCCTCTAGAACTGTGAGAAACAAAAAAAGACAAACATGTTGATTGTGATCAGGTTAAAAGAATCAGCACTGGCAAAGGAACAGACACATCTGGAAAATCCTCTCCAGTAGCTGCTGTAGAGGTGCTGAGTATCCTGAATGTAGAACAAAGTAGGTTGGAAGGGACCAGGTTGACTTGTCCAGTCAAGTTTTGAGTATCTTCAAGGACAGTTTCCACAACATCTCTTATAACCTGTTCCAGCATTTGATTACTCCCATGGTGAAATAAACTTGCCTTATACTAAACTGGAGTTTCCTGTGTTCCAGCTTCTGTCCATTGCCTCCTGCCTTGCTCTGGTGCACCAGCCACAAGTCTGGCTTTTTTCCATAGCTTCCCCTCAAGCAATGGTAGACAACAGGAAGATCACCCTTTAGCCTTCTCTTCTTAAGGTTAAACAAACTTGATTTTCTTAGCCTTTCC
Source organism: Indicator indicator (assembly GCF_027791375.1). Classification (NCBI taxonomy): domain Eukaryota; kingdom Metazoa; phylum Chordata; class Aves; order Piciformes; family Indicatoridae; genus Indicator; species Indicator indicator. The sequence continues at coordinate 20,767,163 of NC_072021.1, forward strand.
TGGTATGTATTATGTGTTCCTTCCCCTAGCCATCCCGGTGGCCTGTCACTGGGCTTGCAAACAGCTAGCGTCCCCTCCGAAAGTTCAGTTTGAAGTTGGAGAATAGGAGACTTGAAGAGGTGATGCCACAGCAGGGGAAACAAGATTTCTAGAAAGAGTTATTCACATACCAGTAATAGAAGGAATTCAGAAAGAACATAGAAAACATCCAATATGAAAACCTGACAGGATTTCCACATATATACATATATATATATATATATACACAGTGATGATTATATATATATATAAAAATATATATAAAATCAAAACATGAAAAGGAATACAGGGGATCCAGCCTTTCCTCTTTATGGCTCAAAAAGCCGAACAAAAAAAAAAAAGCGCCAAACAAAAATACTACACACACACACACAAAAAAAAACTACAAAGAAACAAACCAAAACAAAACAAACAAAAAAAAAAAAAACCACACCACACACAACTTCAGGTTGTCTTCAAGCTTTCCTCCAGCCTGGAGAAGTTTAACTTTTGCACTGTCTTTCTGTTAAGAATGGTTAGAGAAAGATAGGAGAAGGACTGGCAGTGTTTTCTATGAGATAAGGAAAACTCAAAGCTGCAGCTCATAGGCCCTTGATATTACGGAGTACAGGAATCTATATGGAACCTATCTGACTGTTGCTCATTAATTGCCTTTTTCATGGAAACTAGAAGTTCTTCAGCCAAGCTACAGCATTGTTAGATTAGAGGATGCACAACAAATACAGGTAACAGACTTCTCTATTATCCCCAAGAATTCAACAAACCACCGAGATAGGGCTGGACCGAAGCAGAAGAAATGGTGTAATTGAATTTCAGTTAACTCTAGTATCTATTGCAGCTTTATCTTAAGAATCAACTACTGACATACCTTTACCAAAATATGACTGTCAGATTCAAGATTTTCCACTAATAACACATCCTCTAGAAAACGCTACTAGTTAGAGCCCAGTAAATAACATGATAAGCAACTGGAAGGAATGGAAATAGACAAAAGCAAAGGGTAACTCAAATTTTCTTACTCTTTTTTTATGCAAATGAAGTATATGCAAGACTACTTAGGACAAATCCATTAACCACTTGCTGAACTCCCTGTATTCCACTAAGTTGTGCAGCATACAAAGTTATCACTGGACACAAAAGCAGCTTTTCAAGTTGCTTGTCCTTTTAGTTGGTAGCAAAGTAAACAGGTAGCACTGTTAGAAATACTTTACAGCTTTGGTTTTATTTTTCCAGAGCCACGTTTCTGCTTTGAAGTCAGCTGCAAGTCTAGCTGCATACACTTATGCGTGGCTACAGAACACTGATGTAAGTTGCCACTTGTCTCCATCCTTTGGAATCACTGAATCTGAAGGTCTCAGTTTCCTTTTATAAAGCTCAAGCTCGCTTACTTGAAAGCTGAATCTTTACCACACTTCAGAGAGCCATCCCCCTCTCAACATATTCATCATACATTTGTCATGAGTTTCCTAGATGCACACCACCCCACAGTCGGTAAACTGTCATTGCCCTGAAACGCTGTCCAGAGTTAGATCACTCAGGCACAGGGAGTCCCCAGTCCCCATTGCACTCAGTCTGTTTCTGTACTTCTCTCAAGCACATGCTCATTTGAGTCCAATACACATCTCCATCTACTAGTGAAAACCAACCCTTAAAGACACTTAGCTCAACTATCGCTTTGCATCCCCCATTGTTTTCTGCCTGTGTTACTTATCTGTTCTTTTCTCTTTCTGACCATATGCAAACTCTGCCCAGATCCTGCCAGCGATTCAAACATGATCTCACGTAACTTTTGAAGGAGCCCCTCTCTAAAGGTTCTTCTGATCTCAGTGAGCAACTACTACACTTTCCAGCCGCAGCACATAGTAGATACTGAGGATATCAGATAGTGCTACTTAATTACTGATGAACAAAACTGAAGCTTTGGTCATATTTTAAGACCTATATATGCCTTTTGAATTTAGATCCTCCTCTTCCAGATTGTTTCTAATTTATTAGCATTGTAATATGAAATCAAATACCCTTAACAAGGAGTCAAAGTGTGGTCCCGGGCACCCTGATCAAATTGTAGGTGTCCCTGCTCACTGAAGGGTTGCTGGGCAAGATGACCTTTGAGGGTCCCTTCCAACACAATGTTGTGTGTGAATATGTATTAGGTAAAGAGCATTGCCTTCAAACCTATGATCTTCTCGTGTTCAGTAGACCAAATTTATGCCTGACTTTTATTGTCTAATTGACACAGAAAAAATTCAAGCCCTGTTAACTCTCAAGTCAATCCTTTTCTCTAGCTAAAGGCATGTCTGCCTGTGGCAGATGCGTTGATCCAGACAATCTTTAGAAGTTCCTTCCAATCCAAATCATTCAGAGACTATTTCATCTGGAATAATCAAGCAGTTACAGATATTTAGGTCCCTTGGTTATCCTGGTTACTTTTTGACCTGTCCAAGATAGAGGTGTGACCTCTTCATAGTGACATAAGCTGTAAGATCCACAGAGACCAGAATCACTCACACCAATGATACGCCTGGGTGTTGCAGTCAGCTTGCTTTTCACGTTACGACTATGTTTCAAATAAGAGTACATAAAAGACTAAAATAACCAGAAGAAGAGATCAATGCTCTGGAAAAAAGCAGCAGGTAATAAACTAAGAACAGGTTTTTTTCTAGCCCACAAGCTCCTTCTGGACAACTAGCAAACACCACCAAGTATTAGTACTTTCTTCTTCCTCCCCCATTCTCCTTGCAGCCTTGACCTTCAAAGTTACCCTTCAAATTTTCAAATACTAACAGCCTGATTCTCACCACTCTACTGGCCACCTACAAATGAGGCAAGGGGCAGAGAGCACCACCAGAGGAGACATGGAGCATACAAAGCATAGAAGATCCTTTCTGTTAATAAGCCAGGTGCTTTAACTGATCCCTGTATGTAAAGTTGTAGAAAGTACCACTGAAATCCTTCTTAATGGATGCAGAGAAATGCTTTTAATTACAAACTGCAATGTTGAATGAAATCATCCAAGTGGCAAGCCTCAGCCACACAATAGAGGGGATGCTTATGGCTTACCCACAAGTCAGTAACACAGTTTAAATATGAATTCAAACTATAAAGTAACTCCACCTTTGGGCAAGCCTTTATTCAATGAAGGGGTAAATAGATAACAGTCTTAGTGCTATTTATCATACTTCACCATAATGATTCATTCACTTTTCCATACCTTACGTAACAATGTTGAACTAATTCCAGATGCCTTTTCTAACAGTCTGAAGTAAGGAATATAATACTATTTTCTTCTTTTGTAAAGAACAATTCCTCCATTCAAGCCAATCTGTTCTTTGTCACTCCGAAAGGCCTATGTATTCTAAGAAGAACAAACAAACAAAACCCACCCCATTCACTAGCAGCTATTGCTCCCTTCAGACTGCTTCTCCCCTACAGAAGTTAATTCCAGAAATTTTGTATTGGTCATTCCACATTACCCTTCCCCTCCTTCTTGTCTGCTGAAATGTTGCATTTAGGTTATAAAAGAAACATGGCTCCCACTCCTGCTTTAGCTGACAATTGAAACTGCATAGGTACCTAGGAAACAGCATAACCAACCCACCAGTGTCTTAATTTTTTTTCTTCCCTCCCTGCTTTCTCCTGTTTTTAAAGTCACTATACGGCTGGTAAAGCATGACTCTTTATAAATCAGTATCGATTCTTCCAGTAATGTTTACTTCAATGCACAGACTGAAGTTTCCATCAAGCTGCTTGGTGTACCAGATGAACAAGCACTTGCATTCAGTCTGAAGGATCACTTCAGCCAGGTGCAGAACTCAGCTCAGCAAGGGGGGACTCAGCCCCAGCTCTCTTCCCCCCATTAGACATGTCAACACCTTTTGCACACACGAACTGCCATTAAATAACACCATTAGGACCATACACCTCACTATGACACTTCATTTTCTCTATACCTCAAGAATTCAGTATATCAGATTTTTTTTTCCTTTTTGTTCAAAACAGCAAGAACTGGTCTCTGTATTGCAGCTCAAGAGCAGATACTGGATAGATTAAGTAAACTGAATCGGAGTCACAGGTTCTCAGAATGACATTGCTCCCCCAACCTTTCTACCAATACCTTTTTCTTCTCTTTCTTCTCCTTCCAGATCCCTTGCCATTGCATCTATCTCATGCCTATCCTCAAGCCTTCTATATTATTTAGAGACATTAGTGCCCACATGAACACAAGCTCCAGTAAGCTTGATGAGTTGTAATAGCTCAGGCTTTGCTCTGTTGCCGCTGGCATGTCTTTCTAGAATGCTGTGCCTCACCAGCTGAAAATTGGTGCCACAGAGGCTCCATATCCATGTTCCTTGTGGTATTCACATTGTATACAATTTAATGAAACTCAGAAATTATTTGTTCCCAGCTTTAATAAACTCATAAGCAAGGACAGCTGTATTGTGCACTGTTCCTTTGCAAACACATTCGTACTCCTGTAGACTTAGGCTAGAAGGATTTTTGAGTAAAATCTAAAAATGATTAAGTTGTGTTTGTTTGCTTGGGTTTTTTTAATTTACAAAATTCAACTGTTGAGCATTAACTCAAGGGTCATGCTTTCCCTGAAAAAGAAATCTTTCACCATACCCACACTGGATTAATCTACAAAAACATGAGCACTCTCATGGCTTAGTTTCAAAACGTAAAATACAGTTAAGAGCTGAGGTTATGCTTTATTTAATCATTTTTGATAGTGAAAGCTGCATCTTCAACCTGCAAGAGATCCAACAGTATCTACTGCGGTTTCAAGAGATAGGGCTGTGGTTTTCAGCATCACTGTAAAGAGGGGTAAACAGCAGGTTCATAATAATGGAATAACTAAGATATGACAAGAGTGTAGGCTTTCAGCAGAACTCCCCTACAATAATTTTTTTCCTATTACATTTTGGGGATTTTTTTCCTCCAATTGCTTCCTGTAAGCAACGGAATTTATCTTATTAGTTGATATTAATCAAAACTCAGCTCTGGCACTGTGTTACCCCACAAAACAACATGAGAGAGGACCACAAATAATAGTATCTTACTACAGGGAAATCAAAATTTCCGAAGTTTATTTTCCCCCTCTGGAAATAATTTTCTCCTGCAATATCATTATCAAATTCTTACTCCATGTGGCACCTAGTCCTGTAATTTTTTTCTCTATGTATTATTTTAAGGATTCTGTGAAAGATAAGTTTAAAAAACAACAGGAACATATAATTTTTTTTTAAAGGGATTTGCAGGGGGGTTGAAACTAGATGATCTTTGTGGTTCCTTCCAAACCTGGCTGATTCTATGATTCTATGTCCAAAACGATTAGAGAAACAAAACAATAACCAGGAAAAAAAAAACACAAAACAAAACAAACAAACAAAAAATCTAGCACACAACAACCAAACCACTACTGTATTCTAATCACATAACAAGACAAACAATAAAGCTTCATTCACCTCCTTGCCCTGGTAGGAAATTTCCACCTTCTGAATGAAGCTCTCACTTTTGAAACACACGCTATTATGCAAATATCCTGAATCTGTATGATTTCTCAACATGCCTTCATTACATATTGAAGCTCTTCCCAAAAAGAAACATACAAGTTCACCAAAACATTCATTCTTCTGTATTGTCATTTCTACCTGAACTTGGATTCTTTGCTATTTTGCTTTTTGTTTATTTGTGGCTTGGAGGGTTGGTGGATTTTTGAGTTTTCATTTTAAACCTATGTCTCTCATTAGCTTTTTCAACAGAAATATTCAAGTCAGAACATCTGAAGTTGGCTAGTGCTATTGTTTGAGAAACTTAGTATTTCACCTGCAGTTACAAAGCAGAAACAAGAAAACCTCCTGCTCTCCACTAAGTCTTGTCCTCTACATAGAAAAAAATTAGGATTTCAGAAATGCAGGAGTGTGATGGAGCAAGCACAACCGAGGGACTGATAACAACCAGTAGAAAGGGAGCATTCACTGCAAACCACAAGTTGTGTGAAAGGACAATGAAATAAGTTCTTTATCAAAAGATAAGTGAAGCCAACAACACAGCAACATTTAGACAGGAATTTGCTCTCTGTATGAATAGACGCCTGTCTTTTAATAGTAAACACTTGCTAAACAAGTTCCAGAAGGTATATAACAAGGTCCCAGTAATAATTATGCTTTAAAGCTGTATTCATCTACATGACAAGTTTAACTTCAAACAATTTTTGTATTGATCTAACTAAGCCAACGAAACCTCCCCTCCTGGGAACTCTTCTAAATTTGGTTTATTTAAAATAAATCTAAATTAGCATATCCACAAGCACTTCCTACCACTGAATTAAAACCTTAATTTCCTTTTTTTTTGTCTCACATTAATAAGCTCTAGCATAAGTTTCATGACTGAACTAAAAACACCAAAAAAGCACCGCTAAAAGAAAAAGTTCTAAAGCTGCAATCTGTGACATTAGCAGCTTGAACAGAGCCACCCACGGTATCTCAAACTGCCTGCCAAGTCAACTTAACTTCTCTGCTGGCCACAAAAGAGTTACTGGGGCTTTTTTCTCTAGACTACATACAAAATCATCAACTTGATTGCCTATATACACAAATGTGCACTCAAAGCCAACATCATTTCAAAAGCATATTTTCAAGCTCCCAAAGATGACATCTGGAGATTAGTTCAGTCCTCAAAGCCCGAAGACTTAATTTTGGCTCTGTAGCCCCCTTGTTTCAGTCACTCCTCAACACAAGTTGTAAATGACGTAATGGGACATAAAATTTATGTACTGTTTAAGCACATGGTTTTCAGACTTAAATGTATTTTATGGAATTGTATGTGATTTGATTCTTCATACAGGTGAACATTAAGCTATTCTTCACATTCCAGACGAACTGTTAGGAAAGACATGTGGGGCCCAAACCAATGCAGATATATGTAGTTGTTCTCTACCTCTGAAAAGTTAAGTATTTAACACTTCTCTCAAAGACACAGTCTTTCATGACTGCAGAGCTATCATGCCATACATTAACGCTGGCACCCAGGCTTTAACAACTTTGCTTCATCACACAAGCTCATACAACTTAAACTGGCATTAAGACAGAACTAGCACCATAAAACAGACATCCTGCCTTAATGCAGCTGTTCAATCTGCCCCATGATCCCAAAACTTGTGCTATCGTACATCTTGCAGAGCAGCAAAGCCACTGAAACCAACTAGAACAGGGCATGAAGGCAAGGAATGAAAGAGATTTTTAGTTGGGATTGGTCTGCCCAACAGTGCACAAGGCAGCCTTCCGCAACAATGCCTGCATGACCATTTTTCTGTAGCAGGGCTACATTATGCTGGTTCAAAATGAATGCCAAAGTACAGGCTGACACACAGACAGCTTTTAAATCTGCTTTCTGCAACCAAGAGAGAGTTTTTCAGTTGTCTAATGAAGGCTGGATGGAGACTAAAACCTGCCACAGAGACAAAATACAACTGAGCAGCACTGGCAAAAAATAGAAGAGGACAACCAAATCAGAAGAGAATTAACTAATCACATCTGTGATATAAAAAAAAATATTTCACAACTTAAATACAAATAAATTTAGCAGCACTGTGGACAGCTCAATGAGAATCAAATTCAAAAGACAACACTGATGGCAGCAAAAAAAGAAAAACATCAAAACAACCTGTGGACTGATCTGATTATGTCATTATCAGCAGTACTTTCTTTTCTAAATCAATAGTTTGCTTATACCTTGGCTGTATCCAGTTTTATCAAGCCACAGATAAAGCAAACAAAAAAAACACAACCAAAAAAGAATTACTTTTCTTTCTAGAAAGCCTAGTCACCAGGTATCACATGGCTTCACAGCTGTATTTTTCTGCAAACAGAGATAACAAAAACAAATGAAATAGTGCTCATACTAAAACTTGTTCTTTAAAAGTTTACTCTGGGAGTGGAATCGTAAAAACAAAGCAAATTAAAATCGAGAAGTTAAAATTAATTGCACTAACCTATGGTGCTCACTAAACTCATTGAAAGACATCACCTATTAAAACAGTCATATGAGCATCTTCTCAGTCTAAGCATTAAAAAAGCATTGACAACACTTTGTGGACAGCATTAAAAAGTCTCTTCAAAGCACTGCTGCTCAGAAATACCTACTGAAGAACGCGTACTAGCCAATTACACAAAGTAGACTAGACTTGGTAGTGTATCCAGGGATCATGCTATTCAGGTCTTTTATTTCTCACACTTTGGATGGCATAAAATGGATAAGGAAACGCTTAAGCTCAACTTTGGGTATTAAAGCAAATGGAAAAAAGAAAACAAAACCCCCCTTGCACTCAGTTAAAAAGTTCAGTACTTTTCTAGTCAATAGGGTAAGAGATACTTTACGTTCTAGTGGGCGGCTTTGCATGTACATCAGAAAGGACACATAATACTAAAGCAAATTAATTGAACAATGCATGGAACAGATCCCTACCCACAGCCACTACTGTTAAAACTATGTAATATTTTCCATTAGCTTTTTTTTCCCAGTTCATAACTTACCAAAAGTAAGATACTGGAGGTTGACCTGTTTAAATACTCAAATGTAGTAATATTTTCTAGTAGTCTGAGTATTGGAAATTCCATCAACAAAAATATGATCAAGTATTCTTCTAAAACTTGAAATAGACAATACACAATAAAATTTTGACAGGTCTTACAAGTTTCATACAGCTATTGTCAGCACATGCTGGGCTGACATGAACAAGACTTTCATTAGGCATGTAAAGTTCCTAATTAGTGAGAACTGTGCATGTTAGCAAAGTTAGAAGTTTGCCACATTCTTCCACCCAATCCCTGAAATTTCTGGAAGGCCAGAAGTATTTAGAAGGGCTGTCTTCTGAAATGGAAAAATCTTTCGAACTGTTCAAAACGGGTAGAAGAATAGACCAACATAGGATATCTAAGGCATTTTCCCTTACAGAATAAAGCATTTAACTCCCTTTCCCACTCTTCTGCAAAGTAGAAGACGACTGATGGGGACAGCACCACAGGTGAGGGTATAATAATAGTAGAAGTGGTGCTTTCCTACACCACTACATGGGCAGGAGTACACAATGATTCTGCAAAACCAAAAAAAAAAAAAAATTAATATCAAGGAAAGAGAAGTGTATAGAATCCCACCTTCCATACAGCAAACACGTCAGCCCGCTGAAGAAAGGAGAAAGTTTGTTTCACACATGACATTAACTATCTTTTCATCAAATGCTTACCTCATGTTTAAGCCACTTTAAGACTACACAGCTAGCTGAAGCAATATAGTAACACACAGACTTTTTCTTAGGAAAATACACTGGCCATGACAATACACCTGAAAAAGTTACATTGCATTTTGTAGGTTGTAACCTTGTCAAAGGCAATTATCACACAAAAAAGTAGACAGCTGAAGCTGCACATTAGGTTCTCATATCCTCTTCTAGTATGGCACCTTACAATGAGTTTCAACACAATTTACTAAAATTAAGCCAAAGAAACTGGGCAACTCTATGGTAATGACAGAGCCAGCACAGCAAGAGCAGGTCCAGGTCTGGATCCATGCCTAAAATACAAAAAGCCTAAGAAGTGCAAGGTATATCCTTGGCAGGACATAGATGGGAGTTCTTACCGCTGCTGTGAATGAGCTTAGGAAGATGCTAGTGGAGCTCAATTACACAAGACGAAGATGCTGCCATTTCTACTATCCCAAGCAAGGCATGAGAACACACTTCTGTGCCATCATGTTTGAGGATTAAAGAGTCCTTAAAGAACCAACATCCAATCTTCAAGAAAACATGCAAGTACATGCACCAGAATTAAACCCAAGTACATGCACCAGAAATACTGAAAGACAGACTTAAGTTACCTTTTACATTTGTCAAGACTGTTGAAACTTACAATTAAACAAGTGAGAAGATCCTTTGTTTGACTGTTTGATAGAGGGTTCAAAGTTGTATCTTCTGCCAGGACTAAGGTTTTATTTTACATGCAAAACTATAACCTCTTTCCAAAAGACAACTGCTGCTTCAACAATAAGACCTTGAGCAGCAGGCAAAAATCAAATATCCTTCAAGGAGTAAAGAGACTCTATAGCGTGCAAAGTTTAGACTTTATAAATACATTAATATCAAGTAGTGCAAGTTACAAAAGTTGACTCAAGTTTTAATCAGTTCTTTAAACTGCTTTGATATTTGCAATATCAAACTCTTTTCTTAAAAAAAACCAGTAACTTTATTTTCAGCTTGTTTTTACTTTTTTTTTTTTTCATTCAAGTAACTGTGAAAAAAGTGTATGGTTGTAATGTCTCAGCAAATGCTACACCAAGTCAAAAACTCAGAGTATTCAGGGAAAAGAACAGGGTTCACAGGTTTCCTAACCACGAGAACAGTGATTTCATGAAGTCTCTCATGTAAAAAAAAAACACCTTACGCTTAATGTAACAGCATGTTTGAACAAAGTTTCCACATTGAGCAGCAATTTTTTGAAATTAGTCAGATACAGCCTCCTAACTTCCTTTATACCGTTTCCAGAAAAAGAATTAAGATCAAAATAGCAAACCCTGTGGCAAATTGAGTGATTCCTCTGGCAGGAGGCCAGCACCACAGGCACCTTTAGAACAGGGCTGGCTGTGGCGCCCAGTTTAGTGACAGGACCTGGAAGAGCAAAGTAGCCTATAAGCACCATCCACATTTGGAGAAGTAAATGGCAGCAAGATCTAAGTTACAGGAGATATGAATGGAGCATTTAAGCAGCGTCAAGGATGTGCTGACAGATATGTAGAGGCTGGAGCTCTTGTGCATTCACAGCAGATACAGCTCACTGAATGGCTGCAAACCACACTTCTTGATCACTGCTCTGACCAAAATTTAAGCATCCATTCGTTTTATAGGTATTAATGTGTGGAACATAACTTTCACTGGCAGCTTGCAAGCCACATGCAGCCTTTCACAAAATAACTAAGCAGCCTGCTGACAGTGTCCATTTACAGACTGGTTCACAGCACAGCCACACTCAATCAGAACGTCCTGCCTTATGATCTGGTGTGAAGCAGGAAACTGGATTGCTGGAAGTCCCTGCACTGCTAAAGCTCTCCATAGATGATTTCACAGGAAGGTAACAGAGACCCTCAGAACGTGCAGAACAACTCACAACTCATACCCCAGAACAGACATGGCCACTGCCCAGCTCTGTGCAGCGGGAAAGAGCTGAGCCATAGAGATAAACTAGGAAGTAAACAAGACAGAAGATGAACTTGGCTGGAAGGGGTAAAAACAGCAAGAGTCTGAGACACACACAAGTAATGCCTAGCAATCAAAGACTCTGTAAAAATAGTGTTTGCTCTATCAAGCACACAAGAAGAGAGGGTTGTTCTGTTAAGGGAAAAACTACCCCTACACGCTTAGTGTTGATCCTGATGGTAAACAGCAGCCACCAATGCTGGTAACTGTGGAAGTAACAGCACTCTGAGTGAGAAGGAAAACAGCAGAATCAGAAAGAGCAAGCAAATAAAGGAAGATAGAGACTCCCACATGTAAAACATTGCGCACGCACTGGCAATATTTTCAGTCATGCACCTCCTTACATGTAACTTTGAAAAAGATACATCAATAAGAGGCAAACAAGCCTTACCAACAACAGCAAAATCTGATCACCATGAATACCTATAAACTGAAAGTATACTAGAACTTGACACTAGAAGATACCAAATTATTACACCAATAGTTATACAGTTACTGGCACTGAAATGTGCAAATGATGTTATACATGAAAGCAAAACGTTGAACATCAGTCTGGATGCACATGGCTGCAGAGACCTATCTTCCTAGTGTGTCTAATAAGTCTTCATGCATTGTAGGAAGAAAAAAGCAAGAAAGTAAAACCACTGGATCTGTACTGTAAGATGTAAATAATCATTCTGATTGTCACTCTTGATTCTTGTCCCTTCAAGAGATGCAAGTCAGAGGAAAAAAAGCAGCAGCACCTAACTGTGGATCCCAAGATTGAAATGCTCTTACAGTAGAGGCATTTGCAGGAGAAGCAGTGAAAGACATCTCAGCTACAGGTCTTTCACTATTCTTTGCTAGATTATCCCTCTAAGGAAAAAGATTTTATGCAAAACTGTTGAGGATAACAATATAAATAAAGTTCTACTTACGTAAGAAAAGAATTCTCACCACAATAGAAGAAAATAAAAACAGTCCCATATTCATTGCACACACGACCACAGTGTTAACCTCTTTTTCCCCTAAGTAATATTCAACATCCTTGAATGAGTTGGTAACCTTTCTGCTCTCCACATTCATCTGTCCTTTGCTCCCAGATTTCATTACACCCGGAGTAGGAGGACATCTAACGAAGCCGATAACCTCTCCAGTCCTATCCGATATCTGGATAGGACCTACAACGCAAACTAAAGCAGCAAAGTCGTTAACACACACGCTGTTAGCGAACCACGGCCACAGCGGCCTGACCTTCGGCGCACTGCGAGACGGGTATCGCAGGCTAGCCCAGGAGAATGCAGTCGCTACGGGGATCTGGGATGGAGGAAATGGAGACCCCAGTCCATACCGCGCTGGCAGCAGGAACCTGAGCTGGCAGGAACAGCCAAAGCGCTGGCCTGGGGAAGGCAGCACGTAGCGCACAGCTGAGGGGACACCATGGGGGACGGACCGGCGGCGGGCCGAGGAAGGGGTGGAGAAGGGGATCTCTGCCGTCTCCCACCATCCCTGCAACCACCGGAGTCCTGTGAAGAGACATCTCGACGGAGGGGCGTGGGGGGGAGCAGTCGCCTCACGCGCCCCTTCTTCCTTGCCGCCTCGAGTCTCGGCCTTCCCCGCTCTTCAGGCCGGGGCCAGACTCCCGCCGCGGCAGAAGAAGGGGAGAGGTGGGCAGGGGAAAGCGACCCTTCCCTGAAAGGGGCCTCCGGACACGCAGGCTCGCTCACCATCCTTCCTGAGGTGGCGACTGCGGTCTGACCCCTTCTTCCCCCGGTGAGAGCGGCCGACCGCGGCCTCAGCGGTTCCAGCCAGGCCCGAGCCGGGGCGGGAGGAGGCGGCAGAGGGGGGGCCGCGCTCGCGCTGGGTTCCCCCTTCCCTCATAACGACCGCTCGCGCCTTACGCCCCTCGTCTGGCGGCGCTGGGGGGACGGGGTGCGGCGGGGAGACTCGTGCAGCCTCCCGCGCTGACAGAGCGCCTCGTGCGCAAGCGGTCACCTCCTCACGCACGCACGGCCGGGCTTCGGGCCCCGCCGCCCCAGAGAGAACATGGAAAGTCGCGCCAGCGCCTGAAGGAAGGCCCGGAGGAATGAAAGGAAACAAAACCGGCCGAAGCCTCACCGGGTCCGGCGGAGGTGGCTCCCGGGTACATGTCTCCGTGTGCGGCGGCAGAGGCGGCGCCTCTCTCCAGGTCCCTACCGCAGCAGCAGCTCGAGGGAGGGAAGAGGGGGGAGGCAGCGAGCCCGAGCCCCGGCTACGCTGTCGGGAGAAGAGGGAGGAGGAGGAGGAAAGGCAGGGGAAGGGGGAAGGAGAAGAAAAGGGGAAAGACGGGGGGAGAAAAAAAAAAGGGGAGGGGGGGGAGGAAGAAGGAGAAAAAAAAAAAAAATAGGGAGGAGGGCCGGGCCGACGCCGGGAAACCAGGTTACTCGGCGGCACTGAGAAGCGGAGAGGTGGGTGGGGAGAAGGGCGGAGCCGTGGGGTCACGGGGAAGGGACACTCCGCCTTCCTCCCGCGGCGGGCGGGAAGTGGGGTGGGTGGTGCGCCCGAGAGGCCAAGCTCTCTGCGGGCCAGCTGCGGACCCACCGCCCACTGTGACGCAGTTACAGCCGACCACCTCCCTGCCGCCTCCTTCAGCCCCGGACGACTTTCATCAACAGGCTGGAGCGGAACAGCTCTTCTCCAGCCCTGCCGCCAGTACCCACGCGCGTTGTGTTTTGCTCTTCCTGCAGCCTGACAGTGTGGCTAACCAGACAAGAACTATTTGCAGCAGGAGCCTTTCTAGACCCTGGAGTCACCCATCAAGATCAGCCATACCTTCCTTTTACCAAGCCTTTGCTTTAGGCAGATGCAACATCAACAGTCAAACTAAACCAAAGTGCTGCAGCTAGGACTGCTGTATGCTGCAAGAGACTTTATCTCACTGAGACCTTGGGAAAGAACTGTGTTCCTCTGGCTCTCTACTACCTCCAAGACAGTTTGTCTAGTTATGCATGTTTTTAAAAAGATGCTGGAATGGCGTCAATATTACATACACCACTTCATCTTGAACGCCCTGTTTACTTGAAAAGTGGATTTGATTGCTTCACTTCCTTTGTTCCTCCCTAAAGCCCTACAAGACAGGCAATTCTTAGGTGAAAACCTCAGATCAGTCACCTCATGGATCTCACACCTCCATCTAAACCCACTTTTTGTTGTATCTGTGAAAACCTTCTTTGGTGTGATACCTTTCTGTCTTGTAAACCAGACCCTGGAGATACAAGTGACAGTGATTCCTGTAGGAATTGTCTTCCTTTTGTAATCATCTCATTGGTACCTCTTCCATTCAGGAAGGGTCACAACAACCCTACTGTAGGTTTGGGGATATGTGGTTGGAAAGCTGTGACTCAGAGAAGGATCTTGGGGTATTTGGTTGACAGTCAATTAAATATAAGTCAGCAGTGTGCTCAGGTGGCCAAGAAAGCCAATGGCATCCTGGCTTGTGTTAGAAATACGGTGGCCAGCAGGAGCAGGGAGGTGATCATCCCCATCCACTCAGCATTGGTGAGGCCACATCTCAAGTACTGTGCTCAGGTGGCCAAGAAAGCCAATGGCATCCTGGCTTGTATTAGAAATATGGTGGCCAGCAGGAGCAGGGAGGTGATCATCCCCCTCTACTCAGCACTGGTGAGGCCACATCTCGAGTATTGTGCTCAGTTCTGGGCCCCTCACTACAAGAGGGATACTGGGATGCTAGAGCATGTCCAGAGAAGGGCAACAAGGCTCGTGAAGGGCCTGGAGCACGTGGCCTGTGAGGAGTGTCTGAGGTAGCTGGGGTTGTTCAGTCTGGAGGAGGCTGACAGGAGACCTCATTGCTCTGTACAACTACCTGAAGAGAGGCTGGACCGAGGAAGGGGTCAGCCTTTTCTGCTTTGTGGCAAGCAACAGGACTAGAGGAAATGGTTTCAAGCTGTGCCAGGAGAGGTTTAGCCTGGATGCTAGGAAATATTTCTTCACGGGGGGGGTTATCAAACATTAGAATAGTCTGCCCAGGGCAGTGGTAGAGTCACCATCCCTGGAGGTGTTTAAGCAGTGTGTGGACCTGCTATATATGGACATGGTTTAGTGCTAAGCCTTCATTGCTGAGTCAAGGGTTGGACTGGATGATTTTTGAGCTCTCTTCCAACCAGATGATGTCTGTGATTCTGTGAGAAGGTAGGAAAAAAAAATCTTAAACCTGCTAAGGAGGCAAAAATCAAGTTAATGATTTAACAGCATAGCAGCTATGATCCGTATGTTCATTCACCTGTTCAAATTTGATGTGGAAGCCTTTCGAAACAATAATACAGTTCTTATCCCACAACAGTCTTATCCCACAATAGCCCCTTCAAATTCAGCTGAATTCCTTTGGTAAGTATTATCTGCCAAAGAATGAGGCAAACATATAGCTAGTATGGTTCCTCAAACCAATTAATGTCCTCCTTCATCAGCTCCCATTTGAAGTGATATAAAAGCATCTCACTGTTCCAAAGTTGCATCAACTGTTTATTCTTTCCTTTGGGTCATACTTGCTGATACTGTAGGGCTGTTATTAACAGTTCAGCTTTCACTTCAAGTGTACTGTTCATGAAACCATTGTCATCACTGCAGTTTCCACTGGGGCGATTTTGGACTTGTCTGCATTCCAAGTTTCTCAAGTTGCTGGAAAATAAAGATTTTCCAGTAAGTATAAACAAATAAAGGACAACTTCATGGGTCAACTATAGTTCTAGAGTAAAGCCAAGTAGCTCTAGGAAAATCAGAAACAAGGGAGCTGGCAAAGAGGTTGCTGTTTTCCTATCTGTGAGGAGTTGGTGGACATTTTTACACAGCCACTGATTTCCAGTTCATGGTATAAAGCCTTACTAGAAGCTGAAGATGGACGGGAAGAAATCTGCAAAACTAAGAGCCAGAAGAAAGTTATCTGAGACAAATTTGGCCTTTATGCTATATTAATACTAAATACTGAGGTTATAGGGAAACCATGCAGTATCTGTATCAACATCTCATTTTATTTTATTTTTTATACTATATTTGAATCAGTCTTTTCCATCTGGTTAGGAAGATAGCTCCCTCTAACATTATGCATATTATCATGGCTCTTAGGCTTTCTGCATTTAAACACAAAGGACCATAAAAATACACTAATACGTTTCTAGAAAAGTCTGCGTGAGTAATTTGGTCACCGTGACTCACAGCATTGAAGCTAACCTCCATCAGATCATGTTTGTGGACATGAGAAATGAGCTTGATACAGGCTTCCAGGAAATTGGCCATCGCTGTCCTATCAGTGGTCAAAAAACAAATTGACTGGACACAAATGCAGATAATTCTGTCTTACCTTTTTACACCATTCTTCTTGTGAAATCCTGTCCTGAAAGCCACAGTCAATGAAGCTTACATGCTGAAGGGATGTAACCACATGGAATGTCATCCAGTACCTCACACAACTGCAAAAGAACAAAAATCAGATTATGGTACTCTGTTAGAAGCTTGAAAATAACAATTTAACAAGCAACAGAAGACGTGAAATATAAGGGCAGATTTCACAAAATAATAAACACATATCCCGTTCTTCTTTTGGGCTCCACAGGATACTCAGCAAGTGATTTCAGAATTTCCCTGGAAAATACAGATCCCCCAACCAGCAATTTAATACCTAGAACATTCTGGAGTGCAATAGACTCATATTGATTTAAAGCTGATTTTTGTGGATTTAGCACTTCATAAGCAAAAGGGCTTATCACTGTGTATACATGGCTGCAGACTTGCACAATCAGTTAAATAATAAATAGTTTTATTTAGATACTGTTTTCTCATGTAGAAATTCTGCTGTCACTGCAGGCTATCTTCATGATACTGCACATTTCCAGCAGCATTTCTGTGTTACTGAGGAGAGTTACAGCTCTCTTCTACCTCTGTTCTTCAGGTGAAAGGATGCACAGTCATTTTGGGCCATGTCACTTGCTTTATTTCTAATGCCTTCTGTCACTGACAATCGATGGTTTGGAGCACAGTGAAACCTAATTATGTATGTTTTACCAGGCAATTTCATCCCAAAAGACCCCATTCTTTTAAAAAAGCTTGGTTTAAAAGAATGGTTTGAAAGATCAGTGACACAGTGGGAAAAAAATTACTTAGAGCAGAAAGATATTTTTTTTTTCTCTGAGGGGATTTAATCTTACATTTTCTAGCTCTCAACTGGTCTAAACTTTTAAGTTCATGGTATACCAGGTTTATTCACTCATATAGACCTTGTTCACCAAGACTCCCAGGTCTCTCTTTCCACAGAGCTGATCTCTAAACAGGTACATCCCAGCCTGTGCTGCACTCCTGGATTATGTTTTCCCAGATGTAAAACCTTAACTTGTCCTTGTTGAACTGCATCAGGTTCTTGTTAGCCCACTCTGTTAGACTATCCAGGTCTTCCTGTAGGGTGACAATCCCTTCCAAAGAAGAAGAGTCCACTTCCCCACTTAGTTGGGTTTAATTAGCAAACTTCAGGGTACGCTTGATCCCATCATCCAAACCACTTACAAAGCTATTAAACAGCGCTGGGCCAAATACTGATCCCTGGGGAACTGCAGTTTTGACATGTTGCTAGTCTGAAAAGGAGGTACTTACCATCACCCTCTGGATGAGGCCTGTCAGCCAGTTCACTTGCTTAGACGATAACACATCAGTTTCTCTAGAAGGAGGCTGTGGGGAACTGATGTAAAGAGGTTGTAGAGTCTCCTTTGGAGACTGCTGTATGCGTTCCTAGGCATACCTGAAGTATTAGGGGGATTGGTCTAGATGATCTCCAGAGGTTCCTTCCAACCCCTACCATTCTGTGTATTGAAAGCTTTGGAGCAAGATGTTAACCTTAAGCACGTGCATTGGACTTCTCACTGTGTTCTGCTTTGCACAAGAATATAAAATGAGAGAGATCACAACAACAGTGAAGATGACCATGACTATGATTTCATGTGCTTACATGGTTACAAAGACTTTGAGGGTTCTGGTCCCTCCCCAGGGACTGGTTGTCATTTTACAATTACCAGTTTAATCACAGTTGTACCATTAATCATAATGCTAGAGGGACCAAACTCTGACTTTTATCTTTCTACAAACAGATGCCTGTCTTAATGACTAAGCTACAAAACCAGAACTTCATTTCTTTTGCCAAATGAATTACAAATTTAACTTCTTTATTAAAAAATAAAACAAAAAACCCACACAACTGAAAATTTTATTATTACCAGACTACTGCAGTTCACTTGAGAAAGATTTAACTTCTCTAGGTGATCAGGGCCAACAACACAACAACAATTAGACACAATGAAAAAGGTGCAACACCATCTATTGGGGTATGTTAGGTATGCTGATTATTACAGTTTTAATTAGTAAAATAATATTTTCTTTGTTGTAATAATCTAGTCAACAAGCAAAAACACGTAAGAAAACCCAGCTAAGGAGAAAAGCAGTTTCCAAAAAGAACATATGAGAAGTAAATAGTGTACCTGACACTGTATAAGTGATTCTATTCCTGACATCTGTTGAAAATACTATTAAGAGGCCATAGGCTTTGTACTAACTCCAAAAGGCCCCAGAAGGTTACCAACTTGTGTGAGAGCATACTCTGTGAACCAGAACTTGATACTGGATGCCTCATGCTGGGATGTTTTAAGTGTGCGGTAACAGCAACAGTCCTGGAACTATGAGTGGAAGCAGAAGGCAAAGCCCCCCAAACTGTCAATAACTCACTCACAGTCAGTTATTGGACACTGAAAAAGTGAAGACATGAGAGCCAGGAAAAGGCTGTTTTAAGAAAGGAAGAATCATCTCAGTTCATCTGCACCTTGCTGATGTTTCCCTATCTTGGCTGATAGGTAATGCACAGGCATGGCCATCCAAATTTCTACTAGTGTGCTGCTCCAAAAGGATGGTGATGTGTTAAAGACACTGTACAGACAATTACAGGACACACCACTACAAATTTCTAGAACTTGCCCCTTGTTCTATCTTGGAATTGAGCTTTCTTAACCAGCAATCCTGACTGGATACTAGGCCTCAAAAAGCTTTGGGAAGCAGAAAAACTGGGATTTAGCTTAGTCATTACAACGTGATGTGGTTTCATGACCCACTACAGAGCAGACTTATCAGTGTCACTCAACAGATGCAGCAAGACAGCCATGAAGCAAAGATGCAGGCAAATCTCATTTAATTAACATCTTTACCAACCGAAGTCTAAGCTTATGTGAATATCACATTTAAATTCTATGTCTCCGTATTTTATTTTCTAGCAATGCATCAGCATTTTTACTAATTCTTAGCTTAAAGACTTACAGTAGAACCGTTATCAGTATTGCTCCTTCTTTTGTTAGGATCCACAAAAATTTCCACTCTTCCACTCACCACTAAGGCAGAACAGAAAAAAATGGCCTCCATCACTCACCTTTCTTCATGTCCACAAGCAATATGAATGTTTGTGTCCTGCTCCCAGATGTACATTTCAGTACAACAGCACTAAACTTATTTTTGAGAGCTTGATTTATTTATCATACAATCACAGAATGGTTTGTATTGGAAGGGACCATTTAAAGGTCTTCTAGTCTAGCCTCCCTGCAGTAAGCAGGGACATCTTCAATTAGATGACGTTGCTCAAAGCCATATCCAGCCTGAGTGTGAATGTTACCAGGGATGAACACTTAACACCTCTCTGGGCAACCTGTGCCATTGTTCCACCATACTTGTAACAAAATTCTTCCTCATATCTAGTGCCCTCTTTTAATTTAAAATCATCATCCCTTGTCCTGTCACAGCAGGCCCTGCCAAGAAGATTGTCTCCATCTTTCTTGTAATCCCTCTTTAACTATTGTAAGGCTACAGCGGGGCCTCCCTTGAGCCTTCTCTTCTCCAGGCTGAACAATACCAGCTCTTTCAGCCTGTCTTCATAGGAGAGGTATTCCATCCCTCTGATCATTTTTGTGGCCCTCCTCTGGACCTTCTCCAATAGCTATGTCCATGTCTTTCCTGTGATGATGATCCCAGAGCTGGATGCAGTACTGCAGGTGTGATCTCAGCAGTGCAGAGTGGCAGAATCATCTCCCTTGACCTGCTGGCTATGCTTCTTTTCATGCAGGTGAGGATATGGCTGGCCAAAATTCTGAGCTACAAGGACACATTGCCAGCTCATGTCCAGCTTTTCACCCACTGGTACCCCAAAGTCCTTCTCCACAGATGCTTTCAATCGCATCAGCCTCCAGCCTATGTCGATACCATAGTTGCTTTAATCCAGGGGAAGGATCTTGCTTGCATTTGGGCTTGTGGAACTTCATGAAGTTTACATGGGCCCACTTCTCAAGCATGTCCAGATCCCTCTGGACGGCATCCTATCTCTCAGGTGTGTCAACCATGCCACTCAGCTGCATTCATGTGCAAATTTGCACTGGATCCCACTGCTGTTATCGATAATGGTATTAACCACTACTGCTCCCATTACAGACCTCTGAGGGTCACCACTTGTCATCCAGACATTGAGCCACTGACCACTGTGCTCTGGATTTTCATCCAATCTGTGGATTGTTGACATCCAACCAATTCCTTATCCACCGAATGGGCCCATCCATCAAATCGATGATCTGTTTAGAGAGAAGGATGTTGTGGGGGACCATGCTAAAGGCTTTGCAGAAGCCCAGATAGACACCTGCAGCTCTTCCCTTGCCCACTGATGTAGTCACTTCATCATAAAAGGTCACTAGTTTGGTCAGGCACAACTTGCCCTTGGTGAAGCCACTCTGGCCCAAGAAATTTTTCACTGTGTCAGAGGTGAAGCACTAGAACAGATTGTACAAAAAAGTTGTGGATACCTCGTCCCTGCAAGCGTTCAAGGCTAACTGTCTGTATTGTCTCATGAATCTTCTTAACCAGAGCAGCAATTTCCTGTTGACTGGCAGTGGAAAGCAGAAAGGAATTCACCTGAGTCTTTTAAGATAGGCTGGATGGAGCTTTCAGCAACCTGATTTAGTGGAAAGTGACACTGCCTGCGGCAGGGGGGTTGAATACTGAAGGTCTTTTCTAACCCAAACCAGTTTATGGTTCTGATTCCTGCAGCGCTGCTGTGGAGGCAGTACAACTTCCCTCCCGCTCAGAAAAGAAAGGGCCTTTCCCTCGGGCCGGGCAGGGGAGCGCAACGCTAGGACATAGGCAAGACCCCGACCCAGCTCCGCGCCCGTGGTGGCCCCACAGAGGAAGTAGTAAAGGGAAGAAGGGCGGGAAGCGGACAGGCGGAAAGTCTCAGCGCCGCCCAGAGGCCGTACGAAGCTGACTACGCCTGGCCGCGCCATGGCGGCTACGGTACCGCCCCACGCACCAGAGCCCTGCTGACGCACCCGTCATACTTCGCTAGGCTGCGATTGGCGGAGCGCCTCCCAACGGCATTGGTAAAAGCTACACTGCCCGTCACGGGTTGGGCACTGGCGCTGACGATTTTGTTGCGCCTCAATTCACCGGGCCTCCGATTGGCTGTGGGCGCCCTTATAAATCTCCCTCGTAGAGGGGTGCTCTCTTTCCTCCCCGGCGGCCCAAGGTGCTGTGTCCTTCAGCTGAAGCTAAGGCCGTCCCATCCGGCGACTGGCACCGCGCCCCCACCATGGCCTCCGTCTCCGAGCTGGCCTGCATCTACTCCGCCCTCATCTTGCACGACGACGAGGTCACAGTGACGGTGAGTGAGGGCCCAGGCTCGGGCCCCGGCCCGCCGGCACAAGATGGCGGCGCGGCGTGGCGGGCGGCAGGGCGGGAGGCGCTGGGGCTGTGACTGGCCTGACTGCTGAGCGCCGCTCTCATTGCAGGAAGACAAGATCAACGCGCTCATCAAGGCGGCCGGAGTGAACGTGGAACCATTCTGGCCGGGCCTCTTTGCGAAGGTGGGCAAGAGGTCGGGCCGGGCTGGTGGGGTAACCGTGGCGTGGCTGGAGCAGCCGTTCGGGGCGAGCGACGGGTGGTAGTGTGGGGAGTGTCGGGCAGAGATCACAACAAAACAACGGTTGCGTGGTGGTGTCGACTTTGGCGATAGATCCCTGCATGTGTCGTTTCCAGATACTATGTAACGAATGTAAAAAGTGGTGAGTTGCATTGGCGCTGAGGGAAGCAGGCTGCTGATTGTTCATCGCCTGCTCTCATCACCGCACGCACGGCGTGACTTAGGCAAGGCAGCCCCACACACCATGTGCTGACGAGGCTGCTTGTTCTCCTTAGGCTCTAGCTAACATCGACATCGGAAGCCTGATCTGTAATGTAGGAGCTGGTGGTGGTGGGGCTCCAGCTGCAGCTGCTCCAGCTGGTGGTGCTGCACCTGCAGGCGGTGCTGCCCCAGGTGAGTGGGCTTCTATATCCAGTGCAGTGAAGAAACAGTTAAAAAGCTGTTTGCTACCATCTTGAGAGTCAGTCTGGCTTTTCCTGTTGCAGTTTTAATGTGGTTGGTTGTGCGTTGTGTGAACGTGTGTGTCAGAGTGAAACAGATTGGCTTTCAGAAAGTCTGAAATTGCACATTTGAGTCAGTGTACACAACTAGTACTACCTCAGAATTAATGCTGATCTTTATTGTTCTGTCATGTGTTTTACCCTGATGGCTAAAGAGAGAGCACCTACTTTGTAAAGTTCTTTAGATTTGATAGGAATTAATTTTGAAGGCACAAACCGACTTTGCTAAAACTGTAACTACTGGCCTCCTTAGCTTGCTAGGATTGCTTGGGTCTTGCTTCTTGATGTTACAGTCTTGTATGGAAAGGCTATTGTGCTGTGAGACTTTCATGAACTGAAAAACTGGAAAAAGCCTGATTTTTCTCCTTTTCTAGCTGAGGAGAAGAAAGAAGAGGAAAAGAAGGAAGAGTCAGAGGAATCTGATGATGACATGGGCTTTGGTCTTTTTGACTAATTAGTTTTGTACCTGTCTGTAATAAAGAGCATTTAATTGTATTCTTGTCCCTTGTGTGGATGCATGTGAAGGGGAGTGGATGGTTTACCTGCAGGTGCTGAAACTGCTGCCATTATGTAGTACTGTAAAATTTTGCAATTCTTCTTGCTGGCTGTTTACATTTTAGGTAGACACAATACATTGACAGAGCTTCAAATATCATTTGTTGTGTATGGACAAAAATGGAAACATGATCACACTGAGGATGGGATGTGCTGACAGGTTGGCAGCTACAGGCTGTGGTCCTGTTTAGCAAAAGTGCTGTGACTTGGTTGGTGCTGCAGCCTTGCAGTGAAGCTGCAACATGTCCATTAACTTGCTGTAGCAACAATGCTGCTGCCACCAGGCAGTTTCTAGCAGTAGGTGATTTAACCTGTTGGAGGGGCAGATAAGGGCTATGGCACAATAGGGGTTATGTGCATTTCAGCTGAGAGTTGTGGAGCTGAAGAGTTCAGAGGGAAAAAAAAGGCTGAAATTCCCAGTTACAGGCCCTTGTTGGGAGGCTAAAGCCAGGACACTTGATCAGCAGGTATGATTCTAAAAAGCAGGCTGAGCCTGTATAAGGTGTGTCCTGCTTTTGCCCTTGCAGAAAGTCAAGCAGCATCTCTCAAAACAGCTTTGAAGGGGGTGTGTGGAAGATTGTGTAACTTTACTATGAAAGGAGAAACTAAAATTAGGTATTTCAAAAGTAACTTGAACAGGGCTTTTCCAGAGCAGCTGAACAAAGTAAGGGCTGTTTCAGAGGTGCATTAATGAAAATTGTGTAGTGTCAGAATGTTCCAAGTGTGTAAGGACAGAGGACTTGGTGTAGGGGGTGTGTGTGCCACATCTAGACCCACAATGGAAGCATTCTGCCCTGTCTTCCCACAAAACAAGGTTATTTCATTTTTTGAAAGATACAGGTCACTGTGGAAGAATTTATTCCATACACCAACTCTACCAAGCTTTCAAAACAGCTCCTGTAAACAGCTGCATCCTCCTGCCCCTTTTTAAAAAAAGATGCCCTAGGAAAATTGGTACTGGTATTAAAAGTCTTAGAGTGGCACCAAGTAACTACAAGTCACTTCCAGAGATGACAGGGACTTGTTCCCTGTGCTTCACGTTTGGAGGAAAAGCTGCCTCCTGAGGACTACCTCAATCTTGGCTTTCTTCTTTGAATGCTTACTGCTGCTCCTCAAGTCTGGTTAAAGTTAATCTGTACACACTTGGTGTTTAGGATGTGGGGAAGGATCCCAAGCAGACAAAAGCCTTGAGTGCTATCTTCTGGAAGGCACACACAAGAAGAACACACAGTGTCACTGGTAACACCTTTTTAATAGGTCAAAGTAACTGTACAGTTCATTATATTCTTCCTGAGAATAATTTATATCCCTCAACAGCAAAAAGGGAGTGTGGATTTTATTTTAACGGAACAGATGGCATAACTGGAAAACCAAGGAAAATCTAATTACACTGCTCTACTGTAACTCCTCCCAGGCAAGATAGACAAAAAGGATGGGTTAGTTAACTACAGTGGGTTTAAAATAGTTGACATGGCTTTACTCTGTCTTCATAAATTATATAAAAATGGGGGACATGAATGGTTACAGAACTCCTCTCAATGCAGCTCTGAATTGCTCTGGTACAAAGCAGCATTTTCGCTTCCAAGGAAAACAACATTGCTACAAAAGAACTGGCATGTTATTCTGGTGAAAAAGATGAGCTTTCAGTTGTGTTCTACAGCTAGTTCCAAACAAATGCTTCACACGTTCACATAAAAGTAAAAGGGGGGGAAGAGGAGGAGGGCTTTAGTTTGTCTTGAAATGACTGAAGTCTTGAAAATATAGCTTTTTATTCTTTCTCTGTAAATTGTGATTAGCATATTGCGACGTAAGTGTTCTAATAAAAAAATTCCAGTCTGGATAGTTCATATACTGTGGGCAAGAATTCTCAGCCCTGAGGTTTCCCCGAATTCTTCACTTCACAATATCTGTCTCCAATCTGCTGCTCCAACAGGGTTGGTCTTTGAGACCGTAACCCTGTGGCAGGTCTGGGCTAACTGTGCCCCATGCGATGGTACAAAAGTGAAGTGTGCTCCATGGGTGTGATATCCCGAGGGCTTCTGCAGAAACTTCACCTTGTGATAATGCCGCTCTCTGAATCCCAGACCAGCTTGGCTTTATGCTAAAAACTGTAGTATTAAACTTTTGTAATGAGAGAACCAACAGTGGTCAGTCAGGTCTGCTGAAGCAAGAGGCGCTGGAAAGCCAGGACTACTGCATTAATCCTCACTGCTGGTGGAAGGTGAAGTAACACCAGAATTCTTGGACTGATGAACCTCTTCCCTCAATACTTAGTGTGGTCTGGACTGACTGATCATTTTCAGTCTGGCTTGATCAATAACATCCAGCAAATTTTTGGCATCCACGGCCAGAGCGTGAGCAGCCGTCAGCATTTGCTTTTTGTACTCCTGCTGCAGGCTGGTCATGACATACTGCTGGGCCAGTTTCATCTTGTTAATGAGCTCAGCCAAGTCTGAGTTCAGCAGCTTCTGTGCCATCTCAATCTGGAACAAGAAAACTCAAGTCAGCTGTGCAAGTTGTAAGAGGCATTAGTCCTGCCCCCCATGCCTTCTGGTTGAGGTTTCTGTGGGCACCAAGGGGAGCAGTTAGGAATTCTGCAACTGTGGAGGTCAAGAGCATCCTTGTCAGCTGCTGAGCCATGCACTGTTAAATAGCACCAAGACCCGAATCACTGATCATGGATTTTAACCCCTGTTACAGAGTTAACACCTTGTTACAGGTTCCCAAGCCCCTATTATCAGTCTGTTATCAGCCTACTGCTAAAACAGGTCAAGAAGCCAGATGCAGGTGACTTAACAGAGGTACACAGCTAAGCCAGGACAATTATCTATGATGGCACTCCAAGAACCATTCTCAGGCTTTCTTGTTGTTGCACTACATTCACGGTTTTGGAGGAAAGTGGTTTTATTCCTGATTCATGAACTCCATTAGAAAATCTCAGTCACTTCTCTTCCAGAAGTAGGTACTACAGGCTATCTCAGCAAACCCTTCCTGCTGCACCAAGCTACGCTCAGTTACCTGTTTCATGACTGTGTGCAAGCTGTAGCTTAATGAAAGGTGACACTTGAACTAAGAGTTAACTCCCAGATGGTCTCTCTGCATTAGACCCCTGGTTTTGTGTGAACACTGCTAACAGTTTTTATGTCAGCTTCCTAGGGATGGGAAGTCACTATAAGCCTTTGTCCATGCGGCAACTCCAGCAAAGTTTATTTTACGTGCAGTGATGAGAGTTCAGACTCTGCTCAGTGTACTAAAATACGATGAAGAGAGAGCCAAAACATGTCCAGAGAGCTGTCCTAGATAAGCGTACTGGAAACAATGCCTGAGCATCAGGTGAGTGGAGCTCTACATACCTCTCTGTGTGTGCTTGCAGGAAGCACTGGGAGACTCTCATCTACTGTTGCCAGTAAGGTTCTCAGTGCCAAACCAACCTCCTAAGAAAAAACAAAACAAAACAAATAAACTTTAAAAAATGTGGACTGAATGGAAGAGAGAATTGTAGAGTGCAGGAAGATGCAGAGAAGACAGTGCAGAACTAAAGTTCACCCTTGCTGTAGGAACCACCTGCATACCTTCACCATGGGCACATACTCCTCTGGTGGAGCTGGCTGTATCTTACTGGACATTTCTATGACTGCTTTCACTAGCCCAGTGACGTTCTCGTATACTTTGTCATTGGAGCGGTCCAGGTTGGCCGTCGGAGGAGGGCTGATTTCCTGCGGCTGAATCTGGAAGCAGAGAGGAGTTGTTTCACCTCCTGTGCCCAGCAGATGGGGCTCAGCAACTTCACAACCTCCGCAGACTGCCGGGAAGGTCTCATTCGCAACAGCGCCCGCCCGGTGCCACTGGGTCCCCTGTCCTGGCTGAGCACATTACACTCACTGCTCGCTCCCAGATCTGAAGGAAGTTTCCTTTAATTCTGACTGAACCTGAGCTGTAACACGATGCTGGAAATCTTTTACCCGGATTTCCCTGAAGAGCTCCCAGTGTAACTCCCACAACAGAGAGGAAAATACTGTCAGGAACTAGGAAGTACTTGACACATCTGTCTGGTCCACTACTGACTGACAAATTGCACTGCCAAGGCAACAGCAAGTTCCTGTTCCAGAAGTTTGTTTTGTGCTCCAAAACAATGTCAGAGCACATTGCCTACATATTGATGTAGTAAAGAGATCATTGCAGTACAGCTTACTGGTTTGTTAGTGAAAATTCACTGCAGGTTAACAAAAATGGGGCCACCAGTAGAGGTGGGAAACACCAGGTGTTCCCACTGTTTGCAACAGATCAGAAAAAAAACCTCAATAGGTTAAAAACTCTGTAGTTGTTACATGTGCAAAACCTCCATTGAGTCAGATCTGTGTGGAGTTAAATCCAAGAAAGACCCAAATAATCCTGGGTCAGAGACAAAAAGAAAACCTGAAAACTTCCTCCATATGGTCCTCAGTATCTCTGCTCCTGAACTGCTGACCTACCATCACCCCAGTTCTCTGCATCTCTTTGCTGTTACAAGATGCCCAAGCAACCATTCAGTGGGAGCAGAAGGTTAAAAAATTGCTTATTTCCTACTGGTCACTCCAGTGGTCATCTACCCTGTTGATCTGAGATGGTTCATAGCATTTCAGCCCACCTGGGTTACTACTGGTTCTTACATCTGGTCCTAGCTTTAGACATTTCACTGGAAGCACTTGAGATATCACCCTGATGAAAGTATAAATATTTGGAAGGAACTATGTCTAAGGAAGGAGTGCAGGATTTAGTGCTATGTGATTCCATTTTGTTGAATTTCACAAGTAGGTACCAACAACTATTAGAGAGATTCAATCTGGCGTATTGATCAGAAAATACCTTAGGAAGAACAACAGTGTAATTGCCTCCCTCACCAGTGAAAGGCTGTGATTCTAATTGGTTTCAGCAATCAAGAAGTTAAATGGACATTTGGCAAAGTCACATGCAAAGACATTTCGGAATAGGGCACGCACACACACACACTGCTTACCCTCCATGGCTATGGTTGAGCAGAATGTGGGGGAAGGTTAAAGAAATTTACCAAAAGAAGGGAAAAAAAGAAAAACAATATTAATAAAACTCAACAGGAAAAAAACCAAACCAAACCCAAAACATGTGTAGTAATAACAAAACAGTTAAAAAGCCTGCAACAAAAACGCATCCTCAGCAGTCCCAGCAGTCATTCGTGTTAGCTCTTGCCCATTTGTTACGGCAGCACCCTGTGCTGTGTGCCCACCTGGGATGTGGAAGTCTCTGCCATGCACCCATGCCTATATTGTACTAACACATGGGGAAGAGATCATGCAAAGCTTGACAGGAGCAAGCCAGTCTTGGGGAACAGGAGAGTGAGGATTGGAGTAGAGGGACTCTGCCACAGTGGGAAACGACATGTCCTGTGCAGTATTAGACCCTTTGGTACAGTCAAGAGATTTCAGAAAATGTAGTATTCATCTTTCTGAAACTCCCCAGGCCCTTACTTCAAGAATAGGGACATCTGTGTTTCTGAACACTGAATTTGTTGTTGGTACCTAACAGCAACACCTGTTCTGCAGACTATGAAGCCAGTTTCTCTGTGTGGCCTTTTGCCTCAGCAAGTAACACAAACCCTTGTATTTCCTACACCGTGTACTAAAGGCTCCTGAGGGCAAGCACACTTCAAATCCTGTCATTGTAATTTCTGTTCTGCAGAAAAGGTAGACTGAAATGGGTGTACAGAGAAGGGAGTCAGAAATAAACCCCAGAAGCATCTTCACAGTTTAGAACACTACCAAAAACAATGGGCTGCTCTCTTGAAGAGGCATAAACCAATCAATTTTCAATGAACTCTTGACTGAAAAAAAAACAGAAGCAGCCCTTCTTTTCTACTGAAGAAGCTATTTAGCACACAAATCTTGTTTGCTTGTTATTGCTGACGACTTTGGCTGTTCACGTTTGTTTGTTGTCAAAAGGACACCTTTCAGAAAACATTTTTCATGTTCCACTATCAGCATTTCGAAAAGAAATTTTAGAGAAGCCAAGTTTAGTAACACATCGTTACTACTTTTTGATATTGGCAGCTTGAAAAGCACTGGCATCAGTTTACAGTCAAAAATCCTGCTCAAAGTCATCACTGGGCCTGGTTACACTAAGTTTCAGAACTTCTGATCATCTCAGAACAGAAGCATATGGGTGAGAGGTGGCAGTGCCTGAGACTGATCTATGCTGAAGACCTTGCTTTGACGGCAAGGTTTGCATTTTATGGTCAGATGAACTGCATTATTTTCTGTATTTTCTTAAACCACCTAAACTAGGTGTAGCTTATCTACACAACATGGGTTCTTCTTTACTACAGGTTTGGCAGTGCTTCAATTAGCCAGAGGTTCTCCTTCCATGAGGAGCTGTACTAGTAGCAGTAATTATTGGATTACAGCAGGGATTGCCTCAGTGGGAACCTGTGCAGATCCCATCTTTCTCCTCTTTGGAAATAGCTGGAGCACAGCTACATCACCTCTCTGGGTGGCATCAACTGACAGTTATAGCAGGAGTGATCCTGCTGTAACACTCTGTCAGTAAGACGTCAGACCAACAGCCCTTGTGGAGATGTAGCTGACTAGCTGCAAAGGTTGTAAAAGAATAAAATGGCCATGTGTATAGATCAGCTGTACTTCTGTTGGAGTACTCTTGACAGACAGTCCCCAACCACTATTATATCTAGCTGCTGGAAACTGCTGGCACCAGAAATAGCTCCACTAGATCTCCTTGAGAGACCCTGAGGCCACTTGGGTTTCTGTTTCTTGAAGATTAGAAAGATAACAGAGTCCCAAAGGCAGACAACAGCACCCAGAGGCATGGTTTTAAAAGTGAGTGACATACTAAGGAGCAGCTCCATTGACATGCAACAGGCGACTGGATGCTGTTTCATAGCCCCCTGCAGCATCTCCGCTAGAAAACAGAAGTTTCATTTTTGGCTTTACTGCTTATTTACTGGAGATGAAACAAGACAGCAAGTATCCCATTCATAGGTCAGACAGCCCATTTACTCTCTTCCCTTGTTTTCCAGAACTAGCAGGAGTTTAGCTTTGGGGCTGTAGCAAGAGCTTTTTGGAGCATTACAGTTCAGACATCTCTCTTCTCTGTGATCAAGGACAGAAGACTTCGGTACTACCCAAGTAACAGGGAACCTTTGGTGTGCTCCTTCTTGCTTTACAAAGCTGCTAAGCAGGGAGGGTGAGTCCATACAAAAGACCTCATACACCCTTCAAACTAGAAATAAACTCACCTGGGAAAATTCTAGGTGAGGAACATGCTGAATCACACTAATGGAGGATATGAGCATACCAGTTAACTCCCTACATCCCTGGAGAACTGCCAGTGCATGTTACCCCATGATAACATTTACTTGAAGTTTAGCTGCTTTTGCTTTCCATGGTCTCTACTTGAGGAATGGCAGACAATCTGAAAGTGGCAATGTTTAGTTTCATGTGGTGCTGAGCAAGGTACCTTCACGCCTTCGTTGTAGCTGTCCACAGGGCTGTTCAGGCTTGCAAGGCTGCCCAAATGGCTGGGGGCTCCTGGGCGGGGAGGTTTCTTTGGTGGAGCTGCATGATCTGGGTAACAAAACAATTTGCATGGCAGAGGATCAACATGTCAGAGGTACCTGCATCCTGCTCTGTCAGCACTGCAAAGGCTATGTGTGCTCTGCTGTGCTAGCAGAGGAGCTGTACATCTGTATGTGTCTTACAGTAAACTGTTGTTTGTAGGAGCTACACTTTAATCTGTTTTTCTGCTGACAAAATGCAGAGAAAAGGCCGTGGCACTCACCAAGTTATCCTGTGTTTGTGACAATATGGACATTTCAGTAAGCCACTTTGAAAATCCCTTCACAGGGCAACTGTTACTCGTTTCAATACACCTCCCTCGGACCCCAAGAGGTATTCACCCCTTTGTACCAAAGCCAAGTGCCACACATGTGGTGTGTGTCTGGGAAAACTGGACTTCTTCATGTCAGAAATCCTGTGTGTGATTCACTTTGAGACTGAGAAACCTAACTGTAGGTGTCTACTTTTGCTTTACATGTCTGAACTCCACACACAGTGAAGTCCTACACAGTGACTCAGCTACCTCTAGACACTTCCTGCCTGTCAATGAAACACTTTCTTGGCTTTGCTGATTACATCTCTGGAGGCTGCACAGGGAAGTCAAACACATAGTACACCGAAACATCTATGTGTTCCATCTGGAATTGAATCCACCCCTTGCTGGAAAATACTGGTGTAAATCTGTGTTCACTACTGATGGCAGAAGACAGGATTCAAGGTGGCAGTCTATGAATTTACTGCTTACCTGGTTTACCCACGGGCTGATATATGTGCTGGTTACCAGCCTGTAAAATAGAGCACACATTTAGACCAGTTATTACAGTGCTCACAACTTTTATCAGCACAGTCTCAAACACAGGGCAGCCACTTCTCAGCACATTTCCCAAGAGTCCTTACACATCCCTGTTCACCACCCTTAACTCCTAACTACAGGAATGGCATTTACAGAGTCATAAAGGAACTTTCATTTAC
Organism: Indicator indicator; assembly: GCF_027791375.1. Taxonomy (NCBI): domain Eukaryota; kingdom Metazoa; phylum Chordata; class Aves; order Piciformes; family Indicatoridae; genus Indicator; species Indicator indicator. The sequence continues at coordinate 20,799,011 of NC_072021.1, forward strand.
TTCGCATTGCTCACCACAGCCCTGGCCTCTATGTCACAGTTTATCCTTCACTATTCATCCAATGTGATGCTACATTCACAGTCATTTGTAGTTTGTATTCAGAGATGAAACTGTGTTAGTCATGGCAGTGAAGAAGAAATGGCTGTGCCACAATTACAAAACTAAGATATTGGCCTTGTTACAAAGCTCTTGCCGAAGGTCAGTTTGCTTGTTCATCTGGAAAGTACAGATTAAGAGAGCACTGACTTCCCTTGGTAACCACACTTACACAACCTTCATACCAACCTCAGTCACCAAGGTGAGCAGTTCTGGTGCCAGCACGACCAGCAGCCAAGGGCTTTGTGCACAGGGGGGTCTCCTGGGAGGTGAATCCAGGGAGAGGAACTCCTCTGCTTAGAGACAGAGCTCTGGGAGAAGCTCAAGGAGCATCAGGGAGAGAGAGAGAGAGTTGTCTGCAACCACAGTCTACCTTCCCTGGGACAGACCTGTTGGACAGACCTGTCAGGCAGACAGGACACGTGATACGGGGGATTCCCTATCTTCTCCCCACCCAGCAGGGCATGGTACTAAAGGGACAGAGGGCAACGATGATAAGTTCCTACCTGGAGTAGTAGACATCTCTGTAACTACACCACCTTCCCAGGTGCCCCTGTACAATAGGTACGAGGCATTGCAAGTGGAACCAAACACACACAGGTACGATGGTTTAGCTAGGTTGGAGGTGTTACCAAGGTTAAGTCAGTCTACGACCTGCCTCAAAACTGCTTCAATACAGAAATAATGATGGGTCGTTGTCTTAAGAGACTCTATTCTGAAGGGAACAGAAGGCCAAATATGCTGACCAGACCTACTTCTCAGGGAAGTCTGCTGCTTCCTTGAGGGTCTGGGTTAAAGATGGGATGAGGAAACTTCCTACTCTAGTACACCTATTGGATTATCTTCTACAGCTTAAGCAGAAAAAGGAAGTAAATGGACATTGGAAGCAAGGACAGGTGACATGGAAGGACTACAGAGACAGGTTTTGCCATTGCAGAGAGAAAATTGGTGTGACCAAAGCTCAATTAACAAAGTGTCCTGGCAGCCAAAACAGCCAACTGTGTCCTCAGGTCCATCAATCATAGCCAGTTGAAGGACATAATTGTCTCCCTCTACATGGCACTGGTGGCCCCATCTTATTTACAGTGTGAAGTTTTGGGCACCTCAGCAGAAGGAGATCATTCGAGCGTGTCCAGAGCAGGGTGACCACGATGATGAAAGGCTCTGAGGGCAAGATTTAGGAGGGATCGCTAAGGTCATTTGACATGTTCAGCTTGGAGAAGGCTGAGGGGGGACCTCAATGCAGTCTACAACTTCTTTAAGGCACTCAGTGGAGAAGAGAGGCTGTTGTCTCTCTGGTGACCAGTGAGAAGACACGTGGAGTTGTTGTGAAGCAGCATCAGATGAAGTTAAGATTGGACATTAGGAAAAAGTTCTTCACTGAAAGGGTAATCAGTCACTGAACAGGCTCCCCAGGGAAGTGGGCACAGCACCAATCTTGTCAGACTTCAGGGAGCATCTGGACAATATTCTTAGTCATATGATTTAGCTTTAGGTAGTCCTGCAAGGATCAGGGAGTTGGACTCAACAGTCCATATAGGTCAATCCAACTTGAGACTATCCATCTTGAGATAATCTATGATTCTATAAAATATGAAAATCTCTTTGGTCACAAGCAGATGAACACTTTTCACAGAACTTGCAGTTGTCCAGTCACAAAAAGCATCACAGCCCTCATAGAGCCACATTTTATGCAAGCAGATCTGTTTAGAGGAGTTTCCACTGCAAAAGACAATTCTAACTGCCTTCAGTGTTTAACAGGTCTAGCACTGAAACACCTTCAAACTGCATTTATATGTAAAATAAAGACCTTTTGCTGCCAAGTCAGGTATCCAAGAAAGCTGCCTTTTGAACACTTGGAAGATGACATTCAGACTGCTCGGATTCACTTTCAGTAGTAAGGAAACAGCACTGGCTGCCATTCACCTTCAGCTCTGGATTGCAATTTCCAGCTCTATTGTCAATCACCATCTACAGATGTTATTTCATTACCTTTCCCACCTAAACTTTTCAGCAATTATGTTTGGAGATCTCTCACTTTCTGTTTTCAGAAGTACACCCAGGTAACAGGGACAACAGCAGTCCATGTGCTCTTCTGTCTGAACTCTACTGCCGCCTTGTTTCAGCGTTACATGACTGTGGGGATACTGAGCAGAAAGTCTGCAGGAGATCCTCTAGTGAGAAGCTCATGCCTTGACAACTCACTTTCCATTAACAAACTGGAGGGATACTCACAGTTGTAGTTCAGTGTTCACTCAAGAGTTTTTGCCTGATATTTGAATTCATGTTGTGGTTTTAAAATTACAGGCAGATCTGACAGTGGCTCCCGTGGCTGAGGGTGCCTAGAACTTACTGAGGCCTGCTTTCAGCTGCTCAGGACTTTGCCAGACTTTAACTGCATGACCTGAAAATTCCCATATGAATTCCCTACTTCAAGCTAACTTCTATCAGTTTACTATGGAAAACTGTAACAAGAATCACAGTTTTCAGACAGTAAGGTTCCATAAAAAACATATTGTACAGGAAGAAACCTGGAGTTCTTTAAACTTTCATAGACAATATTCTATCAGCTGAATATTTTAGAGTGGAAACGTGGTAGCTAGTAATAAAGGAGCATCCTTCATACTCCAATTCTGTAACTAGAGACTTGGGGGTGGGGGAAGGGGAGGAAATATTTCACTTTCAGAAATCTGGACTAGAAATCAAAGATCCAAAGTCCTGAAACTCTTCTACTGTCACCACCAATTTCTGCAGCCCACTGGCTGATGATCTCACAGTGTCATACATCTGCCCTCTACAATCATAAAAAACATCTGCTTTCTGCCAGCACCATCAGTCATGTCATTGACTTTGATTTGTGTTGTTAACCTAAGTATATCAAATCTGATAACTGTTGAGGGGGAGGAGAAGGAGAAGAGAGAAGGAAAGTAAGGAAAGTAAAATCCCACTAGAACAATTGTTGCATTTGTGCTTCCAGAAAATTGCGTATTAACAATGTATGTTAAAAGAAGATGCATAAAGTTACACAGCCATGTGTTTATCAGTTAGGGACTACTAAAATGTGTGCTGCTGCCCTGAGCAGGTATCAGAGTTGCTGTGCTCTCTGCTCTACACCCTTCTAAGTGCCACAATGACTAATCGAACAGTGGAGAAGATGTAAATGACCTCTGGAAATGGATTCTGTCCTTGCCATTGTCACTGAAATCTCTGTGTAAGGCTGGGCAATTATCTAATCCTAGCTCTCCTACAATCATTGCCTCTTTCTCATCCTCTTGATGACAAATTGAGATTGACTCACGGAAGCATCAGACATTTCCTACTGCAAAACACTGAAGTCAGTCATTGTTATCTTCTGAATGTATTAAGAACTATAAAAATGCAAAATCAAATTCTGAAACTAGAAATGTATCTTGAAATGTACCTCAGTTACCTTGAATCAGAGTCTCTTTTAAAACTCATTTTTTTTCCATGATCACTGTTTTCTTCATACTTCCTCAAATGGGGTGTGAAATTGTACTACCTCAACTGGCAAGACAACACTAACCCTACAAGCAGTTTGGCATCTGAGTGTTGTAATTTTTACTCTAACCCCAGGCAGTCATCTGAAATCAAGCATCAGTCAAAGAAATCATCTGTCTGCAAGAAGCTGTACTTGAAACCCACTGCCACTGACAGCCACCTGAATCAAATCTCTGATGACTTAAAACTCTCTTGGTTACCTCAAAGTATCTTTATGATTAGCACAAAATGCAGCAGTATTTTACTTGCTCTTATATAAAGATACAACAATAATAACTAATAGTCTTCTCCAGCTTCATGAGAAGGAATTTAGAAGCTTCCAGACATGAATGTCTCTAGAGACCTTGCTGCAGTGTGCCATTAATACACTCATTCATGATTGTACTTTGGCTGCAAATGCAGGAAGATTTTATTTTATCTACACTAAATTGTTAGGTGGTGAAGAAATACTAAAGTCAAACTAGGAGTTTAGAATCACATCCAAATGAACTAGGAAAGAGAATTCAAAATATTAAACACTTTAAAAATAATCCCTGGAGACAAACAGGAGATGAAGCAAGGTTTCTATGACTAACCCCTCCTGCCTACCAGTATGATTCAGAAATTCCAATGGCAATTAAACAATTGGAGAGACATTTTGAGTTAAACAGACCAGAGTTCAAACAGTGAGAAAGAATACCAGGGCTGCAGCTGTTGTCTGGCAGTACTGGAATGGCTGTGGGGTTTATTCCATTTGTTTCACAGTGGATCATTTACTCCAAACACATTTCTGGGTAATACAACAGTAACATTTACATTCCTTGTATGAAAACCCTTCAGATATTTAAACAACCGCAAAAGTTATTTTAATCCTGCTTCCTGTTGACAGAACTTCCAGAAAACTATCCACATTTTAAAATAAAAGGCCCAATTATACAGCACATATATATCTAAAACATTGCAACATATATGCAGAAACACTGTAGTATTTGTTTCAACAACTTCAAGGGGAAAAAAAAACCAAACCCCAAATCCCCCAAACTGCTGCATGAACAAATTTGCCACGGCTGCTGCTCCCACAGAAGCTAAGCCTCTTGCAAAGCTGTAGAACCATGTAATAAAAGTGGAAACGTTCAGCAATAACTTAAGATCACCTCCCATTATCAACATAATGTACATGTTCTGCTAGGAAACTGGAGAAGAAGTTGGGAGATGAAAAGATCCCACACATACTTACTGGGCCCTGGAGACCTCCATCCTCTCTGTCAATGCTGCTTCTGGAGAGCCGCACATCAGGTTTCTGAAAAAAAAATTAACTATTTCATTCTGCACTCTGCTTACCCAGTCACACAACCTCAGCTTAAAAAAAAATCATTCTGAAGACAGGAAAATGCAAACGTCCACTGACGAATACTGCTGTTATTTCATTCCAGTCTATACACCCCCACTGCTACCACTGCAGCTACTGAACCTCCTGGCAGCCTTCTCAGCTGCTTCTCAACCACCCGTTCTCAGCATGTGTAAAAATTCTTGTTAGGAATATTGATAGTACCATTTCCCTAACACAACATTGGAAAACCTGCATTTTAATTTTCTCAAAGGCAGCAAAAGTTATTTTAAGAAAAAAAATTTGTTTGCTTCCCGACAGCAAAGTTTCAACCACGGGATGAGAAATGCTGTGCATTAATTCCTGCTTCCTGCCTGAGGATGGCTTATATGTACTTGGCTCCCTCTCCAAGCCTGCAAATGGGGCCAATTACTGGAGCTCTTTAAGCACTGTATTTGGATAGAGAAAGCTAATGAAGACATCCAGATGCCCTATTCTCCTGATACAAGCAGCAAATGAATTTCTATTTTGTATGTTTTAAAGTGAGATATCGGAAGTGGCAGCCCAATTATTCTCAAAAGTAAAACAAGACCACACCATTTTTTCCCCAGAGAAATGGTCCATTTTCCTCATCTCCCCAGCATATCCAGGTAAGATATTTAATCTTTGAAGAAAACATTAATTCCATGGAAAGACTAAGGCTAGCACTGATCTAAAGACACAGGTTTAGCAAAAGCAAAGTGCTTTTCTAACACATTAACTCTGGCATGTAAAAAAAAAGAGGATTTATCTGACTCTTCCAACTCACTCTCCTACAACACTGCACGAGGAGCTAATGAAAATAGGTAAAATGCAAACCTACACCAGTGTAAATACAACTTCCTTCGTATGTCTGCACATAAAAAGAATACCCAGAGCATGAGAATAAAAATCTTTTATTTAGAGAAATATAGGCGTGTGAATACTGACTGTAACTGAAGTGACCCCATGTTCTTTCATGATCAGTTTCAGTAGACAAATATATCCCTTTCTTGTTTAAAGCCACTCCAGATGCATTTCCTTTCTTTCTAAAAGCACTAAAGAACAATTCTAACTCCCTTATCCTGCTAAATGACCCTAAAGAGCCAGCAGGGCAGATGGAACTTCCAAAGATACACTAATATTGATCTTTTCTCATTACAAATACTCCAGTTGTGCTGGTAGTCAGTCTGTCAGAAGGGCTTATACTTTGGATTTTCGTTCAGTCTTCTGCAGACTGAGGTACGGCCAGAGACCGTTGCTGTCTGAAAGAACTCACAGATTAAGAATAGACAAATCATACTAGAAAAGGAAATATTTAACCTCATGTCAAACATGAGGAACTGAAGCAGCCACAAGCAAGAGATTTCCCAATGTTGCTCCAAGAATTTGTAACAAATTTTATGATGAAACCTACCATTGACAAATGTCCAGTTTCTTTCCCTTATTATAATGAAGGCATTTTTTCAGATTAAAGTCTCACTTGACATGGATATGTTAGACACTTCATTAGATATCTCAAGTAAGTCACAGTTCTCATATTTTAAGCCAAAGCAAATATCAAGCCTTGTTTATCAAAGCATAAAACTAACCATATTACTATTACACCGATGTTCACAATTTATCTTTGTTTCATGTCTTCTTCTAGCCAGGGACATGCCCAAAGTCTTTGGAAATAGTCAAGGACAATTTTATTACAAGGGTCTTGAATGCTCTTTGCACTTTTAACAATTTCTTAGTGCAGAAATGCCCCCTAAACCAAACTCCAGAGATAATGGAATATTGAGCATTTAAGAAAAATTCAGAAGCACAAAAATACACTACTAGTGTAAGAAAAAAATTAACAGACACAATATCCATCTCCTCCCTCTCCTTTTCTTACTAACAAGGTCCTCCCTTTCAGCATCTAAACTCTTAAATGCCTTCTACAACCTCACATCACAGCTATTTCATTGCTCAAGTCACCACCAGCAGCAAATGTACAGCTGTGAGAAGACCACCTGAACAAAGAACCTTTCTGGCTCTTGTTGCAGCACAACTGTATCAAGGGTATACATACAAGAAGGAGGTGAGTTGCAGGGGGGAAAATGCCCAAGACATTCACTTAGTTGTGAAGCCCCGGCCTGAACATAGCTAGTAAACTGCATATCTACAAAGGTCCTGCTTAGCACTCGGGCAGTGCAAGTCTGTTTCAGAAAATTAAACCTTTGGGAAATTAGAAATTTCAGCTTTACCTGAAAAAGTTGCCACTTGCAAGTATAGCTTTCAAGTCCTTAAGATGACAAATCATCTTTCAATGTGTTTCACATACATGACAGGACTTCTCAAGCACGAAATTGCAGTGCTCTGACCTTTTTAATGAAAGCATCAATTGTACTGAACTAAAATGCAAGTTTAAGCAAAGTCTTTTCCACTTGCTGTTACATCCATGAGTGTTATATATTTCAGGGAGGAATTACATTGTATCAACTATTTGTCTTGAAGAAAATTAAGACCCTCAAAAATTATTTTTTTTTTAAAGAAACAGTCTACTATCTGAAATCTTTGTAAACATCGTAAGGACTTCTCAGACAGGATGCCTATCATATGTCGACATACTGGAAAACATAACCTACTTTATTTCCAGTATCTCTGGTCACTCATTAATAAAAGGACATGTAAGTCTTGGCATTCTCAGGACATGCCAGATTGTAATGTCTTGGTGGGATTTTCTCAGGCTAAAAATTAAGATCTTATTTTAGCAACAGTTCACATCAATTATATCTGAATTGCAGTCAAAATAGGACCAAACCACAACTATGTGAGAATTTCAGAAAAAAAACCAAACATGATAAGGAAACTATGCAAGTTATTTCTTCGTAGCCTATGGCAGGAACGGACTATCAATTTCTTAGCAAAGCACTGCTCTGTCTGCTGAGGAGTTACTGAAAGGCATGCACATATATCTCATTATTTTATATAATGAAAACCAATGCCACATACCATCAATACAGCCAAAAGAGAAAGGCTCAAACTGGAACCTAAATATAAATGAGGAAGCAGGTAATTTAACAGGCCCAGAACTTGTGCAACATTCAGAGACAGTGCCCACAGTTACAGCACAAAAATCACTAACTTCACTACACTGCTGAACTTAAAAGGTCACCTTGAAAGAAACAGAACGGCACAGCTGCTTTCCCACAACTTCTGCAAGGCAAACTAACTGGATACCAGTTCAGCAGGCTCTTTCATGGCATCCCCACTGCCACTGGTTTCCTGTCTGTGGTTACAGATGACTCTCCTTTTGGAGAGTCCATACATAAAACACAGAAGGCAAAGGCACTCCTAGAAGCATGTAAAAAAAAATCAGGATAGTTTTGGGGAGTTCCAAACTTCTGTCAAAACCCAGAAGTAAAAGCATCTTCAGGGGGCCTTTAAAAATTATTATAATGCAATGAATTAATTGATCTGGTTTGAACCTAATTCTACATATGAGAATTCAGGGCTGGAATATTAACCATACAATATTGAAGTGTGGCCCGAATGGAGTAATGTTATCTTCATGTGCTGATTTTCTGTGTGCACCAACACTGTACATGAAAGACAGCATGTTGGACAGAAGTGCAGGTATCACAACATGCATGCTAAAGTGCAGAGGAATCTTGATTAATCTTTGTAAATTTCATTTTTTTGGGGGTGGAAATATGCATAGGACTGAAAAACAACTCAGGAGAAAATGCAGAATGAGAACATCATTAATTTCTTTTGATTCTGGTTGTCTGATAAGGTCTAAACATCACAGGATATAAATGACAAACAAAAACTTCAGGACTCCAGCACCTAAAAATGCCTAACAGTAAGATTCCTTGCACAGGAGGCCAAACAGACAGACCTCTACTTGTTTGATCCAACATGTTTGTATTGCAGCCATCTCATCTCTCCACCTGCACATGCCCTGGACAGACACTGTCTTCCACAGTTACCTGGATCAAACCTAAAGTGCAGTCATGCTTTATCTTTGCTTCAGCTTTCACCAAAATAATATAGAGACATCTGTGCTCCTTCCTGGAGATGCTGACATCCAAAGTGCTTTTATCAAGAGAAGCCCACAAGTTTCATCAGTGCCCTAAGTCACCAGACAGGTGTGCAACACCCCTGCCTATCAGGGGTGTGAGGAAGTGTCAGTCCTGGAAAAAGTCCCCTTGAATACCACACCTCCCTCCCCACTACCCCCCATGCATTCCCTTCTCACCTCCTAGTGGATTTATCTGGTACATTTGAAAAATAAACACTTCCTTACTCCTCAGTTTTTTACACAATGGGTTTATTTTCATTCACAAGCTTCCTATGAAGAGAGATCTGTTTGTTTTCTCTTTTTACAGCACAATTTCAGAATTCTGGATTCTGTTAACGTTGCAGCTTGCAAGCGAAATTTCTCTCTGCTTTCAAGTACTGACTAGTCACATGCTCTCAAAGGACCAGTTTCAGGCAAACTGCTTACACAGATAACAACCTCTCTGAAGACTGGCAAATTTCCATTTCAATGGCACCGTGATTTAATTCTTTGTCTGAGTTCTCTTCTAGCACACACAGCATCAGTGCTGTTTATACATGTACTAACATGCTCTGAGTTGTATTTTTGTCCTGTAGCAGCAGAAATAAATTTCAGGTCATGAGCAAGTTGGTATTAACTCTGGGGAAACAAAAATTGTACAAGCAGAAACCCCACTGAGGACTTTTCTTCTCCTTGCAGTGTCTTACATTAAATGGATTTGCAGTTGCTCTTCTGTGAGGAAGACTGTGTAAAGAGAGCTACTTTTGAAAGCAGCCAGTTTGAACTGAGAACACCACGCCATAGGGTTACATAAGTTAAAAGTTTAAATCTGGCTCTTGTCTCTCTATTGTTCTCTGTGATCAAAAGGAAAAGTAGTATTCTGAAACTTGCCTATAACAGGCAAGAGTGAGCCAGCCTTCAGCTAACCATATTATGAGGATCTAAAGGTTAGTGGAGAAAGGGGTCTCAAAGCAAGTGAGAGACATGACGTCACTTTTGGGAGATGAAGTTCCTTCTGCCTAAATCACCTGGAGCGGAATTAGGTAAGGTCTTTCTCCCAAGGGAAGAAATGTCACTGGTCACTCACTAGAGTGGCATGTGCACAATAAAGAGACTATTTCCACACCGGGCCCGTGTCTGGACTCTCACATAGGAACCGTGGATATCCATCTGGAGATATGCAAGGCCTCCCAGAGTGACTCCACAACGACTTCTCTAGCATCTTGATTTCTTTGGGAATAAACTCAGAAAGATGCATGCTTTTTCCAAGCAAAACCTGTCTATAAACAGAAAAGTCCTCTGACATACGTCTTGCTACAGGTTCAAGTAACCCCTGTGGCTATTATTAGATTGGTTAGCTGCTGACACAGTGTATAGATCTGCAACAGACATTCCAATAGAACCCCCAAAGTCTATAGAGTCAAAATGTTAGTGCAGAAAGAATGGAAGTTTCTTATGGATTCCCATTCCACATTTGGGCCATTTAAGTTCATACTTACACTCAAACTTTCTCTGTTTTTCATCGTTTTTAGCATTCTAAGGCTTTACAGCAACCAAATATAGCTCTGGGAGAGCTGCAGAGCTGCTCCCAAGTTCATCAGTACTAGCCCTCCTTGGAGTAGGGGGTGGCAATAGAGATGGTGTCTCCTCATAATAAAAACTAACACATAATGCAAACACAGGATTTTCCCCCAAACATATGCTAAGACTGTACTACAGATCAAAAGAAAAAATCAGCAAGACCCTCCTCAAGCAGTGATCCAGGGATGGTAAACATCCTAATGGTCCAGAGGCTGAATCAATACAGAATAACAAACACTACAAATAATTATTTGTATAATGGTTATCTGGCAGAAAAAAGACTAAGTTTTCTGCAGAAAGTTCTCACACAATCTACTGGCACCACCTGAAATCACAATGCCTCATTCTCAGAAAGTGTTCGAATTCCTCAAAAAGTTCTTGACCATCTTGAAAGTTTTAACTGTCATTGGATCTTGAAAGTTTTAACCAACAACAGGATCCTCCTGAGCTTATGAAATTCAAAAGCCTCCTGAGTTTATGAAATTCACATGCCACTTGAGACTGGAATAGCTAATGCCTAAATTAGGGAAGAAATTTTCCCTTCTCCTCCCCTCTCTTCAGCTTGTAATAAATTGGACAAAGTATTCTGGGTACAGTGGTTTCTTCCTGGTCATCTAAAGGCACACCACAAATTCCCAAATGCAATTACAAGGAAAGCAGCCAAAGCCAAGCTTCAACATCCTTTAATCAAAAGCAGTATCTTAACTCTGACACAATCTGGAACTTGGCTGGAACATGTAAGGGACATGGTGGCATCTAGCAGTAGCTCTCCGCACTTAGTAGGGATTTATCCCATATTGGTTGTCCTCAGAGCCATACGCTGTTCTAACCAGTTCTGAATACCATACATAACTAAAACCCTGAGGGACTATGACAACTCAGTGGGAAAGGAATAAGGTCTTGGTAACATCATTTACATGAGCTCCTCTTAATTCCTGCCCACTGGTTTCCTGTAGAACGAAGCATAAATTCTTATCTTCAAGGAGCTCAATATCCCAGCTTCCGGATCCCTATTAAAAAACTGTTCCAAGTTCTGCAGGACAACCATGACCACTGACTTCAGTGTCCTAAAATAAAAATAATTAATCTGTACAACTAAGATTTTCTTGGAGATCAGCTCTAAGGAGTGCAGAACTCTTATAGAAACTGGAGAGCAGCAGCAGCATCTGCTTTAAACACAGAGCATGTTTATTCAAACTTGCCTCCTCTAACAAACCCATGGCACCCAAATTTATACAAGAATGTTTTGTAATTAGGTACATCAAAAGCTTATAAACTAAACCATTCCTTCAAGTACACTTCTTAAGACCAAATATACAACTGATGTTTGTCACAACCCTTACCACACTGTTGTAAATCATCCATGTCAGATGAAGCTCACGCACCCACAGGCTCCCCAGTGTGAGCCTGTACAGTGTAACACGCTACTACTGCCTTCTGCTGCATCTGCAGCCATCAATCTCCAGTTGGGGAACCTTAACACAGAACTTGAATGCTGACAACTGGAAAGCCAGAATTCAACTGAAACATAACACCAGTGTCACTGACAACAAGAAAACAGGGAACTGCAGAGAAACAGCAACTGAAGATCCCATTACCAATGCTCCTTCTGGTGGCATCCAGAGCTTTTCCCATACCTCACAGAGCTCTCTCTGACCATTCTTCCCACTCTTTACTCCTCTAGTGCAAGACTGCTTATGACTCTTACCAAGGTCAGGGTTCTTATAAGACTGATGGTGACTCCTTTATTTAGGGGGTGCAGGAGCTGGCAATCTCCATCCCGCAATGTCCCATACATAACTTACTCAATAGGATAAAATGGCATTCAGTAAACCCAAGGCAGTTCAAGGTATCTGAAATACAGGTATCACCATGTGAACACAACATTTAAAAACTGTTTCCAAACCTACATGTTGTCAGTGACTCCTGTCTTTAGTAAGCATTGGAATTTCACAGAAATTCTAGAAAGCAGTGAAAAAAGAAAAATCAGAATGAGTTAAGCAGCACTGTAAAATGAAGTATTACCAGGAATCGTTCCTCCTTCTCAAGCCAGCGCTGGTCTTCTTCCATCTCTTGTTGTTGTCGTATCAATCTCTCCTCCATGAGATGTGTGGGTAGAACCTGTCCCATTCCCCTTATGTCCAAAGTGCCTGAATCCTACAAAACAGTTGGCAAGTCTCACAACAACTTAAAATTTATATAAACAGCTGCAAGAACTTACAGATTATAAAAGAATATAGTTTTTCAAGTCCAAATGCACAACAGCAGTCAAGCAGAGCTTTTTCAACTCCTTATAAACTGGAGCAGATCATCAGAAGAAACTCTTTCCAACAACTATTTTGTCTTCCTTGTTCCTAATCACTGGAACCAAGGAGAGTTGAAAAATTGTCTTATTTTTCAGCAGCATTGTAACTTCGTATGTAGCACTTCATTGAAGTTTGATAAATCTGGTTTTGTTGTCCATTTGTTTTCTGGGTCTTGAGCAATAATGTAAAAGGCCAGTTACTGAAAGAGGGAAGACACATTTTGACCCAAAGCAGATAAACTTTTCAGATTTAGCTGACTCTTGCAAAGCACAAAAACATTTTATGGATTTTTATCAAGTTTTCTGTTTTTCATAAGCTTACAAGACTTACAAGACCATATCTCAATGCTGCCTGGGAGTCATTAGCAAGCAGTATATGAACCAGTATTTTTTAAAAAGCCAAAGGGAGTTTGGTAACGATCTTCACTGAGATTGTTTTTAGGTAACCAACTGCCTGAGATTTTGTGAAAATTTTGGCTGTAACTTAGTACTACAAACACATCCACGTATTTGTATCCTTCCACCAACACTTTATTCAAGCATGACAAATTGAATTGTTTCTAGAGTAAATAATCTACAGGGATGTTGAACTACTTGGAACTGCAAGTGTCACCTACAAACAGTGTGAAGAACACCAGCAGCTGGCAGTAGCAGAATGCATGGCCAGATCAACTATGAGTAAGCAGAGGCAAACTGATGACTTGGATACCTATCTGCTCCTCTGTATTTAAGGGGTAAGTCTCAGTTATCACTTAAATATTTATCTGAGGCATAGGGAATAGAGCATCGGTTAGAGAGGAAACACATTTAAGACAGAAGCTGTACAAAGTGAATCTTTGTGGGAGGATAAAATGGAATTAAGAAAGTATAAAATACTGGAGGAGAAGAGATAAAAAGTGACAGAAGGTTAAAGGGGCAAATAATTTGATGTCCCCTGCAGGAGCTCTGTGCAATCATAGCAGTCTGAAAAGTGTCTAACAGGAATACAGCTCAGGAATAATTTTGCAGACTTTCTCATTTTCTGTTCTGGGCACGTCACAGAGAAGCCCCAAATACTTTATCTATGCTGGGCATCTCCCTCCAGAGGTATTTTGAACAGTTATTACATATTTCTACATGAATGTTCCCATCTCCTTTAACAGCAATCAGTTTCAGTAAAGCCTTCTTTTAACAAACACAAAATATTTGCTATTACCAAGTTAAGATAATAAGAACTAATAACTTCATCAGTAATTTGTGTCACGAGCACACTTTATGCCTAACCTCCCATTGGAAGATTTGTTTCAAAAAGAACAGAACTCAGCCATGACTTCCACCCACTGCAGTAAAGCAATTTCAAAAATACCAGAGAAAGACTTCATTTTCCTACAATAATCTCCAGATGTACCTAGATAACAAGAAGTGTATTGACTGTACAGCGTGCAACAGATGTGTCAGTTCATGATACCTCCATGTTTGGTTGCCACACTGATATTTCCTGAGGTCGATGGTTCCAGGAATCTGCTTGATCCAAGAGAGAAGCCTGCCCAGGATAAATGCTGCCTGCTATGGCTGGTATCCCATGAGATCCAGGGTATCCAGACACCTTTAGGGTTAAAAAAAAAGAGTTGTATTAATAAGACTTGTGCTTCCCTATAACTAATAGCTGCCTCCAACAAGGACACAAATCTGACAGTACAGCAGTCACTTAGAGGAAGAAGGGGAAGTGACATCAGAAAGAACAGACCCAAAACATGGCACAAAATTTCTTTTTTGAGTCTTTGAGGACACCTATAATAAGAGAGCAATTTTAGTAACATTTGAGGATAACTATTTGAGGATGCCTAACAAAACAGCGGCATTACAAAGTATATTTTAATTGTGGCAGCCAAGAAGATCAAAGTCCTCTGATGAATGAAAATAAACCTGTTGCTTGATTTCTAAGAGCTACACATGCAGAGCTCATATTCAAGTTAATCGGAGCCTGTAAACACTGCCCTACAAAGCCACATAAAAATGGACCCCCTACTGTAAGTTACAAGCTTAAATATTGAGTGACAGCATGTAATTAGTGTGCTTAGCTGCACAGCCTGGGAACTTCTCCACAGCAAAATCAAAGTACTTTTAATCAATCTCAAACACTCATTAAAACAATGAAAACATGCCCGTTTCTCTGTGGAAGAAAAACAACTTGACTGAAACTGAGCTTTGAACAAACCCAAGATGTTTTCATGACAAACTTTTGTTTTAAATTTAATCAGTAGGTTTAGGGGAAAAAAAATAAAACCTGTGAGTACATATGGTAAACGTAAAAGTGGCTATAACCCACGAGAAAATAAAAATGTTTCAAAGAAACATCAAGGAGCAGAGAATTAATAAGCTCAAGGGAAGTCCACCAGTTAATGCCATTTTACAAGGCAAGTTATTTTATAGCTTAGCACAAATGTTAACATGAACACCACATTCCTTCAATAAACAGAAAAATGACGGATATGTTTCATTGTACTTTTAGGAATTTTGAGGAATTGTATCAGATATGGAAATATTTGCCATCTGGAATAAGCCTACCAGGTTCAGTCTGGGGTTTGTTCTGATGTAAAACAAAACCCATTTAACAGAACTCAGTGAAACTAAACTGTGGAAGAAGTGAATTAATCCCACCAGCTGCAACTGAGTTATAAACCCCACATCTGAAAAAAGACACACACGGTGTTAAATGTTGTACCTGGTAATGATTTGGCTGTACCATATGCTGCGGACTTGGATAAAACCCTTCACTGGATCTTGGACTGGGGTAACCAGGCCTACTGGGCTGTAAATAGAAAACATTTTTAGACTCTAGAAACAGAAGATTAAAACCAGAAAGTTACTCTTCAGCAAGACAAATGTTTAAGGTAGAGCACTGCAAAGCAAGATCAACGCCCCCAGCCCCTGAAATAAACATTCAAAAATGACCAACATTTTAAAACAACTACAATTGAGCTTTCCTTGGAAATGGGAGCACGTGAATTACTTGCTAGGTATGCCAATAAATAACGCTTGCTCTGTGAATTTTTTGTGCATATTCAATTTCGTCTACTAAATGACCTGCTCTGTGCTGTTTAACTCTAGAGAGGACATCAGCTAAGAACACAACTCTTAACCCAAGTTTCCAGGTGAAAATAAGGCTTTGTTTCTAAATCAATAACCTGCATTATATAAAGTCTTGCTATTAATGCTATTAATGGTTACTTTTGTGATCATTCCCAAAAGAAAATTAATTTGCTTCAGTCAAAATCTAACTTGTTTCTCTAGTGTGAATATTTCCAGGTGTTGTTCTGAGGACTGAAGTTAGTTCTGTTAATTAACTTTTGAGTAACTAATTGACTCAGCAGGGAACGTGCTTTTGATCACATTCTGAACTCCATGGTTGCTTCATTACAGGACTATTACAAAAAATATGCATGAAAAGGGCCCTGTTTTTCTACACATATTGAACAGATCATCCTTTTGCCAGAGCAGGTATAGGAATATCACACTACTGAAAGAAGTAATATTGGAAAACATTCCTCAGAACAACATACTTTTTTACCTTCCAAGCAGAAGGGTTCTTTTCTTTTGTTTGATATTAACCTCCAAAGATACATTTGGGGTGGCTTTTTTGATGAGGCAGAGTGGCTTCAGGAGGAGAAAAATCAACCAAAGAAAAGAAAGAAAACCCCAAACCTCATCATTCTGCAAATGGACTTCTTCAGTCCTTCTGGCAGTTAAATGCAACCACCACATTACCTTGAGACTGCTATCATCACCTTATGAACAATGACATTATCTTTCTGTACAAGGCCACTTTCTGTCTTGGGTTTCTAACGGAAATCACTGTGAAATATAGGCAATTTCATAGTACAAATTCTCAGAATGTTAGGGTTGGAAAGGACCTCAAAAGGTCAGCTAGTCCAACTGCCATGGCTGGAACAGGATCACCTAGACTAGGTCACACAGAAACACATCAAGGTGAGTTTTTAATGTCTCCAGAGGAGACCTGACAACCTCTCTGGGCAGCCTATTCCAGGACTCTGCCACCCTCACAGTGAAAAAGGTTTTCCTTATGTTGACATGAAAGCAAGCTCCCATGCTCCAATTTGCACCTGTTGCCCCTTGTCCTATCACTGACCATCACTGAGAACTGTGGTATCTGAGATTGTGCAGGAGACTATACATAAGAAGGAGTATAAGACCTGGAACTTCTATAATGAATAGGTGGAAGAAAACAATCAGTTGTCACCACTACAAAATTAGATAACTTAAGAAACACTCCAAATCTCCTTTCTACAAACTTCAACTTGTGCAGATGTCATTAGTATGCACATCCATATCTGACACAAAAATACCATATAAAAAACCTAACCAACAACTGCATCACATATACTGTGAGGGCATACTGATCCTATCAAAAAAAGATATGCAGTGATGGAATTAATTTCCATGTTAAGACATATTTTGTCAACTGTTTCAGTGTATACAACACACACAAAGCTCTAATTATGATCCTTTCTAAGATGGTGTAGCTCAAATTAAATTAGTAAAATGTGCTTATTCTATTTGAATTAGCCCTAAAGCTTTAAGACTAAACAAATTCTTCAAACAAGGTTGCAATTATGAAGTAGCATACTGTTCCAATTTATGCAGTTTATCTGCTCTGTAACTTGAAACATCATCTCTTTACACATACACTAAATCCTGAGAGCTCATCTTAGATGATTAAATCAGTGACTGGACAGTTTGCTGGTTTTAACTGTGAAATCAAAGCAGTAATTCCACTGCCCGTGTTTCTTCGTTGCCATAAAGCTATCAAAATGCAGAACCAAGTTCAATAATCTATCAGGCAACAACCTGGATATGGAGAAACAAAACAAAAAAAGAATTCATTGCCTTCCCATGACTACCATGGGATATGTGCTCCAGAAGGTGCACTCAAGTGCTACGGAAATCATTATCAGCACCAGAGCTTGCATATACAGCTACAGGAACTAATCACAAACTGATACAGATAATATTCCACATTACAGTGGTAGACTGCACAAAATTAAGTTCTTCAAAACAAAGGCTTGATCCTTCAAAGTGCAAAAGAACTCCAATGAGAAGCAGACAAGTTATTCAGAGAAGGGAATGCTCAGCAACTGGTGAGGTTAGGCTATCGCAGCTGCAGAACACATCAGCGACATCCAAACAGGACAGACATGTCATGAAACAAAATTAAGTGTAAACTAAAACACACAAGGTACTTGGAAGCAAACCCCCAATTTTCTGTCCAGAATAAGGAAAATGCAATTAGCCAATTCCTATCCTCTCACTGAGGTATTACAAATAATCTTCATACTGGCCTGAGAACTCACTAGCTAACGTTTTACGGGAGTGCTACAAAACAGAAGAAAAAAGAAAAGGTCAGGAAGCAGTTTTGTGGCAACTATGGTAGTCTTTTACAAGTTAAACCAAGAAGAAACAGAAAATCTTCAGTGATATTACAGCATGGATCAGTTCTAATAACAGTTCAAGCAGAGCTGGATCATTTTAGACATAGGTACTAGCAGATGATGACAAAATTAGCTGCCATGTCTTGTTTGAACCCACCCGTTAAAAGAGGCTTCAAAGAAATAATCAGAATAAAAATCGTGGGTTTTATTTGCTTCTTAAACGCATATAATTTGCAGTTTTAGCTACCTTGGGAGGAGCTTCATCTGATCCTCCTGAGTCCCAGGATACTGTGACTTGTCGCCTGGATTCCATTCTCATTCGTTCTTCCTGCTGCAGCTTCTCTTCCTCCAGTATTGTACTACGAAAGACATGTCATATTTAAGTAAAACTGCAGCAAATCTCTCCCTAGAGGTCTCACATTTTTCAGACTAACAAACACTATTAAACAAAGTGGTGGTGCACCAAAACACAAACTTATTTCACTTGTATTGGTTAGGTTCCTGAAAACCAGTATCATCAAGAAGTACATCTGTAGGATTAACAGCATGCTTTAACAACAGAAGCAGAACCGAGTTTTTAGAAAGCTGTGGTTGACCTTGCCCAATTTTTTTTTGCATGTTAACAGTTCTTTTGAAATATAATTGCAAAGAGAAATTCTCAAGACAATGAACTGAGCACTTACTAGCTTGAGAACTTATTTTTCGCAAGAAAATATTCTACTGAACTGCTGCAAAAGTTCAAAACAAATGGAAAATGTTCTTTACTGAAACTCAACAAAGCTTCAGATCACTGGGATTTTTTTCCTTTTTAAACAAGCCAGTCAAACCGCATTTTAAATACTGTGCCTTCAGCTCTCACGTTTTAGTTTAACAACCACGAAGACATTTAGCAAACTAATTTAGCAAACCAGAGAGATCTGACAATATTCATTGAGCTTCTAAACATTCAGGTCAAAAGGCTACATTTTTAGTGAAGTACAAGACATTAGTAAAACTAGTTCGCTACTTACCACCGTTCTGACTAATAAAAAGACTGTTTGAAGTTCAGTGTGATACTGCTGCCCCACAGCAGCCTCCTCCCAGTTCTGCTATGTGGATTACTAATGTTGGGTATTTGCCATTTGAAAGATACTCTGAATGAAGCTTTGAAACCAGGAGCTGCAACTTTGTTGGCGCTGCATGCTACATGGATAGCCTGGAGATGTGAGTAGGGCAGATAATTTACAGATCGCTGTCCCCAGTGTAAAGATAATCCTGTAAAGGAGCTATTCCAGCGTCTGTATCACTTGAGTTTTCAGAAACAAAGCTAGGTTCTGAGTTTATAGTCTCCTGTTCAGTCTGCTAAATAACCACCCAGAATTACTCATGCAGGGGATGAGATCAACTCCAGCAATCTATTCTAATCTTGGAACGTTTCTGCTTATTTCAAGAATAAATTCCTGCTTGGTTGGAGACAAGAATTTTGCTTTTCCTTACTCAGCCAAAAGAAAAAAACCCCAAACAAAACAAAAAAGTCTATGCCACTTCTAAGAAGCAGAGAAGTCATCTTGTCTCGCTGCAGCTAAACCAAGTTTCTAAGTATTGCTGCAATTTCAATCCATCACTGCTGTAGTAACACAAGAACGTGGAACAAAAACAGAGTCAGACAAGTTATTTGCAAAAGTCATCCTAATGCAACTACCACAGAAACACAGCTAGAGCCCAATGGAGAGAGCTGAAAAGATAAACTCTCCATTTTCTCTCTCCCTTCCTTCAGAATAAGGAAAATGCAATACTTCCTACTCCAACCCACGAAAAGCTAGGAAAACCCCACTGCTTTAAAGCTAGGTCAGACTTCAGATATTCAGCATGCACTTTTATGCAGCATGAGAAATCAGCCAACATGTATCCGTGATGTATGCATGCATCATGAACCATGATTATAACCTTCCAAGAAATACCTCAAGAATTTAAAAACCACAGCAAAACAGCACACACAAAAAAATCCCCTCAGATGTTGCATTGCATGAATAAAATACAGATTTTTAGCAAAGCTGTTGATATGGCAGTTTTTCTAATCTGAGCACCGGAATGGAACTGGAGTCTGCTAAAAACAGATGACTAAATTTAGAGATGGCTTATTGACAGTGAGCATAATTTGTCACAGCCGAGCCCTGTTTTTCCATAAAAAGGAAGGAAACGTCAAAACCTATCTGCCTTGCTATCAAAGCTGTCTCAACTGTGGTGTCATGGTATTCAATACAATACCATTAACTTCAACCCTATCACTGGAAAAGACAAATTTCTACTGAAATTACTTAGGTTTTCATAACATAGGCTCAGCTTTTTGCCTTACAACTCTAATTTAACCCACCCTGCTCTTTCATTGCCCATGTCATCAGGAAGTCCTTTCCCCAGCAACCCTGTAAGTAGCCTGGTCAAAGGCTGATCAGCTGCAGTAGAATTTGTACTTGGATGCCCTTGAATACTGCTGACAAGAATATAAAATAGAAATGCTTCAGAGAAGCATTACTAGAAAAAAAACTCACAAAGAATATAAATGGCTCACAGAAATGTCTTTGTTTTGACAAAGGGAAAACCAATCCATAGCTGGAGTAGATGCGTGCCAAGAGTTATTTTTGACCTTTTCTCAGTGCAGCTGCTCAAGTATTCCGAGCAGTTTATTAAAATTTGCAGAGGGTCAAGAAAGTCAGATCTAGGCATATTTTCCCAAACTGCATGTATTTTTAGTAGCAAAGGGGAGCAAGCAAAGAAGGATTTCTATTCATATGGTTTTCCTTAGCATTTGCTAGGTAGCACAAACTTAACTCAGCTAGATTAAGCCTGAGGGAAAACCCTTAACTATTAAATGTTTGCATAATTGATAAACTTAACTCATTTACAGAAAATCTTTTTACTGA
Organism: Indicator indicator; assembly: GCF_027791375.1. Classification (NCBI taxonomy): domain Eukaryota; kingdom Metazoa; phylum Chordata; class Aves; order Piciformes; family Indicatoridae; genus Indicator; species Indicator indicator. Next base: position 20,820,198 of record NC_072021.1, read on the forward strand.
AATTGGTGTGTGATGTTGAAAAGCACGTTTTCTGGGAGCTTCAGTGTAGGATTACCTGAAATATTGAAATATATGCTTACATTTCAAAAGGCACAGCAAACCAGTGTTTTCTGAGGTCTCCGGCCACCAGAAATGCATGAATGCTCAAGAACATGGTTCTTGCATATTGCCCTAAATTAAAAGCATTTCCATATGGATTACAGCTTATTCCTAATGGTCACTGTCAAAGAGGAAAAGGCTAACAATGTCTTTTGCAGCTTCCACCATACATTTCAAGTATGTGTTACAAGTATTTTTTGATGAGGTGCCACCAAAGGAGAGGACTCAAATTGCCCTCAATCTTATCAGCTTGATTTCTTTTATTTAGAAGCAACATTTCAGGGCCTACATCAAATACAGTCACAAAAAAAGGCTAAAGTCCAGTTCTCATCAATTCATTATCCACTTGTCATAGAAAAAAGACCTCAGAAGCAGGAACCAGCCTTTACTATAGGGAAAATACTGCAAAAATGATGCTGCATGACCTGGGTACATTGACATTTTGCAAAGGGTCTTTTATATTCTTCACCATGTAGTGTGAGACGGAAGATCTCACCCTCACAACATCAGCAAGGCAACAACACATGCTTCCTGATTAAAACATCCCAGATTCTAATTCTGGCTCAGTCAGTGACAGAATCTCAGGAGCAGCACCTCAGTTTTCCAACTTAATTTCACTTTCACACTCCACCCCAGCCCAAACTGAAAAAGGGAGCTAGGATGTGAGAAGGAATTAAATTTAGAAATCCACAACTCACCCATTCATTCCTGTGTTTGCTGTGAAGACTAACTCACCCCTATCAACTTTGGACAGCTCAAATGCTGTAAAACACCAAGCATAATCCTACCCTAACAACACTACATAAATACAGAATCAGCATCTTAGTGTTGCACAAGCAGCTGCACAAAGTTTGTGCAAAGCAGGTGTGACTACGAAATGAATAACAAACAGGGGATAGATGAAATGTGTAGCCTGCTGCCATCAGTGCTATTTGAGATGTAGAAAAGAAGCTTTTTTCCCAAAGCCAGGGACCTTTTCTCATTAAAGCAGAGGAATGTTGCGGTTCAGTATCACTGGCTTCAAACACAAGCTCTCAGCTTGAACAGACTACCCTGGATAGCATCCAGATCGAGCAGCAGCAACACCACACAGAAAAGGCCACCAGGGAAATGCTTGTTTTTGCAAGTTCATGGGAATTTGAGTTTTGAAACACAATCTTTCCTAGCTGCCTGAGACTGCCTCGTCATAAGGGAATTGGGAACCTTTCCAATGAAAGTTTGGCTCTCTGAGCAGTGCAAAGAAGCTCTAAGGACAACCATGCTGCCTAACTTCAGGAGATAAACCTTAGCACTCCAGAGTAGCAGAAAGCTGTCTGCTTTGCTGAGAAGAGTAAAAAAATGGATTTTAGCATTTATGTGGCCCTGGGACTGATGCTGTCCTCTTAAAAACAGCCACACCAAAAAAAAAGGCTTCAAATCTCATAGCATGACTAGAGGAACAACAAAACCCACTTCCACTGGTGTATTCGTCATCAAGAACTAGAATAATGTTTAGGCTGGAAGGGTCTCGTGGCTATCTTGAGTCCAACCTCCTGGTAAAGATGGGCTCCATACATAGCAAGGCCAGGTTGTTCAGTCTTTTCCAGTCAAGGTTTGAAAAGTCTCCCAGTGTGAAAATTCCAAAGCCTTTCTGGGTGACCTGTTTCAGAGCTTATCTACACACACTGGTAAGCATTCTGATTTTTAACTGATGATAACTTGCCTTGCTGCACGTTATGAGTGCTGGTTCTCTCCCTCTGGCTGTGCATTCCTGAGGAGAGCCAGGCTCTTGAACACTGGTCCATACTGTTCACCTGGCAACATGGCTTCGTATCTTTCACTTTTCTCCCCCTTCCTCTCCAGACTCAGGCTGCCATCCCTCTCTCTGTGTACAACCTACATTTATTTCACACAATTACTTTTAATCTGGATTTACTCATCCTCTTCCTTTGCTGGTGAGATACTCTCCCTGCCTGGTTTTACACACCACAGCCATCCTCCTAGTCAGAGTTTTTAGGGCTTCATTTTTGTCTGTGTCAGTCAACTGTAAGCTATCTGCCCAATCTGACTGCAAACTTAAGGAAAACAAATCCCAGTAATGCTTCAAAGTTTACATATAACTCCCATTTTGTGGCTGGTGACGTAGATAGATGGACACTAGAATAAATTATTGCAGAATAAATTGTGGTGTGAATTTAGACTGGTCTTGAAAGTGTGTGCTCACATTTATTCCAAGCTAAACATAAGGTAGTCGATATCTTGGCTTACAAAGGGCAAAAGAATTCCTAGTTCATGATGCTACATTTGTTGCAGGCTCTGCAATTGCACAGACACAGCTGCCAGAAGGCAACTGGTGTTCTAAATGTTATGAAAATAACTTTCAACAGTACTCACTTGATGGCTCATTTAAGAAAGCAGGTATTTTTACCCCAAAATTGTCTACTGCATGTTTGCCTAGGTAATCACTCTAAACTCTTTCTATCCCCCTCCCCAGGGATTGTACCATACATAGCTAAAATTTAAAAAAAACAAGACTAGTAAAATCTGGAGTTTTTCTTGGGAGAGAAAGAAGGTGATTCATACTTCCAGTTATTTGAATTTATTGGCTAGTCTGATTTTCTCTGACAGATAAGGTTCAGATTTCCAGAAGACCCTGCCCCTCAGAAAACTTAATACACTGTGTTGCATTTTCCACAGAAAGAAAACACTGTAACAGAAGATACAGTAAAAAAGAAATATTTTTGAACAAGGAAATGACCTTTCAGAAGTATAACCCTACCTGAGTTGTGCTTTAAGTTCAGTAAATCTGGGTCGTCTACTAGGGTCGTACGCCCAGCACTTGGTCATAAGGCTGTAGAGGGTAGGAGGGCAGTTTGGAGGCATTGGGAGCCGCTCACCATTCTCAATTCGCCCAATCACATCATTGTTCTTCACTCCCTGGAAGGGCTTTACCCCATGCATTAGGATCTCCCACATACACACACCTAAGAAACACAAAATCCCAAATGTTCCTCAGTGTGAGCAAACAACAAAAGAAACAACCCCCGGGTTTGTACAGCTAAAGAACGCAAGTTCTGAAGCACACAGCCAGGGAAGGAGCACCCACTTACCAGCTGGCAGCAGAGGAGCAATGTGCAGCAGGATCACACACGCAGCAGCAAGCTGAACTATTTATGAGGAAGCATGACCCACAGCTGCCTGACAGCAGCCTAGCTTCACATTTATCTACCTTTTTACCCACTGGAAGTCAGAATGTTTGCTCATATTCAAATCTACTCTTCGATGAGGTAGAATGACCTGTGTTGGCTTTTCCCTTTGACTAGTTCCACCTGGCTTGTTTCAACATGTAAAGTGCATTTTCACTTTGAGGATGTTTCAATGCTGACACTGATCCAATTTTTTTGTGCTGAAGCTATGTAATAAAACAGTTTCTGTTGAAACTGTTAAAAGTACAAGGCAAACATGGTGCATCAGTTTAGGATTGGCCAGGATCTTCCATCACTGTCAGATTTCACTTATCTGACTGCACTAGAGCTTTCTTCAGACTTTTATAAACCTGGCAAAATACACATATAGTTTGAGCACAGGTGATCAGTTTCATACAAAACACTGCGTATTTAGGAAAAAAAAAAAAAGAAGGAAGGGTTCAGGATATTCCCATTTTCCTGTATTTTCACTCAGCTTCTGGTCATATTTTGTACTATCAGGAGTTATGAAAGACAAATTAATTTGGGGTTGGACTCGATGATCTATTTGGGTCCCTTCCAACCCCTGACAACCTGTGATCTAGCAACAAACATCAGCAAACAGGACATCATGTAGGCTGATCTATGCATTAAGCAAAAAAGCGAATACATCATCATAAAAAAAAAAGGTGAAACCACAAAATTGTAAATGGCAAATAACAATACTTTAATAAAAATAAATCAGAGGGAAAACCACAGTAAAAAAATATCATCTCCATTATGACTATGACTTCAGTTCCCTGTACTTTCATTTCTGTCAGCATCTTATTTGAGGCAAAAAGGAACATGAAATTTTAGGCTTTAAGAAAAACAAGAGACAGAAAATGTGTTGGCAGAATCCGGATTTTCAGAAAATACAGTAAAAATAGTGTCAAATACCTGGAAATTGCTCATTTCCAGTAGTTAAAATGAAGCTTTAAACTTCTCCAGCAGGACCCTTAAGAAACCCCACCACTTGGTGTGCACTTACCAAACATCCACACATCGCTAGCTGAGGTAAACCGTCGGAAGTTGATTGACTCTGGAGCCATCCACTTGATGGGTAATTTTCCTTTGGAAGCTGCAGGGAAGGCAGGATGCCAAGGCAGGCTGTTACTCCTTCTACTGAGCTCAAATAGAGACTTTGGTCTCAGTGAAGTAATTTTTAAGCAAAACCCATCTATGGTGAAGTCCTTCAGATAAATTTGTACAAGAGATTTCTGCAGCATCTGATCAGTTCTGCTGGTAGTCCTCTCTGCCTAAATATTGAATTCTTCCAGGTTTTACAGTATTTATCTCAAGATAATTAATGAACCTCCCTAATCCAGTGGCATCTGAAGTATGCAGCACCACAATGACAGCACAAACCCTAAATTTACCTGTAGGTAACCTTAAACTCCTTCTATACTGTGTTATGCATTAATATTATCTCAAACAGGCTTCGAATGTGGATAATGCTCTAAAACAATGAAGAAAGCATTATAAGCTTGTTCATAAAAGGTGACATTCTACCTACACATGAACTTCCTACTTTTTGCAACTTAAACCAGACCTTATGATTCTTCTTCTTAAGCACATATGCAGGAATTCACTGATATCTGTTAAATTGTGGAATAGTTTGCCTTTTTACAGAGCTACAAGAAGAATATCTGGTTAATTCCTTTGGATAGCAAACTCAGTATTGAAAGAAGCAATTGTGTTCTGACTGGTAGGCAAGAAGGACCCAGAGTGCTAACTTACCTTTATAGTAAGTACTGTCTTCCATGTATCGGGATAAACCAAAGTCACCTAACTTCACACAGTCAGTGGCAGATACCAGCACATTTCTAGCAGCAATATCCCTGTCAAAGAGAAGAATTGTCATTTCTAATACTTTAAAACTTCAAGTCATGAAATATAGTTTGATAAAAGTTATTAAAACCCAGAGTATTGAATGCCTTTGGGAGGCCCAAATTGTTTTTTTAGTCGTGATTTGGGTGTGCATGTACAGAAAAATAAACATTTCTCTTATGATTCTGAGAAGCTTGCAATTTTTGAAGTACATTTGATCCTTGCAAGTAGTAACTGTCTTCTGGAAGAGCATGAGTGTCAGCATCAGATCTATTTAAATATCAGGTTAACAACTTTTGGCAATTAAAAATGATTGGAAGAATAAAATCTGCCTTCTGATCCTGCAAAGGTAAAGAATTGGTTTAACATGTCAGACCTGTAAGAGGCTTCCTAATAAGGAGTTTGGTTTTCAGTGATGCCCCTGGGATTATGGCATTTTTCTCTTGCAGTTTCCCAGGTGAGATAACTCTCCTTATGAGTCTGTTGATTCTGGCTTTCAGCAGCCTGACTTGAGTACTGACAGATTTAGCTTGGAGCAGTGATGCACAGCAAACAGAGTGGTGCTACTGCCTCCCACTCCAGCATGAATAACTTGTATTTTCACTTTTTTTTTTTTTTTTGCTGGAGTTAAAATAAACAGCTACTTGGCCAAAATTCAAGTATCTGCAGCAGGCATAAGGGTCTGCTCTTAAAAATCTTTTCATATACATACCTATGCATTTATACATAGCTCACACTTCCATATTAGTGTTTGTACGTACAACAGATGCAACACACACAATTTGAACATTAAGTATTTAAATGCTAATAAAATGCTCAAGTTCAAAATGAAATGATACATGCTAATGGGACTGCTGTGGACTTGAAATTGGATACAATAAGAGGCTAAACCCAGCCTTTTCTCCCTCGAAAGAGAATAAAATTTGTAGCACACCTAGAAGATATTTAGTTAGGTTCACCCCGTGATAAAGCAAGTACCTGTATTCTATAAGCATTTTGCTTTCCTTGTTCTTTAGTTAAGAAGCTGGCTGCCCCTTGTTCTGCTTTTGGAAGACTACGGGTGACTCACAACTTTAAAAATTATTCTAACCAGAAAGGAGCAATTCAGCTGAAATGTCTTGAGTAAAATCCAACACCATCCCCGAGTCAGTCGAGGAATGGGCCAGCAGGTGTCACTCTTGAAAAGGATTTAATTTTGGTTGCAGCCTCTGAAAAAATGACATTTGAATTATGGAGACTGATATAAACCAGGTAAGCAGGGCTTCAAAGTATTGCTGCTACACATTCACCATAACTCAAAAAAAGAAACACAATAGGAAAGCTTGAAAGAGTCCAACTATGTGTTGTGTTGTCTTCACTTGAGCAACTGTATCAACCAGCCAGAATACTGCCAGCCAACTTCTGGTAATCTAGGACATCCCACATTCTCTAAAACTTAAAGTAGTTACATATAAAAATACTGACATACAGATACATCTCTATAAAATCTTACCTATGTACAAATCTTTTGCTCTCCAAGTAGGCAAGTGCTGTGCTAAGCTGGTAAGCATAGAGTATCAGAGAGGCCAGATCCAAGCTGTATTTTCTTACTTGCAAGAATGATCTCAGCTTTTTGCACAAAGAAGGAAAAAAAGGGAAGAAGTTAGTACCAAAAAAACCCAAAAACCCAACCACAAACAAATTTGAACAGGGCATGTCTGAAACTGCAAACTTTACACAAGTAGGAGTGGCTGTGCCTTTATTTAAGACTGGATGAGAAAATAAAAACACTTGTGTTATGGGTCCATTAAGAAATTGGACTCTGGGTTAAATTCAAGCAGTTTTTTCCACATGAAAACTAGTAACCAAACAAAAACTCAACAATTTGTGCATTGCTTTCAGGCTTCTTTTGATGACTGAGAGTGTATGCTAACTGTTGTTCCAGAGTAAACCATTCCATTTTATGTGTTCTTCCTTCAAGATCTATGCATATTTTTAGCCTACAAAATTTCAGAACAAAACAGTATGTGACCAATCCCATCAGTATTGGTTTGGAAGCACTGATTTCAATCTATATTTGCTAAAACAACTGTATTTAGCTCATGGTAGTCAGCATCAATGCACTATTTGTATTGGCAGTATAAGGCAGTTAGGACCTAAACTGGTCCTTAAAACGCAAGAGAGCACTGCTCTCCCTGTAAATTAAAACAAGGGGTTTAAAAGTGATTTGGGCACCGGAAAGGAAATCTGTGATTTTTTTTGACCAAAAAAAAAAAAAGAATCTTCAACTACAGGTTTTTCTGTCGTCAGTCCTGTCTCACCCTCCCCTCCCCTCCTCCCCCCACGCCTTTTTTTTGTTTTTAACTTAAACAACATACTGCAGTCTGGTAATTACAATGACCATGCAGAGTGCAGTATGAACTAGCACTTCAGCTCACGCATTCAGAAACAAGTGGCTCAAATGAAACACATCTGTCATAAAACAGAGGTGTAGTTTTGTTTAAATCATGCACCCAAAAGATGTAATAGTGAGGAAAGTCACCTCATCCAGAGCCTTGCTGCAAAGCCCAGAAGAAATTCAGTTTTCCAAGAGAAAAAGCAGTATTACCCAGAAGAATATAGAATGTACCACATAATTTCACTTTTAGAAGGAATGTTTGCAAATGCTGTTTAAATGATACCACATTATCATTATCTTGACACAGGTCATGCTCTCACTCTGGAGCAGCAATTGAATTCTCTGAAAACCATGACTAAATCATTTTGGTATGAGCTGATGCAGCTCCCTCAGTGGAGGAGTCAGGTCAAATACTGCCACTCCTCTTTCTCAGTCCATAATTCTACAGACGAGGATGATATCACATTTGGGGAGAGTGGCTCTGCATTACTAATGAGAGTGATATTTTCAGTATTTTGTAAACGTATCTGTGAGATTACAGAGAAGACCACAGCTGCACAAGACATTTTCATACCTCTCCAAGTGTACAGAGTTCCATGATTATCCAAACTGGGTTTTCTGTGATAACCCCAATGAGCTTCACGATGTGAGGATGATCAAACTGACGCATTGTTACTAAAAGCAAAAGAAACAAGTTGGTGGTTTACAAGAAAAATCCTTGGACAGTGCTATTCATAAGACTGCTGGTTATATTAGTTCAATTACATATTTTCCTGCATAGAAACTTACATGGGCAAACTTAAGATAATGTGTTCTTTAAAATATTAATTTCTTATGAATAATAAAGATCAGTAAAACAAACATCCCTGTCAATGACACAGCTTAATGCATTAACAAAAAGGAATAAATAATGTGGTGAAATGTTAAATGGGCCACAATAACTACTATAATGCTGCACAGAAGTGAAGCTAGATTTCAAATTAATTTGGTTTCCCTCTTTCCTTTTTGAAGTAAATGGAATTTCAGAGAGGGAAGATATTTCTGATACCCTTGAAACAGTATGCATAGCTGAACAAGTTTATCTGAATGCAATATTAGTACTAAAGTCTTGGTAAATAAAGTTCGTATTCCAAACAGCCCCCAGTTATTTAGCTTTAGGACTTTCTTGTGCTATATCAAACTCAAGGCAATTTATAATGTTTTTATAATGTGGACATGTTGCTTCACTGAGGTAAAAATGAAGCAGGCACACAGTTTTAATTACCAAAGCAAGGGAAGGGCTATTAACATAGTCTCACGAGTTTTAAACAGAAAATACTTCCCATAAGTTAATTCAATCAATGTTAAGTGACACAAGTTTAGAAAGGTAGCAGAGTTGTGAAATCATTTTGCCTTCCAGATTCTAGAGGCAAGAGGAACGAACTACTTGCAGAAAGGAGCAATTTACAAAACAAACCTAGTGGAAGATTAATGAAAAATCTCCCCAAAGGAGGTGATTTATATTATAGCACACTCAATTGCACTAATGTAATACACTGCTATGCAAAAGCAGACAGGAATGAAGACACAGGTGATGCTCATGAAAACATTTTCTTCCACCTAACTGATATTCTGAGGTGATCTTCCTTGCAAGAATCAATACTGTATTTTTTCAGCACTGAAAACTCCACCACAAGCAAACATCTATCCCCCAAGAATATTTTAATATTCCTAATATTTAAATGTTAGGAAATAAATTTTCGGTGAAATAACCAACTCTGCCTCTTCAGATATTTGATTTGGTCCTCTTAAAGACTGCTGTTAAAAACTATAAGGAAAATTTTTCTGACAGAGTTCGCAATCTGAACACAAACAACAGTAAAGTAAGAGATGGGAATTAGAATTTAAAAAAAAAAAAAAGAAGAAATGGCAAAACTTTTAAATCAAAATTGAAAAGCATTATTTATCTGCCTACTAAGTTGGCATTTCCTAATCTGTCAAGCTCAAAGCACAATGAGAAACATTCAATGAGTAATTATTTTCTACACTGTTAAGAGACAGCAGCCTACTTTTACTGCTAAGCTACTGCTATAAGCAATGGTATTTACTTTTACAATAGCTGGAAACGTAATGTAAAAAATTACAGCAATTTAAGGAAAATAAGAAACCATTAACTATGAATACAAATTTTCTGAACAATCAGAAAAAATGCTTGAACAAAAAAAGTAGTTAATAAAAGTATACTGTAACATCTGGCCATAGCCACATAACTTATTGATACCTTTATGAGATTTATAAATATACAACAGCAGAAGATAATAGGGAAAAATCAAGTCCTAAGCCTCATATCTTAATTGCTTAAAAATCCCAGCAGTACAGAAACTGGTAACTACAACTTTCTTACAGAAGTTATCAGTTAGTATTCATCTCAGCGAAAAGCCTTCCTCTAGGTATGGAAATTACCATTTGGACAATGAAATACTGTGGGTAATTATTTATAGTAGTGGTTTGTTCCGTCATAATTTTTAATTTTGGATTTTCAGAACAGATCTCTCTCAGATGTCACATTTTTAGCACCTTTGTTGACAAAGCCAACCACCTGACCTTCAAAAATAACACACTGAAACAAGTGCTACGTCTTTTTTAATTCATTAAGGAGACAAAAATAGAGGATCAGATGTCTAATTTTCCAAAAGTGGTTCCGAAGGCTGACAGGATTTAATTGTCACTGTTCAATTTAGAAAATCAAAGCACCCCCACACAATCATACACATTGGCAAAGCAAGGATGCAAAGAATCTTCCCAGCACATACTGCAGGAAAAGAAAAGGTCATGTTGTATGTTAAGAAAAGGTTTGCATTAGTATCAGAAGTTTCTGGCACAGGTGGCTGCAGTCTTTGCAAGGATCAGTTACAGAAGCTACCCCAAAATAAGTATTTTAATACTCACAGGCTTCTTGTAAGAACTTCTCTCTAACGCTGTCTGAGGTGCAGTTTTTACATGTTTTGATTGCAACAGCCATAGCTGGATTTTCCTGAAAAGACATTGAGAAATAACTGAAATACAGCCTGACAAAAATTATGCCACTGAAAGTTCTAGCAAAAGTGCTTTAGAGGAAAATTGCTATTAAAAAAAAAAAAGAAACTAAATTTTGAAAGCTTCAATGTGAGAATAATCAAGAGTAATCAAGACACTTGATGTACAACACTGACATCTAATGTACCTAAGACTTATTCAATCCATGCAGTGCTCAAATGATGTCAACTCATGCAAGTTCTTAACAGGTTGAAAACAGATAAAGTGTTTTTTTAAATTAAGCTTCAACATTAGGTATAGGTCTGCGCAAGGACTGGTATGTCTTCCTTTCAACTGGGAAACTGGGAATTGTGCACAGTTTAATGGGAATATTACAAATGAACCTTCCCCGAAAGGCTACAGGGCTGACACACGAACCTGTTTGGTTTTTATGTCAGTGAGAGCTGAAGATTCAGAATTATGTCCTATGTCTGCTCATGCTTGTTCTATTTTATATCTATTTTTATAGATGAATACTATCAGAATTTGTATTTTGTAGGCTTAAATGTCTATTTTCTAAGTTAACACATCTCTTCAAGTAGGCTTTGCAGAAAAATATTGATTAAAATCTTTTTTTCATGTATAGAGATAACCATAAAATGACTGAAACTGGTGGCAAACCAAGATTGTTTTATCCTCTTCTGAAATCAATATTCAATAATCAATACAAGATGTGACCACTGAATCCCTCTCGCACTGTTATAGGTAAAGTTTCTGAAACATCACATAACCAGCACTAGGATCAAAGTGAAGAGTTTCAGTGTCTGCACTGCAAAGACTCCAGGCATTTTGCAAAAATGAAAATAGAAAAAGGCCTGATATCAAGGTTTTATTGATCTTTTGTGTTTGGTTAGGGAGACAAAACAGTGAGGATCAATCAGACTTGGAACAGCTTGTGTACTGAGCAGCAAACACTATTTTAAATGACACTTTTGGGTGAATCCAACCATTAATCAGCCTTTTAATACAGTATTATTTGAACTGCTTACACCAGAGCAACATGCTAGAAATACAGGGTGGTTGGAGTATTTCAGGAATACCTAGTAGTAAGCAGCATTCAAGTAAAGGTGGCTGCTGCAGAACCACTAGAATAAAAACGTTACAAGTGCAATGCACAGAGATAAATGAGAGTCGTCAAATTTGAGCTAGCAGAACAAGACACCAGAAACCTCTCCTATATTTTTTCATGCAAGTTGAAAAAATATACATACATAAAATTTTGTAAATGTTGTTACTGTAACTGCTTCTTTTTACTATTGCAAGATTTCTTCTGAAAGTTTGTTACACTGTGACAAGTGCATAAAAAAATATTAGCTTTCTGTTTTCTCCTCACATATTTGAGTGTCTTAAACATTAGTGAATGTTTTATTAATAAAAGTAAACAGCAGGCTGCCATTTAAAAAAACCCCATATGAGAAAACCTGTTTTCCAATTCAAGAAAATGAACAGAGACAGGACTTTCAAAACAATAGTCCCTAAGAAAAGGGGGTTTAATTAGTTTTACAGAGCACTAGATTTATTCACTATGCCTCAAGATCAGGGAAACTTGACTCTTCAAGTACTCCTGTTTATTTAGGATTAAATGAAGAATAAGAATCTCTCTTAATATATCACATCTGCTTTTCTAATGAAGGTAGCAGAACAGACTTCAAAGCTGTCTGAAATACACAACATTTATCCTTATTTATTTACGTAAATACCAATTGAAGATTATTTTATTTAACCCACTGACAGTGCCCAGGACACTAACCAGCTCTTTCTGAGAAATATTTTTTCTGAAGTTAGAACTGTTGTCCACATGGATTATGTCATCTAGTGAAAATCGAGGCAATTTCTTTGAATGAGAAATAAATATTAATGTTACATGTGAAGAATTAGTTTATTATAAGCTTGAAATTGATTAAATTAAGTAATTTTCCAGCTTTCTCTTGCTTTTCCCCAGAAACTTCATTTTTCAGCCATCTAGACCACAATCTTAATCTTTGTGGCTGCAGTCTAGAAAAACACAGAAGCATCATCTTAAATTACACAAGTCCTGCCAACCTCACTAATTTCACTGAGCTGATTCTTGTCCATTGGGGTTTTGCTGGATCAGTGTCCAAGCATTTTGTATCTTTTCCTTCAGGAAAAAGTAGCAACTCCATTAACATACAAGGTTCTTTGTGGGAGATACAGTGAGATGGAGTCGCTGGAGAAACAGATGCGTTTGTTTAACACTATTGTCCCTATGCTGTGGGCTACTACCCTGCCAGCAAAACAAACTCAAATGTCTTCTCTGTGTTTCAGCATAGAAATTAGATTAGATTATCCTAACACAGTTGGCAGTTTCTGAACTGAATGCTGAACCTAAAGTCAGACTGGAAAAGGTGCTAAAGCATTGAACACTCAACAGGGAAGTGTGGCTAAGGGAAGTGTACTTACCATGTTTGGACACATTCAAAATATAGAACAGAGTGTATGGTTGGGTTTAAAAGCAATTACTTCTAATTCCATCTCAGCTAATGGCTTTGGCACAGGCCTGAATTTACTTAACTCTTTTGATTCCTTTCCCGAGTTAAAAAAAAAAAAAAAAAGGAGAAAAACTACTCTGGAGCTAGCTTGTTACTTATCTGAAACATGGGTAATAACTCTACATGCTGACTACTCTAAAAACTAAATCACAAAGTCAATTTGTACTTCCTCTGGAAGACTCAGACCAAGACAGCTAATGAATACATATTTATTTCATTTTTTTAACTAGAAAGGTTTTGTTGTTTTCATTTCAGAAATGAGCCTTACCGGACTCATGTAAACTCCTTGGTGTACATCTCCAAACTGTCCTTCACCAATGCAGCGCCCCAGCTCAATTCTCTCCCTTTGAATTTCATAATCTCTGGCTATAAGAATATAACGTACTTAAAAACATTTCATTTCTGATGAAGGGCAGAGAAATAATCCACAAGATACACAACCAAAGTCACTCAAATGTCTCACATATGAATAACTGAATAACTAAGATTAACATTTGCTGCACACCAACCTAGACAGATGCTGTGCACACAGTGGAAACCTCTTAAACAAACATTGAAACCAAAGCAATGGAAAAGGAATTGTGAAATATAATTTGCTATTAACAATTGTTCACTACTTATTTCAATGTAATCAACATAATTCAATCCTTCTGAATTATAGCTAGCAAAAGACAACACAAATAGCCTTGGCAATACCATTGTTATTAAATGCACATATCCCTTAGCACACATCCCCTTTAGATGTTTAAGAGAACTCCACTATGTGGTATTTTAGATCTTGGAACCATCAAATGAGCCTAGAGAATTTTTAAAGAGGTAACTGCAAGAAAAAAATACAGAAACAAGAGCATGACAAATAGAGATAAAATGAAAGAGCAAAATTTTGAGTATGCTACACCTCTTACCAGTGTGTAATTGAAGTAAAATTGGTATGTTTTGTGGAGGAATGCAATTTTGTTAACTTCATGGTTTAATGGACTGAGAATATTACTGAAAAAATGGCTCAATACTTCAGCAAAACATTTGATCAATTGCAATTGAATTACTTCATTTGCAATTTAATTTCCAGCAGACATGAACAAAAAAATCAGGAATAGCAGAAAAGCATGTACAGTATATGTTTTCACCTCTACTTGGATTATCCAGAGAGAAAAAAAGAATAACCAACCAGCTCAGGACTTCGCAACTGAAGATTATGACTTCATTAACACTACAGAAAATATGTCATCTAGAGCTGGATAATGAAGTGATAAATGCCTTTTTCATTTCTTTAAGTGCTGCATTTTCCTCTTTAAAATCCCAAAGCTAACTGGTTTAGCTATAAATAAATAATGTTTATTAAATGAAAGCGAATAGTAAACTTAAAAATTCCACATCATTCCAAATTGCAAGCACACAGGGATGGGTAAAGGGTCTCCTGTTACCTTCATCTATTCCATAGCTTTCTGCAGTGCAATTAAGAGAAAAATCAAATGCTTACTTAGATATAGCTTCTTAAAATCAAGATAAGGACAAACATTTTTAAACATTTTTTTAAAAGAGAAAACACACTGATGCAATTTTAAGTTTACATTAGCAGAAGTCACAGGTCTGTTCTGGTGAGCTTTACTGACTCAGCCCTTTTGAGAGCTGAATACTTGAGTCCTCTTCATTCCACCAAAGCACTTAATGACTTCACTTCAACAGCCCATCTCATGGGCTTGGAAATGAAGGCATACTTAAGTGTTCAGCATCATCCAGGGCTAGGCCCACAAGTAACTACTTCTGTGAGAATTTAAATATAAAGATTAGGGAAAAATTTACAAAGTTATTATATTTAAAAAATATAAAAAATAAACAGGATATACTTTATCACAGCACTTTTTGATCCTGCAATTACTTTAGTAGAATCAAATAGTGACTTATTGCAAGACATTAAAAACACAGTGTTTATTTCTGGAAAACATATATTCTTGCTTTTCCAATACTGATATTCACATATATATGTTTTTCAAAACATATATTCTTGCTTTTCAAACATTTTCCACAGCAGTGGAAACTATGTTGTAAACACTGAAGTGATCATAAAGCATTTCTGTCACATGATAAACCCTCAAAATCCTCACACAGATTCATGGTTCTTCAGCAGAATGTGGTACCAGTTTAGGACCATCCTCCCCCTCTATCACACTAAACAAACCCAATGCTTTTGCAGGTTGTCCACTTCTAGAGAAATTCGTGGTTGCCAAAATGCAACTAGCATTTTGCAGACAACTTTTAAAGTCAAAATAGTAAACTTTCAAGTTACATTTGTTAGCCATGACAGTTTAGGATTATATTATAATTCAAATAGGCCACATGACAAAATCCTGGTGGTGGCTAATGCCTATTTATTTTTAACTCCAAAGATGAAGACACAGAAGAACTCTGAATTTTGTTCTCAAAGTCTTTCATCTTTAACAAAATTGCATGTGGTACAGATTACTTGATCATGGAATTCAAGAGCAGCAACTCTGGCATAGAGCAAGAGTCAGACAGAGGCAGCAGTACATAGAAGCTTTCTGAATTGTTTGCTCTTATCACAGACATCTTATCCATTCTTTCTTCAAGTATTGTAGTAATACAATTTTAAAAATTAATAAATCTACACTTTAATACATGAAAAGAACTTCCTATGAAGTCACTGACTGCATCAAAACAATTTGGTTTTATTTGCTTCAAAACTTGGAACTTGAAAAACACTGAACCTATGAGTTTTCACAATATCATAAAGAATACTTTCTTTGTACAGAGATTACTTAAGGCTGAAATATAAGACTCAGTCCCTGCTAAACCAAAGAAGCTTTTGGATAAAAAAGTTCCCAAGTTAACTACCATACTTACTTGATGGCATTGTGTAAGTATCTTCTTCATCTATAATCTCTGCATAGTCATCTGTCTCTGTAAAGGGAGGAATTGAAGAGTTTCGGGAAAAGTAGATGAAAACGATTCTCCAGCACAGTATCTTCAATTTATCGAGGCTACGTCACAAACCCCAACCTCAACATTGCAGGGACTCATTTACAATAGCATAAATAAAACTTGCTCATGCATAATTTATGGTATGATAATGACCTCAGTGCCAATTATACTACATCAGATAAATGCATTCAACAAGGAATAACAGAAAGATTCATTTGTACTCAAAGAAGTTCAAGTTCTGTAACTGAAACCATCTAAATTGTTGACTTAAAAAGAAAATCTTTCAAACATCAAATTCCATTGCAGTAAGGAGAAAACATTATTAAGAGATTAAAATGCTTTACCTCCAATAAAATGTAAATAATAAGTTTGTTAGTTTTTTATGTCAAACAGGCAGCACAGAGAGTAAAGATGTTCAGGGCAGCATTTACCTACTGCCCATGTGGCAGGGTGAATTATTCTCCATAGCCTTCTATAGCATAAAGACCTTTTAAATCATAATCCCATCTCACACCCATTCTTTTCTTGCATTAGTCTCAATTTTCCTTGTTTAGTGGAAGTTCACCACCAGTTTTGTTGTCAAGAATCAACATCTGATGGATAGTGTTTGACATTGCCAGTTCTCAAAATCTTCAGAAACATGACAGAATTATGTTTCTTCCTCTATTTAAAATTTACAACTTTTACATCATCTGTTCTCAAAATGGTTTAAATGCTGTCAGGTTAAGGTGGAGAAGGTCCTTTTCTTGCTCTAGAACTTCCTGTATGTGTAAGTTGTTTCCTAACAGTCAGGTAAAGTTCCTCCAGGGGTTAAAAAGTGAGTCCACAACAGTGAGATAATTTTTCACGTCAAGACGTATGTTAAATTCTTATCACTGATTTCAAATGCTTAGAGGGTTTCTCAAAACTGAGTAATTCCAAATTCAGTATGCAGTTTTCATGGTTGGTTTCAGGTGATCTCATAATGGGACACCTCTGAAAAGCATCTGCCCTGGAGCATATGTGTAACTCCCTACACCTCCCTGGCATCATTTCTACAGGTGTGGTTTCTGAGTGGTGAATGCAACAAAGCCACAGTGAGTGACTTAATTTACAGATAAACTGAATAGTTGACAATTAGGGAACCAGAGGTTGCCTGTAACCATTGAAGTTCAACACACTTCAGTGAGCAAATGTAGTTTTATGAACCTAACTTCCTACTACTTAAATAACATTAAATCTAGTTTTCTTTCTAACTGCTGTAGGACTATACTGTATCTTGCAACAATGAAATCAGGAAATTATATGACATTTAAATTTTTGCCAGGTAATTTCTACTTTCTGTGGGCAACCTGATCTAGTGGGAGTTGTCCCTGCCCATGGCAGGGGGGTTGGAACTAGATGATCCTTGAGGTCCCTTCCAACCCTACCAATTCTATCACTGTATTCAGGACTCAGCAAAACAGAGTCACCTAATGATAATTCAATTAAAGACAGTGCAGGATACTAACCAGGCAGCATACTAGAGGCACTAACCTCTTTCTTGGTATGCTTTTTACTCCTGACATTAAAAACTAGTGATTTTGTAGAAAATAACCCCCAGTTTGATCTAAAATATAAGCATCCATTCAAAAGAAATAATTAGTGATGTGTATAGATGGGTATAGATACCCAATGTGATGGGTATAGATCACTCTTTTTCCTTGTAATATTGTGGTAAGATGGTTACAAAGTCTTACAAAGTAGTATTTGAGAGCACCAGAAAGTTTTTAATCTCTGTAAAAAAAGGGGACTGACTAAAATATATTATAAATAATATATAATATCTTATGTATATATATTATATTACACATTATATATATTATATAATATAATAAATATATTCAGGAAGAATTTAAGAAGTTTGGAAACAAGAAAAGGTGTCACACTGGTCTTTAAAAAAAACCCTAAATCTGTCAAAATAGATAATGGAAATGTGCTAAATGGTTTGGCTTGGCCATCACTGTAATTTAATCAAGTTTATTCTTAACAAAAGCATTATCAGAACACCACAGAGCACTCTCCATGGTTTTGATGCATTGCCAAAACTGTCCAGAAAAAAAAACCTAAAAGGGTCTACAGTAGCCAATCCGAGTAAATTAAATGTATGCAATTAAATTAAATATTTAACACTCTGGAGAGGAACACATAATGAGAATTCAGAAAATAATTCTTATATATGTCTGGAATTGTTTCTTAGAATTAGATGAAAACTCAATCAATTAGTTGTTAAGTGCTCCAAGTGTTTTGTAACAAAGGTTAAGTGACTTCCCTAACATGCAACTTTTACCCCATGATTAGGGACATATATTATGAGACTATTACTAAGTCTGCCAAACCTGTAGCTTCAGCTGCTAAGAGATGTTAGAACCTACATGGAATCTAAAGAAAAACTCAGACAGCCAAGGCTCTCCAGATTGCTTTACGAAGAAGAATGTGAAATAAAAGTCTCAAGAGCTAAACATTCCAACAAATCAGAGATTCCAGGAGATATTCTGACTTTAAGGCTCACTACTGCTGCTCTCTCACACATTTTAAAACCAGCACTGTATCTTTTCACCTACTGGTCAACAGGTGAAAAAAAAGATTAAAAAAAAAAAAAACCACCAAATTCAGATAGGTTGGTTTTGGACAGATGGCGTTGGCTGTACAAGTGAATTAACCAATTTTTTTACCAAATCTGAATTCATTTATTACAGTAGAAAACAATCCTAGGATATTACACCTATAGTAACTAATCCATGATCTTAACCACCTGTTTGAAATTTCCATTTTCATTTAGTCCCATTTACCAGAGCACATAATTTAGAAAAGAAGTACCAATTAAAAGCAAAAACCTACAGAGTTATCATCTGAAACACAATTTCAGAATTTAAGACAGAAAAATACATCCTCTAAGCTTTAATGTTTAAAACAGAAAATTGGCATAGTATTATCTTCCATTTTTATCCGAAGGATGGAAAGGGGATGAAAAGTTACACATTCTTTTTATATTTTACTGAGAGCAAGGCCATAAGACATTATCAACCTATTTCTTCTTATCACCTTCCTCTGCATAAGTCTTTTTATGCCCTATTAGTAGTACCTCCTAATATGAACAAAAATGCATACACTATCAGTAGTAGCAGTTTGATTTTTCCAATATCAAATCCTTTAGAAAAATAGATAAAAATCTCTTTAAAAAAAACCAAATCACAACACAAAACCCTCCTTGTTTTCAGAGGATACCAAGTCAGTACTTTCTAAAAAACCCCACCAAAACCAAACAAAAAACCCAAACCAACAAGTTACAAAGTATTCTGTAGTAAGTTTCAAAGTGTTGAAGAAAAACATTAACATTTGTCTGTAAAATCAGTATTTTAAGTAGCTGAGGCTTGATTAATATCTGATGTATTCAATCAACATTAATTTATCTTGTACAGCTCCTTGTTATGAAAGCAGTAGTAGAGGACTACACAGCACTTCAAAGCTTCCACACCTTTAAAGCATCACTTAGTAGACTTTTCTCACGTTACATTCATTTATCTCATCCACTGAGAAAAAAAATTCTGTGACACAATCATTTGAATCAAACTGAACAGACACTCCTGTAAACCTATAAACCTTTGTGTCATGTCAGAAGTCTCGTTGCAAACACATGCAATATCATGTCCCTGTGTATTTGGAATAGTATTTGATTTTTCCATTCCAGTTTAGCAGAAAGTGTTAGTTGCACAGCCTGTAAAGTACAGTATTTGTTGGTTACAGTCCAAAGCCTGCTTTTAAATACTGAAATCTGTATATAATTTATGAGTGAAAATATGCATTAAGAGGCATACGGATATAAGAGTTGCATATTGCACGTTAGTAACACAGACTAGAAAACATATTACCGTCCCCACTAATTTCATCTGCAGATCCAGGTGGCATGCAAGGAAAGAGAAAAACAGAGGGAGAGAGAGAAGGGACAGAGAAGGGGAAGGGGAAAATATACTATTAAATTCATGAGTAATCCACAAGTATTCAGACTGCAGTTATACTATATACCTGACTCAAGAGAAACCAGAAAAGTAGCAGAATTAAAGATTTCTCACCCAAAACCCAAGGGACAAAGATATGTTCTAAGAAGCTCGTATAATGAAACAAGAGTTAATGACTTTAAAACATAAATTTAAATAAAAATTAAATTTGGAAGCAAACTATATTAATGCATTGTTAAGAAATGCCAATTTCTAGTTTAAGTCAGTATTTCACTATGAAGTAGATCTCCTATAGCCAGATGAGTCAGTTCAATGTGTCTTTTCACACACACTTATGACTCTGGATAACTGAAGTTGATGTTCACCTTTTCAAAGTAAATGCAGTCCTGTGCTATCACCCAGACAAGGGTAAGAAATGGAACTGTCTAAGTATTACTTGTACAAAGCATATTGCAGTTACACAAAGTTACACAAGTTACACATGGCACACGGAGCAACTCTACTGGGAAGCTACTTAAATGAGCACCATATTCCACAGTCATGGTAGCAGCCCTACTCCACACCAATACCCACAGCACAAGCTAATGCACTTTAGACATTACGACCATAAATGGTGTAAAAGTAATGCAACTATTACTCCAATTCTTCTTACCCCTAACAAAGCCAAACTGGTCCAGTCCAAATGCTGAACCAGTATGCAGCCAAAAGCATCACTGTATTCAATGTTTAATTCAAAGTGATCTTAGCTGATGCTTACGGTTGCTATTTGATTACATTCATAAGCATGCTGTATCAGGGGTCCAAGAATGAAGTTAAAATACATCAACAAAAACCCCTACAAGTATACAGGGGCTCCAGAGCTATACAAATGAAATTATTTGTGTTTGTCATTGTAGAACATGATGCTTAAAACTAAGTCCACCACAAAAATGGGGACCAGCAAGTACGCGAAACTGCATGAAAATCCAATTCAACAGGAGGGAAGGGGTAGCAGAAATTTAGTGGAATTATTCTTGGAACTCTGTTTACCTAAGGCTAAAATAGTAAAACCCCAGTATCTGCATTAGTATATTCAGCTTTTGAGTTAATAAGGCAGCCCTATACAAAGAGCAGTGCAGTACCCTTAGGCGGCGGCTCATGGGAACAGAAGACGAAAGGGAGAAAGCGTCTAGCTTTCTTTACTTTATGCTGACAGTGATTGACTCCTTTACAAAGAGGCAAGAAAAGGAAAGAGAAAAACAGAAACAAATTATTTGGAAATAAAAGAAAAGAGACTGGAGAGAACATCTACAATGAATGGACATAAAAGTAAAGGTTTACATTACAATTCTCTATATGCAAATGAATAAACAAATGTTGTGGAAACTCTAAAGCATATTTGGTGTTTTCCTGCAAATTCCCTTCTACAAAGTTATTCTTATTTCAGTTTTTAAACGTGAAAGGTCAGCTTTTGCCAACTATAGACACACTATCCATTGATAACACAAAGAACATTGTCTACTACAGAGGTGTAACCTGCTTTTGAAAGCTCCCTAAGTTCTACTAGACTATAGTACAGCTGGATTCTGATTTAAGTGGCAGTTCCAGAATTAATCACGGACATACTGACTTTCCAGACCCTTAAAAGAGCTTAATACAAAAGAACTATTTCACATAGCAGGGTACATAGAACACGGGAAAACACAGTTTTTCTGTCCACTGAAATAAAATATTGACATATTTTATGACCCAAACTCTACCACTGGAGTTTTATCCCCAGTGCAGACCGGTCTTGCCAATTGGTATTCTACATCTTCAAGAAACTCTGAGTGAATGACCCATGGCACTGTCCCGCAGTGTCCCCTTTCCTAGTCACACTACTGCATTTAATTAGCAAAGCATTTATCAGAAGGAGATTTTTGAGGAGAAAATATAAAGAACCCACAACTGATTTCACAAGGTGAGAAAGAAAGACTTGATACACTACAAATCTGAGGGATAGCTGCTCCTTTTCTTTCTCTTATCTGTTTGCTCCTCTCTGCTTTCTACTTTCCCCTCTCTCCTCTATCTTGGGAAATGTGAGAGGCCGTTCAAAAAACCAATCAACTAGAAAACATGCATCTTGTTCCTGGTAGTCCTTCACAGCCCAAACTCAGCAGTGAGGTTAGTTCAGCCACCTTGAGTTACACAAGCTAGAGGTACAGGTGCTAGCAGAGAAGCCCACTACCACAGAAGCACAGCATGCCAAGAGTAGTAGGTGAAGTGAAGGAAGGGTGGAAAAGGAGAATTACCTTTTAATAAAAATATCTTCACATTTTTCATAGATTATGGAAACATAAGGACCATCCAAAG
Organism: Indicator indicator; assembly: GCF_027791375.1. NCBI lineage: Eukaryota > Metazoa > Chordata > Aves > Piciformes > Indicatoridae > Indicator > Indicator indicator. The sequence continues at coordinate 20,842,519 of NC_072021.1, forward strand.
CAGCTACACTTACAAAAGCACCACCTTACACATAGCTGTGAAGTTTTTAGTGGCCTGAGTTTGAGAATGTGCAGAATTTTTTTAAGGGTATATTAAGTGTGTTCAATTGCTGCCCAATCTAGAGGCTGCACGTGGAACTTCATGCATGCAAATCTAATGGTTACACATTGCTGTGTACAACTCTTTCTTTGCTACAATGCAAATTTCAATCCAAAGTTAAAGCAAGTGGGTGATTTATCATTGTATCCTAAACAACCAAAAAGTACCTTTACAAAAACTGCTGGAGTGATTAAACAGAATTCATTCATCCATTCTGAAAATGTGCATGCCATTGAAAATGACAGGACATTAATCAGATTCAATGCTAAAAATTAAAAGAAGTGCAGAGAGAGGGCAAAATGACTAAGCTGGTGAAGCTGGACTCATGTATACCACATTTACTGCAATCCCAGGGACTTACCTTCCTAACATCACATAGCATGATTTTCAGTGCCATCTCTGACACAAACCTGAGGTAACATTCATATAAAAGCTTTACATGTATTATAAAAGAAAAGAAAAAATACTGCAGCTATTTTAAGCAACTATTTAAGGTATTAAAAGGGGAATAAAGGAATCCAATACTTGGTACTGAAACAGAAGAACAGGTATAGAGTCACTGGAAGCAATGGAAGAGATGTTTCAACTCTTGACCTGTCTGCTCAGGCTACAAAGCTCATTTAAGCTCAAAATGCTATTCCCTCCCCTACCGTGACAAACAGGTAACAGAAGCTGACTGAAGCTTGGCTAGACTATTTCATATGAAGAGCACATCTAAATGACAAAGGTGGATTTAATTCATCATTAACATGTCCTGATGTTCTATAATACACACCTCCAACTCATTTTCTGCACTTCAGACTTCACCTTCATGATTTGTGGTCTAAAGTTTGTTCAACTATTCTGTCAGACTAAATGGAAGACTAGCAGTCTTGTCTTAAACTTACCACATCTTAAAGTCTAGCTACAAAATAAAGTTTATTTAGGTAAATAGTTGATTCCAAATTTTAAAAATAACAGAAAAGAAAAATACTGAAAGGAAAAGATATTCCAACTCTTTTTCAGGAACTTAATGAGCTTAGCGAATACCTGCTTGAAGTGAATACTACTCAGAGGGATTTCCACCATTCCACATCAGCTTCTAGTTGAGATACCACTGGCCTCTACTAAAATGCCCACAAAGCTCAGAAATGCTGCTGAAGACTTCAGTAGATGTCTTTTTTTTAATTTAGTTCTTCTCAAAACTAAATGCCCACTAAAATTATTGTGTATAAAAAGAAGAAATAGCTATGCAACAGATTATGTTAGAAAGGAAACAACAAAGTTAGAGCACACTTACTGCTGGAGCTCATTGTTAGGACTGTATGAATAGATAAGCAACACTGGAAGGCTGAAATTGATAATGTCCCATTTTAATTTAGCTGTACATTTCTCAACCATTTTGAGAAAAAATCCTGAAAAAATCTGTAGAATGAATTAATCTGTACCTCAAAGCTTGAAAACAAATAAAGAACACTATCCAGCTGTTTATACATAAATAACACCAGAACTATTTCTGCATGGTACATTTAGTCATACTGCAGTGCCATTTGTAGCAATAGGAAGTGTCTGCCCAAACCAAATCAATGGCTCACAAAGGAAGAATGTAGGTGAGGAAGTCTTTAACCAACAGCACAGACTGAGGAAATCAAGACAGTGACTTCCTAGGCACTGATATGGAGGAAATCTGTTTAAACAGCCTCTGGAGCTCATTCTGGTCTTTTTGTTCATGAAAAAAAGCATTTTAGTCAGTCCAAAATACAAAAGGAGAACAGCAGTCTATTCAGCTGTGATGAGAATCTGAAATACTAAGGATAGTTTCAACTCCATTCTCTTATTAATCAGAAGAATAGGTGGGTGACTTAAAAGTGTGTAACTCCCTTTGTGAACCTGAAGACTAATAACTTGCTCAAGGTTTGAAAATTCATCCACACCAAACCTTAGGCTTGAATGCCTCCCAGCCCTGTAACCATATGTCAGAGCTACAACTGTACAAAGTCTTTTAATTCCTCTAATTACTTATGTAATTACATGTATATAATTACTACATAATTTATGCTAAGACTTCGTGTTAGTTTTGTTGGTGTTAGTTTATGTTTGTCTTTCTTTTCAGAAGTGAGCCATAGAGTATGACACAATTGAGATAGAAGACAGTCTTAAGCCCTCAAGACACAATTTTTCATCTTAAAAATTTACTTACTCCTTTCAGCACTTTTTGGAGTGATTTGATAAAACAAACACGAAAAAACCACAAGTTTACACTCTCGAGCAAAGAACACCTTTTTCCCCTACCAAAATGCAAATATAAGTAGGAAATACAAGTCCTACACAAGAAACTCTTTCAGAGTTGAGCACAGGAAGACCTTCATTTTGAGCACAGGATCATGAAACAGAGCATTCACTGTGCTTTGCCAGAAGAAATGGTTCAATAAAATCTTATTTGCCTTTCCATCCTTGCTGACAGATACGTTTAGGGCTTTTTGTATGTTTGCAACTCCTTCATTAAGAATATTTTTAATTGTTGTCATGCTGCAATCAGGTGGGTATACTTAGTGCTTTTTTTCTCTCCAGTTTGGGCATTTAGGTATTTGGCTCCTGCTCTACATGACCTACTGGAAGTTTCATGGCCTTCAATTATTAAAATAAATAAAAATATTAATTAAAACAAATAATAAATATTAATTTTAATAATTTCCCCCTGCATGCTAAAACATCACTTAAATCATGACTATCTGATTCAAAAGACAATTTTTTTCATTAAAATTAAATGGTAAGACTAAATTGACAACCAATGTCAAATTCAGGATCTGCTCTCATCAGTAGCACCTTAAAAAAGAATTCTGATGCTACTTCATTGCCACGATCAGGAGTTAATGACAGTGATTTAAGTGTAAACGACAGTGATTTAAGTGTAATAATATTTATAAATCTGTGCTTCTACGGCAGAACCTAGGAACTTGCCAAGAATTATCTCTATCAGGATACTAAAATCTTTCAGTTCCTGTAAGAAATCTCCCTCCAAGAGACCAAATTTCTCCTTTGCAGGGCATGTTACTGGGTGTATCTAAACCAGGACGTTCGAAGTCACATCTGTAAGGAAACAGATTTTCTTTTTGCCTTTATAGAGAGGCAATGGACACAGTATTATTAGAAACCTCCTATTACCACACACACCAACATGCCTTTTGATGTTAAAATGCTACTTTTGTGCTAGTAATTCCTAGCTCTGGCAGCTGTTAACAAGATGAGGAACAAATTTCTAAGATACCAAGACACCTCTTCCCCTATTAAAGGTACACGTCCTTGGGTTTATTACTCAGATGACTTAAACAGTCTATCTTAACATCTGAAACAGTGACCATGTTTTTAAACATCTTTCAATCTCCTTCACCAAACAAGCACATATTAAAGCTGCAAACCCAGAACCTGCTTGGATACAAGCAGGTCCTAAAAACCCTCTTCAGGCATATGCTTTGAGCTGGCTCCTACAGGACAGCTCATCTTCTTCCCTCCTGTCCTCTTTGCAGGTACAGCTCCCTCCCTCCAAACATGTTATTTTATTCAGTAGTACCTGAATATTATAATATCAAGAGTGACTGCTTAGAATCATGGAACAATTTAGGTTGGAAAAGACCCTTAAGATCTTTGAGTCCAACTGTAAACCTTACATTGCTAAGCCTTGTTCAATACTCAAAGAAGCGGGCCTGAAGTGTCCTATTCTGTGGCACTGCATGTAAAGTAATGTTTGAACCACAACTAAAAAAAACATTAATTCCACGGAATTCTCTAGTGCAAAGGAGGTGCAGTGTAATCACCGTGCCAAGGGATGTGAAAGCATGTTTATTCCTCCTGGTCATGTTTATACAAGCGAGGATAGGGCAAAATAAACCAAAGAACACTGTGTCAGAAAAGAATCTATGTAAAAAGAAACAAAACCCCTCTGGCTTTATTGATTGCATTTAATGAAGAACTCTTTATAATATATTGACTAGGTAAATGATTATTTTTTTGAAATATGGGTATCAGGAAATACATCACCTTACTAAGGCTAATGTTTGCTATTGCAAAACAAATCCCTGGCCAAAATAAGCTCCTGTAGAATACAGTAGAGCATTTTACGAAGGTGACTCCAAGCAAAACAGCAGGAAATCTACTCAGTAAAATTACAGTCAACTGGTATGCTGCTTCTTACAAAGCTGAGCAAACAGTTCAGCCTTACTGTTTCCTGAGTGTATCCTCTTGGTTAAGTACAAAAAAATATTTTTTAACCTAAAGAAAGGAGTAGAGGAAGAAGGAGATAAAAGTTGGAACTATATATTAGCTATAACACTCATCGCTTCTGGTGCATCACAGTAACATTATCAGATGTACACCAATCTAAAATCCAACTCATTTAATTGTTCTTATTTTTATTTATTATGCTACAGGCACAAAAATGAAAAATTTGAGGGGCAATATTATTACTATGCTTTATAAAACGGGGGATATCTGCAAGGCATCTTATTGCACACAAGGAAAGACAATGCCCCCCACTGCATGGAACATAAAATTTGATGAAGCAAAGCAGATAAATAGTAGAAGAAACAGAGGCATGCAGTAAGAGGTGTGTGGTGAAACCTGGTTCAGTGATACACAGCTCTAAGAAAACACTTGTGGCTCACAGGCCCAGCAGTCTGCTGCCTTGGATTCCTGAAATCAGCTTTACCTTTCACTAGTTTGAAAAGGCCTTTATTTAGAGGAAAAAAAAATTAGAAAGTATTTAAAATGCTTCTAGCTTTGTATGTTTTGGAATACTGAATCACTTGGAAAGAACATATTTTCTTTTCATTAGACCAGATACATCTCAAGGGCGTTAATAAATATTTCAAAAAGACAAAGTGTCTTTTACTAACAGGCTAATTTTCAAACCTAAAAAACTTCAAATATCTGAACTTTTAGACCATTAAATAATGTTCCACACTGGATTTTGGCTATTGGTGGTTTCCCCAGATTGTTCTGGGGATCTTACTGTGAAGCCTTCCTTTAGAACTATGGGTGTTAATACTATAAATACGTCTCACTTTTATTTTCCTGCTGAGTATCTGTCTCAGATTTTTGCTATTTGGCTTTAGCATTAGGAGAGATCTAAACAAGAGGAAAACACTGAAAACAAATGAAAACAGTTAATATATGTTTTAAACTATCAAAGGTATAATGGATGCCGTAACTGTCAATAAGTTACAAAAGCTTGTCTTATTTGAAGCTCTTAGCTCCAAGTCATTTAAATGTCACCAGAGAAAAGCACTTGTTCTGCAAATCAAGACAGCAACAGCCACAGCTGGCTTTGCACTGGATGCTCTCAGCTGTCAACCTCTGCTGACATGTAACTCTTGTGTTAACTGAACATTACAAACATCTGTTGCTTCCCTTCTTCCACACTGACTGATCAGTTATATGTGACAACAGAAGTGACACTTTTTCACATCTACATGAAGTAATACGTCATGTAGAACAAGCAGATTCCTTTGGGGACTCAGAGATTCTTACAGACAGCACCTCCCAAGGAAAAACCCTTATCATGCAACTTCATCTCAACAATCTGTCAGTAGCTCAAATTCAATATACTGACATCCATGCCATGCTCCATGCATTTCAAATAATCTGGGGGGAAAATAAATCCCAACCCAAAAAAGTATATCTGTGTTCTATGTACCCATACCCAAAGAAGAACAAACCCTTGAGACTGAATAATGCATGCAATGGTTTGAATCATTGCAGTACTATGTCAGTGTTTCCAGTGGTTTGCAACACAGTAAAAAAAAGCATCAAGCACAGTAATTTCTTTGTGGAAATATACGAAACCTTAGTATAACACAAGAAAAATACCTAACTGGTTTTGACTTTGACATTGGAAAGAAACGAGAAGGACATTTTCTGGTTTAATGTTATTTTGCTTATGGTATCAGGAGCTGGCTTTGCTCCTTCCAGCTTTCTTGATTTTCACTTTAAGAAGCAGCTCATCTCCAGCCCTGCTACATCTGTTTTCTCCAGCCCTGCTACATCTGTTTCCTCCATGGTCCTACAGCAAAGCTCTCATGTGCACATCATTACTCTTTACAAGATGATCTAAAGGCCAGTTGTATGGCATGACAACTAACTTCCCTGCATTAATATCAAAACACTACTTCAAAGAAGAAGACACAAAAGTATTTCAGATATCAAGCAAAAGACAGATTTGGAAGGAGTGACACCAATAAAGGATCATGAAGTAAAAATTTTTAACTGCTTTAATAGCAAAAGTCTATCAGCATTCTTAGAAAAATGGAAGGGGGAGAAGTTCAAGGTGACAGAGGAGGATGGCTTTTTGTCCTAAGGATTAGCTTTTTCTGTGTGAGGGGAGTGATTAAAAAAGCACAGCTCTAATCACTTAAGAAACGACAACTTTTTCCAACAGCTAAAATGAGCCACACAGCTAAAATCTGAGAGGGAACATACTGACCATGCATCTACCTTATCTACCATGCCTGCTTGATAGGTACTGAAGGAAAAAGAGCTGCTGCTATTTGAGAAGTAACAGTAACTGATGAAACTGGTACACCTCTGCAGCTTGATCCATGTTTTAATTCCAGATCCTCTTACCTCTTTTCTAGTACAAGGTCTGTTTATTTGGGCTTCCTATGCCAAAAGGTAAATCTCAAACATCTTAAAAAAAAAAGGTCAAGGGTGGGGAAAGGAATGTGAAAAGTAGAAAATAAATCAAACATCTACCTATCTTCCCTCTTCCTTGTATGAAATATGCCAGTTTTTTTGAACATGTGCCACTAAGCAGTCGCACAAATGTTGAAGTGGGGTTGTAGCCTCCCTATAAGACAGGAGTGGACACATTCACAGCACTGGCTCCCGAATTTCATGGCCAAATACTAGAAATCTATGGGAATATGTCAAATGAATACACTTCTGCATTAAAAGTCTTCTTAATGAGTATCATGTATAAGGACTCGGAAATGTATTTTCTGCTAAGACACTGAATCGATCACTCAAAAGGATTTAAGATTCTGTAAAAAACAGTCTCTCAAGTATAAAAACTTTAAAAACCTTATAGTAACAAACAGGTGTCTTAGATACCCATAAGATATAGAAACAACATCTATTACCTCACATGCTCATCCTTCAATTAACCTGTCATGTTCAACAGCAGAAATTAAGTGCTTTGATCTAAAGAGCAGCTACCAAAAACAGCTATTAAGTTTCTTCTTTCTGAAAAGCGAGGATTAATATTTAATTGCCTATTTTCACTCTTCAAAGCTGCTCTGTCATAATTAACACAATCAGGTAATTTAAGTTCTAGCCCGTGACAGTCTACTTCATTACAAAGCTATGAGAAAATATTGACAAGCAGCCTTGCTTTGAAGTATTCTGGCCCTGCATTACACACAGATGTTCTCAGAAGCCACGCTATGCAGAATCGCTCCAAGAAGTTTCTCTAGCAACTGCACTGCAAAGGCAGCAGAGCTACGGTCTTGGGAAAGTCAACAGCCATGCAGCAAAAAGTGAGCTAACTGTGAGTGAAAAATCTGTTTAAATATCTACTAGCTTCATAAATAAACTTGCCTCTTTTTTTAATTACTGAGTCTTACCTGACACAGAGACTGTGTGTGACCTTACTCCTTGCTTCTCATTGTTGGCCAGCCTGTAAAACAGAGGTTGGAATCGCTGAATGGTGTACATTCTTCACAGTCACATACACTGGGAATTCATCCTAACAGAGCACCTACTGTAATTAGCAGGGCCAATCCATTTCCCACAGTGACAGATTTTGAGGGAGAGAGAAGTCAGAAAGGAATCTACCATTTCAAACCCATCTGGGGGTGTAAGAGTGGAGAGAAAGTGTGCATTTTAATTAGCCTATTGATTCACGATGACAGAGCAAATTTAAAAGAAAAATCAAAGCCTAAGTTTTAAAAACTCATCAGATCAATCCATCCATGTCTAAACTTTCTTAATGTGCATAATTTGATGGTGCTTCTACTTTCTGTATTATCTTTTTGAAAGTATGAACTGAGTTTTTATCTCTAAGATGTTTCTGTACAACAATTTTAAATTGATTTACATGTCAAGTAAATGAAGAAACAATTACATTTAAATGTAGTTAGCTAAAAATATTCATTAGTAACATAAAATCCAATGAATTCTTGTAAAACTTTTTTTTCTTGCACATACATAAACATAAATTTCATGGTAAGACAGCAAGAGTACTGCACTTCATGCTTTCAGAAATCCAGAATTTCATCTGGCAAAGGCAAAACTTTCCAGATGCAAAATGGTGCTGTCTGGTAGTTTTATACATTTGACAGAAGTCCATTCCACTCCTGCTAGCCTAAGAATGTATGTGGTGCCTTTGTTTAAACAGACTTAAGTGCACAAATTCAGTTTTGTTAAATTGTCCCAAAAATTGGAAGAGACTTTTCCTTCAAACCTTATTTTCCCCTGAAATTCCTACAAACAAAAGAAGGAAAAAATGTATGCAATTTTAAAGTCAACTTTGTGTTTCTCAGTTGTACATATTTAAGTAAAACCAAACTTTCCTCTTGATTTAAATTTCTTTTTCCTCTCTGAATTTTAACTCCTCTTTCTGCATCATGAAAAAGCTACCTGGCTAGCGAGCGCTGCAGGAGGACCTGCAGAGGAAAAGCAGCCACTAATACCTCTAAGTAGCTAATTTCTTGCAGATTCAGTATTAAATTATGTTCCATGCTCCATGCAATAACTAGAAAAGTAAGAATAATTCTGGACTCCCTTCATGAATCAAAGAAGAAACTGACTGAGGTGGTTGGGTCAAAGTAGGCACTGTCCCTGTGTTCCAAATTAAAGAAATAACACACCATAAAACAAATTTCATTTGTCTTTCAACAGTTATCTGCTGCTACTGAATCCTGGTGACACTGCTCGATGAAGTTCAAGGAAAATAATCTGATGAGATGAGGCTTTAAACTAGGTCCAAATGTGGCTGCAGAAAAAGTGTTCATTGAAGGAAAAACAAATAAAAAGGTCTCAGTTCAAGGACTGAAGTTTAGGAGGTCACAATAAGAAACTGCACATGGAAAGGATAGACAACCATCACAACTTGACAGACAGGGTGGAGAACTAATCCACTTACAGCAGGAGTACACAGAACCTGCAGGAAGAATGAATAGGCTTGTCTACCACTGCATTATGGAGTACCAACACTGACAGCCTAAGAAGTATTCTTAGTCCACACAGAGATAAATTAGAAATGCTTTCTTATTTTCTCTAAAGCTTGAGAAACAAAAATACAGAGACATCTTAGTATACTTTATGTAGGAATTATTAGATACAGATAGCATGTCTCAGAATACCTTGGATACAGTATGACCATAAAACTAGCCAGAGAAAAAAAGCAATTCTACTTGCCTGACATGAATAAGCGTTTCCTTCAAATCCATAACTACTACATTACTGTGTTTTTTAAAAAATAGATTGACAAGTATTTGCTATGTAAACGATGTTTTTTTATTACACTGAAGACAGACATTCCAACTCAGACTGGCCCCATTAAAGAAATTTTATTAACAAAAGGTGACACGGAGAACAAAAATACATCTATTTTCTATGTTTACACAAGCAAAAAAAGGAACAAATAGGAAAAACAAGAGCATAGAGTGACTAGCAGATTGAGGCCACAATTCAAAAACTGTTTGTGGCATCACTTCTATAATTAAATGTATGCATGGACTCAAAATAAATAGCCTGAATCTCAGTTAAGTCCTTTCCAAAATACTCTCTTTTTGTTACTGTCAAATACGATCGATGCGTTATGCACTTTTTTCCTCAGATTTGATTTCTAGTATTTTTATAGTTTAATACTGCTGTCAGTCATTTATGCCCCATGGTCACAAATCACCCCTGCTATTTGCTCTTTGTCCCAGAATCCAAAAGCAACAAAAAAAATTAAGCACGTATTGCAAATTCCAAAGCATGAAAACTATTTTTCAGAACACTTGCTTATGAATAAGATAAGAAAGTATAAAACTTACTTTGGTATTGATGGTAAAGCTCTTTCACCTTCTGTGTAAACAAGAAGAAAACAGGATTACATATTTTTCAGGTTTCTAAATCATCTCTCTCTACGTGCAATATATACATGCCTGAAACAATAAACATTGCAATCTCTCAGGGAAGCTTATGTTGAATCAAAAGCAGCTTATCAACACAACTCCTTCTAAGCAGTGATACAGACCTTTTGGCAAACTCTTATCTGAGAGAACAACGTATACAGAATATCAAAGTTCTTCTTTATTCTTTAACAAATAACTTTGATAAATCACCTGCAGAAGGTATAACACTATCTCATCTCACTGCAAGAAATGCTTTGCTTTTATCTCCCAAGTTGTGCTAAGTGTTAACATATAAATAAAATAACTGCAGCAAACTTGGACTTCCAAGTAAGACAACTGAAATAAATCATTAAAGCACCTAACTTATCAAACTGATGTTAACATCTGGTTCAGATTATACACTAGTAATGCTTAGTAGCCAGAGATGAAGCTAGGTTTTTTGTAAGATGTTTCTCTGTCTTTCTTTGGTAATGGTACTATGTATGTAAGCTTGGATGTACATACTTAAGACATTTTTCCCACTGGATTTGATGAGACACTTGGTATCCACATGGGGAAGGATGATGTGGAAGTTACTACTTCTTTACTAAAACACCTGTGATTTACAGTAGATTGAAATATGCAGGAAAGAAAAAAAGGTGAGCAATTAAAATGGGTTCCACTATCTAAATCACTGTAGCACTGATAAAACTGATGTCAGAGAACAAGGAATAGCAAAGTTTTAGAAAATGGTTACACAGTTGACACAAAATCATATAAATCCTAGTTTGGTTTTAACCCACATCAAAATTTCTGAAATTTCCAGACAGCATAGAAGTAAACTACAGTTTCACTTCTGTGTATTATGGGATGAGTGGAGAAATGCCTGATATACCACCCTAAGCCACACTCAACATGGCAAACCGCAGTATTTTGTTGTGATTGTTTTGCTGTCTAAAGGTAGAACACCACCATCTGTCTTACCAGCCTAAAAGTATTTTGATCTGTCTTGATGGGGGCTGTTGAAAAGGAAGATGCAGGAAAGACAGGAAACAAAAAGCTGTGTTTTGGAAGATGACCTAGAGTAGCCACTACAGGGACTAGAGCAAGCACCTGAAACTGGAGGGTAAAAGAAGGACAGCAAGATTATACAAGAGGATTAAGTGGGAGATAAAGGTATTGTGATACATTACAGCAAATTACCTTTTTTGAGAAAAGAAATAAAATGTAAAGATCCTTAGAAAGGAAGCGTGAAGTGACAAGCATGAGATCAAAGGCACGAAGGTGATGACATGACAATGAAAGATTATGGGGCAGGTACCTAAAAGAAGAGACCATAATGGGCACTAGAGGGTTCACACTGGGTAGAACTAGGTAAAAGACATCAAACTGGGATAAACAGGCAAAAGAGTCCTGCATACTATTCCAACTGCGTTTGACAGATGGAATTTTAATTTCCTCTACTGTTTTATTTGTATATGGAGCACAACAGTAAGTATTTGGGGACTTCAGAAGCATCACTGAAAGATTTCCTAACACTTGCAAGGCCACAGTGCTTCATGTGTTCAAAGTACTGGTCTCAGCTACAGATCAGATTGTTTCTCTCTCCTGCAAATGTAGACACCAACCTGAAATATCACAGGTGGCAACTGATGGAGTATGCTGAAGTCAGCTACTACCCATAAGAAAGGATCTAAGAGAGATAAAGATAGAATCTTTCTAACTTTTCAGTGCCCTGTTAAATTTCCTCAACAAGGAGAATCCTGTTCTGTTCCTTCAAGTCTTCACTTAATGAACAGCTTCCTATCAGTGCAAAATATAAAGCAAGAACCCTAAGAAAACATCTCTTTCATATGAAAATCCTGATTCCATCATAATGGTAAGCCCAGTCTACACACTTAGTGAGGTAAGGAGAATGGTCATCTTCCTTTTGACTCATCTTTGCCAAACTCCGTATGATATGACTGATTTTGTTGGCATTAGCAGCAGAGCAACACAGTGTCATGCACTGAACAGAACTGAGGTGATGAGATGGATAATGCATGCTCAGCCCTGAGGACAAGGAAGAGCACACAGCACTGTTCTTAAGCCCCAGTCTGATGCATGCATTCACATGCATGCTATGTAGACAACATTCCCCTTTTGGCTGCAGGAGATGCATGTCAAGTGAAGGGCCAGATAAGACAGGAGAAACCAGAACAATAAATATATGTTAAAAAAGGCAGCCAGAAAGAAAACCCTACTATTAAGTGGTATCAGAGATGCCTCCCCTTTCACTGGAGAAAATTCAAGAAAGATCCATCTTCATGAAACTACTGTGGAAATCAAAGCTGAACTTCTAGACACCTATATGATGTCTGGATATAAACTGTTCACTTCAGGCAGCATTTCCCAAGTTGGTGCTCATCTGTTTACAGCTTATATCCAAATAAAATACAAAGCATTCATTAGTACCCCTGTAGGTCTTAAGTCAAAATTCGTTACTAACACCATCGCAGTAAAAACATATATTACTTTTCACAAATTGAAACCCATAGCATTTTGCCCAATTCTGTATGCAGTTTTAGAAATGGGATATGCATGATTGGACTGTGTCCTCCTCCTCTGTGAGAGGGCAGTGCTGCCCCATGATTCTGTCCCAGCAGGATCCACTGGCCCCACCACAGGACACAGCTGAGCCCCTCAGCCAAGCTGGGGGCATTGTGGGAAAAACAAGTTTCAGAAAGGCCCAAAGGCAGCACAGGCAGAGGACAAGGAAGCCAAGGAGGGAGCAGCAGAAGAGGGTACCAGACCCTGAGACCAGAGCAGAAGGGCAAGAGGTGCTGCAGACTTGGAGCAGGGATCCCCTGCAGCCCTGGAGACCGAGCTGGAGAAGAGACCCACCCTCCAGCAGAGGGACGTTTCCTGCAGGAGCTGCAGCCCTGGAGAGCCCGGGTGGGAGCAGAGTGTCCCTGCAGGGAGACATGTGAGAAGGGAGGAATGTCCCAGGTGGGCTGTGATGGACTGACCACAACCCTTATCCCCACCTCTGTGTCCCTTGCAGGGTTTTTTTGTTAAAGCAAAAGCAGAGAGCTACCAAAGTAGTCAAAGCGATAACAGTATCATAAAGAATTAGAATACATACTGCTATTTGTTAAAATGAAAATGGTGTTCCCTGTTAACGTGTGTGAAAAACAAAAAAACCACTTATTTGAAGAACTTCATGGTTTATTTAATTTTGGTATTTTTAAAGTAAAAACTCTGAGTTTTCAATTACCTGTAATCCTTTTAGATTCAAACAGAGTATTTCAATGTAAAGGTGAGTTGTGGTGTAAAGAAATGGTGATTAGGTAACTATTTCAGTTGCTTAGATGCTTTTTCTGTCCAGAGTATTTTTATTTTTTTATAAATGCTGACAATTTTGCATTACCTATAAGGCTTGTCTGAAATCATTAATACATACAGAATTTAGCTACCTAACTTAAGATCACAGAAAAGCTATGTAGTGCACAGTTCAGCCAGCGAATAGCCTCACTTTCTATCAGTTTGTCAGTTGCTTTCTAAGTGCTTTTGCCTACAAGAATTAAACGTGATAATGGAAACAAAGTTTAAAGTCCCTACACAGGTCTAAGGGGACCTGTATATCAAAATATTTATGAAAAATCAAACAAACTGAATGGAAATATGCCAAATACTGTCCAGGTCTTAATCGTTACCAACTGCTCTCACCAAATTAAGAGAAGCTGGATCATTAATGGATAGCAAGACAGACAATATCTCAAAAACATGGGTTCTTTTAGTAATCACAAATGTTAATTTATGAGGAGAGTTGCAACAAACATGTAAATTTACAACAAAGGGGACAGGAAAGCTCAAAGAGGAGAAAACACATCTGTTGGATTGAGAATTGCTACACAATTTGTTTCTCATGTGCCTTATAATCAAAGCTCACTGAGGGAGCGATCTGGGAATACAGATCATGGTGGGGTCAGCTCTCCTACAAAATGTTTAATTATTATATTGAATACAGTTATGAACTTCAAAAAAAGAAGCTCAGAAGCTCAAGACAAAAGAACCCTACCATTTTTTTTTCACTGGAGGGTTTATCTTTGTGTTTGCATAAAGAGCAGTGTTCCAAAAGTGGCATATAACCTTCCTTTAACTCAATCACTGCTCATTTGCTCTATGTTCACATACATCAATAAGAATATAACACAAATGAACACACTCCATTAAATGCATTGATTTATTTTGCATTCATGCCTACCAGCAAACAAACCACAGTGCAAGGCAGTTACGCAACACAGAAAAATCAGAGACCTTGCCCTTCACAGAGCTTAGCAAGTCCAGAAGATGGGACATCTGAATACTGAACAAGTCAGATCAGAGGATGACAAGAATTAGAGAGAAAAAGTGCACATAGAACAGGCCATTTTTTATTGCCACCTACAGACGCAGTCAGGATCCACCATCCCTGCTTATCCGAGATGGCAGGTGATGTACACATCATGAAATAAGCACCAAAGAGGATATGGTAGCTGCTGTAGAGATTTTTACTGGGAGCTGCTTCCCTTATTGGGCAAGAACAGCAGAAGAGGGTTTGGCTGAGAAACGGAAACATGTGACTGAAGCACAAGCACAGCATGGAAAGCCTGCACATGGGATGGACTTGATGATCAAGTCCTTGACTTCCTTCAGTTGCTGGTGTGAATGGGAAAATTTGAAGTCATCAGGCACTGGTATTTTGTAGAGTCAAGAGCATTTACATACAGGCAAGAAAAGCAAAGCCATTCTAATAGCAGAGGAACAAGTCAATAATGGCACTGGCAATGCAGACTGACTGGAACAAATTTCTGAAATACCACCAGTGCAGAAGTGGTAAGAATTTGACTCTACATGTGTGCACCTAAAGGAAAAAGCAGAGGACAGTCAGAGCTATCCATTAACTTAGAATGACTGAGAAGTGGGGAGGGGTGATGTGTTAAGATATGATAAAGTTTTAAAAGCTCAACTTCAGCTACTATAGTTCAGGCTGAAGAGAGCCAATCCACTGGTTATTTAGCAGGGAAGTTTTAGGAGTAAATAATGACTGTAGCAAAGTCCAAACCACGATTCGTCAGAAGACAAGAGGCAAAAAAGACAATCACTTGCAGGTCCAGATGAGTCTTGGTTTGTGATGCCTGTTTTATTTTTAGAACAAAAAGCTAGCTTTATGACTTTTGCTACCTTATCCTTTTGGTGCCAAATTTTGGTGTAAATGGTTCATCACCACTGAACTGTACACCAGGTTGGCTAGAAGAGCTGAGTTTGTGTTGAGAGAAGACTTTGTATGGGGATAAGGTTCAATGGCTACAAATTCTAACAAAGCTACTTGTGTCGGAGCTACAGGTCAGACACACACGTAACGACCAAACAGGCAAATGTAAGAATGATATGAACAACTACTTAGTGCAGTCAAAACATCCAACACACTGCAATCACTTTTCTCTATTGCTGCACAGGGAGGATGGACCTGTTCAAAGATCTGAACTCTGTTAATAACATTACTCCATTTGAGTAACTACAGAGCAGGAGAAATCAGTAGCACAAAAAATTAAAAACACAGGCAAAAAGGAACTCAGCATCAGATTGGAGATCTTTAGGGATGCTTTGTGTACTTTCTTGTATTACGAATAGGAAGGAAACTCATTATTTTAGAAACCAATAAAGTCAGATGAATTTCCACAAGTAAAGATTAGTACAGAAGAACAGAAATTTCCATTAAGCAGCTTTGCTTGAATATTTTTCAATAATAAAACCTGGCTGAAATAAGAAACAAATTTAATGAAATCTAAAATTCTCTCTTTAAAGCTTGGCATGCCTGCATCCTTGTCTCATTACTTTCAGTGTGTGGGCTGCTACAAAACCAGCTGACCAACACTACAAAAATGCACCTCTGTTTTATGAGAAAAGCTAATAAGACTTCTCTCAAAGTTCCTGTGTTTCTGAAGAGAGATATTTTGAGAATCTAGAAGACAGAAATTTTTTTAAAATTATCACTTATCCAAATAAATTCTAACCAACCTCTCTGAATTTCCACTTGCATGTATTAGGGAATCTCATTACGCATCCTTGTTTGAAGTGCCTTTAATTACAATTTACTACTGCTAGTTAAGTTTAGAGTAACATAAAGCAGTGATTAATGAAAAACAGTCTAAATTATAAGCCATTATGTAATTTTTAATGCAGATTCTCATAAGGAAAATACCTCACAGAACATCCCTGGAAGACAAGCGTCTTCAAGTGAGGATTTTGCTACCTTGTGTCTTCCGTTCAAGTGCAAAGGAAGCTACCCACAGATTTGGGTATAGCAACTACCTAACGAAACATCTCCTTACCTTTCTGTGGCCTGATAATAAAAGATTGCGTAGCTCCATTCACCAGCCGGCAATATCCATCTATCAAGTCAGCCATATTCTCTGCAATGGTTAAGGATGGTGCTGTCACTGTCAGAGGCTAAAGAAGGAAAAAAACCAAGGCACCAACAAAGAGGAATTATTGTAGTTGCAAATACTGAGTAGAACAGCTGTGTCATTGCATCAGAACTCTACGCACACTTGCAAACAGTAAACACGAAAATGTGGGTGAGCAAAGAGCTACCAGATTCTTGCTCTACCTTCTAGGTAGCAAATCTAAAACACACAGTTTAGAAAACAGCTCATACAAAGCACAGAAAGCAAAGCTTCAACCAGATATAAGATTTATCTAGGTTTATTAAGTGGTTTGCTACCTAAACTTCCAGTTGACACTGTCCATCACAACTGCTATGACTTTTATTGCTCTAATTATGACAATTCTGAAGAAGCTGCTTTTCTTTAAAAGCTCTTATAGGTGCTATCTTTTTTCCAGCCATTTGTGGTAATTTATACTTTGCCCTATAAAGTAACCTTTCCAATTAAAAAAAAAAAAGATAAAAATATTTTTAAAAAGATGGTCAGTGAAAAATAAGAGATATAAAGACATTTATTAATTTTAATACTGTCAACATTTATCACCTTTTCTATTCCAGTGATTAATTTCCAGTGTACTGGACCAAAGAAAAGCTCTGATATCACTTCCAGCTCTGCTCTCATGTAATATGAGTGAACAAATTTCCCCTCTTTCAGATTTCCCCTTTTTGCAAAATTGAAATTGCTCAGTTTCCTCTTTACAATGTAGCATCATATATATATGCAAGCTACTATTAAATTGCATTTAAGGGCTGGTATTTTTAAACTAAGGTTCTTTTAAAATATCAAAGACTGTAAGTGCCAAATGCAAAAGAAAAAAAAAATATGTAATGAGCACTAAATCTATTTAAAACCCAAAAATACCTGACTAGTATATAATGACAACAGCTCACACTCAACTTCCCTTTCCCCTTAAAGAACAAGAAAAATCTAACACTTGCAGAATGCCTGGAATGCAGGATGCTAAAATGGAAAGCACTGGCTGTAACTACAGGAGGAGTAAGAGAGTTTTTAACAGTAACTGAACTCTTCATGCATACACACAGAGGGACAGTCCCCAGTTTAACCATGCACGCACCGAAGTGAGCACGTTTAGTGCATCATTACACTGACAGTAGAAAAATCCAGAATGAAGTAATAGATGAGATAAAAGCAAAATACAGAAGAAAGTGTCAGTAACAGAAAACTAATATCCACCCCTTCCCAGGAAAACCAAAACTAGTAAGTTTATCACAACTCTCAGGATCATACCTCAGGAGCACCTGCTATCTTGAGTTGCAACATCCCTTTTCTGTCCTTGTCTTCACTGTTTGAATACTGAATAGTTTGCACTTGATTAAAGTCTGCTAGATGAGTTGGCTGCAGAACAGCAATGGAAAAAGCGGGGAAAACGTCAAAATTACAGAAAAATAATTTCCTTTTATCCCTGATGTTGCAAAAGCACACACAGAGTTTAATCTCCACATTCCACCTGTAGAAATTTGTCTCTGTTTCTTCAGTCTCATTAGACTTCAGGAACAGATTGCATTTGCAAAATGAGACCAAGCATTAAGTTTGTCTACAGAGGTCACTGTTGAGTAACTCCAGGCACATGCTGAAGTACATAGAGGAAACAACCTCTTGGGAGATAAAGATAAAACACTCAACAGCTTCACCTCGTGGAACCTGCTCTCCCAGCATACTTAATATACCTCCAGACTGCTGTAAAAGGTTAATTCTTAGCTGGTGACATAGTCCAAATCCCCCAAACTTTTCACTGCCACTGAATTTATTTCAACAGAAGTTCACAGGAGCTCATTCTAAGTCATGACTGTAAGGTTCCAAACATTTTTCTAGAAGAACTTGTCTGAACAGAAATCCTCTGCACCAAGGACATGTACAGTAAGAATCAGCATCAGCCAATGAAAAGGCTATTATGGATATGAAATAAGGCAAATAAGCCAGAAATTACTGCATAAATGCTAAACACCAATTAAACCAGCTCTTCATTTGCACAGTCGTAAGAAAGGAGGGGAACAGTTTATAATAATTTGCACGTTTCATTGTTAAAAAGTCACCACTAGTGCTTCAAATTAAGCAAGTGACGACTTAATAATTGAGTGCAAAAGCCAACAAATTCAATAAGGCTGATACTGTCTCTCTACTTAACCCAACTGCATTTTCTCTGATCCCAAATCACAGGTTAGTATCTGAATAGCAACTGTGTATGAGAGCTGAATTCTGTGTAGAGCTGAATTCTCCAGCTCTAATGTGCTTAATTCAAAGACTGGACTTGTCATTCCTCTTTGTCTGAAGTTCAATTCACAACAGGTCACGGCTGCTAAGACAGTAACTGAGAGAATAAAACAGAAGTAGACTTACATTTGCACCCTTGTCTGTAAGGTAACTGATTCCTTCTTCTGGGCCAATTGCCAGTTCCACCGAAATAATCCAGCTTGACTTCAGAATCAAAGAAGAAAGACAGGGCAAATTTTCAATAGTAAGACAAGACCTTGCTACGGAACACTATCCTCTACTGTTACATTTCCAGGGTTTAGTAATTAATCTCTAGAAGCTTTTAAACTCTTCAAACAATTAAAAAATATATTAAAATCAAGTCATTCTCTAAGTAGCTGAACTCCTCATGATAGACTTCATGGGGTTTCATGCTACCAAAATGCACTTCCATCTGTTTTATCTTAGGTCAACATGAGAACTATGTATTTCCTGTATTTCCTCTTCTCGTGGACATTGAGATTCGTGTTCTAATTTCTGCTTCAACTTCCATTTTCACAAGGCTTGCAGACTTAACATTTGTTTCAAACTGGCAGATTTAAAAAAGTATTAGAGCAAAATCTGCAAACAGAAGTTGATAAAAAGCTCATTTCCACATGAAACCAACTTAAAAGACCCCACTTGACTTTCACAAACATCACCAATAAAAATATTTACTAATGTACAATTCTTACCCAACTAATGAATGGTGCATTTTTAACAGTCAACTGAGAAACTTCTAAATAAAATCAGTCACTGTATTTTGTTGTTAATGAAATCTAAGGACTCATCTCTACATCAAAACAGGAGCTTAACAAGCAATAGTTGCAGTACAAATCAAAACCACTTAAGACTAGAGCATACATTCCGGTGACTGTCACATTCCTCTACTTACACCGAGAGCACACTTGAAGCATTCTTTGTCAAATCTGTACACTGGAGAGAGGATCTCAAAGAATTTCAAAATACTTTCTTCTCTATTGAGATTGGCAAATTGTCGAAATGTTTGTTGGATTAATTTCCGTAGTGTTTTGGCCTGCGTATTAAAATGTTTAGAGAGCAATTATTGTAAGAATTTCAGTCACACAGTACCACTCACAGTTTCTTTATCAATGAGATGCAGAGAACTCTCAAGAAGAAAGCTTCAACATGTAAGGACAGTTCTGCCTTCTAATTTGAAAGCTTCAACAGGTAAGGAACAGTTCTGCCTTCTAATTTCTGCTTAGAGACAGAATTGTTTCTGCTAGGCATTACAGAGGGGATACCTCCCTCATAATAGTTTCAATAAATTATAATATAAACCAACATGCTAACCTTTGTAGGAACTATTTGTCTTAGATTCCTCCTTTCTCCCAACTTCTTAACTGTGCACCAATACAAACCCAAAGCAAAAACTGCATAACGTCCGTTACTAAACACTAGAATTCATCTAGACAAAAGTGCTGTGCCTTCTCCTCATCTATCCTAAGAATCATAGAGTCGCTTAAGCTGGAAAAACCTCAGAGTACAGGTATGCTCTGTAAGTAGTGCAGGGCCAGGTGACCCACTGGTTACATCACATAGTGCCAAAGTGCTAAACTCACAAACACACCCCTTCTTTTTCCCTTCACCCAAATTTGACCCCTGTCTGAAGTGAATGAATGGATTTAGAAAAACCTTCATAATACTCTTTTCTGATACATACTGCACTCACACCTCCCTCAGACCTCCTTTTTAGAGAAAGAACCAGCATTGAGGGAACTAGAGACCTTAGCCCTACTCAACACTTGGCAAACACGAGGAGCAAGACACTACAAAAATTAAACAAAAATCTGCTAGCTCAAGTTGCCCCAAGTACTTCAGCCACTCAGTTGTTGGAAGATACTTTATTCTGCCCATGGTTTGTTCTGGACAATTTCAGCACCATCCTGACTTCTATGCATAATGGCATATGATTTGGCCCTTTTAAGTCCACCAAGATGATTTACTCTTCACTTAAATTTTGTGATCATTAGTCAAGTGTAAACACAAAAACATTCTGTTAGGAAAAAAACACTTCTTCCGTAACAGAAGAGAGCCATTCATTACAATTACCTGCAAATGACTGTTCCAACTGAAATGCACTGAAAATTTGCTCTTAAAATATTTCCCAAGAACATTTTTTTTCTCTGCTTTCACTCAAGGCATGCTCTAGAGCAACAACGAAGAGTCCTAATTTGCAAACTAAACACAATCTGGCTTACATGCATTTCTTCACACCCCCTCTGCCCTTAAATTGTTGGTTTAGTATAAGTAGATGATTTTTTATTTTCCTCTCCATAGTGTTTCCATACTTATATAGCTACATATGGAGAGCACAGCTTAGCAGTCATGTCCTCTTCAAGGTGTCATTTACTAAGCTGAACACAGGAAGGTTTCTTATTCTTCTCTAGAGGAACTAGAAATTTGTAAAGGTCCTGTATACCTGTATACCATCTCATACTTGGCACTATTAAACATGTTGATTTTAATTTTTCCAGCTTCTGGTCTTCTGCCACAAAGAGTGATATCCTCTGTACAGCTAGCATCTCCTGAATGTGTAACATCAATAAATTCAATTATCAGTGCACTACACTCTAAGCTTTTCCTCACTATTAGAGAGCAACAACTAATTTTATATTTTATATCCATTAGGGGCTCTGCCTGCCAGTTCAAAAATCACTGGCTTTCACAAAGTGAGAGAAATTTAATAATTTGAAACAATCTTAGGTTATTTGTAATAGGGATTTAATTTTCATTAAAAAGCAGATCCATTTTTCCATTCCTTATTTTTTAGTCTTCATATGCCCAACATGTTTTTGCAAGATTCTTTTTCAAGCTTTACCTTCTAGTAATTCTTGCTACTTTCTGCTGTTCTCTCCATTTCTTTATTTCTAAAGAGCAGTTTTCTTTGTTGGTCATTTCTCTGGCTCCATAATACAATTTTGGATACAGTTATCAATTCTTTTATATCTGGAGTCTTTCCCCACAATTTCTCCCATCAGCAGTTTCAGATAATTGCTACATTAAAATGCAGAAGGATTACTTAAATCCACTTGACTTCATTAGCTTCCGATTTTCAAAAGTCTTTTGAAACAAAACCCTTCATGACAGACCTTTTATGTTTATCCATTTAAATCACAACGTAGAAACTAAATATGAAGTTGAATTCTATTATTTCTAAAAAACCTCACTGCTTACCACAACCAGTTCTAAAATACAAATGTATGATTTACATTTTCCCATGTAAAGGGTAAGAGATATGTTACCAAGACATTCATATCAAGATGGCTATGGCTGCAAAAATACTTGGTGACCATTTTAAATCTCCCTTTTCAAAGCACTCTAAGAACAATTTGCATTTTTAACTCTGGGAGCATATGGACTTCAATGGAAGGGAGATTCTAGCCTTAACTGATTAACATAAGTGGAAATTACTGGAAATCTTCCTTGAATGAGTCTGATACAGTCTTGAGCAAGAAAGACAGAATATAATTTATCAAGTTGCCACTAAAAATGTGCTGTTTCCTTACATTTCCCATTCCATTTTCTCCAGAGGTCTCATTTGTCTTTTATAGGAAAAGAGAAGGGGGGAAAAAATAAGAAAAAGAAAAAAATAAAAAAGAGGATCTGAAAATGTGTTCTAAATTTTTGTCCTTAAGATTTGAGGGCTAGCTCAGTAAGGCCACATAAATCACTATCATCTTAGTTACAAATTACACACCTGTACTAAAGGGATTTATATTGTACCAGTCTTAGAGACAGCTTTGCTATTTTGTCACCAAGACAGCACAACTGCACAGCCCTTATGACTATATGGTAGAAAAGATAATGCTATTTTCAGACTTATCACACTTATTTTCTTAGGGTAGTACACAATTGACTGGAACAGTAATTACCTTCACTGAATCTAGTAAACTCTTTGGGAAAAAACGTCTTAAACCAACGTCCTTCCTGGAAAAAAAAACACAGACAGCATTAAAATAAAACCCATTGTGCAGTATTACACTGCTCTCTCAGAATGGTGTTTTGGGTTTCTTTAGCTTTGCTGCTTGCTTTTTTTTAACTAGCACATGCAATATAGCAGCCGATTGCCATAGTAAGCTTGGGGGAAATTTCAACCCACCACATAATGTCCTTCCAATCTCACAAGTAACAAACACAGTACCATTAAAATGCTAACCACAGCCACTCCGCAGCAAATGCAGGATAACTGTATCTTCTAGTTGAAACTCAAGAGGGTAACACACTTAAAACAAATACCCAGAGTGGCAAGGGTATTATTTGAAATGCTCACATGGACACAGAGATGTTTTGCGTATAGAATCTGCTATTTGTACGTTTTAATAATTTACAGAATATTGAAAAAGAATATTCTTACAGCATGTAGTCATGTGAGAAGCAAAAGATATGTAAATGGCAAATTCTAATAAACATTTATTAGAATTAAGAGGCATGAGGAGAAGACTTCTCATGGTATCACCTCAGTAAGCACTATTTTTATCCTTTGTAGCCTTGTAATGAACGTGTTCTTTTAATTTCTGTTACCACTTTTTCCTCATATTGAGCATCTAATGTTAAAATTTGCAGCTTTTTCTTGCAAGTAATCTCACTTTTTCCATCTTTAATCCAGGATCCTAATTTTGTCAGTGAGCTTTGATTTTGCAAACTGAATTACACCAAGCTCACTTCCACAGTTATGAACAGGGTTCAAGCCATGATTTGAAACCCAGTACCATAAGGATTTAATATTTCAGTGGCTGAGATGTTCTGTACCTAGCTCATGCCTGGAATGTTTATGTATCACTGTAATTAAATATTAATTTCAAGAACAGTGCCTGAGAAGCTGCCAGAGATATTAGTTCAGAAGATCACTGTACAATCATGAATTAGGTGTAAAGTATTAGTAGAAAATTTGCATAAGAAAAAAAATAAAAGAAAAAAGGTGTTAGTGACTTTTTTCCTTGAAATTTAAATGTTCACCATTTCTTTCAAACAAACACCCTTATATACTTCTGAAATTAGTATGAAAGCAGTCTTGCCATGACTGCATCATTTGAACATAAACAGAAATACTTCTGGAATTCTTACATTTGGCAAGGAGAAGCCATTAGTGAGCCTGAAATATACAGTATACATTTACTGCTACCTAACAGCGCCAAGAGAAAAGCAACATTAAAATGAATAAAGAAAAAAACCCTTACTCAAAGCAGGGTATTTTTAAAGCTCTCTAAAGACAAGTAGTATGTAATTTCACTAAACACACTAAAAACATCCTCAACTAAGAGGAGCAGAACACTGGCATCTGTGCAGTGACAGTAAGCTTAAAGATTATAAAACTTTCATAAATGTTAATTCCTTTGATGCATTTCTTCTCAAATGCAAATTAGATGCAATTTATCATCCCACACAGTTAAATACATCTAACACACTATTACCATCTAAATAGCATGCAGACATTTTGACAAGGAATATATTAGTTTAACATTAAGGATAAGAGAGAAACTGTTTTAAAAACTGAAGCACCCTCCAATCACTCCAGTATTACTCATCTTAACAGTACTGCAGCACATGGCTGCGACAATCTGATTCAATTTGTTATTAACAGTTGTAGAATAGCCTTTTTTACAGATCTGCATGTAACAAATACAGCAGAGATTCTGATGCAGAGTACGACAAAACAATTCCTAATAAAATTTGTTAGTAAAGTATACTTTGTGTTTAACTGAGATGGCAAATTTATTTACTGGAAAAGCATTTAATGTTAGCATAAAGATTTAATGTCATAGTTAAAACCAAACTGTGAGCACCTGCAAATAAGAGAATAATAAGCACTGGAAACTGGAACACACAGCTTGAAACACACAACCCTAAGATCTCCTTTCCTTCCCTCCTCAGCTGCGATGTGTGGGGGCAAAACGGCCAACTCGGGATACACAACAACTCAGTCCTGCAGATTAAGAACCCAGACATCTGTTTTCTGATTACCACCAGAAGATAATTAGCAGTCAGATCCTGGTTCATACAGTTCTACTACATTTTGTGTTTAACCTCATCTACTCTATCCTACTTGTGGGCTTCAGTGTAATTTTTTTTTCCTTATGTATAAACTTCAATAGGATTATTAAACTACCAACTACAGATAGACGATACCACTTGTCATATAATAAGCAGCTTTAGGCAACATATATCTTTATTTTTCATCTTGATTGAAGTTACAACAAAAAATAATGTTAGATTAACATAATAGACTTTAACATGCTCTTTACAAAATTGTGGCTGCAGCTGTTCCTTCATATAGCTCCCATTTTTGTACTTGTAATTATCTCTGTTTTACACTAACGGGCTTCACATTTATTATGAAAAATTTTGTCTTTCATTACATGAAGCCCAACTATTAAAGGCTACTTAACAGTTTGATTCTATCTACCACTTGCCATCCAGATTTGGTCTTGTATGAAAACCTGATCAAAGAGTAATATACATCAAATAGACATCTGACAAATAGAGGCAAGAAGCAATCACACCAAATGCTGAAATGTGCCATTTAAAAATTGCACTCAGCTGGTTAAGAGCCTTATAGTGTACTAAAACTAGCAAAACCACCAAAACCCAAACAAAAAGCTTCACTTGAGAAATAGATAGTACTTGTGTAGATAAACCTCTGCAGACTATCATGGTGGCAAGATTGAATTAGAACATTTTGGCACTGTCTGAAGACTCTTCGTAGCTTATCTTCATCTATAGCCAGTTTACGGTGCCTTTATCCTGCATCTTTCCCAGCTAAATCCCACACAAATAGTTTTGTTCTTTAACAAAAAAACCTCACACACAACACCAAAAAAACCCCAACCACACAAAAATGCCCCACCAAAACACAAACCCAACCCAAACCCATGCCAACAAAGGAATAATTTTGAAGTGCACAATTCTCCAATTGCAATTTTGCATGACACTAAGGTATCAGATTTTTCTGTATCAGGGGTTTGCTTCACTTTCACAGCACAGCTTGGAAATCACAAGCACTTAAAGAAACAAACCACTGTTAAGAGCAGCCCCATGCTGAGTCCTCCAGGAGCTCCCACCTGTTACAATTATTAATTAATACTTCATGTTATCTGTTATGAATTGTTCCCTTTGTCTCATTGTTTCTGAAGTTTTTAACCTAATTACTAATGTCTGTAGCATATGAGCTGCCAAATAGTTCACTTTAAAGTATCTTTCTCAAGTTCTTACTGGAACATATGTGAACTCCAAGGACTGTAACTCACAAGACTTTCAAATCTCTTTGTCACCTTTATACATAGCCTACCTGATATTCTCATCCTGTTCATCTTTGTTAGTACTTTATCATTTTGTTAAGTGTTTCCTCAGTCTGGATTTCTACTAGTGGCTACTGAGAGAAAACTAAAGTCCTTCTAAAAACCCCCTAATTCAAACAAAACACAAAACTTAAACATTCTACATAGATCACAGAATCCCAGAATCATTGAGACTGGAATAGACCTCTGAGATCATCAAGTCCAGCCTATGACCTAACACCACCACATCGACTAGACTATGTCACTAAGTGCCACATCCAGTCTTTCCTTAAACACCTCCAGGGTCAGCAATTCCACCACCTCCCTGAGCAGTCCATTCCAGTATCTAACTACCCTTTCCATGAGGACGTGCTTTCTGACATCCAACCTAAACTTCCCATGGCACAGCTTCAGGCTGTGCCCTCTCGTCTTGTCACGAGGTGCCTGGGAAAAGAGCCTGACCCCTACCTTACTACAATTTCCCTTCAGAAAGATGAAGGAGCAGTACACAAATACCAGGCCCTATATAAACAAGTAGGCAATTCATTAAAGTTATCTTTATCTATTAAGATCACACAGTTTCCTCAAAAAGCCTTGTGGATTATTCACTGTAGGGAAAAACCTTATCTTCCACCTCCAAATTCTCTAATTTCACCTCTCTAAAATTTAGCTCACATTTCATTAAAAACAAGTACTTCACTGACACACCAACCTTTTATCTCAATTTCACATTAAACTGTACATCATCTTTTCACAAAGATAATTAGTGGTGAAGAGCAGATCATTGGTGTATGTATGTATGAAATTTATTCTAATAAATTAATACATAAAACCTATTTTTGAAGCCCTGAAGCTTCTAACAGACGTGTTTGGACTGAAGCAATCTACCACACAACATGACTGAGTAACCAAACACTTTCAGTATAAGGAACCTTCTTGGTCCTCTTAAAATATGTGATACGCATATAAATAATACACTTGCTATTCACAAGGTCACAATCCAGGAAATCCACATACTGAGCAAACAGAAGAAAAAACATACCACAAATATTTTTAAGTAACTCAAACATTACCACAGATGAATTGCAACTGAAGAATGCAACTAGGCCCAGGAAAACATTTAGAAATAAGATCACTTTAGAACTAGACTTATGAATCAGCAAAATAGCAAAAAATAGTAATAAGCCTCCTGATTAAACAACTTTAAACATCTCCAACCTTGTTTTCCTGGACCACAGTTATAGGTGCTCTTCCTACCTCTACACCTTGATAGGTTTCATCATCCTTTTCTTTTATTGAATCACTCAAAGATCTCAACAGGCTTCATGGAATAAAAAGTTACAACAGAAATGTTCAGTTACTGAACTGAATTTAATGTCCCTGATTAGGAAAAAGTTCACACCTCAGTCTAGCACACAATACTTACTCTAACACTTCATAGTTGGACTTCTTTTCTAATGCATTGCCTCTCATCTCTCCGTAGGATCTCCTGAAGTCAGGAAAAATATTTGAAAGCGACAATTACTGGATGATCCAGCCTAAAACCACAACATCAATGCAGTCACATCTTTCAGAGACTTACCATTGGAAAGCATTGGTAGAATGAATTCAAACATAAGGTTGAAGAATAATTTACTAACATGTAACAGGCCAGATTTTTATTTTACAAAACAAACAGGACTACAGCAGTACTACATATTTAGAGCTACTTTAAATCATCCTAACTACACCGCTACTGAAAGCAGTGCTCTAACCTGCCCTTCAGCAGCTCCCTTATACCATCACAGCACCTCCATGCTTTGTAACAGCACTTATGTCTGTGCATGTAACAGGCAGAACCAGAGGAAGCAGGAGTGATGAAAACTAATCATTTCAGTCCAGACATGTTCACACAAAAAATAATAAATTAAAAAATAAAAATCAAAAGTGAGTAGCTGTTGTTGGAAGAGGGATGGGATCATTCTCTTCACTGAGAAAGTAGACCAGAGAGTGTAGTAGTCTACTAGAAATATCTCATGAAAAGGCTCTGAAGAGCCATAAGCACGAGAACCATGGAAGTCAGGAGGACTTGGCTGACAAAAGTAATGGATTATTATACTCATTTACAGATTTTGAAATAAGATACCAACATTTCTGAAATTATCTAAGGAGTTTGCAGTTATACAAAGAATTTGTTTTATCTTCAAAACTTACAGAAAAGATACCAGGCTTCCCTGCATTGTGTAAAACATTTCATAAGCCTAATTTTTTTTTTAATTTTGGAGAGTATTGTTCAAAGTACACTGTCATTCTCTGCTAACAGGTTTTAATTTGCCACTAATTTCTTATCAGTTTTACTTCATCCCTAACCTGCCTCTGTGAGACAACAGCAGAACTAAAGCAAGTGTTTCAGGCTGGAAAAATCTCCATAAATTAGCAAAAACCAAAACACACATTTCAAAAGCTGTGCTGGGAACTTCCTCAAGGAGCTGTTAATCTGATAAATTTATCTATATTTTCCAGCTGTTTATACAGTTGAGAAGAGCACCAAAACCATCCAAAAGAATCCTTAAGATTTAATAATTTGAAAATTGCATCAAAAAAATTGAGTAAATGAAAATAGGAAAAGTAGCAGCATATAGCTTTAATTACATTCTTTAGCTGCAGGATTTATATATGCACAAAGACGTGTCTATTTGCTAACTAACACCACAGATGCCAGGGGTGGGGCGGAGGTTTAAATATACTTTGAATAATTCAGATAAGAAATTCACCTAAAAGGCAGTATCAAGATGTAATTAACCAAAATTTTAAAATAAATATTAATTTAAAAATCACTAGAAACTGATTACAATACAACCTACTTATTTTTTCTTCAAATTATTTTGTGTAAAGTGTTATGTTTTATTCAACTACACTGGTCAGAAATCGATGAACTATAAGCAGTTTCAAAATTAATGTACATATTCTATCAGAAACTTGTTCAATAATAAATGAAATTATCAGCTTACCGGATTTCAAGGCAACCTAGTTTCAAAGCAATTTCCTGGTCCACTTGATCTGCAATTTCTAACATATAGTCATTTTTCACCTACAGCAAAAGAAGTAGGTATGTATCACAGAGAGATCAGTTCAGTGCCAATACAGACTAAAATGCTGTCCAAACAAGATTAAAATAAATACATCTTAAGTTTAATTTTTTGGAGTGACTACTTACAGTGCATGAAGAGAAAGTGAAGTTACGTTCATATTGCCCACGAACAAGCTGCACTTTTCTAAGAAACCCATTAATTGCAATTAACTCAATGAAAAACCTCCTTATCTAAATCTGTATTACTTAAGTTATATTAAATATAATCAGAATCTTCACAGGAGGCTGAGCAGATGGTGGCACCTGCATTCAAGATATGTGAATGCATGCTTTGTTCTTGAACCATCTTGGTCAACTGTTTTTAATTTTGTATATATAAACCAGACAAATGTTCATGCATTATTGTGAAAACAAAACCAGTAGTAAGTAAAAAGTAGTATGTGAATATGATACTACATACTGACTTAAAATAATGTTTGAATTAGCAAAGAAGAAACAAGAGTCAAACTAAATGGTTACAATCCAGAAATAAAACAGGCCAAGGAGTGTGCTCTGACCTGGAGGTGGCCAAACACTATAGCCAAATGGTCATCCCTCCTAAAAAGGACAGAACAGGGTATTTGGACCCCTGGTGGCATGTACTTTGTTGGGGTTCTGAAAAAGCTGTCCCACAGAGCATGCAGAGTATTCAAGGTGGACTATAGTGGGTCAAAGCTTCATCAAGTGTTCTGGACTTGCTAAGATTGAGGCAGGCAGAAAGCCTACTTTAGGTAGTATTTTCTCCACATTAATTTATAAAGTTACTAACAACAAAAAAAAGACAACAAGAGAGAACACAACTACTGCTAAGATCTTGACTTTGCAAATCCTGTCTTCTATGCAACAGAAATTTTCTGCAGAAGCAGAACTTTTAATGGATCATGTTATCCTCTGTCTAATGAAATCATAAACTTGCTATTGAGATTCTAAAGCTTAAGATCCTGAAGTTGCAGGAGATCCTGAAATACAACAAAAATCTACAGCTGACTTGCAGATCTGAGAAGATGATACGTTTCGAAAGCAAAACACTTCACAAAATGTTTTTTTGAGTGATGACAAGCTGCAAGAACCACTATTTCAAACTGCTATCACTATGAAATTGATAATTTGAAAGATAAGGGAAGTGCAGCAGCAGATTCAACAGTTGGAGGTCCTCCCCAGTCAGCATCCTCCCAGCTAACACATGAGCACACACCGCAGCATTCTCTCATCACCAATGTGACAGCTGGATCCAGCCCTACACTACAAAGCAACACACACTTAAGACCTTTCTAGTTATGAAGTGCAAAAAAAAAATTACAATTCATTATTGAAAGACGTGAAAGAACAAATATGATATACAAAAAGAGTGAGAGAAGAAATTACTACAATAACTGCAACATAAAGGGAAAGCTTCTTACATTTGAACTCATACAGGTACTCAACATAACAAGCATCAACAGGGAGCTGGAGTGGCAGCAGCTGCCCCCTTCACTAAACCAGGCAGGGGGTCCTGCAAGCCACCGCAGCAGGCCATGCTGTGGGGTGGGAGCTGGGCATCCCCATAGAATGGCAGTGTGGCCCATTCCCTACCTCGTGCCAGGCCAGCGGCTTGGCCCCTCCCAAGCTGATGTACAGGGGCTCCTGTACAGCCTGGGCGGGTGGGCGACTGCCTCAAGCACTCAGCTCCCCAGGCAGCTGCAGGCCAAGTGCAGCCCCAAGGGCTTCCTCCTCAGCCACACCAGGCAAAACCTAGTAATCCAGGATTGCCTTCAGTATAGCTGCTGTGCCACAAAAACCCGAGTAAGCATGAACAGCACATTCAATAACCACAACACAAAACCAGAGTGTTGGCCTGTGGTGGTGCTCAGTCATCCTCACAGTAAAAAAGTTTCCTGATATCCAGAGGGAACCTCTGGTGTTTCAATTCTTGCCCATTTCCTCTGGTCCTGGCACTGGGTACCACTGAAAAGAACCTAACTCTGTCCTTTTTGTACCCTCCATTCAGGTATTTATAGATACTGTAAGACTCTCACTGAGCCTTCTCTTCTCCAGGGTAAACAGTCCCAGCTCTCTCAGCTTTTCTTCATAGGAGAGACTCTCTAGGCCTTTCTTCGCCTTCCTGGCCCTTCACTGGGCTCTCTGCAGAAGCTTGCTCTCTCTTCTACTCAGAATCATTACAACACCCAGAGGAATTTTCAAGAAATTGGGCAGTCCAGAAGCTTGAGCACTTCCGTCAAGCCTGTACTGATGTGCCAACATGGGAATAAGGTTCCCAGGAAAGGGCACTTCTGCCAACAAGACAAAAAATGCACAGATTCCGAGCAGTATTTAATCTCAATTAGTGGCCATTTACAATTACTTTTCATTCTCCTCCCGAACTGCACCTGTTAGTAATGGCGTGTTATTTCATAAAGAGAGTATCTACAACCAAGGACTTTTTAACTTTAAATTAGAACTACCAACTAGATGTCTTAAAAAATGGCACAACATAGTAATTTAAACAGAAAATTAAATGAGAGCTTCTGTTCATCATTAAGCATATGCAATCTGTCAGACCCTGGCTGAGAGCACTTAAATCAGAAATGTAGTTTTCAGACTCCTATGTTATAACCATAAACGACCTCTGCTGTATGCATAGGTGGCAGCTAGAACAGTGTTCCTTGTTTGTACACATGCATGGGATATTTGAAAAGTAAGAAACAATTTAAATTAAGATCCAGATTCTACTTAAGCTCAGTTTTCATATGGACTCCTGAATTCCAGAAACGCATCAGGTTAAAAGAAACTACGAACAATTTACTTCTTGTTTTTATTATCCATATGGAGGCTTAATGAGCTTGAGTTGTACTCATTTCACTCTCCTTTTCCCGAGAATTCATCCTTATGTATAGAACAAGTTATTTCATCTAAAAAAGCTAACACACCTATTCACAAAACCCAATAGCTGGCCTGCCCTACATCCACCTGAATTAAAACAGCCATTGGCTTTTTCCTTTAAACTACACATTTATTTTTGTGAATAATTTCGAAATTTTTTATCACCACAAAAATCTCAGAGCTGTTATCCACCTATTCCTTGAGGTATTCAGACACCTAAAAGAACGGTCCATAGTGAAGTATTTTTTCCCTACCTTTCCTTTGCAGAATCTATGCTAATTTGAGGCTGCTAGTATACCATGATCTAATATGTATTCATTTATCTTCACAGTTCATTGCCTTGTAGATCCCAGTACTAAAGTACTTCATTTGTTAAACTAAACAGCCTAGGAATATCTTCAGTTTCATTCAAACATATTTTTAAATGCTGCTATCCCCAAGAAACTAGTATTCCATAAATAAATAAGGAACATTATCCAAGTATTTAAAGTTTGGGGCTTTTTCATCTTGCTTTCTGGCTTGTGAGCTTTCACTAATTCCAGTCATGTTTTCCCAATTTGACTCTGCAACTACAGGCACAGAACATGCCAAAAAAAAACCCCAATGTTAAAAGCCATCCCAAATCCACCAGTTCAGGGAAAAAAAAAAAAAAAAAAAAAAAAGAGAGAAAAAAGGTATGTTGAAACTCTCAGCTTATTTGCAACACACAAGTGAGACATTTTCACCACAATGCTGCAAGCAGACAATTGCCTAGTTGAGTGCACAGGTTTCTTAAGATAAGCAGAAAAAAGGGTTGATTTTGCTTGCGCACACGAGTCCAGAAAACATGTACAGAGGTATCCCATAAAGGTGGAGTAAGTTCATATATTCCTTCCACCTCACATTTTAGCCAACATAAACCCTCCCTTGCTAATTTATTGTGTGGGGAGTGTGTTGTTTCTGAAGCTCCAGGGTACAGTAAAAAGGCGTTTCGAGTCCTTCAAATTCACTACATTATTGAGCCTGAAGAACAGGTAGGGATACCTTTATCCACAAGAGAAAAGAAATGAAAACATAAAACACTCTCCTCCTTCAGTGTGCACAAATGACTAATAGCAGTGTTGACAGAATCAGTCATTACATCCTCTTATAAAAATTAATAGCAACACATGATTATCATGAACCACTTGAATATATATGACATACATCCATTTTTTCTTGTGTTTGAACTTTGGAAGGAGATTGTAAACTTCAGGAAGCCTGTGGCCATAATCTTGAGTCCAACTGGATTGAGCAGTATCCTACTACAGATAGCAAGAGTAATAAATTGATAGAAGGAATTAATTTTATTTTGGTTTTTTTAATTGTTTCCGCCTCTGAAACCTGTTTCCACACATTGTTCTTTAAATTTCAGTAAGTACAAGGCAAAGAAATAAAAGGCAGATTCAATTTCTACTCTCAGAATACTAATGAGAACTTCTTTTATCACCTTTAATTTTTCTTGACTATTCTCTTTAAGAAGGCATTAGATCAATGCAAGTGCTAAAGCTTGTGCAAAGATTAGACAAGAATTTTGCAGGAGGTTCAGCATGAGCTCTGTAGCCTCCTAAGGAAAATGCCTCAAGAAATATTAAATGGAAGAGACGCAAGAGATAATTTAATGGTAATTAAGTGCACTGCCGCAAGGCAACTGAATAGTTTTCCTAGAAGTCTTTTGTGTTTGTTCAATTATTACTTTTATTATTGTTGCTAATATAGTTAAATGAGAGAAATAAGAATATTTTTTTTGTTTAAGACAAAAAAGGCTCTGTCTATAAAAGCATAAAGCCTATTCACATAGAAAGAAACAAAAACTAAAGTCTGACAAAACCTAAGAATTATACCATTTTTCCTGTTTACTACAAATTCAGAAGAAGTATATTGAGAGAATGAATCCTGATCTGTGGGTTTTGGAGATACTCTTATCTGTGACCTCATGTACCTCCCACAGAAGTGCTTTCCCTAAGATTTTTAAATGATCAAACAAGTTTAAATTACATTTACAGTCAAACTGGTGTATGCTTTGGGAGAGAAAGGATTAGACTATTGAAGTTCCATTAAACGTGGTATAATGGAAATCCAAACTACTTCAGGTTTCTAGAGGAATACTGCTACAATGTCAGCATTAGAAGTAGTAACTGTACTTGCATTTTCTTTTTCACAGGCTGATGACTAAGAATTAATATGACCTCTGCTTCACAATTGTAGTTAACTTCTGGGTCACAACAGTTACAGTGTAGTACAAGAACAGGACGCACTGTGTGAAAAATATGAACGTCCAGCACAAGTGCACCTCTGAGAGACAGGAAAAAAAATCTGATAAAAAGTGAACCAAAACTGTCACTCCCTCTCTAACACACACTACCTGTGTTCAGTGAATACATGCTTAGGAAGAATAGTAGTATTTAAAGCAAATTAACTACAGGACCAACATAATTCCGTGCCATAATGTACTTCACAGACTCACAGAATCAACAAGGTTGGAAAAGACCTCAAGGATCATCAAAGTCCAACCTGTCACCTAAGACCTCATGACTACTAAACCATGTCACCAAATGCCACGTCCAATCCCCTCTTGAACACCTCCAGGGATGGTGACTCCACCACCCCCCTGGGCAGCACATTCCAAAGGCTAACAACTCTCTCCATGAAGAACTTTCTCCTCACCTCAACCATAAACCTCCCCTGGCACAGCTTGAGACTGTGTCCTCTTGTTCTGCTGCTGGTTGCCTGGGAGAAGAGACCAAACCCCTCCTGGCTACAACCTCCCTTCAGGTAGTTGTAGACAGCAATGAGGTCACCCTGAGCCTCCTCTTCTCCAGGCTAAACACCCCCAGCTCCCTCAGCCTCTCCTCGCAGGGCTTGTGTTCGAGGCCTCTCCCCAGCCTCGTTGCCCTTCTCTGGACACGTTCAAGTATCTCAATGTCCTTCTTAAATTGAGGAGCCCAGAACTGGACACAGTACTCGAGGTGCAGCCTAACCAGTGCTGAGTACAGGGCACAATGACTTCCCTGCTCCTGCTGGTCACACTATGCCTGATGCGGGCCAGGATGCCATTGGCTCTCTTGGCCACCTGGGCACACTGCTGGCTCCTGTTCAGTTGCTGTCAATCGGTACCCCCAGGTCCCTTTCCACCTGGCTGCTCTCCAGCCACTCTGACTCCAGCCTGTAGCTCTGCATGGGGTTGTTGTGGCCGAAGTGCAGCACCTGGCACTTGGACTTGTTGAATGCCATCCTGTTGGACTCTGCCCATCTGTCCAGCCTGTCAAGGTCCCTCTGCAGAGCCCTTCTACCTTCTAACAGATCAACACCTGCTCCCAGCTTGGTGTCATCTGCAAATTTACTGGTGATGGACTCAATCCCCTCATCCAGATCATCAATAAAGATATTGAACAGGATGGGGCCCAGCACTGATTCCTGAGGGACACCACTAGTGACAGGCTGCCAGCTGGATGTGGTACCATTCAGTACCGCCCTCTGGGCTCGGCCCTCCAGCCAGTTCCTAACCCAGCACAGAGTGCTGCTGTCCAAGCCACAGGCTGACAGCTTGGCCAGGAGTTTGCTGTGGGGGACAGTGTCAAAGGCCTTGCTGAAGTCCAGGTAGACTACATCCACAGCCTTTGCCACATACATTTGCTGCCATAGTAATGGTGAGAACTGACTTTACCATCTATTCTCACCAATATTTCAAAATACTTTTTGACACTATTCTTCACTGGCTACCCAGAACAAAAATCTCTCTAAATTTCAAAGATCCTCTTAGATCATAATGAAAAAAATGGAGGTGAACAATGAACAGTGAACCAGTAAGCTTTTTCCACAAGGACAGACATGTAAATAAAAGTCCACTTTCATTTCTGATGTCAATGGACAAATTATGGATGGTGGAACTTCTAACTTGTCAACATTTACTAGGAATTAATGAGCACTTTCCTAGCTCTATAAATGGCTAACGAATTCCAGCTGGTATAATTTAAAATAAAAAAACTGGAGACAGGAAAGCCCATGTTCGTGAAGATGGAAAAATTAGAGAATAGCCCTATGCTAGTGCACATGATTTAAGAAGAAATCTATCACAGGCACCATATTTTATATACCAGCTGCTACTTTCAAAAGCCATCTGCTTCATTTTCCTGCACACTTTTTTTATGCAGCTGCAGTATTTCAGCAAAATGTTCACTCAGGCTGACAAGCCATCTTGCCAGTGCACTTCATAAAACCACCACACTGGATTTAAATTTCTTTATTAAAGACAAGAGAAAATAATTGTGAACTTATAAACAAATGCTTTCCAGGGGTTTAGGGATTTAAAAAATAGTTCTTGCTGTGTCTTAAACATATTTTAGGTTTAGATTTGTTTACATCTTTAGAAATTAATTGATTGAACTTTCTGTTGGGTTTTCTTTTCAAGTGTAACTACTGTGGAAATTATTTAGCAACAGTACTAGCAAATGGTGCCTCAAAAAGGACAAATAACTATTAGCCACTAGATTGACTTTTGCAGCTCATGTAGTGTTACCAAGAAATTTCCCACAGGATAATATCCAGTTTTTCAGGAGGACAGTTTAAAAATAAGCAATCCAGTTCTCTTGTTTTACTTTCAGTGTCTATGACCTACTTACACAACTTTTTAAATTTTTTTTTTGTTGAGGCATTGCTTTGAGAACAGCATTTCAAGTGATCCCTTAAGAGTTAAGCATGTAACAAAAATCACTACCACAAGGTAAGATATTTAGATAAGCAAACAAAGAAACAAAACGTCTTCTGTATTCCATTTATTAAGTAGTATAAGAATCACAATTTAATGATGCATGGAAAGCAAAGATTCACACATTACATCATTTTCTCCCCATCCATTTGTCCTACATTCATATTTTTAGATATAGGTTTTTTATATTAGAAAATTATGCAATTTTGCTTAGTTTTGTATTAACAAATACAACCTTCCTGTATTTGCAATAATTATTTGTTCTCCTTTTTAACAGCAAAGGTATGTTCTAGCACCTGCTTTTAAACATTCAGGATTCTAATTCCTGGAAGTGTTGGTGTTTGGTGTATGCAATAGCTCACTTTCAGCCACCACACACTGCTCATCAGGACCTTTACACCATCCACAATACTTCTGGTGATGTCGGTCCCATGGAACTCCAGTGATTTTTTTTTCTGTAGTTTACCAGTCCTTAAATTCCACCTTCTGTAAGATGATATCCATCAGAAAACGTGACCTTCAGCAACAACTTACGTGACCATGACAATGATTGATACACGAACCACACCATGTGTTTTTCCCGCAATTTCACACTGAAATAACATTGCTGTGTCTAGAGTAC
The DNA here is from genome assembly GCF_027791375.1 of Indicator indicator. Lineage (NCBI taxonomy): Eukaryota > Metazoa > Chordata > Aves > Piciformes > Indicatoridae > Indicator > Indicator indicator. The sequence goes on from NC_072021.1 coordinate 20,880,025, forward strand.
TCCTGTGCAGACTGCATTGTGTTCCGCACTTCCAGCAGGTACCATATGCAAGTTGACCATAATGCACAACACACCTCTTCTATGGTACCCTATCATACAATTATCTCAAGTGTATTTTCCACTGTAATCTTTCTTGTAGCATTAAATGCACCACAGAAATGCTGTAGCGTACTCTGGGACAGAAACATTGTTAGATAAGGCTAAACAGTCACCCGATGCACTTGCTTGTAATCACCAAACTGCAGAAGATCACTCCTCCATTTTCTTGAAGCAGAGACAAAGTCCATTTACCAACAGCAGGTTCCTGTAGGACACTGAATTTTCTTCACTATAGAATCAGAACAATCAGCTTGAAAAAAACGGGATTCCAACCAACAGTTACTATAGTCTCAGAAATTTCAAAGATTTGTGCCTCACCTGCTTTGAACTGAGTACCACAAGCATAAAAAGCCCAAAGCATGCTTTTAGTATCAGTAGTATTTTCAGGAGCCACTTCAATGATTGTAATGGTAATTTTTGAAATATGCACAGGAAGGAAACATACATGCATTTCCACCCCTATTTACTTATCTAATAGTATCAGACTTATCTTTTGTAATAAGTCTACATTAGGGAAAATTAAAGCTTTGGCCTCTTCTAGTGGAGTTAAAAGCACAGATTCAGTATCAGGATAACATTCATTTGCCATCTGCCCCAGGTGCTCCTCCTCTTCGTCTTCCAAGGTCACAGTCTCTATATTATCTAGAGGTGATCTTTGACATCTGTAACTAATTTTAGAAGCTCCTCTGTTAATAATAAGGGCATTAGAGAGGTGGGGTAAGGGGGAAAATCAACTTCTGATGAGCCATTGTTAGGGACAGAAGTTACAAATGACCCTTCTGTCTGAGTGGGCTGATCTCCAGATGTCACTGCAATACACACTGCTGCTTCCCAGATCTTCCATAAAGTAGGACTATACTCTGGGGAGCCATAGAGCACTCAGCATACTACACACACATTGCTGGCACCTAATTTTACACTTCTCCTTTCCAACACAGAGTATTCCTTTTCCAGAACAAATGAGTCCAAGCATCACCAGGAGTAAGCTTTTTTTGTGTCTGATGTGTGTTGTATACAACCTAGTCCACTAATTGGAGTAACATTTTGTGCAAGATTACACATCCATACATCAGTACACAGAAGTTTGTCCCAAGCATTTTAAATCTGTCTTCTTGAATTAAGAGCAATTCACACAACTTCAAGAAAGCCCACAAGCCCTACTTTCATCACTCTAGCTGACAGATGGAAATTTTAAATCAAAGCAGCCATTTTTCTATGGACTGAGCTTGACTATGTAAGAGGGATTTAGGAATATGAGTGCATTTTACATTCCTATCATACAGCACTGCTAACAGTAAGCAGGCATCTCACATAACATTTGGAAGATACTAAGCTCCACAATATAAACAGCAAGATCTACAACCAGAACATTGGCATAGTTTTCAGAGTGTAAATCAACTATTACAGTTTAAAAATTAGTACTTTCTGAGAAATAGTAAATTTCAGCAATTTCAAGAAACAAACCCCTGTAAGGAATATCTTACTTGTAGCTACTTTAGGAAGCTGTAAGGAGCAAACAGGTGATATTCAGTTTAATTTATAGTATTTTAAAGGATGTGTATATTGGAAAACCTTTTTAAGAAGCTGCAATTCTTACATTTATTACCACTTCCCTGTAGGGCACAGTTTGTATGTCAACCATTAATTCTTACTGAAAGATCTTTTGTGGGGTTTTTTGTTTCTTTCTTTTAATTTAAACAGGCTGACAGTATCAGGAACAATGCCAGCTCTTCTCTCTCTGTCCTTGATTTTCTTCAAAGTTTTTGCTGTCAAAGTCACTTGCTTTAGGTCTTCTATTTTTATTAGGGTGTAAGACACACTGTTACTTAATTAGGTTAAAGAGTCTAATTCCCAGCCTGCACTTCAAATTATATCTCATGCACCTAAGCCTTATAAAACTTTAATAATTAAGTTATTACAGTAATTGCCTGGACTTAGCATCTCCTACATGCTGAGAAACAATGTTAGAAAAATAATTTATTTTGCATGATGCATTTATCTGCCACAATACAGAGGAAAACGCTAGCTTTAACTTTACAGACACTACAGAGGAAGAATATATGCCATTTATCCAAAATAAACTTTGCATCCTCTTTCTTCAGAGTTCTTTATTTCCTTCCTTTTTTTTTAGAAGGAAACAAAAATAATTTCTCTCTTTTTATAAAAAGCTTCCTTATGAAAATGACTGCATTCCAGTCATCTGGTGAAACACAGAATCCCTGTGGCAAAAAAAATTTAGCTCAGTATTTCATGGAACATCACTGACATGCCCTAACTTTTGAGATCATCCTCTCTCTGCTTGCAGTTCCTTCTTGTCTGCATTACACAAATTTGGCTTGTTTTAAAAAGAAATAGAAAACACAGTCCAGTCCTATGGTCTCCTTCATTATATATACATCCACTTCCAGTGCAGCTCCACACTACGTAAGTGTTACAGTTTGAAAGGGGAACTTTAACCTAGATCCTCACTGTAAAGACTGGAAGTAAAATAAATTACCATTGGATGCAAAAGGAAAAGTAATAAGGTTTATATAATTCATTGGATTGCTAATAGGATATAGAGCAGAGGCATAAACAATTCTTTCTCTCTTCTGTCACTCCTGCTTGCAACTTTCTTCCCTCTCTCTTCTGTGCCCTGACCCGGGGTATCTCTGTTTTAACTACTGTGTGAGGTAATGGGAAGGAGGGAGGGAGTGGGGGAGGAGGTGAACAGGTCCCCTGGATCCATCCAGCAGGTTCTGAGGAGTCTGTGTTGTTTACAAATTGTAAATATATATATACACACAGTACATATATATTTTGTACATATTCATTGCATTTCATTTCATATTTCTAGATTGTAGTTGACTTGTAAATACAGCTTCATTTGCTTCCATCCCAAACTGAGTTAGTCTGTCAATTTATTTTGTGGGATAGTTTCTCCAAATTAATTGGGGGGTAATTTCAACCCACCACAATAAGGCACCACAGAGAAGATTCTACACTGATAAAACCCCAAAAAACGAACAAAACCCCCCCACACCAAAACCCCCCACACCTTTTCTGGTTGTTTGGCATCTAAAAAAAAAAAAATCCCAAAAAGTTACTTTAAAAGTCATTTGTTTGAAGCACAAGGACAGCAACAATAGAACAGCTGATGCTTAAGAGCTGGCTTCCCCTCCACCCTCATACAGATGCTTACTCCCTTTTCATCAAGGGATAAACCATCTCCAATTACTGGAGGCTAACATGTTATTCAAGGATAAATGTGTGCAGGCTCTTGTCCCACAATAAAAGGAAGGCAATTCAAGTAGCTTACGTCTGATTCTCATTATATGAATGTTTTTAAAGCTGTATTCTATCTTGATGTGAGATATGGCTTTCATTCCTCATTCAGCTATTAAGACAAAAAGAGCAAACCCTGCCCCATTTATTTCCACCTCCCAACAGCCATCTCACTGGAACAGACGAAAGGAAGACACTTGCAATGAATTTCACCAAAACTTACTTAAAGCAACCAGCAATGCTCCGAAAAAGAAAAATTAAGTCTAGTTTTCATTACTTGGAAACTTCCTGATTTTTAGTTCTCCTTTTGTACCTTTATGCTTATTTCCTCTAAAGTTTGCTTGGAAAACGTAACATTTGATAAGACATATCTTTATTCCTGAGATTTACGGAACAGTCAACTGAACAAACAAACAGAAAAATGTATTTGCTGATAAAATATAACTTACAGTATTTTCTCTCAGCAATCGAGAGCATTTCATGTTTAAGGTTTAGGGGTGGGATTAGAGTTCATTTTAGATCAGATTTGAATATACAATACAGAGGGACACAACTGATGCCTGGGACATAAAACCTAGCAGCAAGCATCTGCCAACTGCACAGACAACCGTAAATCTGGCATTGATTTTTTAAAAAAATACTTTAACATCACAATTCAAGGAGCACTGGGTGGGATCCAGTCTGCCTAATTTGGCTGAAATTGTAAACAGTTGGGCCCAAGGGAATAGTGCAGTCAATGCAGTACCACCACCTAAATGCTCCACTTAATGGAGGGAAAAAAAAAAAAAGACCCCTTTGAAGGATGAATTGTTATCCACTACCCTTTGACACCTCCCAAACAGGCAAGTTAAAAAGACATTTTAGCATTAGACTGCTGCTTAGAGCTCTCAGCTGGGATGTGAACACACAACTCCAGTCAAGAAGAATGGCCTAAGCATCTGTGTCTACTCCATCTCAGGTCTCAAAGCTGAAGCACTGCCTGAAATATAGATGCTTTGACTAAGTGCATGGTGTCAGTACAACTAATTCTGACATTGCGAACAAGTTCCCTGGTCCCCCCTCACACACACTAATTTTAATCCTTTGCTGTACAGACTGCAAGCCAGAAGCACTCCGATGAAAAGTCTCATTAAGTGTCTGGCTTTTATACTTCCAATTAGCACAGTTTACGCTCACTGCAGATGGCAGAAAGGTCACCAGTTACAAACAGCCGGACAGCAAGCTACAGTCACAGGTTCTTGATGTGTCCAAGACCCTTAAAAGACACAATATCCAAAACCAAGAAAGGTCACAGCATCCTTAAAGTAGTCAAAATTAAGGCAAAAAAAAAAAAAAAGAACTTTGCATATTAAGTCCAAGCTGACAAGACCTAACTGCTTGCGCTAATTCACACAGGGCAATGCACTCACTGAGGTGAATGGGAGTAGTCATGCTTGTGACAGTCCCAACGCCTGCCAGTCTGCAGTTTAACAGCCTCTTAATTGTGTTTTCATTTAACTGTATGAATAAGCTGTGTCTGTTTTCAGCGATTACAGTAACATCTTGTTATCTTTACAAATGTTCTGTGCTTTTCTGGAAGATGAAGATCACTTGAGGATTTGGTCTCTTACTCAAACTTTGAGCTTTTTCAACAATGCAGCTGCTCTGCAATTCTAATTCAAGAAAATAATGACATCCAGGGGCAGCAGAGGTCACCATGTTTCTTTTACTTCTCCATGAACTTTTTAATTTGATACTGTACGTTTTTAATAAGTCAGAAAACATGTGTTTAGATGTTACCAATTTACTAATAGGTCCTCAGCCTCGCTTTAAAAAAGAATCAGAGGCAGCATTTGGTCCTCAAACCCTCTTTTACTCATAATGCACAGGGCAGAAGTATTTTAGACTTTTATGTCTACCAAAGCCAATTTGATTACAGAAGTGTCACTCTGTTGGATTTTTAAAAATTCTTGATCTGGGTCCTACGTCCTTCATCTGTAACAATTATTTCTGTGCAGAAAGCTCAAATGCATATATGACTTATGTGCTTTCAGTTCTTCTTGCCTATATACAACATGATGTACGATTGAGAATTGTAGTTAGCAAAAGATGATGTTAAAAGTTTTGTGGGAATGACAATGAGAGAGGAACAAAAGGTGAAAATTTGGCTTCCCTTGTTTGCTTGTTTTCCTTGTTTCCCTTTGTTGTAGGTCTGGTTTATGAGCAGTGTTACTGTTCAAATCCTTCTCCACCCTCCTTAACACTACCAAATAAAACTAAGTGTCCTAATTTTCAAGAGGCTAAGTTGAAGCACACTAGAATCATGAAGAGTAACAGCACTGGAAAGCTGTGCACCTCGTTCCCGTGATAATGGAGACCCAAATACCTTGCAACATCCCAGAACAAAAAATAGTGACTTTTGAAGAAATGGATTTAGAAATACCTCATGATAATGTGGAAGAGAAAGAAGGAAAAAAGAAATCACATAGTATGCAGGGCAAGAAGACAAGAACCTCTCATTTTCATTTTATAATAGAACACCAGGTAACAATAGCCATCAGATAAAAAATTTTAAAATGTGATTTAAAACCCAAATTTCAAGCTTTCATGGTGTAATTCTTGAGTTCTTCCACTTGAGCTCATTTCACTAGTGCTCTCCCCCCACCTCTCCTACGTTATTCCACCTCTATCCTGACAATACTCCGTAAAATGACAAGAAAAAATTTACACAGCTGTAGTGAAATTGCTTACTTACTTGCACTTGCAAAAAAATCAACTCAGTAATTTAATAATGTGCGAAATAAGTATAAGAAGCCATGTGAACAACAGTAAATTTTATGTGAGTTAAGGTAACTGCAGAATGACCTTCTCTTTGGAAAATATTCCTTACCACTTCTCAAGGAGGGGAACGTTATGGGCTTCATAGCCTTTCTGCTTTATATACACGGTCTTAAATTTTACCTGTTGCTGTTTCTGCAGTATTATGTTATCTGCATAAACAAATCCAAATTTCCAAATCCTAACTCAGCAAATTCACCCAAAGTAGTAGAACTAAACGTACCTGCTGATAGAAAAAATTTAGAGTTGGTTTGTCCTCAGTAAACTGGTTCAGAAATCCTTTTGGCAAATACCGAATTCTCAATTCATATCTGAAAAAAAACACACAAAAGAAAATTAAACTAGTGAGAAAAAAATAGAGTTTTCCTTACAAATATAAGAATTCTCCAAACATTCTTAAAAAAGGGTAAAATAAAAAGAAACTCAGAAAACTAAGGCAGAATTTCCTCATTTGACTACTCAAAGAACTAAACCAGAATGTACCGTCTGATATTTCATGAAGATATTTATGAAGGACCTTTGTAACAGAATGCAACATAAACTCCTCCTGCCCTTCTCAAAGCTTCAGTGAAGACTGAAGCATCAAGACCTGGAGCTGGTAAGCTGTCAGGGAAGGGAGGCCACCAACGAAATAAGGACAGCAAATGAGCTGCCATAACCACTGACACATCCCTCTGGCAAGAGCTTTTCTCTTTGGTTATCACATGCATGATACTTAAAATACAGGTTCCACTTCTCCAAATAATGTTACAAGCAGTGCTACTCACCAGGGAACCCCAGCATACAGATAAAATAAAAGCTTAACTCAAGAACATGATTCTGCTCCCCTGATCTAGTGCTGCAACAGTCAACCCTGAATTGGTTTTGAAAGTTTTGAAGAGATCTCTCTGTAAAAGGCTTCCTACTTCCTCTTCATCGTCAAGGTGCACACAAAAGCTGAGTGAACCAGTTTCCAACCTGACAGTCATTTCTCAAGTTAACAGTTCATCACAGAGAGGGGGAGATACAGAACTATCCTTGATCCATGACCTACACCAAATTTGTATTATTGGCTGTCCTTCAGCAACAGCCCAGTGTTTGACACACACTGCATGCTTCTATCTCTAACACATTCCTGCAATGAAATTCTCCTATCATCATCCATTTGGGTATGTCAATACATATCCCCAAGTATGAAACTCTCGACAGTCCTCCCCCAGAATAATACATTTAATGATGTACTCATGATGGTAAGACCAAATACTGCATTGTTTCAATGTTGCTTTCAGCAGGACAAGAACTTCTCAGGAAGTAATTTGGCTGCCTGTAATGAAAAATTGAGGGGCATTTGATAAAAAGTTACTAGGAGTTACTGCTCCTTAGGATTCCACTGCAAACAGAGGTTGCAGAATTCTTCTTTGCTTTGAATGAAGTAAAAATACATTTTCTCATTAAAAATCATTAAAATAAGAAAACCATTTAGAAACTGTAAACATGCACAGACACTGTATACAAACTAGGAGTACGTAGAATGATGGGGTTTCGTAGTATGATGAGTTTATTTCATAAAGGAAAGTGTATAGAGTCTTCCTGTGCACAGAAAACAAGCTCTTATACTAAAAAGAGCCTTCTCACTGCAGGATATACGTAAGAGATGGAGAACCTAGGTTATTCATAGATTTAGACTGAACATAAGGAAGAAATGTTATAATCGGAGTGGTGAGACATTGGAACAGGTTACCCAGACAACTTGTTAACGCCCTACCCCTGGAAGCATTCAAGGTCAGGTTGAATGGGGTCAAACTTGAGCAATAAAGACAGGGCAGATGTATGAGATGATCCTTAAAGGTCCTTTCCAACCCAAACCATTCTGTGATACAATGAATGAGATATATGTTAAAAAAAAAAAAAGTCCCAGTTAAGACAAATTCAAGAATTACGCTAGCGGAGAAGGCTCACAGAACCACTTTCCTTTGCAGATCAGTGCTTACATTTCATGATACATACCAGATATCCAGTTCTTCACTAAAATTCTACATAGAAGCTAAGTTGCAACTGCAGTTTAAGCACCAGGGAGAAAAAGCAGTGCACAGTGTCCAGAAGCATAAAAGCAGAGCCTACCCTACTGCCTGCTTCTGCCATACCCCCTCAAATCTACTACTGAACACGGCTAGAGACTACAACAAATCTGTGTAAAATCACCCAACTGCAATTTTTTGGCTCTGTAACTCAGTGCATTCTACACTTCAAGACTTAAACCAGTACCGTTCTCTGAAAACTGTTCTTATGGCTTTGTTATCATTTCCCAAGTGCATTTTTGCTCTTATTCTCTTCTTGTCCTTTATCAGTTTCTACTTGAATTCTTCTCCATGGCAGCAGCTTCTACATCACTTTCCACGCTTCACTGCATGAGAACAATTGGAGACCCAACCTCCAAGCAAAAAGTTGACTGACCTGATACTTGAAGGTGACTGCTTAATCAGTTATCCATGCTGAAGTACCTTCCAAATAATTAAAACACAGTCACATCCTCTTCCACTGGAGCTGCACTTTGTCTAATTGCTGGATGTTACTACAAAATCTGATGACTGTTTTATTATTGCTCTGATAAAACTCTGCAAAGGACTGTCAAATACATAGTGAAGGCTGACATGCAACAAGAGAATATTACCATGGCACAAGAGAATTTATGTATCAGACAGTGAAACCAGCTAGGAAAAAAAAATCAGGATCTGGCAGACTAACACTGGACGCTTTTTCTGGGCACATATCTATGGCTTATAGATTTACCTGGATACATTTCTACATACTTCATATGGGCACAAGACAGAATGCCAACACACAGTATTTCTTGGGGGCAGATGAAGGAAAAGGTATTTTCAATTACTTCAAAGCAATGAGTAAGTTAGTAAGTGTACCTACTGTACACTTAAGGGACCTGCACTGGATACACAGGTACTGGCAAGCAGGGACAGGGGTCTGTGACAAGAGACTAATCCCAGCCAACTACACTGGCCCCACAATAGGACACAGCTGAGTCCCTCAGCCAAGCTGCACATGTTTTCTGATCCTATTTTTCTCCTCTGCTGCATTGAGAAGAATGCTGGGTGCGGGTCTGGCAGTGAGCCACTGTCAACTCACCACTGGGGTATCAAGTGCCTGACCAAGGGGACCTTTTCAATACAAGTTTTTCAGGTATCTGATTTAACAGTAGACACTGAAGATGAAGTAGAATTTTCACACTATACAAATGAAAAGAATCCTGTATTTGTTTTCCCAGTGTACTATGAACAAATATTGATGGATAGATAACTCCACACCACCTCCTTTCCTATTTTTCAGCCATCCCACAAGCCAGAAATAAGAGGCTATTCAGGCCAGAAGAAATGTATGTGGAACTGATCTCTTCAGTATCTTAAATACTCTCTCAATCACCCTGATTCAGATTAGGCTGTAGAACATCCTTACTCTCTAGGAATTAAAAAAAAAAACCCACATATAGCAAGTGCATTCTTTCCAGGGATTTGCCTTCTTAAGTGAGGAGCCATAACAAGTACTGCTTTTTGTAAAAGGATCATAAAATGCTTTGGGTTGAGAGGGACCTTTAAAAGTCATCTAGTCCAGCCCCCTGCAAAGAGCAGAGAAGCATCTCATGAGGAAATTGGGTAAGGCAAAAACATCTTGACTGGGAGAGTGACTGAGAGTGATTTTTATTACCTATTTATAACCTAATCTCTTCACTATGCCCAGGGGAACAAAAAAGCTGATTTCCAAAGGCCCACTCAAGAATGGACTTGATTTTCAGTATCCTCTAAATCTACTGTCTTTGAAATGCAGCCATTAGATGAGGATGAAAAGTTTCTCTCACTAATCAGGTCTGTTTTTTAAGCAAGTATACCAGCAAGTCATCATCAGATCCCTTCTCCTATATTTGATAAAACCAGAGGACTACTTGCTGCTCTGCATCTGTACTGCAGTATACGTGCTTCCATGGACACACTGACACACGCTACAGGTCTCCACTCAGACCACTCCTGTTAACCCTACTTCATCTAGCTGCACAGAGGTGAAGAAGGTGGTTAAGGGAGGAAGATACTTTCACCTTTCTCCCTCATGCCCCTGGAAACATCCTATCATTAAAATAATAATACAAGTGAAAAGGAATTTCTTCATTGACACATGCCTTGCTAGCATAAGCACTGAAACGAAACCCAAGGCAAACAAATCCACTCCAGTCTCTCTTGCCTTCCCATTAAAAAGTCCAGGGATTTTGTTAGCATTTCATGTGTTACTTGAGATCTCACATGCACAGGTATACAAGACTTCATACAAGTAAATGCTTGAGGAACAATTAACAATTTATGCTACTGTAAAATATACCAAACAGCAGCAGCATTACTGAAATTCGGTAATGAATAAAGCTCTCAGACTGCATTTGAAAGACTACACTGTAGTTATTCTAAAGCAATTGTATGGAATTACACTCAAATTATGCCGTAATTCTCTAATACTAAATCTTGCATAACTCAAAGACAGTATTACCCAACATGACATGAAACAGCAGACTCCAGAATGCTTATTTTCTTAAACTACTACAAATAAATAAAAGCAAGCACATCCAAGAATTCTAACTGATCATTTTTGGCATTATGATTTAGATACATTTGGAATTTTCTGATGCTGGATGGAATTATCTTCATTGTCAGGCAACAAAATAAAATGGAAAACAGTTGTTTGGTTTGATACAGTTCATTAGCATAAACACTCTGGAAGTGAAGATGAAGGCACAGTCAATAAAAGGCTTCTGGGCTGACCTTTAGTGCCAGCCTCTCTTCTTCAGAAGCATAAAACAATGTATTGGGTCTTTACTGATTTTTATTTCAAACAAACAAAACCTACCATAAGGCAGTTCAAACCTTTGCTATCTAAGGCAAAATACAAGTCTTTTTATAGCAAGAAGAAGGTCAGAGTACTATATAAAACCAAACGTGAGAATGAGAGAAAAGACACTTCAAGGTAAGCAATGATTTCCTGTTCATCTCTTGTGACACGATTCAGGCTATTGGCAGTTTGACAAAGCTAAGTTGTCTGAGCTCCTGCAACTGAACAACATAAGAAGAGGGAAGAAAACGTGGTGGAATTTTTGGTGACCTTGTTGCCCTGAAGTCCACTGTTTACTTTTTCTAAGCTCTAACTACAGCTATGTCATCTAAAGCAGAGTGATATCCCTGTTTCTCCCCTTCACTAGCTCATTGTTTGCCTGATTAAGAGTACAGGACCAAACAAAAGCTGCATGTATATGGGAGATGGATTCTATTCCAGTAACTTTTGTGTCCATCAGTGTAACTTTTAATATCTGGATTATTCCAGAAGATCAGAGACCTAATTTCTGAAAACTGTGAATATACAACCCTTTAATTTAGATTACCGAGAAAACAAACAAACAATCACACATTAGAGGCAGTTACTGGTTTATTAACGCTATAGGAAGCTTTTAATTTAAGAACCATTCCAAGATTTCACCCCCTTTACCATTCGAAATATTTTTACAAGCACTGTCATATGACAAACTCTGTGCTATGAGATTACAAATATGACAGCAGTCATTTGATTATGCACAGCAAACATCTATGGGTTTAAAAGGTATGTCAGGCTGCATGTATTCAATAAAACATAAATGACACTCCAAAAAGGCATTGAATAATTTACATCTTATCATAGCTCTTTCATGAGTATTTTATACAACTCCTTTTCACAAACTTCAAAACAATCATCCAAGTTTGCTTTTAAAACCAATTAACTCTGTTCTGCAATGTGTACAATGTGAGCTGCACCACATAATAAAATAAGAACTGACACTTGTACACTATGTAACACATTTCCATAGCATAAATCATTCACATTTTATATGCAACAATACTGTTATGAAAAGGATTCAGGAGTCCTCTACTTCCTAAGCTCTGATTTCACAGTATTATCAATGAAAAATTTCTGGAGAGAAAAAATTGATGCACTCCCAAAACCAGTAACATGATTATCATGCAAAGACAATGTGCAACGCTTCTAAAATCCAACAAACATTAACTTGTTTGAATTTGTTGCATCTCTTAACACTGGGCCCCTGAGGACAATTTATAAACTGAAGACTGATACCTTTGCTATCTGCTAGTATAAAGTAACTCCATTTGCAAGAAATTAAGTATAGACTACCTACAAAAATTTTGCACGTGCGTGTCGTCTTTAAAATAAGTAGCAATTTTTGCACAAACCGTGGTTATGAACATAAACCACAAAAAAAAGAGCACAAACCCTCCATAATGAGCTACCAACTACAGTCATATACTTCTGGTGTTCTCTCACAAGTTTAGTGTTATGCCTAGTTTAATGGTTCAAGAACTGGGCTCCCCATATTCTGCACTGGACTACTATGTCTTTCTGCAAATAAATTCTAGTTTCTTCTTGTCCTTCTGCCAGGGAAGTGGACAATCTTTCCCTTCGTCTCCAAAGAATGAACCACCAGCTTACTCTGCTAAAATGCTAAAGAAAACTTTCAATAGAGCTAAGGTCATACCACTTTTTCTAACTGGTTTCATGAAAACATCTGCTAATCTACGTAGGCTATGAAATAAAAAACAAGTTCTGCGGCTACCATTCTGTTGTTTATTGCTCCACATACACCTAAGAAGATTCTTGTGAGAAGAAAGGCAGATGTCACTTATCACACTGGGCTTCCATTCATTACGAAAAACCAGGTAAATTCATCTATTCATTGCATTGCACTCTGTAAAACACATTTCTTCTACTTAAGTCTACATACGAATACAACCAAAATTTAGAAGTATCCTTTTATTTTTAATTAAATAACAAGATTATCCATTTAAACTTGTGGTCGTGCACTTATAACTGCAAACAAGAATAGCATTCCTGTCCTAGAACTTTTAAGGACAGCAAAACCTGAGATGGGGCTGATTCACTAAGTATATCACAGGTTTTGCAGATTTTTAGCACAAATGACTAGGATTTTTCTGTTCCTACTTTATGCCTCCTCTAAATGCCAGGTTACACTTACCTATTCTCTTCAATTTGCAGGAAATCTCTTACAACAACAAAAACCCCTTAAAGCAAACAAAACACTGTTCAAAGCACTTTGTAAAAAAAACTTAGTGGTTGTTTTTTCCCCCCATTCCCCTTGCTTCAGTGCTTCAATTCTACTACAAGAGAATCTTTCCTCAGTAAAGCACACTATAGAGCAATATTTTAAGACAAGGCAAGAAGACTTTATATGACTTAATTTTGACACTGAACAGATTTATACTCTTACTTCCATTCTTCTGGAGGGTGGGCTAGTTCAAATTTCTCTCTCACATTGGACACCCCCATATCCAGGTGTAGCCAGTGAACCTCCTCAGACTGCAGATGACTGAGCCGTAACCCATAGCAGGCCACATTTTTCACTTTGTGACTGTCCACAATCTTCTGAATTATGCCCTAAAACAGAGAAACATACACTCCTTACAAGCCGTAAATGCAATGTATACGTGTTTTCAATTCCACAGTAAGGCTTTAAAATATAACCATGTCATACCACACACAAAACTCTAAGCAACAGACACCATCTTTATTAAAAATACTGAAAACGTTCGATTTGAAGCTACTTTTTCAGACAGCCATTTATAATTTCTGTAATTACGATCTCTTTGTGACTTCACAAAACATCCATAAATGTTTCCATGCATCTTCTCCTAAGCCACTATTTCCTCTATGTAAAACAGAGTAACAAATGCAAAAATATAAAAATCTTGTTTGTGGATCAAAGAGAAGTAGTTTTTCAAAAAAACCAGCCTTTAAAAGTCACTCTTAATCTACTGTCAGAAAATCGTCTTAGCCTTTCATCCTATTTAGTGGCTCAACAGTCAGGATATGGCAGGTCATGTCACAGGCCCTTGGCTTCCTTCCCCCTCTTCCCCTGACTCATTTTCTCCTGAGCTTGAGCACAGACACCTTACAACATGAGCAACAGACAATTATTTGGGAAGATTCTCCATCAAAACAAATTTCTACTTGTTTGTCCTGAGGTAAATTTCAGTCTTGAAGATCTCTTGCCCATGAAAGGAACCTTTAAATAAATCCAAACAGATTGTCATTTCCCTCCTGCATTAGCCATTAGAAAGATCTAACACAGTAACTAAACTTCAAATGTGTTAGTAGAGCATGGATTAGCAACCTTCCAGGTGCAGTTTGCCAGGCTGTCCTGCTCTTATCCACATTAGAAAGTCAGCAGGAGATCAAAGCTACTCCCTCACAACCTGGTAGAAGGCAAGGCTTGTCTCTCAGCAAGGCAGCAGATCCCTGCTGGTACAGAGCTTAGAGCTCAGCAGGAGCACTCAACTACTACTGCTCCCAGACACTTCCTTCATGAATTCCTGTCCCTTTGCTTCTGATGATGCCATTTCCCACTGACAACGCTGGCATGTGTACACCTACACATACAGATGCACAAGCTGCTGATTCTTGCTCAGAATTTCCTGAAACATCTACACATAGCCAGTGCTAAGTACTACAGCAGACAGAGGTGGGCTTCTGGAGTGAGTTAGGCAAGTTTTTTCACGGGATGACATGGTTTCCCAAAACTTATTATTTTATAACCCAAAGAAATTGGTTTAAGATCTTGATTCTGCAAACTAAGGAAGCAGAAAGCTAACTGTAAAAGAAGTAAGGAAGCACTAAATCTGAACAGAGGGGGAAGATGACAGATGTAGGAGTGGAATCATGCTTTTGGTGAGGTGATATTCAATCAGCTCACACATCTTCCCAAACAGCAACCTTTACATATTCTTCCAGAAGCACAAAACATATAGTGAAACATGAAATATTCTTTCAAGTCTACAAGAAAGAACAGGCTGTGTTTAATATGTTCATGAAGTCTGAACCAGAAGACGTTTGATCAAGCACAACACCCTGTCTCCACCAGCAGCAGTACGAGCACCTTCAGATGTACCTTTGTAGGTACATTGGTTAAAATAAATAAAGGAACAACAATAGTGGCCAGGGATGGATGCCAGGCAGAGGCAACACCAAACAAAGAGGTGACACCAGGGAAGCACATATGACACTTGCAGAACTTCAGTGTCCTCCCAGTCTCTATTTTTATCCAAGTGAATTTCCTGAGCCAAGCCTTCAGGGTAGCTATTCCAGTTACTCATCCTGTCTCCTTTTAAAGAAGTTAACTTCTTGCAACCCTCCCCCAGCAAGTTCCAAAGAGCTATTACCAGGTCAGTGAGCTGTTTTAAATGTGCATTGACCGGAGTACACAAAAATTGGTTAAGTTTGTTTCTTGCCTATATTTAAGGGTCTTGGTATAAAATACTGTCAAGGAGAACAGTTGTCTGTATCCCAGGAAACACTTCACAACCACCAAGTACTCTCACAATTGACAAGAGGCACATTTAACAACTTCTTCACCCAAAGGACAAGCTCTGCTTAGTCATTAAAGCCTAAGATTTTGGCAGGAATGGTCTCCTCCGAAGGGAACGGTGCCAGCTTTTCTATATGCATGCAAGCAAAAAAAGATTCATTCATTTCCATTTCTGTCTGCACATAACATGAAGAGTTTGATTTTGGAAACTCACCCCTTCCTCTGTCTCTGATGCTGTCAGTTGATAAACAAAATGGATGTGCATGTTTTTTAAACAAGTTATGCACGCTATGATAAGAAAAAATCCAGTCAAAATCGTTTGTGACAATAAACCACCAAAAACACCGATGCATAAGGCTCAGCTAAAAGCATTAGTGTTTACGCAGGAAAGAATCAAGCTGGACATCTCAGAACTTCTGATTTTCAGTATGAGATTTCAAAAAGACTGAAGAAGTCAGCTGTCTTAGCAAGTTACATTTTTAAGCTTCCTTCCTTTTAAGTCAATCAATTATGAGCATATCACACAACCCAAAGTAAATCATACATAACAGTAAGCAACAATAATAAATTTATCATCATTATTATAATTTTGAAAGTAAATGCATTTTCTAAACTACCTGAGAAAGGTACCCCATCCTTTCTGGCCAGGTAGTTATTATCACCCCAAGAAAATAATTAGCAACAATTAGTATGCAATGCAACTCAAGAAAGTCAACTCCAGTCAAAAGCAAACATTATGGAGATAGCAGCACTGGTGCAAAGGAGGTCAAGTGCAGGTGTTTGAAAATACATTCTAAAAACTTGTGTATGCCCAGAAAGGAAGAAGTAATATGTACAACAGGAACAAGTCTAGTGGCTTCTTTTTCTTGTTTAGGAATACCACAGACCTCATTCCAGATACTAACAAACCATACCCAGAATTCAAAAAAAAAAAAAAAAAAAAGGAGAAGTCAGGAAATGTGATGATTAGGACACTCAAAATGGTCGGCCTGCAGGGGAAGCCTCTCAAGTACAACATCTATTTGCTTATTTACTTTTATTAACAAACCAGAGAAGCTGAAATTGAAAACATTTAAGAGCCACATCTGCAATCAAGATAAATCAGCACCACACCAGTGTGGTTCATTCAGCAGCACCAGCTGTTGCTGGGGAAGCAGAGCACGTAAACACTGGAGTAGGTTCCCACACGGCAAGACAGGCTTTGTTTTATCTGGCTGCTATTACCAACCAGGACAAGATTTATCCCCAAGACCTGCACTGGCACTGCAGCCATAATCAGTCAGTGTATTTAACTCTGAGTGGGTAGTAAACAACACATTGAGTCTGGACAGCCTCCACAGACCAAGTGGAGATGCTTGGAGCATCAAACAACGCCACCATCATTTCTCCAGGATGTGCGACAGCTTCTCTGTCTGCTATGGTAACAATTTCAGGCGTCTCACCAGAAGCATGCCTGATGTTTCTAACAGTAATGTTCAGAAGTTTCCAGACAAACAATTTAACTGTTTAACCACTGCACAACAACAACTATAACATACTGCTGAGATGAGACATGACAGTCTTAACTAAAAGCACAGCCAAAGAAATCTGAAATCTCTCTAGACTCTACTACAACCAACGTTTAACTCAGGAAGCTCCTCAGGTGCCTGCTTGAGTGAAAAAACCAAACACACACACACAGCAGGTAAGGAACGATAAAATTTCAATCTGAACTACAATTTTATGACCTCAAGTTAATCACAACCAGAAACACCCACAGGAGAACTGGACTCCCAGCAGAAACCTACTCCGCAAGGAGCTTTCACTTTGTGGGCACACAGGCTGCCTACATAAATATAATTTCTGTGAGGAGCTTTCTCCTGTCGTCACTCTCACAAGCACCCTGTAACTCTAAGGAACTCACACAATCATCTGACAGTTAAATGCTGTTTACTGTAATCTTTTTGATCTTAATTGGGTTTCCAGAGCTAACATCTACACCCCAAACATAAAATAGGCTAGTACAGTTGAGCTAAACAGAACGGCTGCCTTAGAGGAACTTCCTATCAACAACAGGTAAGAGGTCACCTTGATTTCTCTCCTTTTAACCCATAGGGAGGGTTTTAAAAAGCCTTTTCAATAGCTAGAGAACTGGATACACATTCATTCTCTCACTTTATAAAGAGCCCACAAATATTCAACACAGCTAATTCGAAAAATAGATTTTGTTCTAAATTAGCACAATATGTCCAAAAATAGGTTTTATAGCACAGTGTATTTAGGAGGTTGTTGAAAACTCAAGACAGACCAAAAGGCCAAAAGGCACAGGATACCCTAGGCTCTCCCAGTCTATATCAATAATAGCTTGTGCTTCTGCAAATGAGTGAAAATTAATCGCTTACTTGTAAATTAAGAAAGCTGATGTTCTACTATGAATAAATTGAAGTTGGAATAATGTACTCCCAGAGTGACTACAAACCTAATTTCCATATTTAGTCAGAAGGAGAAAGGATTTAGAAGAAGCCTTTAAGTAGCACCTCTGACATTGGGACATGGTGTTCATGTTTGAGAAGTACTTGAAATACGTCAAATGCTATTTATACGTCAAATATGGTAACTCCTGGTAAGATTTATATAAAGATCTTAAATGAAGAGTTGGACAAAAGCAAGCTACAAAGCTCTAATGCAAATTAATTTACACTTCCATAAAAGAAAACTCCATGTCCTCACAAAACCCTCTGATGATGCTATGTCTGACATTCAGAGAGAAACATTCACACCCCTCTTTCTCATTATTGTGCTCCCTTCTCTCTCCTGCACCGATCCAGCAAATACATTTGTACATCACATGATAAAGTTGTCTGGAGAACTGGCCCAGCTGAAGAAAAACTCTGCCACTGTACCCCAGTAACAGGTATGTACTGGAAACTGTAGCCTGAAAACACTTTATTTTGGTGCCTATAATTTTGCCATCAAGCCTAGAAACAACATCAACTCAAGCAACACATCCACAGAAGTACCTCAACATCTTTCACACTTAATCCAAAGTACCTCTCCACACCCACACATAATTCCACAGGGAACCTCCAAAGCACACACTGACAGTGCTGACAAAGAGCCAGTACAGCTGTGGTTTCCTGTCTCCTTGGCTGAATCAGCACTCTTATGGTCCTACTGCACACTGCTTGAGCTTCCTAAATAAACTTAACAGTATTTTAAACGTTGACAAGTTTAGTTTTCCAGAAGCTTAACATACAGAAAGCACAGTCCCCTACCTTCAGCTGCACTGGCAGAGCTTAAGAGCTTCCTCAGATCAGGATCTCTATGGCTAAACTCTAATGTGGGATGCACTCCTAACTTGAAGGGGTGGTACTGATCTCCTCTGTCTAGTGAGCAGCTATAGGACACAAGGACATAGAAGAAAGCTGTGTTATGGGAAGTTCAGCTCAAATATTAGGAAAAGGTTCTTCACTGAGAGGGTAGTCAGTGACTGGAACAGGCTCCCCACAGAAGTGGTCATGGCACCATACCTGAGCATCCGGATTATGCTCTAATCATATGGTTTAGTTTCAGGAGGAATAGGGAGTTGGATTTGATGATTCTTATGGGTCCCTTCCATCTTTAGGTGTTCTAGGATACCATGGCTTGAAGCCATGTGCAGATCTAGACATTTTCATGAAAATGTCCAAGGGCTATTTATACTGTTACCAAAATATTACTTTGTATGAGTGCCTCATCCAAGGACATGAAGAGTATTTTGAGTCAGTAAAGCAGGCATTCTGAAGTCCAAGGCTATTTTTGTCACGTATTTTTTTTCTGATCATCACAGTCCTGTATTCCTTCTTTTTCCTTTTTTTTTTTTTTCTGCTTACAGTTGCAGGTCCCCAGTTTTTGATTTTTTTTCAGGTTCTCAGAAGAGAGGCACACAGTAGCTAACACCACAACTAAGCCTTGTCACCTGCTGCAATGTATACAAGCATGCAGTGGATAAAAGGGAGGGAAAAAAAGGTAAATGGTACCTATTTTCTTAGGTTTTTATTAGATCAGGAGTTATTTTATACATTTCTATATGCACCTAGCTGATGCCAGAAATCAGTGCACTCGTCTCCCTCCTATATATCCAAGTTTCACTGCCTCAAAGCACGTATTACTGTATACATGTATAAGTCACATTAGGGTATGTAACCACTGCTGTAGACTTCCAAGCAGTCTTGAATAACCCCAAAATTTTTACCTGATGGTTTGGAGTCCTGCAAGCGCTCACAGACTCTTTCCACAGGAGTCTGTGGCCAACCTGATACTCCTGTACTGTGTTTCCATAAGAATCCATTTTAAAAGAGAAACCCACTAGATTAAAAAAAACAAACAAACAAACAAACAAACAACCCAAACAACAACAAAAACAAACATCACAACAGCCCAAACACAAACATTTCCTGTAAAATAAATACAGCAGGCAATATTCTTCTTAAGAAGTGTTTGGAAAGCAGGAATGCTGCAGTGGATGAAGAAGGAGGCTCAAATAAGGTTCTAACATCCTATTCTCTGTTGGTGCAGTAGCACTGCAGTACCAACATAACCAGACTTCTCCTTTCTTCCCCCAGTTTTCTCAGTTGTGTCCATCTGCAAGATGATGCAGCTCTAACAAGACTGCAGAACTGATCTGGACTAAAGGCAACACTAGAACAACCATTCATTTTAACTTGGACCGCGTTTGCCAAACAGCCACAATACCTAAGCCAGCACAGCTAAGATGGGTGCATGAAAAAACAAACAGCAGGAAGGCAATTGGCATGGCTCACAGAAGAAACACTTGCCTAACTGAAGATATCTATCATCTGAATTGTAGAGCTTTGCATTACCACTCTTGCCATTTCTCCATCACAAACTGGAACTCCAATCGAATACTCCTGTATTACTGGGTAAAAGTACAGCAACATGAGATGGATTGAATGGGAGAGGCAAAGAGGAAAAAGGCAGCAACAAATACTAACACGGTAATGTAGTTTAATAAACTGCTCTAGTGACATCTTGGCTGAATACGCTTCAGCCCCCCTCCTCCTACAAAATTCAAATTAGTGTATTCCAGTCAGTTCCCTATCTTCCAACTCTGCACCCATACCACCTACCTGTGAAAAATAAGAAACTGCAGGGCGTAAGGAAGTTAATGAATTTCTCTGGTCTTTTTCTGTGATGCAGTAATGTGACAACCAAGACATGCCCCTTGATTTCAACTATCACTCACTCACATCTTCTGAAAATAGAAAGCTGATTTACATGCAACTGCTGATCAAGATGCAGCGGCAGCGTTTGCAAAATGAGGACGCAAAGTTGAGACCAAAAGAAATTCCACCTCAGCAACACCCACCTACTTGTGTGCCACACCTGAGGCTGTGAACAAGGCATGGCATGCCCTGCATCCTCTCCAACCACAAAGCCTGGAAATCCCTCTTTGTGAACATGCACGTAGACAACACTTCCAAACCAAGTCATACCAAGATAAATAGGGAAGACAAACAACCTTTCTTCCTCTGGCAAATATGAGACTATATGCATTCTCAGTAGGAGACTACTGTTTGCATAATCATTCATAAAAGCTTCCCCCCACTCCCTGCCCTTTTGGAAATGAAACATGTCTTTAGTATATCATCACAATAAAAAAGGGGTGAAGGGAGCATGCCAGTTCTTTGAAATTCAAGAAAGCATTCCCAAGAATTGAAAACCTGCCCTTGAATCCATTGCAGAGTACACAGCTGTTTGAGGGACTAAATCCTTTCAGAATAAGCAGAGGTCCAGTGGCAGAGGTTCTCCTCAAAGCCTAGCCTATGTATAGCCACACTGGTGTCTCGGTTGAAGATATTTCCAGCCAAATAGCAAGGAAATTGTACCTTTAGCCACTTAAGAGAGAGAAAGTGAAGTTTTCATTGGAGTTTAACAGTGAGTTTTTATTGAAAGGGGTTTCCCTTTATGATCAAGGATTTGTGTATGAAATACACTGCTAAAACACAGTTTCTACTCTACTCTTTGGAAGTCTTTGGTTTGCTCGGTTTTAAAGGTAAAAGAGCCTTTCCTCACTTCTTTGACTGTCAAACATTTTAAATTGACAAAGGCAAACTTGAATTGTTAGAAACAAAAGATGTTAGAAATCACAGATCAGGAAAGAAAATTCTACCCTTACTTTCCCTTGGTATTAGTACACTCCTCTGCTTTACCAGTAGAAAACCCTTTATTTGGCTCTTATGAAGACTTCAGACGAAGTCTGACTTCCTTTAAATACTGGAAAGTTTCCCCTATGATCATCCCAGAAGCTGTGCTAACCAGTAAGTAGTCCTGAAAAATCCTTTTTCCCCCCTTTTCCTTTTAATTGCAGAGCTGTCTCAAAGACATTCACCTCTGAATATTCTTACAGAGCTTCTTGGAAACAAGCCAGAGGCCAAACCCAGCACCAGCCTCCTTCTCAGCTGTAATTCAGAAGAAATGGAAGCTCTATTGCAGACCATCTCCTCCACAAAAGGAAGGGGGCAGTGGGGGGGGTAAAATTAAGGCATAAAACCCTTAAAGGCTATTTTAATCTTAAATTATTCAGCTTGGTTGAGCAGTAGTCATTCCAAAGGAATGTAGGCTTGTACTCCAACAAGGGCTTACTGTTTCTAAAATAAATGTCAGGACATGGCAATACATCAATTAGCTAGACCTTTACTACTCAGTACCTGCACATTCAACAGTCATTGTCCCAGTTTAACAAAACTGAAGAACCACATTTGTTCAAAAAAAGGAAGTGGAAGAGAAACCCATCTCATCCTTCTTTTACAGGAAAAGAGAACAACTGGAAAAAACCCAATTAAATGTGCATATAAGCAAACTAAAAATTTAGGCAAGTCTCAAGTAAATGATACTTGCCTGTTCTTTTCATCCTACTTTCATTAAAAATACATCACATTTATGCCTAAAACAATGATAACACAATTCTGCAAATCGGTCTCAGCACTGAATTTCTTACAGGGAGTGTAAGTTTTGGATCCTTAAAGCACATAACCACAGGTATTTCTGAGCTGAAGAAACCAGAGATGTAATCTCTGCTTTTGTTTTTCAAGTTTCTGCATACTTCTTTTGAAAGATAATTCAACTTCAAATACTGTATAAAGAACCTTGGATCCTGATCTGCAGTAGAGGCTTGCAAGGTTAAAAGCACAGAGGCACAGCTTTTCATCCCTTGTACAAAGTAAGACTAACTATTAAATGAATCAATCACATCAAATGCATCAGAACGCTATACTTCAGCCAGGGTGCAAAGATCATAGAATCATACAATCAAGAAGGTTGGAAGAGACCTCAAAGATCATCGAGTCCAAGATGTTTCAAGTGGCACCCAAAAAACTTTGCCGTGTAAAACATCTACTGTACAGATTCAATATCAATTCTATTCTATGATTCTGTAATTCTATTAATGGTAACTCCTGTTGCTGTACCTCGAATCTATCCAAGTCATCCCTAAACACAAAAGCTTTCTAAATTAACAAGAGACAGATCACCAATGAATTTCACAGTCGGTGGTCACTGTCAGAACACCCTTAGGTCTTTTCACACATAGTCATGCTAGAATGAACAGTATGAAAGGAAAAGAGAATATTCAGAATCTTTAATCTGTTGTTTTGTTGGGGTTTTTTGTTGTTGTTTTTTGTTAGTTTGTTTTTTTAAACTTTGGTTTCTCTTGCACAAAATGGAAGTAATAGTGGGAATAAGGAGACAACAGATCTCCTTACTCTGACAACTCTCTTCCTTCAGCATATTGGAATCGTGTCTTTCTAGTGGAATCCCAAGTAGCATGTGGAGAATACTAATGGTGGAAGGAATGGGCAGATGGGAACCTGCTTCCACTAAGAACCTCTCAGAAGAAAACAACCCCACACCTACCATCATGAAAATTCTGCTCTTGGACGAGAGTTAAAATCCAACTACAACACAAAGGTTTTAAAACATTTCACATGTTCAACTGAGCTTCATTTCAGTTTCAGCACCGCAACACCTCAAGAAATGGAAAAAGTGTAGCAACTGCTAAGTAAAGGTCCCAGATCAGAGAGAATGCATGTTTCAGAGTAAGCACTGATTTTTCAGCATACATAACATTTCCACATACCTCTAAGAATAAAGTTATTTAAAAGTTATTCTTAAAATAATCCCAACCTTCTTTTATTGTTTCTGCATAGACTAACTGAAAGACAACACTGTACAAATACAAGCAGCAAGTGAATACCAGGAGGGAGGTGAACAAAGGGACTTGCTGGGGGGGGAAAGGACTGTTCCCTCAGTTTCCAAGCAATACTTGAAGAGTTATGTACACATAGAATAGAATAGAATCATAGAATAGAATCAGTCAGGGTTGGAAGGGACCACAAGGATCATCCAGTCCCAACCCCCCTGCCATGGGCAGGGACACCTCACACTAGATCAGGCTGGCCAGAGCCTCATCCAGCCTGGCCTAAAACACCTCCAGGGATGGGGCCTCTACCACCTCCCTGCACAACCCATTCCAGGCTCTCACCACTCTCATGGGGAAGAACTTCTTCCTCACTTCCTGCCTGAATCTCCCCACTTCCAGCTTCATTCCATTCTCCCCAGTCCTATCACTACCTGATATCCTAAAAAGTCCCTCCCCAGCTTTCTTGTAGCCCCCTTCAGATACTGGAAGGCCACAAGAAGGTCACCTCAGAGACTTCCCTTCTCCAGACTGAACAGCCCCAACTCTCTCCATCTCTCCTCATAGGAGAGGTGCTCCAGCCCTCTGATCATCCTGGTGGCCCTTCTCTGGACACCTTCCAGCATGTCCAGATCCCTCTTGGAATAGGGGCTCCAGAACTGGACACAGTACTCCAGGTGGGGTCTCACCAGAGCTGAGTAGAGGGGGACAATCACCTCCCTTGACCTGCTGGTCACACTTCTCTTGATGCAGCCCAGGATCTGGTTGGCTTTCTGGGCTGCAAGTGCACATTGACAGCTCCTGTTGAGCTTCTTGTCCACCAGTACCCCCAAGTCCCTCTCCTCAGGGCTGCTTTCCAGCCACTCACTGCCCAGCCTGTATTTGTTACCAGACTTCTACCCTTGATTTTTTTAAGCACAAAGTTAAGACAAGCTAAAAATGACATAGGAATTCTAAACCCAGACTTACTCGGACATCAGTAGCATCGCCGTGCCGGATGATGCTGGCCCATGTTGTTGGCTCACTGCTGTTTTCAAAGTAGTGAAAAACCTTTAAGACTCGTTCCATGGCCCCTGGGGAACGCTCCATCCCAGTACTGAGGTGTGTCTTTGCACTTGAACTTGGCGTATGATTCAAGTTTGGATCAAGGTAAGCTGCTGCCATGGTTTTGCTAGATGCTAGGTATCTGTCATATTCTACGAAAAGGAAACAAAAGTAAATTAATTGCTGTTTTACCTAAATTTTACACCAATTCATACAAGGCATTTACTGGAAATCTATAAAGATTCATTTTTAAAGGACATTTAGCTGGTTTTTTTTGGACTCCCCCCTAAAATAGTTACATAGCCACAAACACAAAACTCACCCAATGAACACCAGAGAAACCGCAAACCCCTTGAAGCAAGAGATATGAATACCACAATCAAATATATTTAGCAAGAACTCTTCCTTCAGTTTCTCAGTAAGTTCACCTGGGCCCCTGCAAGACCAAATAGTGCCCATCCCTGAATTCTGCCCAGTCTGGTCTTGCAAAAAGCCTCTAAAGATCAGTATAAGAAAATGCTGAAAACCCAGTCACCAAACTAAGAAGCCGCATACCAACACCAGGCTCTCCTGTTTAAGGCTAAGACACTGTCACATCGCTCTTTCTGTGCTTTTTTTTGGGAACCAGCGCAACTCAAAACCATCCACAGCTAAATTCATTATCCACTGAGGAACCATTAAGAACACCACTGCACCTCCACTCATCAGCTATTAAACAACTGTCTAAGTTTTATCATCAACTAGCCATGCTTCCATACTATTTGCGAGTCTGATGGTAAAAGGTGTGGACCATGGTATGATTCTGCATCTCAAAGGAAAAAAGAAAAAACCTGCCTCTTGGCTACTGCTGCAAATTAGTCAGCCACAAGCAGATGGTGGCTGAGGAATCAATGCAGTACAGGAGGGAAAGAGCAAACAATACCTCCCCCCTTGCCTGACATCTCCCCTCTCAAGCATCATTCCAGTCTGCTGGCTGGAAAGAGCAAAAAACTGCAGGGCTTTGCTCCAGGCCTTGGACAAGTGCACCAAGCTTTATGTACCTCCTCCTCATAGCAAGTTGCAGTAGGGAAGCAGTTTTGGAAATGTGATGTTAAAAATAAAATAAACTTAGTCTTTTTGACACAGTACTCTGAACACCTTTCTATTAGTAAAGCTGCCCTGCAGAAGTGGCTGGAGGAGAGTGAAGTTGCTTCAGTATCACTACTGAACGCCTCAGCCTTGGTTTATTTTACTGCAAGACAGAAGAGAAACCCATGCCTCCAGCTCAGTTCCTGTAAGCCTCAGCAGATCTTCAGCCACCAGCCTGCCACCCACCACAGTGCTCTGCTGACCTCCCCAAGAATTGGTTCAGGAAACTACTGGGGGGTGAGGGTAAGTGATTTGGTTTTCAGGGCTGGCTGTTTCACACCATAGCTGCCTGAAGTTCCTGCAGACACCAGACAAGCACAGAAGAGAAGCAAAAGCAGCTGGTGGGGCAGGGGCAAGAGGTGAGACAGTCTCTCCTCCAGCAGCAGCTAGCCATCAGACCAGTTCACAAATAATGTCAAACCATACCATGAGCTCAGCTAACAGGAATCCAGCACCAGCAGTATCAATGCTTGAAATCTTCAGACTGTAGAGAACACTGGCTAGAAGCTAAAAGACAACTTGGAAGTCTAACACTAGTCTAAAACTAGTTAATTCATACCCACGAGATAAAGAGGAAACTAACAGTCCATCTGCACAGCATGTCATTACCTCTTGAATAAGGGGTTGAAATGCATTCATGCAAGAGAACTGTAAGAACTTAAGACTGGCTGTACTGGGTCAGACAAAAAGCCTCTAATGTCCTGCCCTCAGGCAGAGAAGTTGGTAAAAGCAAACCAAGGAGATACTTCAACCAAACATTCCTCCAGTTCCTGACTCTTCAGTGATTTCCCTCACCTAAGCAAGTGCTAGCTTAGTTTCCTATCTCTGTTGCCTCAGTCTGGAAGAAACCATTGAAGCTTTTGTACCTGGATTATTGTTCCCTTTTCTGGTAATCGATACAAATGCATTAAGCCAACCTTATGGCCCCATTAAAACCTTCCCTCCCATTCTCTCTACACCAAGAGATCCAAGAATGCCAGTTATCCCTCAGCAACACTACTCTTGCTTATCCCTCACCTGAGCTGTTTTCATATAAACCTTGACTTGAAAGCTGAGGCAGGTATAGAAATCTCCTGTGGCAAGACAACAAGACCATACAGGCTCCTAAATGCAGGGCTCCTCTCCTGCAAGGTTAAAACAGCCTTTGTAAAACTCCAAAGGTCTGCAGGTTTCATCAGGGCAAATCTGTGCAGACAAAGCCCTTCAACAGGGCAATTGCTAAGAACGAAATAGCAGTTTTCAGGCTCAGACACAGGGCACAACTTCTGCACATTATGTTCTGCCTCCTTCGGAACAACCCACCCTATCTCACAGCCACTAGTAAAAATGTTAAGTTTTATTTCAAGCTTATGTACGTAAGCAGAAGGAAAACTTGCTACAAAACGAAGTGAGAGAAGTATTTTTTTTAAAAAGAATGCCTGCTTTAATATTAAGTCGCTGAATTCCATCCACACAATATACAAATTCATCAGGCTTTATCTAGTAGAGAAAGAACAGGGAGAGAAGCTGCAGTAAAACACAAACGAGCATGGACAATCTACATCCCTTGGGAGCAGCAAACAGCAAAGTGATCAAACTCGTCAGTTTTTTACATACAGAAATGCTCTTAGTTGGCATAATTTCAACAGACAAGCAAACTACTGAAATTGGTTTTTCCCCTTATTCATCATATTGAGAAAACATGGAATCAAATAGAGTGACTGTGCTGGGTACAAGGTACTATCAGTTTTCACAAGGTTTTATGAAGACAGTTTTCTAAAGGTAAAACAACCCCCTGCACAAAATTTAAAAAGCAGTTTTCCTTTAAAATTTCATCATTATTGGGTTCCTTGCAACTGCTTAAAAAACATCCAAACGTTTACTTTATGAGGTACCAAAAGTACAATAATTTTGCTAGCTCAAGGCACAGAAAAGCATGCCTTCTCTCTACTTATGGACCTATTAACATTCCCATCAACACCAGCCCTTGGGTTTGAGTTTGTAATGTGACTCTAAGTCTTTGCCCCAGGACAAAACTTTGTAAAACATAGCTACTCATGCAAAGGTAGTTAAACAACTTTTTTTACAAGATCTGTTTGATTGCTTTACAATGCAAAGAAAGCTAAGATTGTGAACCTCGGATATTTATTTGGGCTCTCCTGAATTCATACCAGACTGGTTCGTAATCCTGCAGATCTCAGTTTAAAAGAGCAGCTTTAGATCTCTTGGTATTGAACCGACAAGCAGTCTGTTCTAGCAGTCGGTGCTAATTACAAAGCAGAAACAAGCTATGGTCAACTAAAAGAAGGGAGATCTAGATTAGATATAATTAAGGAGTCTCACGTGATGAGGGTGGTGAGATACCGGAACACCACGTTGCATCTATGGATGCCTCACCATTGAAAGTATTCCATGTGTAACCTGAGGAACCTGATTTAGTGAATTATGTCCCTGAGTGTGGCAGCAGGGACCACACATTGTATGATTCTACACTGTGCATGGAGACCCAATTCTGCTGTGGTTTATTGGACACTGTGGTGAAAAAAGAGGGAACACCCAGACTAATGGTCTAAAAATCAAGTGTGATCACACTTGTTTGCACATCAACTTGGGTGCCAGCTAGCCCTTTCAGTTTCCAAGAATAAAGACTATTGCTCTCCCAATGCTCCCACTCAAGAAAAAAGTCCCTTATTTCTCCATACTGTGAAGACTTCTTCCAGGCTTGGGGAAGGAGTGAAGTAAACCAATCCTGGTCTGGTGGTATGTAGTGAGTCTGTTAAGATGCTGCTGTTGTTATCAGACTGATTCACTGTGGCAGCACACCTGAGGTTTAGGAGTGTATATGGGAGACAGTTAAATGAGATTTGATGAAAAGCTTTTTTGAAACACCAAAAAACCAACACCTAAACAAAACCAACAATGTTACATTTCACAGCTTCTCAAATCAATTCCAAGAAAACACTATTTACCTTTTTTTCCTCTCCTACTTTCTACTTTTGTACAATTCAGTTTTGAATACCTACCATTTTAATTACTTGGATACCAGTTACATTAGGAAAGCATAGTAAAAGTTGGTTTAGTTAAAAAAAAACAACAACACCCAAATAACAAAACCCACACACAATGATGAGATCACTAATTGAATCCTTCTGGAAGTCACTACATATTCCACATATCTGCTAACATCAAAGTCAGTATTATGACTTTGAGTAGCACAAAGCCATGTTTCACTACAAACTCCCCATACTTAGAAACTCAAACATTTCAACTAATGTGATAGTAAAAAAATCATTAAAAAAATTAATTAACTAGAAATTTTTTAATAAATGGAGAAGTTAAAGTAGTCTTATACAGGATATTGTTTCAATGCCAATGTATTCAGCATTAGTAGGTTGATAATGCATTAAGAATTTTTAAAAGAAAAAAAAAATCAACAAAACCATTCCTCATACTAGCATTGGCAGAAGGCAAACACAGTGTTAACAAGTTCATGTTACAAAGAATCAAGCTGTAATTATTCACACTGTGACTTCAAGTTGTCCTTTGTAGATATGAATTTTTATGATGTTATTCAATCTCCATATTCTGATACTCATCTCAGGCTCCAAGGCATCAACATCTACGAGCTAAAGCTCCTTCCAGGTGACAATTCTACAAAATACCTGGATACATCTCAATTCAAAACTACAAAAATCTCTAAGAATCTATAAAATCTATTTTAAAATTTAAGAATCTATGGTAAGCAATCAAAATTCAGAGTTCATTTCCTTTCTCTGATCCTGGTGCAACAATTCTGCAAGACTTAGAAATAGTCTGAATTATTCAAGTCATTAAAAGAAATAAAAGCATTTTAGGTTACTTGATATCATACTTGATAGCATCCTTGATATACGATGCTACTTTACCAGACTGACTGGAATGCAGCTTTGCAGAGAAGGACCTGGAGGTCTTGGTTGACAAGCTAAACATGAGCCAGCAGTGCACCCTTGCAAAGAAATTTACCAGCCTCCTGGGCTGTGTTAGGCAGAGCATTGTCAGCAAGCTCAAGGGAAGTGATCCTTCCCTTTGGGTGAGGGGCATCAGGGGCCCAGTGCTGTGCTCCCCAATACAAGAGACATGAACATAACGAGGTGAGTTCAATGAAGGATCCCAAAGAGTGAGGGATTTGAGCATCTGACATACATGAGAGGCTAAGAGAGCTGGGATGGTTTGACTTGGAGAAGACTCAGAAGGATCTTACCAATACATATAAATACCAGTAAAGATACAGCCAGATTGTTTCCAGTGATACTATGAAGCAACAGGCACAAACAGATAAACTTTAATTTAAATGAGAGAAACTTTTGTACTGCACAAGTGAGTGAACACTGCATCACCTTGCCCAGAGAGGCTAGGCAGTCACCATCCATGGAGATAATCGAATTACAAATGGACACAACCCTGAGCAAACTGCTGTAGCTGACCCTGCTGAGCAGGAGTGTTGCACCAACCAAACCATCTTCACAGGTCCCTTCCAACCTCAGCAATTCTGTGATTTAGTGATTAAGACTCAATTAAGAATTTATTTCACACTCTAAATTCCTTAGAATTATACATCTCACAAGAGATGGTAAACATCTCATGAATTTCAAGCTCAATCCATTTTCACAGTTTGTATTAAATCCTGCTGTCCCTCTCCTTGCAAATATTAACTTGACTATCTCAACCTCACAGAAAGTAAGGACGTAAAGCACAACTTTAACTATGTTCCCCACAACAAAGCTTGTATTTTCAGGAACCTCTGTTAAGAGTCAGCACATTGCTGACTTCCGGTATGCCGTCTCTTGATACATGCCTATTTATTGAAAGACCTGGTCTCAATTCTTGCTGTTGGACATGACATGCAGTAGCACTTAAAAGACATTTCCTTCTAAGACAACAAAAAGTGTCTGACTCCACGCTGATATGCCTGGAGTGCCTGGTTATGGCAATAGTCCCACTCCCAGAACACCAGACAGAATGGAACACTGAAAAAGCAAAGTGGTCAAGGCAGCTCCCATAGAACAAACACAAGCCACAGGAGAGAAGCTCACCTTGCCCGTTTGCTGCAGCAAGTTTTTTTGCATTTACCTGGTGTTAACATCTTGTTACACATTTCAGGATGAAACTTGGAGAAAGCCACTACATTTATGATTTCAAGTTAGAGACAAACAGAAAAAAAATACCCTTTCCCTTCTCTTTTTATATTTTCACTTTTGCCTTCAGAAACAGTAATTGCAGCTAATTTTTTAAGTCACATTGGAAAGTCCCTGCTTGCTTCCTACTGAGTTTATTTTTCTCATTCCTCTTTCTTTCTGCTCATGCTGATGTTCCAAAGGAAAAGAAAAAAAAAGTTAATCCTTTGTTCCACCTTCAACATCTTTCAGCTATATTTACTTTCTGGGGGCATATTTGCTGACTATATCCAAGAATGCATTTGTTTGTCTTGCTGCCTCTTCTCTGAGCCCCTCCTGGTCACTGCTCTCTCTCCCCTCCTCCCCAGGCATATATGTATTTTTAAGCATTTTATTTGCAGTCAAAAGCATTTATCAAGGCCTCCAGGTCAAAGTATGAAGCAGCCTAGTCAGGCACATCAAAACAATTTAAAACTTGAGGTTTTAGTATCTATTTTAGTTTAAATGGACACATCAAATATTTCATTATATCTATGTGAAATGGAAGAACAGCTTGGTACTGGAAATTCTTCTGAATGTATGTATTTTTTCCCCTTGGAGAATACTGCCTGGTTACTACCTCCATGTCTCAGTACAGTTCAAAGCAGAAGTGTAAAGTTTTTCTTTCTTTGCAAAGTTACATGTTTCAGAGACACACCAGGAAAACCAACATAAAAAGCTAACACTGACCAAAGCCAAAATAAGTTTAGCAACAAAAGTTGCCAACATCAGAAAATTTTATCAAATCAATTGAAAAGGGACATACTCCATGTATACCTGCTACTGATGCAGGCTGTCTTAAGGACTGGTCAGTCAGTCACCTTTGCCAGGTGCTGCAGAAGCAGCAGCCTCTTAGTTGGGTAGCACCACATCATGAGATGAACAGAAAGAGCTGGCTGAGCTACTTGTACTGTCAAGCAGCAACTCAAATTTACCAAGATGTCTATCTATCCCACAGCATTCAAATCATCCTTCTTACTAAGAATCCTACAGGATTAAGTCCTGACATACCTTAAACACTCAGTTTAAGCCCAATTTTATTGTAACATTGCATAATGTGCGCTACCAGCAATTCCCTTTGGAGTTAGCACCAATTTCTATTTTTAATATAAAAAAAGTTTAAAAATGATGAAACATCAATTGTAGTGGGAATACAAGAAAAATCATTGTCTGCATATGCTTTAATTAGAACAGGGTATCCAGCTAGATACTTGCCTAATTTCTCAATACCACTCTGAACCTTCCCTCTGGTCCCTTGCCTCTGCTGAAAGCCAAGTAAACACACTAACCTCCCATTGCATTTTCTGTTGCTGATCCTTTTAATTTCTCTAGCAAGTTGTAGAGAATTATAGTGGTGCAGTTTTCTTTTAAGAGGCAGCACAGTAAAGAGCAAGTAAGAACTCTATTTTTAAAATAACGTTAAAATAAAAATCTGTTTTGAAGTTGCACTACTGGTTAGCAGCAGCTCTTCCTATGAACATGAAGAAAGTGAAGTAAGCTGTACAAGTTCAAATAGTCTTTACACTATGTACTGAAACACTGCTCTATGGAAGCCCTCCATAGTACAAGCTCTTCTTCTGAACATCTTTAGACGTCAAGAGAAGCAGTAAAACTTTACTGTCCTCCTAGAACAGTAAAAACTAACTAGAATTGGTGATAATGCAAGCATGGTTCTCAGAAATAACAAACTAGAAGTGCATGGAAGTAGAGGCAGCTAAGGTTAGTAGAGCAAAGTATTCTGGCTATGCACCATCAGAGCTTTACACATTTGGGTTTGGCTACCATTTGGCTTTAAAACTGCCTTTCCTTGTCTTATATGCTGAGTGATATCATCCCAGTCCTAGATTTCAAAATATTTATATAGGCTTTTGATTTTTAATCTTCCTTAATACAGTTTTAACCAGAAGCACACAAGACAAAAATCACTTAAATGCATAACAACAGCCTATTACAACATTCAGTGACCTGTAAACACCTTTACTTAAGCCTATTCCGGTTCAAGTGTTTTCCAAAGCCAGTAATTACAGCCTCTGGTATACAGACAAAAATTAAGAATAAAGTCCTTCAACTGATTGAATTGAAGTTCAATGTAGGCTGACCATACTCATTATTCTAATCACAATATTTTTGTGATTATGCTTCTGTGTATCTTCACACATGCAGGAAAAAAAAATGAACAGTGATTTCCATCAGTGCAGTTGAAACTGTACTGTATTTCTCCTTCCATTTTCACATAAGGTCTTGAAGAGAAAGCAGTTGTGATACTCTTGGATCCCCTTAGGAATCAAAGCTCTTGGCTCCTCAAGACTCTGTACTGTGTTTGAGGACCTAAGCACCAGTCATTCTTCAGCTACACATTCATTCCTCTCAAAGTCTCTACTTACTGCACCCAAACACAGAAGGGTAAGCAGAATTAACTGAATTAGTCAAATATGAGAAGCAAAGCCTTCTTACACGTGGAATTTAACAGTCAAGTCAGAGGCATAATGCCTGGTAAGAAACCAGATGGTGGCCTCCAGGATTCATGCACTAACATGATCCAGAAACAGGCAGAAGTTCAAGCCTCTACTACAATGACTAATGAATCTCAGTACTCTGGGTCAAGTCAAGCTAGAGAGAACAGAGATTCACTGTATGGCCCACTTCAAGATTTTTCTTTTAAAACACCAAAATCTGACAGAGCCTTGAAAAGGCAATTTAAAACACTTCCTCTGCTCAAAACAGTACAAGTGTCCTCTCCAGACTTTTGCAGACAATACCAATGATTCTGTATCAATTTGTTAGAGAAGAGTATTTACAGATTCTTTACCAGTGCTTTCATTCAAGGTGGCTCCTAGGATGCAGGGCTGAAGCTACACTCAGGACCTCTGCCCTTTCACTCACTATTCCACTGCAGCTTGAATCCTCCCTTGGAAACAGCCTCTGTCCCCACATCCTCCCTGCAAAACTAGGGCCTTTTGTACTGTGTGCTCCCTATCTACTAGGAGATTCGTTCACTGTTATTTTTAATAGCTATGAAATTTATGCTACATACTTTTGTGGGGTTTTCCAGTGAATGCTCCATTAAGTCTTTGACTAAAACCATCACTACTGAAAAGCTCTCAAGACTATGTACCATCCAAGACATCACCCTTGGCCAACACCAAAGGTATTTTTCAGTCTTTTACTTTCAGTCTACTAACACAGGGCTACTGAGCTTCCCTTGGGCTTAAAGAAACATAGTTAATGTACTACAGGTCCTGAGGTTCACCATTTGCATTGTACTGAAAAATAA
This sequence comes from Indicator indicator, assembly GCF_027791375.1. Taxonomy (NCBI): domain Eukaryota; kingdom Metazoa; phylum Chordata; class Aves; order Piciformes; family Indicatoridae; genus Indicator; species Indicator indicator. The sequence continues at coordinate 20,914,392 of NC_072021.1, forward strand.
GGAAAACAAATTTTAAAAAATGAAAAATTAATTGGAACCCGAAGAGCTGGGTTCAATGCCCTACAGCAGAACAAGTTCCTTTATATTAAACTGCATCATTTCCATCTCTGAATTCTAACAGACATCATGCAGGTCATCTTGCAAATACTTGACCACAGTAAGCCTGGCCATGTAGTCCTCCTCACTCTGCCCTCCCATGATAGGGGTTATTCTGGGTCAAAGCCACACCATGCTTTGCCTCAACAAGTGGGCAAGCCTATTCCATTGAAGCAACTATTTTAGATGTTTCATCCAGTCAACCTCATATCACCTGAGCAAACTCAGGTATTTATTAGTTACTGACATTTATCTAATTGCAAACAACTTGAAATGAGGCCAAAAAGAGCAGATAATTAAATGGCTGCATATTTGGGGGGGGAATTCACTTGTGAAATTCAGTCTTTGCACATTTTGCCCATCAGCCAGCCAATGAGCACAAACATGACAGATCTACCAGCACTCAAGTCCAAAATCAGTGTCTGCTGTCCCTCATCATGAAAAGGCATCAAAGGACACAAGGGATGACTAGTGAAACATCTTCATGGTCAATAAACTTGAGCAAACCTGCAGAAATCAGGTAAGCCAGTTTCCCTAACTCCACATGCACTTCTTTAATCTTTTTATAAACATTTGATCATAAATATGAAGCTGTTTCTTTATAGGGTATTTTTATACTATTCAATTATTTCTCTGGAAATAATAAATCAATTTCCCACCACATCATAGTGATGAAACATGTGATTTGTGTACAACAATCTCTCCATTTGCAGAAACAGCAGGTGCTAATAAATTAAGCTGGTGTTGCACAAACAAGACACCTCCATAAGCCAACAATGCACACAGAGCTATCAATCCAGCCTTCCTTCAATCTCTATTAGAACAGACACCAGTATTATTTCAGGGAGCTACTTAAACATATGTAAATTTTTAAAGCCTGAATATACAATCTCCTACAAGAGGATCTGTTAAAAAAACTTTGCATATGACCTTCAGGAAGTAGTTTTAGGTATTTGCCACCTGTGCTCTTAGTGCGCTTGAACACCTTTTAAAATAAGCATTTTATGGTAGCTAGAGAAAAAAAAATTAGCAAAAAATGTCTCTTCAGCAAGAAGCACGTGTGCTTTTCCACACAAAACCAGAATACTGAACAGTTGTGATAACACACTCTCCAAACTATGATTTTCAAGTATTTCACAGGTCAGAGGCACTTACTGTCAACTCAAAACCCTGTGCAGACTGACAAAAAAGGAAAACTGACACAAAGGGATAAAATATTAAGTATTCCAAACTAAGGATACAATATTTCATTGCATTGTTAATTTTAGCCTTGAAACTTGGAAGCTCAGTGAGTGTCTAGTATCTTCAGTACCACAGAATCTCTTACCAGCAGAGAACTATGGATTACGTTTATTCTATTTTAGCTACAAGGTGCAACAGAGAAGAAAAGTCAACAGAATTTCCAACACATCCTGAGTACTGTCCAGAGAAGTGCAGCTAGAAGTGCACTGGTTTGATACAGTTTTACATTAAGAATGTCCATAAAAGCTTCATCTTTTGCTTCTACTGTTGAAGCTGAAATATGATTCTGGGTGCTTCCAGGAAGTTAAGATGAAAATACAGATGTGCTCAAGCTTTGTGAGCCTCCTCATGCCTTAGGTTTTATGTATTACATTTATCAAGTCAGTAGTTGCCAGTGCAAGACGGTGATTTCCAGGCTTGGAAAACACTAACATCAAGTCACAAAACAAAAATAAAAAGTCAACATTTTGATAAATTTTCTTGAATAGAACAGAAAATTAAAGAATCCTAGAAAAAAAAGCATATTGATGAATGCAGCAGAAAAGCCTACACTGTGTACTCTGATCCTTTTAAGGGCTCATCTAAGTATGTGTAAAAGTAATAAAGATAGTCTAATGCAGTATTTTCCATTTTTGTAAAAAGAAAAGTCAAATGTTTTCCTACACATAGTTCAAGTTTCCCTGTATCACCATGTATGTTCCAATATCACTAAAGGAATGTAAGCTTTGTTTCTCAGGTCTGTCTCTGTAAGACACTACAGAACTAAAGTATCATTCTGTCTTAAGAATGTATTTTTACAGAGGCTTGAGTTAATTTTTCAAAGACAAATAAGTTGTCACCACAGACTGAAACAGCTTAATCTGATCGATTCATTCTTGCAGCTGCCAAAGCTGTGGAGCTTTCTCTCTGCCAAGCATTTCCCCATGCACTCCTCTCCTGACTATACAGCCCTTACACTTCCCTTCTGTGGCCTCCTGCTGCTTCTTAAACAGTATTTTTTAGCTGCTTTTGCTTAAGACAGAAGAAATCACTCCAGGCTTCTTTTTCCCCGGGTATTGGGGAGGGGGATTAGTTTCATTGGTTTGGTTGGTTTGTTTTGGATTTTTGTTTTGGTTTGGTTTTTGTTGTCTTTTGGAGAGGAGCTCCATTTAAGTGAAGTGGCTCAAGAAGAGCTCTAAAAAACTCAGGAGCAGGCACAAATAAAAAGCACGTGGCTAGTAGTAGGAAGGAGGATGCTTTCCCAGTTTTTGGCAGCTGCAAGCTAGTATGCCAGCTCACTGCTCTTGGATACACCTTGGGAGGAGGAAATAAACACATCAACAGGAGTTTGAAACGATCTTTCTCTGCACTCAAGGAAGGCAAAAATAATTTGGTTAAAATTCAAGTGTCATTTTCAGCTTCAGCCTTATTTTCTCCCCTTCTCCTTTGAAGTCATTTATCAGTGACTAGCTGGTACCCAGAGAACGCTGACCAACTGAACAGGCAGACCTGCAAGAGACAGACTCTTTAACTGTAATGTATTGAAACCACACAGAAGTATCAAGCACCAGAAGGAACAAATATAAAAACAGAATAAGGGAGGAGCTGCCAAGAACAAGTAATACCTTGAAGGAGGAATGACCTAACTTTTACAATGTTCAGCAGCAGGTTCAGAAACTGAAGTCCAGCTTCCTGGCTGAAATAACACTCCCCTTCCACCACCAGTGCCTCACCTAATTCATCACAAAGGATCCTGCTGATCTACAAAGCTGTGCAAGCCTCCTTTAGGTTACTAATAGACTACAGTATCTATTCCTTTCCCTACACACTACAGATAGAACGGAAACCAGGGAAAACGTATTTGTTACGTATCAATCACGAAAAATAAAGTTCTTACAACAATAGTTTTGTTGAACTACCAAGTTTTGTTTCTCTACGATGTAAAAAGATTGTGTATCTTGGACTAAATGTAAGACACGAGATACACAGTAATTGCTTATAACTAATTTAACATTATTCTCAGATGTCCTAAAAGTGGAGCAACACAAATTTATCTGGCACTGTTTTCCCAGTTTGAAGTGTTTATAAACTGGACAATTATGGCTGCTTCAGTATCCAGTGTTCTTTTGAGATAAAACTAGCTTTTAAAACCAAACAAAAAAATGAGTTTGATGGTATGTTTTGCAGCATGTGCTTTGATGGTGTTACAAAATGCATGGGAAGTGTATTTGTGAAATCCTGAACATGTTCACAGAAATGTATCACAACTTCACCTGTCTAGCAACTTTTACCATTAAAGGGTGAGGCTTCTGACTGGTTTCTGCTGACAGTACATGAGCTGAAGGCCTTAGAGGCAAAAGAATTACCTAGCTTACTCAAAACCATTTTCCCTTTGTTTAGGAGCAGAGTGTTTACTAGCAGATTAGACAGTAGTTCTGGTACTAGAACAGATTTTATCATTTGATAAATTCTTACCAATGAAATTCTTAATTGCAGTAATTTGAGCAGGGGTAGAAGTTAATGACATTCCTGATGAACAGGATAGACAAGTAAAGCTTGTTTGCATCCCATACAAGGCAGATGGTGGTAAGTACCTGTAATTTGCACCAAAATCAACAAAGCATCTGATAGTTAACTATCATGGCACCATCTACAGATCTTCACCCAGGGATCAGTATTTAAAGAGGTGGTAGAAGCACCATATTACCGGTAAGAAGTAAGGTTTTGGCCAGACACCTTTTAAACACAATAAAACAAGAAACTACAATGAAGGGTAAAGGAAAAAGGTTAATTTATAATTTGCCTGGCACAGTGGATGGCAGCAGGAGCACACCTAACCTCTAATTACTTTCCAGTATTTTGTAAATGTCAAAGGATGTTTTTTAAGGATGTTCAGCATTTGTCTGAAACACGATTCCATTACATTTTAATCAACTGCAGAATATTTCACTGAGCAAGAAGTGAGTTTTACAGATGACAGGTATTCAAAGAAAAAAAGCTCACTTAAAATGCAGCTATATTCTTCTGTCAAAGACAACACTACTCAAAGGAATGATGGACACCAAAGAGAGGTGATGAGAGGCAAAAAGCCAAAAATAGAGCTTGATAGGCTTCAGGAACGTTTTTATTCCACCTGAACAACGAAGAAGTGTCCTCTGGGACACAGTGTACATGCAGCTCTGCTGCTGGGGTCTGGCAGATGTCACTAGTCAAAGATCCATCTGCACAAATGTGAAACTTGAAACATTTAAGAGTTAATAAGATTTGCTCCGAAGAAATAAGCTGCAGATTATTTTCACACTCCAGAAGGAAATGAGTTTTCCCACTTTGAGTGAAGAGAATAGTTTGCTGATATAACCAGGAGCACAGAGCAGCATACTTGATGAGACACTGTGGTTTATCCTTTCAAATAAAGAAAAGATCAACTCCCTAAACAGACACCCCCAACGCACCATCTTCTACTAACTGCAAGACTGTATTTACAACGTTTTAAGAAGAAAGAGCAAACTGATTAATATGTAACACTAATTTCTCATTTAAGATGTCAATTAGAAACTGAAAACATCCCTGCTCCTCTCTTCCTCTGAAAAACATGTTTCTCACAGCAAGAACTTGAGCTGCACAGGTTCTTTCAGCACTGTACTTCATAGGAAAAAGGAGATACACACGAAAAGGGTGTTGCTGTCAGGAAAAGCAGCCCTTCAGGAACAGATACTGGCATGTTTCTTCACTACAAGAGTGGCAGCACAGCCTGATTCCACTGACTCACAGATTTTTACTTATTCCCATAGCATGCTGTTACTGAATGTCAGAAAGATGCATTGCTTTCAAGACTTCTTCATCAGAGTTTCTATGGCCAACTTGAAACGTGGAAGACTTTTCTCACTCCCAGTCTGTGCTCAATATAATTTTTAAACTAGACAACTGAAGATTCTTCATTTTAAGTAACCACAAGAAATTCACAGCTCAACGGTTTCAGAGAGGAAGACAACATTAATTCACATTTACAATCAAATACATTATTTGTTACCTCTTATCCATTTTCCTCTACTCATAGCAATCACAGTATTTTAAAGAGAGGAATTTAAAATTTTTTACAAGTATCTCATTGTTATGTCAGCCTTCAATTATTTCTGCCACCTGTACAATGCTTCATATATTAAAAACAAAACCAAACAAACACCCCAAACAAACAAACAAAAAACCCCCCACAAACAACCTGAAATTAGAGTTGTTGCTCTTATAAATTAAATGACAAAGGGGGGAGGAAGACCAAATAGTTTATTCATTTTCCAGACATACAATATTAAAAAAAAGAATACATTGCTGTGGAATGTACATTCAATCTTGAATATACAGATTTAGCTTGATACTTTGTTTTGTTTTATAAGGCATTTAATGAAGGTATACATGGGTAAGGTACTTAAGAAGAAATTCTTCTTGGATAGGGTTTGTCAATTCTTCCAGGAAAGGCTCCTGGTTTGTTTCAATGCAACAAAATTAAGATTAAAGGAGAGAAAAAATTATGTTAGAAATATCCTTAAAGAACATGTTGTTTTGACAGAAAGCTCTGAACTTATAAATCATGTTGTTATAACATTTATTTAATCTACTCTTACATGCTAAACAAAACAGGTCAGAGCGATAAAACAAACATCTCTATGACTTGAAAGGAGTGAGAGGGAACAGAAAACAACACAAAGATGTAGTAATTAAAGCCAAAAATAATAGTTCATGCATAAATTCAGTGCCAAATTACATTGTACCACCTATGTCAAAGAAAACATGCCATAATTAACAGATCAACAAGACTGACCCTTCTTCAGTATAACCCTTAATTTTGCAAACCAGTGACCATACCTATGGATTTCTAGGGGAACAGCAGATTTGAATCTTCAAGTATATTTATGGTCAGGCAATAAGCACATACATGCATCATTATAAGAAAGGAGGAAGGGTTCAACACCTGAAAACACTTAGGCCTACAAACCTGTAAAAACCTGCACAGTCACAAAGGACACATTTTATGAGTAATTCCATTGCTGACTGTCCTTACAAGGACAGAAGGGTAATAGCTTATATCCTATCTACTGCCAGCTCTGAGAAATATTTTTCCCATTGGAGGAAAGGAACAAGACTTTGTTTTTATGTTCCATTTCTGAGAGAATTGGAAAAAACTTCATGAACTGAATGCAGATTGGATATAAAGACCAAGAAAAGTCTAATAAATAGAACCAAAAATATTCCCTCAAAAAACATTTATGGTAGTAAATTACAAACAGTTATAGATTAACTCCTGTTTCACGATTATTCCAGGGCTGAAGCATCACATAGACCATAGAGATGGAAACACTAAGATTCACAGTACTAGTCACATTATCTGTCCAAGTACCATCCATACTAACAAAAGGTAACAAATTGCTCCTGCTCCCTCAAACGCAGTGTTACTCAAAAGAACTGGAGTTTACTTCTTGTTGAGCTGCAAATTCCTCATTTCAAGGACACAATAGGAGCAGTGCAATTACCTTTTCCTACCACTCTACAAGAAAACACCTGGCATTGTAACCTCCTGTTACAACTACAGTAAAAAAAGCCACCCTCAATATTAGAAAGCACAAATTTAGAAACACAGAGAAAAAAGCCTACCATATGCTGCAACCTACGGCTAGTTGATAGAACAATAACAATTTCAGATGACAGGCACCACTATCTGCCCATTGCTCTGTGCCAGAGGCTCCACAGCTCAACAGGTTAGGGGGCAAACTATCCATTTCTTCACCATTTGCATGATAAAAGCAACATACCAGTTAGCACTGCACTACAAACAGGGTTGGCTGAAGAAGGACTCTCTGCCACCTGAGCAGTACCTTTACCCTCTGATAAAGGGTTAGGACATACCTGCTGCATATGTATGCTTCCATTTTAACAGGTGCAGCTATAGACAACCATGAATCAGGAACCTTTTAATTCAGCCCTTGAACTCTGGCAGTATGATTCAAGACTGCTGCAATCAAACACCTGAATGAACAAAATGCTGCTGTTCAAGTCAGCTGGCAATGCAGGTTGTCATATGGGAATCAGATGTTAGGACCACACTGAAAAGGTTGCCCTACTCTGAAGCACCTTTGTTGCAATTCTTCAGTTTATCTTGACCAACCATCATGTCACAGACTAGACAAAACCCCCTTTGAGTTGAACACATTAGGATTTCAGGAATACGATTCCCACTAGATCTCCCCATAACAGTGAGGATGACAGATCATTGCTGAGTTGCAGCTGTAATAGCAGAAAGCCTACAGAAGCAGCTTAAATATTACTGCCCCTTGTCTTCAGACATCAGCTGAGAAGCTTCAGCAATACCTCCAGTTCCTTCCCATCCTCATCCTTCTCCTTAATGTAGAAGATGCAGATTATCTTCACTAAGGCTGAGAAGCAAAAGCGTTGCATCACTGTTTTGCACGTTTCAAATTACTGTTACCCTCTTCCAGTTCTGAAAGGCAACTGCCACATCCCCGAGGGCTCATTCAGCTAACAAAAGAACCACTATTAAACATTGGGTGCAGAAGGTAAGATTATTCAATTTCCCCTGAGAAAATAAGACTTTTGGTTCACATGAAACTGAAAGCAAAGTTTAGCTTTCAGCTTCAAAAGGCCGTACTTCGGTTTATTATGCTTGTCATCTGTTGATATGACACCCTCAACAACTCTTCATTGAAGTGTTTTCAGTGCTGTGAGCAGTTCTACCAAGTAATGGCAGAACTGAAGGCCACACACTGATCTTCTCCCTGTACTTAGACAAGGAGACTGAGACCACAGAAAAATCTGTTTTTCCTTGAAACTTCCTCAATAAAGCAAAGGACAATACTTTATTTTCAGAGTCCAATTTAAAAAAAAAAAAAAAAAGACAGAAAGAAACCAAACCCTCTAGTTCTTCAGTTTTATGGATCTGAAAACATTGGCAGGGAAAACATTATTTCAGAAACAGTGATGGTGCTTGGGAGGAGAAATAAGTACTCTCTCTTCTGGGAAAGAAAGAAACTTTTGTTATCAAATGGAAAAGAAAAACGTTTGTTTATACTTTTTTTTTTTTTAATAAAATGACTCAGCAGGATTGAAGTCCACCCAGAAATACTTTTCATAACATTTTTGCTAAACGACATTCAGTATCAGAAGAGGAAAAAACCAACCCCCTTCCTGCATATCAGTAAATAAAGTATCACAGAAGTGCTGAGCAACCACCAGTTAACTCCATAACCTCAATCACTGTACTTTACAGCCTGTCAGGAAACAAATGGCAATGTTAATTCTCAGCATGGAATCAACAGCAGATATTGCAGTGATCTCATTTATTTTGCAAGACAATGAAATCTTCATGAATGGTACAATATTTTTGGTACTGCTACAGTCAAGTACATTTATGATGCGCTGTACATAAGCTTGTTTTAACATAACAAAGACATTTTCCTCCTTTGTTTGCTGTGCTAGTTTATAAAACTCAGGAGCCTGTGCAGGCTTGTCTACTGTAATGTGACAAGTGTATATTAATTTCAGATCTCTCCGTTTTTTAACAAATCCTTATCAGGTCATGAATTTAAGAATATTCATGATGGGTTTTTCACACTAATAATTAATGGAGATTCTATACTCTTTACTAACATGTTGGGTTTTTTAAATAAGATAATTAAATGCAATAGTTGTAAATTAAGTAGCAACACTTCAGCAAGTAAAAGGACTGACAGAAGCTGATTCATTTCTAACAAATCTAACACCAGTCAGAAAAGCTTATTTCATTACAGTAGCCTCTCCAATAAAAGCTGTGCAGGAAGGTGAATTGTGCCCAATGAATTGTGTTCACTAAAAATACAAAATGAGGTAAGAGATCATCTTCAGCATCTAAGGATGCCAATCTCAAAATATTGCAACTACTGCCATGTTGCCTGGCTAAGAAAAAAAGATGCTGAGCCTACGTGTGCACACACAAACACCATATATATATATGAAAAAAACATACATAGAATGTGACTTGTGATAAAAAAAAGTCAAATATAATCTGAATAAGGAAACTATTATGACCACAAACACCGATTTAACTTTCCAGCAGAAATGCACTGTTTCACTCAATGCACAATTTTCTAACATGCTGCATTCCAGACTTTACTCTTCAGTCTCTCCCTTTAATGTATCTTTGAAAGGATATTTAAAGCATTTAGTTTCCCTTGCTTAAGTTTTAGTTATTCCCAGGCAGCTCAGAATTTAATTCCAGCACTGGCTTGCTGGTTCATTACTAGGTGCTACAATTGATAAGATCATAGATCTCCATTACACAGGGAACACCGACTGCTTCCCAAGTGCTTAACACACTTGGCTTTCTTGCAAAAGCATCTTGAACTCTGTCTTCTATTCCAGTAGTCTTTGAATAAGAAACAAATCACCCTAACGGAAATGCATCAGTACTCTCATACCTGCATACTCCCTACACACTTGGAAGAATACCAACACTACCACACACTGCACTGTAACAAATCCCCCTGCTTTTGCAGACTATTTTCCACTTTTAAATGTACACAGGTATTTCTGTAATTGTTTTTAAACTGCTTTTGAAAATTAGCAGTTCAATGAGATTAACATTTTCCTTTTCTCTACAAAGATTTAAAAACTCTAAACAACGAAACCCAAAGCCACAAACAAAACCAAAAAATCCCAAAAAACAACACCTAAAATGCCCCAAACATCAAGCACATATGAATTGAAATAAGAGGTGCCTTTAGAATTTGTGAATCTCACACCTTAAGAAGCCACCAAATTAATGAAGTTTAACCAATGTTTAAGCATAATTACAGTTTGGAAGGAAATGGCTGAGGTAGCCAGTGAGGTAAGTCAACAACAGACTGTCAAGTGACAGTCTTGACCTCTCCAAATTATTATACCCTCAGAAACCAAGGAAAAAGCTCTTCACAGCATTCCAGATTTGCTTCTACAGATCTCCAAAAGTCCAAGAGTGAGTGCTTCCCTCCAGCTACCTCCACTGAAACTCACTACCAACATGCAACAGAACGCTCACAACTAAACCAAAAAAGGGGGAAAAAAAAAAAAAGAGGTTTTTTTTCTTTGGTAATACACAACAACTTCTACACTTCTATGCTATATATATGGTGTCTCTATCAAAGAAAGTAAGAAATCTTGTTTTGGAGACCAGTCACCTGCCTGCAGTCATAGAACCAGCAACCTTCCTTACTTAATTTCATGTCCCTTTTGGTGATTACCTATTGCTTGAAAAAACTAAGGGTCTGTTGTAATGGAAATCATCAGAGACTTAAGACAAAGGAAAAATAGCACTGAACTTCTCTGATGCATACAACTATTCTACTTATACTCAGCAGATCACCAGCAGGTTCCATCTGAACACCTCCTGAAACAGCAGGGTCCATCATAAAAAAGTTACATTTAACTTCAAATTGCTTCTCACTTTAAAAAAGGATTGCAACATTAACAGACTGCAATAAATAGAGTATAACTCCTTGCCAGATGATTAAATACATTTCACAACATAGTTAGCTTAAAATGTAATTTTTTTTTAAACCAAGATAAGGTTTTTGAGTGGATAGGACTTGATTATCTTAAGACAGTATAGACCTTTTCATGCTAGTCTGGACAGGTGAATTCAAGAACTGTGACAACCCTTCACTAACTGCTCCCATGACATATACTGAACACTACAACATTGGTCACAGATCATTGAACAGAGTGCTTCACACAGAAGATAGAGGAAACTTACTCCTTCTTGGGGTGGGTAATTTACAGCTATACAGCAGAGCTAGCCATCTATGCTCAACTGTCACATTTATATGTTGTTCACTGAGTTACTTTGTAAGCTTAAAATTACATGAAATTCAGGAAAAAAGGGCACTACCAAAGTATCTAAACTGAAGTACAACATATTATACCACTAATAATCTTAGCAAAGATTCGAAATGTTAGTCACGGATCATTAAAAGCTTTTCACTACTTTCTAGTCTACTGTTACAGTCAGAAAGAAAACATCCCTGTATGATGCTGGCACAAATGTTCAGTATTTAGCTGCAGAACAAGTGCTGCCTTCTCAGGAACTCAGACACCGATTTCAGCTTCCCCCAAAGTTGTACCCGACCTTCAGTCTGCTTATTCCACAAGACCAGAGATTTTAAGTTTCAAATTACTTAATAAAGCAAGGAGGCAAGCCAAGCAGCCACAAATGTCTTACTGCTATTGCTACTAAAGTAAGACAGACTTTCTTGCTGACAAGAAATATGCCAGTAAACAAAAGATCCAAGCTCCCATCATTTGCCAATCAAAATATTCTCGAATCTGGATTATACAGATCCCGATTACTGAATTCAGTGACACTACTTAGACTGGACCTTAGTGTAAAGAGCAGGTAAAATCTCGCAACACAGATTACACAAATACTTTATAAAGCAAGCAATGATCTTATTCTTTGATGTAGTACTACACGGAGCGCACAGAATTGGCTGCAATTAGGTCATCACACAGCATTGTTAAGCAGATTGAAGATTTCAGATTTAAGAACACTAAAAATAAGGCAGAGGCACACTCCGTACAAACACAGACTCAAACATTTCAAAGCATTTGAAAAAGAGCAAACGTTTGCTATGAGATCCCACCTAATAAACTGAAATCTTTATCTGTCACGATCAAAAAGAACAGACCAATTAGAAATCAGTTACGGATAATAAAATATATACACCAAGAGATTTTAAAATACTTTGAAAACTTTTACCCATTTTTGCTGCAGGTAAGCTGAAGCTTAACTAGAAAAGCCAAACAGTCAGAATAAAGCAATCCAATTAGTTTGTCTAATTAATATATTACCTTTCTTTGACTGTAGATATCTCACAGCCCTTATCAAAGTAGGCCAGATCCGTTTCATTTCCCTAAGGTTAAGCTGGTGAACAGTATACAGAGTATTCATCAACTAAGCAATGGCCACCATTCAACGACAAATATAGCACAAGCTATTTCTCATCTGTCCTATTTTTTTTTTTTTTTAAGCTAGGATATAGCTTCTTCTAGAAATCACCACAATTGGCAGCCTCAAAAATGCTGCTGCCTTTGTCCTCTTATGCAACTCGTAGTGTCCCCCTTCTCCCCCCAACAGGAATAAAAAGCGATTACATGACATCTCTCCATTTCAGGGCAGAGGAGACTGGATAAGCAATCTTCCCTTAAGTTATGTTCTGAAAACACTTCACAGGCAACCAGGGGAAGAAGGAAGGATGGCGCTTTGTTCATTTTAGTTGCTGGAGTGGATAAGGGGGGAAATCAATACCTTCTATGATGGCCCAATGCAGCCATCTTCTGCAAAAAGCAGTTAGCCCTGCTGCAATCGTCCTCTGGTACTGGAAAAGGAAAGAGAAAACTGATATCCCAAATCCTAACCAGCCCTGACAACAGATGGAAACAACTTACTACTTCTTTGAAAAGAATTTTCTTCTCTACTTCTGAAAGTTACTCTCTGGGAAGTACCTTTATTCTGACCCTCACAACACTCCAAGGACATTAAATCTCCTTTCATCTAATACTTTTGATATTCAATATACAACACACAGGAGTAGGTAGGCATCACTATTGCTGCTTCCTGGTAAACAAGTTTTACTAAAGGCAAAGCACAGCTCTGTTTAGCTTTGTTTCCAGCGACTGTTACTCGCTGGTTTTGAACTCTCTACTGGTTTATTCTCCAGTGAGCTGACAGATTTCTGTGCTTCAGAAGACATCACCAGGATGTGGTGTTCAAGCATGCAATTTCTTCTTTTTCAATTATTTCTACTACCTGTGCTACTCCAACATGTCAATGTGTTTTGCCTGAATGCTAGTTTAGCCTCAACAGTTCAGCCAGGTGCTGAAACCATGCAAGACAAAGACCATATTAAATACTCCTTCCAGTGTTCTCCAAACAACAAGACAATAAAACCACTAAACAAATCTACCGTTAAATTTTCCAACTGATCATCTGCTACCCCTTCTAAATGCTGAGTTCAGATTCGTTTCCCCTGAACCTCTGAAGCAACTGCCTCTGTCTGTAATCCAAGTTTACAATGACGCAATGCTTCACTGCCAGTTCTCATCCAAAAAAGAAAGTACATTGAAATGAAAGCGAACACAAGGAAAGTTATGCTTATCATCAGCAATACTCAACCCTTTAGAGCTGTCTTCCATCTAAGGAAAATTTGATTCTTTGACTATTAAAAATTTTGAGCTTTATTCCCACACTATATACACACTCCCACCCACAACATGAATATGCAAATATCTTGTACATCATAATAGGGCAAATATTTATGTCTTGGGATGCAAGTTAAGATCATCGTGTTTCTCATGCCCATCTAACTATTGTGAAGCCTCCATTTCAAGTCAACCCCCTTCATTCTAATAAATGCATGCTTTGTGGATAGTTATTGTTTCTTGGGGGTGGGGGGAAAGTGTGTGTGTGTGAATAATAGGGATGGCAACTTCTAAGCCATAAAATAAAAATATATTAGTCTTCCACTGTAAACGCTACCTACAATCAAGCACTTAAAAACTACTGCCACAAGGTAAGTGAAAACACAATTACATTCACAGTGGTTTCAAACCCACAAAGATCAAAAAAAAAGCTGTCAGATCCTCACATCAGTGGAAGTAAAAACCAAACAGAGCTCAAGCCCTCTTTCATTTCAAATCATTCTGAAAAGCCAGGGAAAAAAGAAAGCAATAGAGCTGTCAGGTGGCAGAAGATCCCGCGGACTGCTTCACCTCACAGGAGCATGACCAGAATAAAAATATTTAGTTCCCTAAGCTTTGCCTTTTTACTTCCATAGGAAAAAAACCCCAAACCCTGTAGACCCACAGGTGGTAAGATAAATTAAGAGGGAGAGGTAGGGGGGAAATACTGTGTACCTTTAGCCCAGCACATGGGGAATGGGCTACAGCCGCTTTTCTCCATATAGAAAGCACCTGCTGGCTGCGGGGCCTGGCCAGCCCCCTCCAGCAGCCACATGCACAGCTCCGGGTGGAGACTCCAGTATGCAAGGTCCCAAGGCTCCGCTCCGGCCGCTCGGGGTCCTGGGGCGGAAAGGGGTGGCTGAGGGCCGCCTACTCGCCTTCGATCCACAGGGAAGCAGAGAAGGAAGGGCTGACCCTGCCGGGCGGCTCAGCTGCCTTCACCTGGCGGCGGGAGCGCGCCCCGGGAGCGCGCCCAGGGCGGCGCGCTCCGGCGGCGGCAAGGGGAGGCCGCGCCGCGGCTTCATTTTCTGCCGCCTCGACGATGGAAAGCCCGGAGCATCCTCTCCCGGAGGCGAGCTGGCGAGCGGGGCGAAGGCAGCCGGCGGAGTGAGTGTGGCTGCCCGCACCGCTGCCGCCGGGAGGGAGGGAAGGAGGGGGGCGGGAGGGAGGCGATTAGCGAGCGCCGCATTAATATGCTAATCGCCCCTTCTGTTCCATTCACCCGGCAGCCTCCTGTTTACCAAACTGACAGCCGGTCCTGAAAGCGCCCGAGCTGCAAATCAAACCTGACCGGGGTCGTGCCTGGAGACGTGCTTCCCCCCGACCATTTTCTGTGGCTGTTGTTCCAGCCCTCTGCCCCCCGCCCCGAGCGCCCAGCGCCTACCCAGCCCCGCACAATGGAGCTCCCGCACAAAGCCCCGAGCTCCCCCGAATCATACCTCCTTCCCACCAAGCACTCAAACTTCGGCTCCGCTTCGATAGATTTTGTACGTACTGAAAGAAAGGCCCTACACCCTTGAAGTCCACCAGAACTTCCATGAACTTCAGCAAGAATTCTGGCTGGCATCACCACCTGCATGACTCCACAACTACAAGATTAAAAGAACTCTGGTAGAATTTCCTTAGCCCTTATAATAACGAGCAAATCTCACAGCCCACCCCGGTAATTACTCAGTATGACATCTACTCCTCCTCTCAAACCAGGGACTCTTAACATACTTCTAATCAGAAGGCAAAGGTCCACCCTACAACGGCCCACAACACGCTGCGTTGCACTTGTTTCTATACTGAGCATATATCAAAACTGATTACAGTAATTTTTTTAATCTTTTAAAAACTGGGTATAAACATTGCAAAAGCCCAAACTTATAAACACACATTCAGGCAGCATATGTATATGGAAATGAAGAAAAAAAACCATTTTACTCCTAGCAAAAGATTTCATTAAAAAATTTCAACTGAATTCAGCTAAATACATATTAAAAAAAAAAAATCAACAGGAACAAGGCTCATACTGATTGTTAAGCTCTTCACATATTCCATGGTAATCTTTCCTCACTCCCAGCTCTCAGAATAAGGCATAAGGCTTATCCAAGACTATAACCAAAAGGGAATTAATCTAAAGCTAACAGCCTTCAACTTAACCTATCTGCCTCCTTGGAGCAGCATCCTCTCATCTACAGCATGTTTAATTACCATTCTTTACCTATAACACTGGCACCTTCATTTCTCAATACACTGGCTATGCAGAACTGCAGTGGTTGTATGTCAAAACTCTGGAGGAATACAGTTGCTATTTAAATGCTGCTTTCTTTTCTATTTAAACGAGAAAAAAAATATTCATTCAGAAAAAAAAAAAAAAAGAGAGAGAGAGAGAGATTAGGCCACAACCAGGCCCATCAGATGTTCTGCATCACTGCTCAGGCACAAAGCTCTTTCTGGGGCTGAAGAAAGCCAAAGAGAACTGAAGACATGCCTGGATGCCTTCCTCCCCGCCACCACAAAGTTTGTGCAGCGTTTTAGGGACTTTGAAGACAGCCAAAGACTTCCAGAAACACAGTCAATTATATTTATCTTCAATAATAAAACAAAACATGTTATAGTGATATTTAGAACGCAGATTACTGTATTTGTGTCTACAAAAGACACAGACAAGATAGGTGCCCTTCTGGTTCAAGCTGCAGCTCACAGAGCAAGAAAGCTGTTTTTTTACACATCCAGCTCTGCCATGGACTTCCTTGGTGACCTTGAACAAATCAGTCATTTCCCTACAAAACAGAAAGCTGAAGATACTTTTTCCATTCTCCCAAAACTGGTTTACTCTGTGTTTTAGGGTGTAAAATATAAAAAGCCTGTGTTTCTTCCATAAAAAGAGTATTATGCAGAAAACTAGCTAACAAAGAATAATTAAAAAAAAAAAAAAGGTAAAAGTGGCCCAAATTAAGTTTTACTTGTGAAAACAAACCCCTTAAAATATCAACAGTTAAGCGCATTACCGAGGAGAATTTTAATAAGCAGGATGTGTGGACTCCCATTTTTCTTTACACTTTTAACATATGAGACTAATACAGATTATCAATCCAAGTGTCAAGAGATACTGTCTGCTTGTTACAGCTAGCCTTATAGATGATACAGTATTATAATCGTTCTTCTCAAGGACACTTTCTTTTAATATTAGAGTACAAAGCATAGCTGAAAACAAAGTAGCATACAGCACGAGAATTTTTACTGCATTTTTTAAGTTATCCATTATTTGATGCTGAATATTTTTCAAAATAAGCCAAGTGCTTCTTTGTGATGCTAAGAATTTTTTAAATTAATTTCTATTTGTTATTACAAGAAGTTATCAGTATACAGATGCTCATGCTCTTCTTTCAAATAATATGATCAGGTTTTCTGCACAAAAATGCCAAATCATGAAATTTGTGTTCTAGAGACAGAACCCCCAAACTTTGGGTTGCAGGGGGAAAGGGGAACAGGGACAGAGCAGAAACAAGGCACAAAGTAAACAGAACAAACACAAACAAAAAGCGCAACCAAAATCAAACAAAACAAAAACCAACTTCAACAAACCATACTCAGGAAAAAAAAAAGGGGGGGGGGGGGGGGGGTCGGGGGGTCGGTGGTGTGGAGAACAAAAAAAAAACCCAAAGCAACCCCAAACAAACAAAAATCCACCAAAGAAAACCTCCACACTCCGCAAACTGGAAGACATTATGTCTCTGGTGTACTTCACACCAACTATCTGCAAATTTTTGTAGCTACTGATCACCAAGTAGGTATCCTGAGTACCATTTCATTTATGTAAAATAATCTGTTTTAAGTAATGCCAGATTACTTTTACTGAGGTAAGAAACATCTGTCAGAAATTAGGACTGTTGAACAGGAACATTCATTCTTATTGTCCAAGATGCATATGCTGACTGATAATATCTGCATAATACTTACTGCATAAGCAATGCTGCTAACAGAATTGTCAAAAGCATTTATTGAAAAATTAATGCATCAGTCAACACTGACAAAATGTAGCAGCACTGGCCATTTTCCTAAAATACACATTCTAACAAAAAAAAACCCCTCAGACTACCCCAATAACAGGCAGGCCAAGGCTCTAGGTGAAGAAATGGCATTTCACCTCCAAGGAAATTCAAATCAAGGCTTTTCTACTGTGACTATGAATTTGGTTGCTCAATTTCAGCCTGGTTTTAAAGATCACTGAATATCAGCATCAGCTTTTTGAAAGCAAGGGGGAAAACAAAAACAAGTCAGAAGCTTTTGAATTGTATCAAGGCATTTAGCTTTTGTTTTAATTTCGCCTGCAGGGCTGATCCTGCCTCCTAGTGAAGTCAACTGCAAACACCACAAAGCTTTATGCAATACAGGGTTAAACAACAGTTTTGTACAAGTGGAAGGCACATAAAAGGTTGTATAATTTTTTTCCACTTATCCAAACAAAAATAAAGATCTAAAATGCCTGTCAGATGAACTGGCAAAGCTTGGTTTCCTCTAGGGTTACTTCTAGAGACTGAGCTCCTGTGGGGTGTCTTGGAAGTCTAATCAGCAGACAGCTGACTAAAGTTTCTCCCTCAGCGAATGGCATCATTAGGATCTTTCCACTATTCAACCAATTATTTTCACATCAGTTAATATCTCTATTCAACGAATTTAGATCAAACTGGCTGGTAAGTTCAAGCACTGTTGGGAAGGCAAACAGAACAGAGCAAAACAGAGAACACTTGCCTGAGTTTCACTGCCCTGAGACACCAAACTAAGCTCACTATTCAAAAATTGCATTCATTTTGCTACAAAGAATAAGAGCTCCTAAACCCTTAGGAGAGGTGGAGGATTTTTTTGGTAAGGCCACAAATGCTGTTTACTGAGACAACTGCAGAACTGTAAAGCTCAGAGTGCATGATGGCTGGTCTAAAGCAAAACATGGTTATTGCTCATGTCAATCTTCTGCATCCCAATTCGCTTGCTTTTCCATGTTTGTATCCAGAATTCTGCAAGCATGCTCTCCAAATACTGAAATTGCACTGTAACCTTCATTAATCTTCTCTCAAGTTTGTTCATGAAGTTGGTTTTGAGTTTTTGTGGGTTTTTTTGGTGGTTGTTTGGTTTATGGGGGGCTTGATTGGTGTTTTGTTTTGGTTTGGTTTTTTTAATTACTATAATTATTTTGTATGCATGTGCATAATATTTGAGTTGAAAAGATTACTTGTCCTAAATTTCCCTTTACCCAGAGTCAAACAAACATCTTTTAATTTGTTCACAGGAACTATTGACAAATAGTGCATCACCATGACACCAAACCCGGAATTGTGGCTGCTGACATTTACTTTACAGTAAGCTCAAGCTTGCTAAGGCTGTCTTAGAAGGCAGCCTTGGATTACCTGGTCTCTAAATACATTATTCCTTGCCTGTTGGCAACCTCCTGCTCCTCCACTCCAGCCACATCTTCTCCAGCATAGAGTCTTCTCTTGAACACCCTTTGCCAAAGGGCTCAACAGAGAAAAGGATGACAGGTTTCCATGGACTCACAGTAACTCTGAAGACCAAGAAGCTTAGTTACCATTATACGGCCACCAGAGATGTTCTTTCTTATTTAACTATGAGATTCTGACAGATAAAACTGAGTAACAACTGACATTTTACTTTTGAGTGTCAAAATCCAAGCCCAGTCCTCCAGACAGAATTCAGCACAACTGAGATGCAACATCATCTCCATGAATGTGACTCTGCAATATGGACAAATTAATTCCATGATCAGATTAGATTAGGTCATTTTCTCCTGAAGAAGAAAGGTAAAAAATACTTATTTCTAAAGTCCTAGAGAATAAAAATTAAAATAATTTTTAAAAGAGAACGCAAAGCAAACAACTAACATCCACTGCCTATAAAGCTAAGTGGTCTTTTGTCAAGTTAAAAATTTGGATTTGTGAATTTAGTTTTCATTTTAACTTCTCATGGCATATGCATGAATATTTCTTGCTCAGAGAACTCTTGAGATCTGAATGAGTATGACAGAGTGATGTTCAAACTTCCTGGCTTCATTCTGGGACAGTCAATAGTCAGGAAGAGAAGAAAATGCACTGCAAGGTCATAGTATCACAGTGTATCAGAAGTTGGAATGGACCTCAAGAGATCATCAGGTCCAACCACCCTTGCCAGAGCAGCATCACTTAGGGTAGTCTGTACAGGAACACATCCAGGTGGGTTTTGAAAGCCTCCAGCGAAGGAGACTCCACAACCTCCTTTGGGAGCCTGATCCAGTGCTCCATCACCCTCACTGTAAAGAACTACAGTGCATAAACTGACCAGAAGATGATGCTGGTATCCCAACATAAATTAATTCTAGAATATGAACTGCTTTTCATCACTGCCTAAGACATTCTGGCATGTCGTCTTCATCCATTTGGTGAGCTTTATAGTAGAACACATCTAAGATATTTTCTGAGAAGTCCAACTTTACAGCAGCACTATCACTTTCTGGGCCATGGTCACCTTATTAGCCTCACTGTCCTCCACCTTTTAAAACAGTAGTTGACAGAATTTACAGCTTTTATTTTTAAATCTCAACTGGTTTTGAGGTGGGGAAAAGAAACTGAGCAGGAAATGTAGTATTAATGAAGTTTCCCATACTTCCCCTTCCCAAAGGTTCCTCTGATGTTAAGCAGCAAAGACAACAGCACACAGCCCTCTAGCCCATGCTGTTAAGACAACAAATGGTAGAAGGATCACTAAATTAACTTTTTAATTATTATTTAATAAAGACTAGCCATTTTTTAAACCCATATGGGTTGTATCAATTTTCAGGCATGAAAGTTGTAGCAGATTTTCTTGTGGGTGGACTAACCCACTCACATTCTCCTACTTCCATTTACTTTTTGAAGGCTTACTGCAGAGAACTATAAAGTCAGCATCATGAAAGCTAAAGATGGTTTTAAATTACTCCTTCCCTAGGGCACTGATTCTTCTGCCTCTTCATGTTCCAGGCTAATCGAAAAAAAAAACAAACAACAAAACTACTGCTATCCTCAAGGCATCTTTGAGAAGTTCCTTCACAACTCCAGTGCTTAAAAGAAACATCTGCATCATGGAAACCTGGGAAACTACGACAGAAGTGAACTCTGCATATCCTGCTCCTCCCTTTACTCTACAATAATCTTGATGCTTTTGCTCACTGCTATTCAGTTTGCACTGCTTCTCTTCAACCTTTTCACATGGGGAGAAAGAGGAGTGAGATGAAGCTATCCAGAATGGTCACCAGAACCTTTCTTGACTTTATAAAAGTTACTCTGTTTATGGGGAAAACTTTCTATTTATGAGGTAAACACAGTAGAAAGTATCTGAAGGGGGAGGACCCCACCTCTTTGATGCTGTTTGAAGGAAATTCATTCTGTGAAAGGGATCCATGAGTGGATGAGCTGACCTTACAGACATCTCTTAAAACCCCCCTTCATTAATTCCATGGTAACCTAGAAATAATAGTCACATCTTCTAAGAGGGATTTAGGAAAATGAAGTTGTTTATCAGTCAGCAAGTCTGATCAGCACCTGTTAATATTGGGGCTGCTTTCCCTCTCATCTAATAAGCAATCAGACAAAAGGAAGTAATAAAGTTGTGCAGCCACTGAGGGTGCAACTAATTTATTGAAAATGGCACAGTATGGACATGTCTCCCTTGTCCTGCTTCTCCCCCATATGGTAAAGTCAGAACAACACCTTATGAAAAAAGTTTGTGCTAAACCAGCATTTACAAGTAAGGGCTGTACCTTATTTATGTATTACTGCACCTCAAAAGGAAGTATGTAATTTACGAAGACTCAGAGCATCACATAAAAACACGAATGTAACACTAGCAATTCCTCAGACTTCCAAATTCTTACCTGCAATTACAAACTGAGTAAAAAAAACAATCCATGGGCTCTCAATAAGGCAATGATACTCTGTTTATATTTACAAACACACTGGTGGAACAGTTAATATCATATATCTTAATGAATGGTAAGCATAGTATAAATCCCCTATGTATAAACAAATACAGGCCAAGACAAATAGCTATCTACATTTAAAGTTCCAGTGTTACACAACAAAGCAGCAAGATTGTGTTGACACCCTTCAAATCTAAGAAAACAGGAAATTAATTTTACATAATATCTTTTTGAAGTTTTATAACAAACATTAAGATTACTTTATTAACCAAGCAAATTCTATGGCTAGCCTATCAAGTGAAGACAAGTGTATTTAAAACATAAAATAGTGTTTAATATTCACAAATTCCCTCCAAATAGTGTAATTAGGATTCAGAACTATTCCATGAGATGCCAGCAAACAGTTTGATGTCTTGTCTAGGAGAACCTGTGGTAGAACCCAGGTGCAATTGAGCCTCTAAATGACAGAAAAGTCAGTTTCTATTCACTTAAATCAATCTCTCTTGATTTTATACCAGGAAAGGCCATTCTCCTGAAAAGAGCTTTCACCTATATCCTGCTTCATGAGAACAGCAATAAACTTTCAAGGAGTAGTTCTTCAGGCAGTCATTTTATGCTCTGCTATGGGCAATCAAAGGTCATCTTTAGCTAACACAAAGCCTCTTATTCCATGCAAAATCCACCACCTTAAACAGCTTCATTTGTTCCTCCAATTACAGAAGACAGCTTGTTGCCAGCACAGTTCTGTGGAGCATGTTATGTTTACCCACAGAAATGCCTGCAGAGTGGTATCAAAGTGCTCAGAAAACACAAGAACCTGCTACCTAGTTTTAAAAAGGCTTCCAGGAGCTCAATACCAAATAGAGCTCAAGTTAGTTTAGCCAACCAGCTGTGAAAGTAGATGAAACTCAGTATTTCTAAGACAGCAAATAGCCCCAGTCTGTGTCCTTTTACAAAACAAATTTATGAGCACATCATTATGACCTCTTTTCTCTAGCTCTATATTCAACTGAACTACACTAAACTTTATCTGCTGACTCGAGAACAGCTTCAGTAGTGTTTTGATAAAGCTGAAAACACATTCAAGAATGTTATTATTAAAAATGAACTAGGCAGGACACCAAGATCTACAAGACCCACTGATACAGCTGGAGAAAAGGTAACTTTATAGGCATAGCCCTTCCCATCCAGGAGAAGGGATATTAAATCAGCATGTATGTCTTCATACGGTAGCCCATCTGATGGCAGTACTTGTGTGGTACTGAGCTTCTGAGCACTACTTCCAAAAAACCTGTGGCACTGGTATCCACAATTTCCATTGAAGCACTTCAATTAAGACATAGTACTAAGCTTTCAAAGGACCAAGAAACTGGCACCAAATTAAAAAAAAACCTAAAATTTAAAAAAAAAAGAATCAGTGACTGCAGTGAATACTGTAAGGCTCATCCTGCCACCAAGACATGGAAGACAAAGTCCAGTGAACTTGAACTTGTAGTAGAGAAGTTCAAGTACCCTGAAATGAAAGCATACTAAGAATCTTTTTAATTGCAGAAGAAACTGTGAAATTGCCATCTTAGCAGATTAAGATCTTCAGGGAACACTTTCAGTTCAGTCAATTCTCTCTCAGGATAGAACAACAGATTTCCTTTTCTCTCCTCAAGTTTTGAAGGGCACAGGTAATTAAACAAAGCCTGATCACTGTCCATCATACTTCTAATTAAAACCCTTCTTCAAAACATTCTATGTAACTCAATAGCCACCCTGAGCCCATGGAATTTTGCTCTACTAAGACCATTTTGCTGGAGCTGGTTGTAAAGTGTCTGCAGGATCTGCAAAAAACCCCACCATGACCATGTGATCTCACACCTTGGCCCAGCCAGCCTTCACAGATTGAGTTAAAAAGCAGGTAAATCTGAATCACAACATGAAGTCAATGAATCCTGGAAATATTCTACATTATGCTTTTCAGAGTTACCACCCACTGCTGTGAAAAAAAAGAAAACTAAATAAATCAAACCATATGAAACCATTCCAGCAAGTAACATGAATAGAGACTAACCAGAAACTTAAAAGTTTTACAGATGTTTAAGGGGTCATTACCAAATGAAGAAAAAAATGCGAAAAAGTCTTTGTGCAAAAGAGTTTCTTTGCATTCATCTCAAGCATAATTCCAGCTCACCAATGGAAGCACAGGCATTTAACATCCCACTTCTGTCATTCTGACCCCATGTTAGAATAAAGACTTGAAGAAAAATATGCTTACGACAAGAATATTTTGTTGTTATGTTGTTTGTGAGTGGTTGGTTAGGTTTTGGCGAGGAGGCGGGGCTGGGTGTTATCTGTTTGGTTTTGGTTTTAAACTTTGACCCTTCCATGTGAAATCCTGAAGAACATCAGCTTACAGCTGATGAAACTGCTGCATTTGTTCATATTCAAATTATTGATCTCCACGGAAAAATTCTGCAGGAAACGTCACAGCTATCAAACTGTTTAGATATTGTCTTAATTATGTTCTCCACCTTCTGAAAATAAGAAAGGGAAGATAGGGAAGAAGTTAATGGTATAGTATCTATATTTTTTTCTTACTACTTCTTTTTCCAGTCTTCTGCTGAGCAAAAAAACCTTACACAAATAAATAGTTAATAACTACACAAGCACAGCAGTAGAGCTGTACATTAAGAGCTATCATAGGTGTAGAAATATCCTAAAGGAAAGCTCATATAGCCCTTTATTTATGGTAACTTCATGCATAACTTACAATGAAGCAGTTGACAAAGTCCAATTATACAATGTTTTTCTTCTTGGTTCATTGTAGCCTGTGATGTTCCTCTTCAAACAAGCTGATGTGTATTTTGGGAGAAGATCCCAAGCCACTCCCAACCCAAATCTCACAGAATAAATAAAAGATTAGTAAGAATACCAATTTCTAAAGGAAAAAGAAGAAAGAAGAAACTCTAAAGTACCTAAATTTCTGAGAGGTGTTTAATATGTCTCATCTCAACAATATTACATAGCTCACTGAAAAAACGTGAACCTTTTGCTTAAACAATGCTGCTGCTACTCATCTGTGTGGACATGAACTACAAAATGCAAATTCGAGAGCAGGGAAAAGGGTAGTGTTAAAAGTACAGCAAATGTAAGCACAACAGGACTGAAGCCAGATTTCATGTCGAGATCTTAGTTATCCCTAGAGTATCCGACACACAACACCCACCCACCCCGATACCTAACAACAGCTTACCAAGTATAAATATATGACTTTTCTGAGTATCAGAATTCAATGGTAAAATGCATTTTGAGACGTAGGTGATTATTAAAAATAGCCCACAAAATATTAAAATAGGAAGATTTAACACACAAATAGGAAGTGAAGCTTCCTCAAAACGATGCTTAAGTTTCGTCAGCAATAGTAATAGAAGTCTTGTGATACAATATTTTGAAACCTAGAAATAGCACTTAGCTTGCTGGTAGTGAAAAGAATTGAAGTTTCAATTGAAGTAAGGCATATTTGCACGAAAAGAAGAAAACCCTTCTCACACCTTCTGAACCCTAAGGTTCAGAATAAATAAAAGATTAGTAAGAATACCAATTTCTCAAAGAGAAAGAAGAAACTCTAAAGTACCTAAATTTTGGAGAGGTGTTTAATATGTCTCGTTATCTCAACAAAATTACATAGCTCACTGAAAAAATGTGAATCCTAAGGTTCAGAAGGGCATGCATATAGCTATTCTAACTTGATAGCACTAACATCTAATAAATTGAGAAGCTTCTAGTTCCATACTATTTTATTTGTAAGAGTATCTCAATTTAAGCATAAATGAAAAAAATACAACAAAAACCGTTACAAAATATATGGAAATTAAGATTAGTGTTGGATAAAATCAGAAATCTTAATAAAATCTGTCAAAAAAATTCCTAGAAGAAAGAAAATTCCTGATTTTTCAAAGGGATTACTGAAAATGCTTCCAGTGAAAAAGACTGCACAGGTTTCCTTGTGTGATCCATTAAGCACCACGTCAGGCATTCTGACATGACAGGAATTGTTTATTTGTCTTAATGCACATTGTATTTAGTTCTTATTTAAAATGCAAGTGAGAAATCAAAAAGACGCTATTTTATACTTGATTTTTGACTATGCAGTTGGTTTTTTTTCCCCCTTTGAGCAGGAACATTACCAACAGTTCTCTCCTCATGTTGTTGAGTTCGTCCACAGCCGCATGAATAATCACCACATAATTTATGACCCTCTCTAATACATGTGAACGTTTATTTTAAGAGTTCTGCATATCCTCAGTTCTGCCAGGTTCTTGCTACCTTAACTTCATTTGGCAATTCCTCAATTGAGTTTTAGTTTTCTGGATTTTAACATCATAAAAACAATCCATGCCATTGTTTTTTTCCTTACTCTAGTCTGAAAAGCTATGTGGCATTTCAGGTTCCTGCACTTAAGTGCATCACACAGGCAGGTGCAGACTTAGGGTAAGGAAGATCTAATTACACAGCACAGCATCAAACACCCCAGGTTATTTTGGGCAGTTTGCCTCTGTGGAAGGGGCCAGAAGATAAACCAGGTTTAATTACATTAAGGCCTTACATTAAGGCAGCCACACACACTAACTAAAGACTGAATGAGGACATGTTTTTAATTCAGAAAGATAAACTTCCTTAAGGTGTGCTGAAATAGTGTCATTTTTTTTCCCCTTTTCAGGGTGTGGGGGTGCACTAAATGAGCACTAGGAAACAAAACTATTTTAGTATTTTAAGGTAACAGAACATGTGTATGGATGGTGCTTACTTTAGATGTATGCTATCCATCAAAAAACGAACACAAAACCATAAGACATCAAATATGCAGCATGTCTAGAATCAAGTTACACAAAGGATACTAATTTCCTATTAATTTTTTGATACCTTATGCAGGAAGATTTCACTTAACTGGTCAGATGTTCTCTGAAGGAAAAAACGAACATCTTCACCCAAGATTCCATTCTGGAAGAAGGTTTTGTTCCCTCTTTAACCAAAAGCCCACTATTTGTCTTTATTCTCTTCTACTTATCTGATATAGTTCTTTGGTATCACTGGTTTGCTTCCTTACTATTCCTTCATTCTGGTAATTAATAAGCATTTGCACTATAGGATCAAAAACAAAAGACCAAGTCTTCTTGAAAAGTCATCTACATCACACAGATGCTATACATGTTTTAACTTCAGAGGAGGACAGTATGTGAAAGAAATTGGTTTTAATCCCAGCAGTGTCAACAAAGTTAGTGTTTACTGAAGGAAGATAGCTTTTCATTCCTTCAGAAATATCATGAATATGTTCATGTTCCAAGATAACTTCACAGATAGACAGCAGCACTGTGTTTTCTATCCAGCTTTGAAACTAAAATGTTTTAGCAAGTTGCCCTCCAAACCCCTACCTGTCCGCATTGCAAAAATTCTCTATGCTCATATCCATGGCCTCAATTACAAGGTAGTAAAGCACCAAGTTATGCATAGACTTCAAAGCAGTCATACTGATTTATGCAGGATAACTCTCCTGAGTAAATGAGTTAAGTAATGACCTAATCAGCTAATGTGTTCAGTAGCACACCAACAATCCTTCTTTACCTGAAGATTTTGCTACAAAATCAAAATGAAAAGGCAGTGGTTCTGATGATCTTAGCACACCACTGACTGCAACAAATTTACAAGTAATATAACCTCAAACAAGATGCTACAATAAAGGCCATTTTAAGTAGTCTCTTTTATACTGCAAAGCCTTCAAACATTGCAGAAGACCTCCTCCCATTAGGATGCAAATTTAGAGTACTAAAGCCAGGTGGCAAAAGTGAGAGCATTTCTAGTGACACCGCTAAAAGTGGAACTGAGAAAAAGACATGAAGCTCCACAAAACTTGAAATGAGAAAATACTGTTATTTAACTGAAAATACAAGTTTTGATGATTAAACCTTCCCATCTGAACGTAGAACCTCATCTTTATTAAAATGCATCACATATTTTTTTCCAGGCTATTTCTCCAATTTGTCAAATTTCTCCTGAATTTTAATCCCATTATCCAATGTGCTCATAACTCTTTGTCGTGGTGTTCCTGACAGATCTAACAGGCCCATGAAGTTGATCATTCCTGTAAATACTGTAATACTACAGGACAAGTCAGACCTTGGTGAGGCTCCATTTGACTCGTTCACTTCTGACAGCATTTTAAGCATTATTTTTATAACAGGTTTACTTAGTTTAGTTATGAGTGGATACTGTCAAATCCATACTATAGTCAAGCCATTCTGTATAGTTTTCTACCCTTTATAAAGGCCTCTTACCATCCCAAGGAAAAAAGTTACCATTTAAAATACTGGGCAAATTTTTGCCCTCTATCAGTACTTCTATTTCAACTACACAGCTGGAAAGTACAATTAAGGAGACTTCCATACACATACTCAAATTGAAAATAACCTCACTGGGACTCAACCACACAGCATCAGACAAACTCTTCTAATTCCCAAATGGAACCTCACAAGTGGTTTCATCACATATCCTTGATTCAGAAGTTCCAGAAAAATAAACAGCCTGACCTAAACACCAGGCATGTATTTTCCAATGTTTTCCACAAGTGCTTGCCTTTCTGACAATCACTCTCAAAATTCAAAATCATTCTAATGATGTCTTCCTTACAATAAAGCTTCTTCCACATTTCAAGTTCTCTTTACTGCTTCAAGCAAACATTTTAATTGCAGAACAGTCACTCTAAAGTTCTTTTGGAAAAACAACAGATCAGCTATCAAGCTTTTAATTGCAATTATAATTTGATTCCAATGGGAAAGCACAAATACTTCTGAAATAGATTCATACTAAACAGTGTTATACTTTAGATACTTAGTGGCACAAAAATGTTTTTTGAACAGACATGAAGCACATCTCAGTAAGGAGGAATCAAATAATGGATACATAAGCAAAACCACCAATGCAGAGTAAGAACAACAGGCAGCTGACCTGATGACACATCTATCCCCCTGTTCAACCACAAGTTAAAGTGCACTGCAGTTAGAATACATTATAAATGGTGAATAGATGGACAAAATGCAAGGGAACAGAGGACATCCTGAGCTCTTCATCACACTGAGTCCACAGCACAAGTGAATTATAACACTTAAGACTTGGTTAAAGACTTGGTCTATCAAATGATAAACAATAAATGCTACTTATTAAAATCACATCATTGGTGTTGGTTTTTATTGTTGGGGTGGGTTGTTTTTCAGTGGGACTGTTCATTGCTGTTTTGGAATGGTTTTTCTTTAATTTTTAAACCTCACTGCAGAGAGGTATTTCCAGTTCCAGCACAAGTCACCTGTGACCCCAGCTGAGTGAACATGTCCTTCACCCTCCCCACTACCACCTGGGGTGCCTTCCTTACCCATAAAGCAGCCATCCACATTTGCCTGCACACTGTCCCTTTGATTCACCACTAATACTATTTGTGGCTCCTAATCTGTTCTGATGACAGCTGTATCACATGCTGTGCTGAGTCCTTTTAAGTATTAACTATATCACATGCATACTTAACAACTGCATATAAATACCTCTGTTACCTCCTCCCCTTGCCAAAACGCACATTTCAAATGTAAATAAATATTAATAAATCCATACCTCAACAGCTTTTGTTTTGACCTCAGATACCCACATGACTAAGTACCATGACAGTGCCAGTAAGAACTAATATTCTGGTTACATAAAAGCATGACTATTGCAAGCAAGCCCTTAAAAGCTGCCTGCTGTCACATCAAGACATAAATGAAAGAAGAGAACTTACCTGCTGGCAAGCAAAGTCTTGAAATACCTGTAACAATATAAAAACACATTTAGAAATAGAAGGAAAAATAGCTCTAAAATTGCATTTGCCTAATTAGTTTTTGCAAGGCTGTACTTGTTTAATAAAGCACATTATCTGAAGCCATTTGCTAGCTGCTAGTCATGCCACATGCAAATCAAACGCATTTGCCTTGTCTCACCCTATTCATTAACAAGATTATGTTTTGCTCACCTAACTGAAGGACAAAGATTATATGCTGGGCAATGAGTGTCATCACTACAGCAGGATACAGGTCACTACACACAAATCAAGTGTCACATACAATTTCGCTATTACCTATGTAATTTCAGAGCTCAAAGTGTCAGGGTTAGCCTTTGCATATGAAGAGGACAGTATTGTATGTATCCTTTATTCTTAAACCCTTAGAGAAAAAGTAGCCAAGCTTATATATGGATAAGTATGGAACACAAGTAATATTACAAGAAAAGAGACTGATTTTTATCAATCAGGCACGTGAGACAGTTGCTGAACATTTTTATAGCAAATGCCAAGGCTCTCTTGTGCTCAAATCACCTTTGCAAGAATCACTGTCTCGAGTCTAAATAGACCATATTGCAACTTATACTCTAATAAAGAAGGGTATAAATGCATACACATTCAACTTTCCCAAAAAGACACTTGGAGAAGCCATAAGTCATTATTCCTCCTGCTTGCTTTTCATACATTTATGTGTCATCTCAGTACACCTGATTGTAACTGGGACTTGTGGTACCAATCAGAGTTCAGAACAGAAACTAGAACACAGAAACAACTAGAAAGCAAGAACTACTCAAAGTGTGTAGGGACAAGGACTGGGGACACACAACAGGGGGTTAATGGAAGCTGAAATAAATCAGGGGCAGGGGGGCTTGATGAGAATCAGAACTGCCATCCAACGTGACCTGGACAGGCTAGAGAGCTGGGTGCAGGCAAACCTCATGAAGTTTAATAAGGACAAGTGCAGGGTCCTACATCTGGGAAGAAATAACAACAGGCACCAGTACAGCTTAGGGGCTGCCGAATTGGAAAGCAGCTCCACAGAGAAAGACCTTGGAGTGCTGGTGGACAGCAAGTTCTCCATGGAACAACAACTTGCTCTTGTGGCCAAGAGAGCCAATGGGATCCTGGGATGTATCAAGAAAGGTGTGTCCAGCAGGTCAAGGGAAGTTTTTCTACCTACCTCTCTACTCTGCCCTAGTGAGACGACACCTGGAATAGTGTGTCCTGTTTTGGACTCCCCAGTTCAGGAGAGACAGAGACCTGCTGCAGAGAGTCCAGCAGAGAGCCACAAGGATGATTAGGGGACTTGAGCATCTCTCCTATGAAGAGAGACTGAGATCCCCGAGGCTGTTTTGTCTGGAGAAGAGAAGACTGAGAGGGGATACGATTAATATCTATAAATATCTGAGGGGTGGGTGTCAAGTGGAGGGGGCCAGGCTCTTTTCAGTGGTTCACAGTGATAAGACAAGGAGCAACAGGTTCAAACTAGAACCTCAACATAAGGAGAAACTTCTTTACAGTGAGGGTGACAGAACTCTGGAACAGGCTCCCCAAAGGGGTTGTGAAGTCTCCTTCTCTGAAGACTTTCCAAACCCACCTGGATGTGTTCCTGTGCAGACTACGCTAAGTGATCCTGCTCTGGCAGGGGGGTTGGACCTGATGATCTCTTGAGGTCCCTTCCAACCTCTGATACACTGTGATACTGTGAAGTGGTAAAACCTGTAAGAAACTGAACTGAATATAAGAAAAAGGTCTGCAGAGTTACTTGGTTAAAAGCAGACAGCAATCTTAACTAACAAAATTATTGTATTGGGTACAAAATCCATGTGGAAACTGAACTTTAACCATAGGTGTAACAATTGCAACAGATTCAGAGGTTATCAGCACATACGGTCACGCTTTGCTACCTATTAGAGAAAGTAACGAGGCTTAATACATTTATTAGCCCCTTTTTCACCAACAAATTCTTAACATCATTTACAATCCATGTTTGTGGTTGTAAAACATGATGAACTTGTATACCAAAGAAAATTACTAAAAAAAAAAAATAAAAATGAGCCATAGTACTCAGAAGAGACAATGAAATGGCCACACACAAAGGTCAAACATACTTAAAACGCTAAATGAAAATAGCAACAAGACACCATAAATAACTGAGAAAAATATTGCACTTTTTTTTTTCCCGGGCAGAACATGTAAAGTTTAAAAAGATAAAGCACATTTAAAAGATTCTTATCATGCTGTCTGCTCATTATATGAGATGGCTTCGTTCATGAAAAATGCCTTGAGATCGGAGTAACCTGGAGAGGAAGAACACCAACTGCAGGGAAGAAAAACCTCAAGTTTTCTGCACAGAAGCCAGATCTCTGTGTATGGAATGGAGATTTCTTCTGGCAGAAAATTATGCTGCACTGACAATTCATTTGTAAAGTTAAATGAAGAGAACTGTCACACCTTTTTGTCTGTTTATATATCTTTAATACTTTCCCTGAACTTTTAGGAAATCACAAAAAATTTACTGCTAGGAATTGTATATCCTAGGATATAAAATATACTATACACAATTGTATAGGATAAGAAATAAAATTGCAGAGTAGAAAACACTATTTTTTCTGAAGTGATAGAGACCCCATCTCTAAATTCCATTTATAATGAAAATCAAAGAACACTGAAAAAAAAGTCACTACAAAAAAATTACAAGTTGCATTAAATTTTTCTTCTAATTCTTGATGTACTGAAATCATTTTATCACAGTATTTATTACTCATTGCAGCAAACCACTTGGCTAAGTGTGCCTAGACGACAGATTTCAAGAGAACAACAGTAAACTAAACCTGCAGAAATATATATTACCATACACACAGAGAGAGGCAGAAAACATTAATTTACATTCCAGGAACTTAGCCATGCCATTTCAAACACCTCCAGGAAAAGCTCTGCACCTAAGGCACACAGTTTTAACTTAAAGACTTGATCGTATTCCAGTGCTTGTCCCTAATGCCTGAGCGACTGTTTCCTCTGTGATCTCCACCAGTGTTCACATTACTGCACCGGGGCCTACCCAAATGGGGTACCTACAGGATCAGCACTGCTACTGTATTTAAGTCAAACACTGTGATGATTTCTTGCTTCCATGTTCCATTGAAAATTAGTTCCATTAAGGGCATTAACTGAGAAGATACTACACCTCTGGGAAAAGTGTCCTGAACAGCTTCTGCAAGTATACAATTCAGTATCAGAGACACTTTTCTACAACTGACATATTCTACATTTAAAAAACAAGTAGGACAGAAAAAACTGAAGCCTGAAGGTCACATCAGTGTACTCAAAATTCTGTAAATGCACTTAGCAAGTTAATTGTATCATACTATTCAAAGATTTACATTAAGCATACAGTTCTATTATAGGCTAATCCATCTTAATTCTAGCCATCAGCCACTACAGAAATACCAACTCAACAGCATAAGTGAAGCAAGTGCTGTCACAGTTCCAAAGAAAAAAGTAACAATTCCACTTTCTTGTGTGTTTGTATATCCAGACAACACAGCAGTAAGCTAAATATTTATTACATTCATGTGCTCCTCTTAGCTGCAGAGTCACATCAGGAACTTTGATGATATTTCTTACCCATGGGTTTACCCTGTCTCCATAGCTTGTTCCCATGTTTTCTGGCTTGAAGCTTCTTAACTTTATTCTCAGATATCGTTCTTCATTTAACATCTAACACTGAAAAGAGATTAGTGGATTCTGGCAGCATTTTAAAAAATTTCCTTCACTGAGAAGTTAAGTGAGACTATACATTTTGGTAGCTACTCATTTCAGATCAAGTTTACAAGCTTGCCTTCTTTGATGTGCAATGCCTTTCCCTTTTCCCAGTGCATTATAGTGTTCGGATCTCTATATAGCAGAAATTAACTCAGTGCTGAGATCTGAGGAGAAAAAGGCCCCAAAAACTAGGCACCTAATCTGGTTTCTGACTTCAAGGAGTGACTGACTTGAGAACATCTGGTGGAACTATCGTGTTGGTAAGGATTCCCTCACAATGGAAGCGGGCTGATATTTCTCCTACAGCTCATTTCCTGAACGCACGTGAATGCTGTCACACAGCCCCACATTTACAGCTGTACAACATGGACTAACCTGATGTTTCCTATCTGCTCCAAAGTACTTAAAAGTAAAATAAAAGAATTAATCACATTTCACACACTTCTACCCCTACTGATAACTTCAAGGGATCAGTTATGTTCTGTATTTACATTCTTACAGATCTAAGAACTGCCAGATAGGGAACAGAGTGTTAGTTTGAACAAGTAGGGGGGGAGGGGGAAGGTCTGATCATATTCTTTGTAAGCTTTTATCTTCTGAAGATTAACTAGTTCAAGGAAAAGTTCTTTATCATGAATACATATTGGGAGAAGATTGGGAGAAGAGAGCAGATGGCCTCAGGACATCCCTTCCAGCCCAGGTTTTTGTAGTACAATACACAGATGACAGTAACAGAGCAGGAAAGAAGCTACAACAGCATTGAAGGTACTACAAAATATGACAGTTCCTCAGCCAAAGAAAACTTGCCAAGTAAACCAATTATCTACATGAATTCATTGATGAACACAGAGAAATCCCACCATATTTTAAAGACCAACCACTACTATTACTTCAATACCCCTTGAGATGGTTTGGGGCAGTAGAGTCTGCAACCAAGACTTTTTGGATCCCATCAGGAATAGTTTTCTATATGATCTATGGACACCTTGACTACCAGCTATCTCTAACACTGTATTTGTTTTTATGAAACTATGCATTTTGCATTACAGAGTTTCCTCAAATGTTTTCTTAGAAATTGAGCTGCAACTTTAAATCCTCTTTCCAAAATTAACATCTAATCATCCAAAACAGGAATATTCATGTTCCTACCTCAAGGTAAAATAAGAATATAGCTCAGTGGACAACCACAAAGGCTCAGACTCTCACCCCAAGTACAGCACTGATCTCTTTCCAGAGTTGTGGTAAGCAGCAGACCACAAGAAATTTAATCCTGTTCTCCTGCAGCAGCAACGGACTAACTCTAACCTAACACTATTCCCTTGAAATGAATTCAGAAAGTCAGTTCATGAACCAATCTCTAATTCCAGTGAAGAATAAAGGCTCACAGTACACAAGGAACCACAGACCACAGTCTCCAGAAAACTGAACAGCACATTTGAAAACAATCCTTCCAAGTGAATGAGGAATATCACAGGCTCAACATAAGATGCATTTTAGCTATTTATCTAGTGGGTACCAAAATCACTTAGGAACAGATGTGCACTCAGCTTTTAGCCTTCGTGTGACTCATGCTGAAAGGTGCTGTCTTGGAGGCTGGACTCAACAGCCTGGAGGTCTCCCTTCCTATTATTCTCCTGGAGGATAAAAAGGCAGCCTGGATTTCCTTCTCATCTTTGAGATCTTGTCTACGTCAAACTATTTTTCTTTGTTTAAAGAGCAAACAAGTAAGCAGAAAACAGAAGTCACCTTTCACGAAAACTACTTTGCAAAATTATGTTTCTTGAGAAACTCCAGGATATACCAATTATTATCTAACCTATTGAATAAAGACCTTGAAGATACAATCAATTCCATCTGACAGCACACCTACTGAGAAAAAGCTGTTTAAAAGTTTTACAACACAACTAAAAGATTGCATAAATCACCAATTAGATTGTTACACATGTATTTTTTTCTTTCATCATTAGAAGTGCATCTCTTATTTTTAACCTAAATCTAACCTACTTCTGATTTAGCAATCTGCAGAGATCAATGTTAACAGCCCTTTATTTTATAATTTCCCATTAAGGCAATTTTAGGGCAATTTTGAAGAGCAACTCAATAAAACCTTTTCTTGCATTAGCTGTGTAGAATGAGAGGCAGAAGCAGCTCACTACAAAGCCACATTTTTCTAAACCTTGGATTATCTTACAAGGTTTTTCTAATACTAAAACTCATTTTGCTTTTCAGTAGCTTCACCATTTTGCAAACACAAATGTGTAACACAGTATTCATAACAGCACCAAAAATACCTTTTGCTTAAAAGATTTTTCCCCTATTGACATACCTATTGCATTCGCTTCAGGCACAGCAGCCACTGAACATCCAACATCACCTGCACATTATTTATTACCCTGGGGAGAGATGCAGTGGGACAATTATAGGACAGATACCTCTACCCACAAAACTTGCCAGCACTGTTTTGTGCTTTGGCCAGATCAGAAGAAATAGTGTACAAAAGCACACACGTTTTCTTTACAACCCTACTTCACAGGAGATCACATTGCACCAGAGCCCTTTATTATCTTTGTTTAAATCTCTGCTTCAACTGCAAATATCAACAGTAATGAATTAATACTTTCATTTATTTCTGTTGAAAAGGTTAACTAGCAAGTAGCCAAGAATGAACTGTTATGAGACCCTCATTGGAAAACGTGCACAGCCTACATTATCCTTTTGAGATGTTCTGTTTAACCAGTTATTAGTTCTAATGCAAGCTGCTGCGCCTAAAACACAAAACCAACACAAAATTAAGGCAAGGAAAAATTAGGGCAGCAGCTGAAGTATCACACAGAACACTAAGGGTTTGTTCAGATTATATGTTACATTAAAAAAAAAGTGTTAGGCACATTTACAATGTGATCAGCACCATCTCTGACATACCTCAAATAAAGTTATGCTCATGGGTTTTTTAAAGCTACTACAGTGTTACAAGTATCAGCATCAGCTCACTTCTCCTATGCCTCAGGAACACGTCCAGCTCATATTTGCTTCCATTACTGACAAGGAACTGACAGATGAGTGGCTAATTAACTGTTGCATTTTTTTCACTATCCCCAATCTTCTGTGTATACCCGTCTTCTGCTACCCACCCACCATGATTTAAAAACAGAAGCAACATTTCGTCTCGTTTATAGGATCTGCAAAACCAAATTTTTATCTTTCAACAGTTTCCCATCACAATTTCCTCTCCCCCACTGAGAGAAATTTCTCCTAAATCACTCTGCTTTTGTTTTTAGGTCCTAGTATTTGAAACTGACAAAGTCCAAATTCTCATTAAAATGCCGAGAGGAATCAAGATGCATTTTACTTCATCTCAGCCAAACTCTGCAGTGAATTCAAAGGGCATGCACCTGGCAACCTCACATTCATTTACACCACATCATTGAGTATGTCCACAAAGCTACCTATCCCACCACCAGTAGCCAAATTTTAGACCACACACACCAAAACAGTAAGACAATACATGAAAACGTTCTGGTGGGAGCTACACGCAAGGAGGCTAAGAGCAGCAAGAGAAATTACTCAATCATTGCTTTCACCTGCCCTGAGTAATCTCATTACTCACTGAGTTACAGAGCATGCAGCATCTGAGGAAGTCAAAGAATTCATTCTCAGTATCTACACAAATAGCATATAAAGCTATTGTCTATGAGAAAGAGCAGTATGGATAAAGAGACTGGAGCAGGGTTCATAAGAACTGGTTTTATTCATCATCACAAAAAAGGGTAAATGGTCTGCAGGAGATATCAAGCTCCTATGGGTTAGCAAAAACCATGCCAATGGGAAAAGAAAAAAAAAATCCAGAAGCGTCTCATAAACTGCAGCAAATTGCTAAAAGGCAACAAATACTCTTCAACATATAGATGTGATGTAATGCATCTGGGGGAAAAAATAGATTCGGAGCAGTACCTCCTTAACCACTTAACACTTGTACTTTCTCCAGCTCCAACTGCAGGAGGAAGGCTGAGTCACTGTTTTTTCTGAAATCATCAACTCAAGAGTGTAGGAGCTGACCCAAAACCAGCAGTAAAACATTGCATATCATTAGCAAGGATATTGTAAACATGGTACTTAAACATATTACTGTACAAAACAATAAAGTATCCACATCTTGTGCTCAGTTCCCGTCTCTGCATCAGAAGGAATACGAAGTAGAGCTAGAGAACATCTAGAGCAGGGCAGCTGAAGTGATCAAAGGATGGAGCAGGGGCCATCTAAGGCCAGGCTACAGAACCTGGAACCCCTCAAGCTGGAAGGACATGAGGCTCACAGTGAAAACAACCACAGCTTGCTAGCAGAGAGAAAAAAACCAACAAAACCAAACAGGAAAAAATGGGAGGGGAGCAAATGGAAGGAAAAACAGAAAAAAGTAAAAGAGGGGGTAAGGAGAAAAAAGGAGAAAAAGGAAAGAGAATAAAAGGGGGGAAAACTGCACACTAAAAGACAGACCAAAAATTTAAATTTTTTTTTTTTTTAAATCAATGCATTTCCACTGTTCATCAAACCCTGCCAATATAA
This sequence comes from Indicator indicator, assembly GCF_027791375.1. Classification (NCBI taxonomy): domain Eukaryota; kingdom Metazoa; phylum Chordata; class Aves; order Piciformes; family Indicatoridae; genus Indicator; species Indicator indicator. Next base: position 20,952,071 of record NC_072021.1, read on the forward strand.
GCAGTGGCAGGCATTTGAGGGGACTACTGGAGGTTAGCTTCAAACCAGTAAGACTGCCTCTCTTTGCAGCTGGCAGTAAGCTTCCTCAAGTTCCTGCTAGAGCAGGAGGTGGAGGCACATACTGTCAAGCAAGTTCAATAGCAGATTCACAGTGGGTTGACAAGGGAAGAGGACAAGAACTAGTAAGGAAGGTACCATCTGGCATCCCTGACACAGCGAGGATGCGGAGTAAATACAGAACCAGGTGCACAAATTACGTTAACACTTTCTGCTGCCACTGTGGCACACTGCTGGCCTGAAAGATCACTGGTCTCCTCCAGCAACATCTCTAGTATCAGAAACCGTTTGGCCAACAGGACTGGAAAGCAGTCATTCCGCTGCGCTCACACTGGTGAGGCTGCATCTCAAACACTGGGTTCAGTTTTGATCCTCTCACTACAGCAAGGACATTGAGGTGCTAGAGTGTGTTCAAACAAGAGAACAAAGCTGGTGAAGAGTCTGGAGACTGGTGGTCGCTGTTGGAAGGATTTAAGAGACGTGGTTCTTTGCGGCATAGTTTAGTGGTGGACTTGGCAGCGTCACATCTACGGTTCAACTCAATGATCTTAAAGGTTATTTCCAACCTAAATCATGCTATACCTCTTGTGTTCTTAAAATCCCCATCATGGCTCTGTGAAGATGTAGGGCAGTCATGAGCTTTAGACATAACCTAGAAGAATACCTACTCAATCAGAAGTGCTGTTCTAAGAATTACATCTGCATTATAGAAATGTTCTTATCCTTTAATGGTTTACAGCAAAAGATGATGTGTTTAACTCTTAACAAACCCTGGATACTTAAAAACTGAGTAAGATGCTTCAGGAGAGATGTGTGTATGCTTATTAATGGCTTATTAATCTAGCAGGAATACCTCCAGTACTATGCACTGTGATCATGTAATCTTGATAGAAATACTGTGACATTGCATCAACCTAACAATTCAGGCCCTCAGGCAAGCTTAGGGAAAGCTGTAGACATGCACTTTATGCATGTCTAGCTAGTCCCTCATTTGTACTACAGAGCACTTGATCTTAGAGTGGTAGCTTTAGTGGATTACAAAAAAAAAAAGCCAACATTGTCTTGACGTTGCTTGCTATCGTTGAATTTCCCTTGTCATTTTCCATGATGCGCTCATGACATGCAGTGTGCCACCACAAGTCACCCACGTTTTCAAAAGATGACAGGATTTTACAGTTCCTCTACTCAAATACAAATGAGCTTTGCATGCTAAGCTAGGAAAGCTGCCCTACACACCAGATATGAGAGGAACTCACAAGCACACCTAGATGCTTCTGAAGATAACATTAATAGTTTTTCAGGTACAGAAAGTAACACGAAAGACACAAACAAGAACAGGAGAGAATTAAGAGGAAGTAATTTAGGCAAAAATATTAAAATACACAATGTAAGAGAAAGCAGCTTTCCTGGAGCATTTTTTGAGGGGTAGGATTTTTTTTTTTTTTAAATAAAAGCTAGCTTAGATTTAGAATATCAGACTAAAAATGTAACCAAAAAAGCCACCCAAAGTTTCATTTTGGAATATTAGAACAGCATTTTATAAATTCTGGGGTTTGGTTTTTAGTGCTTTTTGAAGACAAATCTTTAGAAAGCTGGGAGAGTCATTTCACTTCATGTTCCACCACTGTAAAATTATGCTGTTTCCATGGTTATGGCCCACACATGGATTCCATTGTTGCAGCAGTTTTTCAGAAGATAGAATTAAAGTTTTGATTTTTTTTTTTCAGCTAAAGTTACAGAACATTCAAGACAAGTGAAAGAAGGCTGAATATAATCAATGCAGCCCAGAAGGAGCGAGGGAAAAATGTAAAGGACAGCTTCCCAGTACAGAACATAAACGAAGCAGTTTGTCGAGAGTTTAACCTAACATTATCACCCTACACATACATTGTACTTAAAAAAAAAAATGGAAAAGAGCTGTTAACTATTAACACTTGCATGCATGAAAAGACTGACTTAGTGCCTGAAAAAGAAAACATTTTATTAACCTCAATGACATTACTGAAAGGCATTCAAAGAAAAATTGACAGAACAGAAAAACAGAAGTTTTGATCTTTACAGAAACCTACCTCAACAAACAAGATGAAATGTGTTTTTAAGGAGAACCTGTTTTTTCCTTAGTCCAACAGTGATACTACAGATGAAAAAATAAACCAACAAACAGCCCATCACAAACTTTTGATGCAGGTGGAGATTCTTCTCAAAGTAAAGCATAACATCCCTGTATAACAAATGGGCATTTCCACAAGCATTAGGGGCATTTACAGAGAGAGCTGGGGTGTCTGAAATCACTTCTCCAATGCCACATGACAGTTTTGTATCTTAATGTTAGACATAATAGAACATGCTCAGAGTGATAAACTTCCAGTAAGTTTAGCACCACAGGCAGAGGGATAATTCCTTTAATGCAATCTTACTGCAGAAAGTCTTACATGTCTTATTAGGGACACAGCTTACACCACTCCTAACTACTACACTATGTGGAGACACAAGATGCAGAATGTAATTCTGGTGGGGTGGGGGTAATTTTCAAAGAAACAGTCAAAAAAGCGTTCTAGAACTTAAGTCACAAAGGAATATTATTTCCATAACCTAGAATGACTAAATTATTTGTCAAAGAACAGAGTAAACAGATGGCAGTGAGAACTAGGAAAGAGATAAAACCAAACATTATTTCTTTTGTTACACAAGCACATGCAATTATTTTTAAGCAAAAAAGGCAGAGAGCCTACCTCAAGGTCTTAAATAGGAATTTAAGGGCAACAGAAATAAAGACAAATCATCAGGAAATGGCAAAAGAGTCACTATAAAGCTATGTATTATGCATTCATCTAAACCAGCATCATTAATTTTTCTTGCTATGTTTCATGATAGCAGTATTTGTGTTAGGTTGGTTCCCTCCTCCCCACACCACACAGATCAGATGCACCAGCAGAAATACATAAAAATCATTCTCCTGGCTTTTCTGCTTCTCTGTCCCCTTTTTTATTTTTCAGATGGAAGAAATGGAGGACAAATTAAGACAGCAAAAAAGATGACAAGTGAGGTAGGGAGAAACCACAGGCAGAAAAACCCCAACAAAATAGCAAAAGAAAAACACACACATACACCAGGACAAAGAAACCGAAAGAGATAACTGATGAAAAACTAGATTACCAAAGGAAAAAAAAGAGGGTAGTGGGGGAGCAAGACTGAAGACAGAAGAGTTTCAGTATGCAACAAGAGAAAGGCTTTCTTCTCCTAATTGGTTCTGTCATGTAGCTGTCTGAGAGCAACTCTCAAAAGAGTATGGTTCACGTCAAAGGAAAAGCCCCAACACGTCTGTTCTCAGCCAGATGATCAAACAAGAGACCCAGGTGGTTTGACAGAACACAACACGTGTGCAACTTCCATATTGCCTTTGCTGCGACTTCCAAACACGGCCATTACTCCTTTCAGCCAAGTGAGCGAGTCAGAGTTTGTCTCCAACACAGCAGCAAAGGAAGCGTAGCGTGTATGATTAATGGATTCTCATATTCACAAACCCTCTGAAAAATGTCAGCTTGGCATCATTAAGATTTTATTAGTTCTGAACTGCAATTTAACATAGTATTTTGCGCCTTAATCTGCTGCTCTGTTTAATCAATTTAATGCACAGTAAAAACTTAATTTGACAAAATTGAAAGCATTATTTCTCTCAGCCTCTAGCATGAAACAGATTAATACCACCAGTAATACTTGCAGAAAGGTTTAAGATTCATTATGTCTTAGGTGGCAGATAAACATTAGATATACTATGAACTCTATAGACTCTAGACTCAATACTGTGTCTAAGAGCTGTGAGTTTAGTTAACACTGCAATTACCTCCCCAGCGGCTAACCTAAGTTGCGCCTCCTACACTAGCCACAACTGTGATTTTTAAAGTCAACACTCACCAAACATTATTTCATACAATAACAGACTCCACAGACACTAGGGAGGATGGAACAAGGACAGAGACAACTCTCAACTTATATACACTTTACATCTCTGCAGGTTGCTAGCCAAACCCAAGTCGGATACATATAGGTCAGAACAGAACACAGGAGGGGGTCCCTGCTGTCTCAGATGAGATAAACACCTAACAACCCTACCTACATTTACCAAGGTTTGACTTAAACCAATCCACAGAAGTAGTGAAAGAATGACAGGAAGGTGCCACAGAAGACTGTTTGGAGGTCACACAACAGTCTGAAGCTAGAAGATAACAACACATGTTACAACAGACACAGCTACTAGTCAACCCTGACTTGCAGCAGCCTCAGAGCTAGAGGTACCCAAACAGTCCTGGGGCGAAACTGGAGTTGGTTCTCAAAGAAGCAGCTCTTGTCATCCCAGTGCCAAAGCCATGGCATGACAGCACTATTTATACTGTGAAATGAACACTTCTGCCTTCAGGGCTGTCAGACCAATTTTCCTCACAAATACCTAACAAGCCAATTCTATGGCCAGTAGCACGGAAGGGAATCCTGACAGAGGGCTGTTCATGAAACATGCTCAGTACTACTTTAGCCAAAAATCACAAAGTCCCTTAGTAATTCTGACCTACCTTATAGATAAGTATTTATATACAGCAGAGTATTTCAGGTCTATTAGAACAGGGCTTTATGTCTATTGTGATTTTGTGTCCAGACCATTTTTTCAATACAAAATGCATCTGCTATTAGAAAAGAAGTGCAAACTACTACTTTTGCTGGTGTTAAGAAACTGCTGTGTTACTTCAGAAGTATACAGTCAAATATTTCAGTAAAAGCCTTTTCCATTTATGCAAAGGGAATGTATAGTATTTGTATACACTTACACAATTACATCTTACTTGTTTTGTTGAGATATAAAATGCAGTTCTAATGGTGAACAGACAATGCTGATCTATAATGATTCCTTACCAGCAAACCAAGTTAGATATAACAAATTGGCAGAAATGAAGAAAATTATGATGTAGTCCCTCAAGAAGAAACAGAGGAGTTACAGAGATCTCAATTATATTTGGTACAGCCCTGTGTAGGTTGGACTCACTGAACAAATTTTCTTCACAAAGACCACAAGGAAGTGTACAGGAGAAATCTGTGCTTTGCTCCAGAAGCAGTAAACCAACTTTTTTGTACCACAATATAATCTGTAGGAAATTACAACCGAAAAAGCCTCAACCAAGAAGCAGCATTTAAGCTTTTCAGATTCTTCATGGGTATCGTAGTTGATTCATTATTCCACCATTCCAAGTGCCTGAAAAAACAATGCCTGATCACCTCTTTTGTTATTTCAAACAAGGATAAAATTTGAGAACTGTTCTCTAAAAGCTTTTCCTTTTCCGGTTATTCATTTGGCACAGAAAAGACAAGTAAAAAAAGCCACCAGCCTTCTCTGCTCCTGATCTAACAGGGACAAAGTCAGATGCCACCAAATCCCACAAGAGTAAGAACAAAGCAATTCAGCCATGGTGATTACCTATAACTGAACTGAACAGTTGTTTCATGCACTTTCAAGCTCAGTAACATGAATGGGGTGAACATTTTTTAATTATGCTATGATCCAATTTTCAATTTATCACATTGAGTTATTAGAAGATAATGTTACAGTTTATTCTAATCTCCCCATAATGCACAGGATACATATGCAATGCTTACTAAAATATTAAAATAGTGAAACAACATTGAGCTCATCACAGTGTCTTTTCCCCAAACTTTCCTCTCTAAATTGCTGGTGAAGGTATCCCAAAAACTCACCCTCAAAAAGCACAAATAAGAAAATGGCTTAAGGTCCAAAAGTCTTATTCAAATTTCCAATAATATTACAAAGAGACTCATTTTCAGTGCAAGCTGCTCAAGATCTAATCAGGTTCAGAGTGGATGTTAAGTTCAATTTGCCCAAAAATGTTAAACTAATTCTGGCACAAAATCATCCAGCTACTGCACAAGGATGTCAGTATTTCAGGAACTTCTGAACATCTTTGCTGATACACAGAACGATCAAATTAAGGAACTGTGGTGTGTACTTACCTCAGAGTCAGCTCTCGTACAGTTAATATATATTTCATCAATCTGAAAACTAAGCATTTGTGACAGTACAAAGGAATTTCAGGCCACATATGCTAACAGCATGTCACAGAACTGGAATTGAAATAATTTCTACTTTGTATTTGTCTACTCCAGCCCCACATAAAAAGAAATGCTCAAGTTCTTAACAGGATACTGAAAGCTCAGAGCAAACCAGATGAAGTCAAGTAACAGAAGAATTAATTTCAGCCTAAATGATAAGGATGTTAACACTGCTGCCAGATGAACAGCATGTGAGTAAGTCCATTTATCTCCTTTCTCACAATTCCTGAATTACAGCAGTGACAAAACTCACCAGGCCAGAAGGAAACCTAAGGCATCTGTCTCTATTTCTATAGCTAAGAGAAACAAAAAAAACACATAACCACAGAAATCCTCTAGAACTACTTGGGGTAAAATGGTCAACTCTGCCTTACAGAAAAGCAAAACAGTAACTTTTCATATCACTGTAGCAGATCTGGCTGGATTAGGTCTGTCAGTGGCCTAAAGCATTCCCCAGTAACCCAGCAAGGCTGTAATCAGTGAATATGAGATTAGTTTGGGTTGGAAAGGACTTTTAAAGATCATCTAAGTCCAACTCCTCTACCAGGGGCAAGGACATTTTCCACTAGATCAGGTTGCTCAAAGCCCCAAACCAACCTTGTAAGGAAGGTGCTGCATCCTTCAGATCATTTTTTAGCCCTCCTCTGGACTCGCTCTAGCAGGTCCATATCTCTCCTATGCTGGGCACTCCACAGCTGGACAGAGTACCACAGGTGAGGTCTCACCAGAGTAGAGGGCAAAATCACATTCTGCAACCTGCTGGCCATGCTTGTTTAGATGCAACCAAGAACATACTTTGCTTTCTGGGCTTCAAGCACATATTGTACAAATGAATGATGCTTTAGAGCAGGCTCACACTATACTGCCTTTTTCTCTCCCCCCTGTAGTGCAATTAGCATCTCCCTGATCAATCCACACACACAAAAAAAAGCGCACCCTACAAATTCTTTATAGCTGGAGAATCAGCTGGTGCTGTTCTGTCTGGTACTGCTCTTCCAGTACACAGCCCTAAGGCTTTCCACTCCTGAAGAGTTAGAGAGCTAGAACTCTATATAAGGATTAATTCCTCCCTTTAGCTGGATAAATCCCGTCCCTTACTGGATGCTATTCTAAATTTAAGACTTATTCTTACCTCAGTAGCTGTAAAGATCACTTTTGACAGTGCAGGGGAAAACTGAAAGCAATGGCAGAAAGTTTTCAAATTTAAAAAGCAAGAGTAAGACGCACATGAATGGCACAGCACAGCGCTTAATAGGATATCCAGAATCACAGGACCACCTTACGCACTTCCAGCACAATTTTACCTTAAAATATTAAAATTTTTCAAATACATTGTTTGTAATTAACCTTTTTTTTTTAATTACATCAAGAAACTGTTCAGAACAGATTAATAAAACATTATTTCCCACACATCCATATGTTCCACATCAGTGTTCAGAATACTCCCAAGTAAGGAAAAAGCACAACCACCACCAGTGTGGCCCCTTTACCCCAATGCACCAGCACACCAGCAAATACGTCATGACATTCATCTGACCTGCCTTACTTCTATCCACCTACCTTCTGGCAGTCATTCTGGCTAACCCCCAAGCCCAACCCACATCTCCTTGGCAAGGAGCATCTTAGTGCTCTGGATGGTTTGAAGTTCCAGGTGTCCCAGTCTGAGGAAAACCATTATTTACACACTGATGTCAGCAGCAATGTTCAGCTGTGTTTTCAAGCTTCTGTCTCTATGCTGAGTTTGGTAGGAAGCAGCTTACAGCCAAAAATGTGTGAGGCTGAGGATAATGTCATACACAGCACAAGTCCAAATATTTAAGAAAGTGAAGTAATGACCAACAAGACTGTCATTAAGAACATGACCATGAAGAGAAGGGAAGTGTGATGCCATGGCTAGTGACTTGTACTGGGTTCATCCAAGGGAGTTTCTGTGCAGGGAAGAAGGGCATCACCTGGTTCAAGGTAACATTTTTAAGACAACAAAAAGGCTTTTCCTGAAGATAGATGTATGACTACAATATAGTAGCTAAAAAGCTCATTTAGGTTACCTCAGAAAAAGCAATACTGAAAAAGAAGTACTACAGGTTTTTCTCACACAGGCCTTTCTAATGAAGATATCCTCACATCTGTCTGTAGACATCATACTACCCAGACAGGTTTGGCCATTACATACAGCTCTAAAATTTGAAGTCTACAAATTAGACACTGTTGCATAAATCATGAAGTTTTGAGGTTGGGCAGATGGCAGTGACTTGCCATAACTCATCCCAAGGCCTCTTTTAAAAAGTACACACATAAATGCAAGAACATCTGACCTATCCTACATTCAAAACTTCTACTTCCGAGAAGATTGAAGAAAAATACTATCTTGCCTGGCTTTTTAAGAAGTTATAACTAAGAGAATATAAAGTTTCAATTCCTCCATCTCATCCCTAAAACACAAAAACCCAAAGCTAGACTGAGAGACTAATGCCTTTATCTCTCCTTAGGCTTCCAAGACTTAATGTCCACAGGACTTAACTCTCCATTGACTCCTAAGTCTCTATCCCAAAACACTAAAACTGAAGTCCTTCAGAATGCAAACATGATGCTTTTGCAGTTGAGATAAGCAATATAGTAGTTTGGCCACAAAATTATTTCAATTACTTATGCTCCCTGCTGTACAGATCATTAACAGATACCTTGCCTTCTCCAACTGATAGCTGATACAGCCATCCTGCTTACATCTGATGTCCTAAAGCCAACATGGCTCTCCCTCCCAACATCATTTTTTAGAATGACATCTCAAAGACAAAAGAAGAAACAAGGAATCCCCACTCCACCTGCTGAAGAGTTAAGACAATCTCACCATGTTAACTTTTATCAGCTTACCATCATCAGAAATGACTTCCAGGTAGTAACCAACTTTTTTCAACCACTCAACTCAACAATTGTCCTCCAAGAGACAACCTTTAAATGTTAAGAGGCTTTTCAATTTTATATTACAACTAAGACTAGAGACCTGGTGAATCTCCATTCCAACACCATTTAAAGATAGTTACATTATTCAAATGAAAGGCAATCAACTGTAACATTGATTAAGAATCAAATGAACATGCATTCAAATGCTTTCAAGAAGCATAAAATATTTAAAGTAACTCCTATGACCTCACACAACAGCCACAAAAAAATATTTTTAGGGACAAAATCCTCTCATTCAAGAAAACTGTAACAGATGATGAAATTTATTTAATCCACATGTATAAACTGTACAAATAAGCTAGCAGAAACCTCTGTCAGGAACACTCATGGACTGGATTATGGTCCTGATTACTGGCTAAATACTGACATTTGTGCCTGAAAGCTCCAGAAAACTGACTTTTGGGGTTTAGGGAAATTGAACTGAACAAAATGCATATGACCTCAATTAGTCATCAGACCAGCTATACAGAAATACGAATGCTACACAGATGAAAAGCAGTACTGACTGAAGTGTGACATTCTGCAGAAATTCTACGTTGCTGCCACTTAAGAGGACTGAGAAAAACAGTAGTTCTACCATCCTGAAACACAAGTCTTTTGTTCAGTTTCTATAATCTATAATTATCTGCAGCTTCTACAGGAAGAAAAATTCCATACCTGAGGCCAAGCTTTGGGCCTTTCCTACAAACTGCTTTTCAATTGTTCGCTATTCCTCTTGGAAAAATATTTTCAAGAAAGAGGAGAAAAGACGTTCATGCTAAACTAACAAATTTAAAGTCAACTCCACCCAACTCATCCAAATAACAGAGAAGTTATGTGTTCCTGACAAACATTCTACAGTTCAGATGTAAATTTAAGGATTAAATATTTTCTTTAAAAATATAACCCAGAAGAGGGTTTTAAATGAAGAAGGGATTATGTAGCCATGCACTTAAAAAAAGATGAGCCTTCTGATGGATGCCAATTCTCTCTCCGCACCTTAATACTTCCACTTTGCCCACTAAGAATTAGGGTGAATACCACTTGCGTTAGAAAAATATTAGACACTAAAAGAATAATTAACTTTGTATTTGTGTGTTTGAGCTTAATTTTCAATCTGCAATGCTCCCTTGAATATGCCCATCACAGATTTTCTCTGCATAAGGATACCTTCAAATGGGAGTTTTAGTAGGAAAAGCCAAATCAGCACCTTCTGACTCATATTACTCATACTAATAGCATACAGTTCTTGCAGTGATGGTAGCAGTACTCTGTGCAGGTTTTTCTGCTGTCATCACTATGCATACAGAGGCCAGCAGTACGTGAAGCAATGTAACTTACTCCTTTCCTATGTCTATCTTTCATCCTTTCCAGGAGAGCTGCATGTAACAGGTTAAACCCTGAGAATGGGTTAACCTGTTTCCCCCAACACAGAACTGAAGGAAAAGTAACACACAAACAAATCTCCAGGTTGAGACAGAGAGTTGAGATAAAAAATTTCACTGAGTAAAACATACCATTACAATGTGCAATCACCTTATATAACGCACATATAATATAATGCACAATTATCTTAGCTCAGCCTAATTACAGAAAAAGCACAGTGAAATGCAGGAAAGAAAAAAAAAATCCCACACCGAACAAAAAACCAGCATAAAACAGAAAACCTGAACCAGTGCGCTACCATACTCTCACCCATATTGCTGCCATCCAGGCAGAAGAAAGTCAACAGCCAAAACTTGGAACCCAAGAGCAGCAACCAGAACAGGAAGCCTATCATGTTACAATCTGCACTTCAAGCCCCCTAATACTTTGCTCCAGCCAGCACTTCCATTTTGAAGCTGGCATCAGGCAGGACGGTTTTGAATAACAGCAGCAAATTTAAATTCAGCCCATGATGTTGCATTTATGTCACGCCTTTAAAGTTAAGCGTTTTTTACCGAAAGCAACATAAAAAAATACTAATTACTTGTATTAGCATCAGGATTCAGTAACTTACAGGTCACTGGAACTATGCATTTAGAGCAGAGCTCCAACTCTTATTCTATTCCTTCAAGTAGAAGAGTACTGTTACAGTGTGAGAGCTGAAATCCCCCTCCCACACCATCACAAGTATATCTGGTGCAAATCTCACACTATACAAAGGCTTATGCACCCTCAAAACAAATCTTCCAGGTAGCTTTGGCATGGCTTCTCTTCAGACCTCATGAACAGGAAACCTCCAAACTGAAGCCTGGATTTTACCACCACCAGATACCCTATTCTTCACTGGCTACCTACATCTACGTATGCTGGACAAAGTGAGCCTCTTCAAAACCCGAAAGATGAAGACATCTTTGTAAAACAGCCACCTTCATGTAGGATTTAGCATAGAAGTAGAAGCACAAGGCATAGGCCAGATATAAATATCCTGTGCTCAGGCATTAAGGCATCAAAGAAGGATACCATGCAAAAAGGAGGTACAAGTTTGCAAGAATCCAGTTTGCTTGTCTGTTTGGTTTTGTTTTTTATTTTTGTTTTGGGTTGGTTTTTTTCTTTCAGAAACACAAAATATACAGAAGCTTCTAAGGTAAATTATTCACCATGCGAATAATTGAGTTCAACTCAAACTTACACATAAGGCAATTTGTAAGAGTTAGCAGCAGAGGAGTACAACCTGAATTGTTCTGCTTAAAATAACTGATGCAATACAGTTCAGACTTCCAGGAGCCTGCAAGCAGAACACCACAAAAAAGATTTCCAGAAAGAGGAGAAAGTTAAAATACATTGAGTACAATACTATGAGAATACACCTACCATTCCTTTTGGATACAGCTCTTGTAGAGATCATTTCAAATAAGGGAATGGGCTGAAAGGAAGAATTCCTTTGGACCTTAACAACTTACTGTGATTCTGCCATGTTTTTATCATTCTACCCTGAAAGTTAAACCAAGCAGAGTGACCATGAAACATGACACAACACCACAACCAGCTGCTTACAGTACATACAAATATAACCTGGCATGCCAAATTTTGAGTCCTATTGACAACCATGACTTTAAGTACCCTTTTTCTTACCACATTCTAAATACTATTTTACTAAAATAAGAAATTATTTTTTTGTGGAAATCTTGCTTATCAATTTAAAGGCTGTACCTTCTACAGTACAGCTGGAGTAGACTGTGTTACAATATACCTTCCATGTGCTGTTGAAGGGCACTATTTCAGTGGTCCCTGGAACAGTTATTACTAACTTCTGCTAGATGATCAAGCTCCCTCTTAGTACAGAGCCTTTTATCTTATTTAATGCATCTGGGACATGGTTTAATGGCCATGGTGATCTTAGGTTGACAGTTGGACTCAATGATCTTAAAGATCTTTTCCAACCAAAAGAGTTCTATGAATATATGGTTTAGTGGTACACTTTAAGACTCTTACTGCCTTCTCATGTCCTCTTCATCCTCTTAGTAATGAAAGACAGTCACAGTGCCCTTGTCCAGAATTTTGTGCAGGGAATTCAAAGTGCCTGCTTTACTTCTTGCTGCAGAAAACCAATATACTGATTCTCAGCTACCAGTAACAAAAAGCAATCACATCGCTTCTGAAAGTCATCGACTCTATACCCACGGTAGCAGTGCATGGACAATACAGGATAGAATCAAAAATGAACCACTATTTCTGCCAATCATTGCTACTGTAAATGGAGTTAATGAAATTCAAGCACATGAAAATAACATCATTTCCAGAAATTGTTTCCTAATAAATTACGATTCATTAGGAAAGTATATGCAACCCAAGATCCAAAAAACTAATTGCAAAACAAACAAACAAACAACCCAACCAAAAAAAAAAAAAAAAACAAACCCTAAGAGAGTAAGACAAATTATCTACAACCATCTAGACATGAAGGGAAGTTGGGCCAATTTGAAATGATTTATAGTGGCTGTTGACATAAAACTGGCGATGATGAGAAGGAAAGACATTCCATCAGAGGCTCCTAACACTCTCACATGATTTTCCACCAGCTTTACAACTATTTAAGAATAGCCAACCTTACATATACAAAATGAGATTACTGGCAAGGCAGTAATACCATGGAAAATCTGAAGGACTCAGTGTCAAAAGTGAACAAGAAGTATTCAGACTACTGTGAAAAAGGGAAAAATAAATTAAAAAATTAGTATTATGTTGGCACTTATGAACATGGGGTACCAAACATATGGGAGACAAGCAATCTTTTCACTTTATACAATAAGGGTTAAGCTAGAATATCAGAGTCCTGTTCTGAGCACAGCATAATATAAATATTTATAAGCCCTGAACTTCCTGGTGTTAAATTACCCACATCTCGGGCACTGCTAATTAAGACACATTTCAGGAAGTGCACTTCAGACTGCTTCTCTTCAGAGGAAGTTCTCCATGAGCTTCTGCCAGGAAATAACACAGATTTTTCCTTTACTACAACACACACAAATCAATCTTGGCAACCTCTGCATTGTCACTTGCTCATCCTGCCGCCTCTCAAGCTGGCCAATATTTTTGCCACAGTATTTTACAACTTGTCAGTGCCTCTGTATCCAGTCATTTTCCTTTCCTTACGAGAACACTCGTTACAACCTCATCTACAACTCTAACTCAAGGTACCACACCAAACATCACAAAGAATAACAAGAACCCTGGCAAGCCTAATTGAGTTTACAGACAAAAATTCAGCTTTTCAAGCCTTGGAAAGACCATGGTCTAGTTTGAATTTTGGTCTTTCTGATGTTCTCAGAAAATGATCTTCATTTTTCTTTTCACCAGTATGAAGGTAACAAACTTCAAGGGGCAAAGCCGATGTGGCAATGAAGCGTGTCTAAAATCTGGACACCTAGCAGTGAGGAGCACATTGTTATTTATTATGCTTTATAAGAATGGTCTTGGTAAATGATTCAGATTATCTTGCTGCATTTCAAACCTTGCCTAGGCCAGTGTTAAGCAGTCCTGTGTATTTCCTGCATCAAATAACAAGCAGTACAGATCTTAACCCATTAACCAAAATATAGGATCACATTACATTACCAGGGAGCAAGTCAGTTTTTTCATACAAAAAATTCTACAGTGAACTTCACTGAAAACGCAGCCCTGCACACCCCAAAGCTAGAGCACTCCCAACTCTTAGAGCAGTGATAAAATTAGTGGGAAGGGAACAGATTAGCTGTAATGAAACAGTTTTCCTTTTTAGACCAAGAAAATTAGTGGCATTCACCATCACTACAACTGTAAATATTACCTCCATAATAGCTAAAAAATAAATAAACCCATGGATAAGCATGCTTGACTACAGATTAAAAAAAAACATATTCCTGCTGATTTATGTACATCAACATGGTTGCACAAATCGTAACAGGTATGTGCTTGCAGGGCTGGGATGAAAAAGAGATTAGCTGCCCCATGACAAGAAGAAGAATATATTCTGTGAAAAGGATTCAATATTTCCAAGATGAAGCAATGCTGCTACACAGTCTAATGCCCTGAAGCATGGGGAAAAGCTTCATGGATATTTAACCAAGTCAATCGTTCAGAAATCTGCAACTTAAACAGTCTGGAAGGCAGCAGCAGCATTACATGACTCTTTCTGGCATCATCAGAATGTAATTCTACAGACCCATCCAAGCTATATTACAAAGGATTACTATTTAGAGAGTCAGACATTCTCTTCTGCTTTATGTTTTCCTATTCACATCTACCACAAGGGCTAGCAACCAAGATAAACAATTTGTTTTGGTATACAGAAAATCTTTGGCACCTCCAGAGAGAAGACCAAATCACTATTTCATTCTACCTCAGTAACACACTCTAAGATGATCCAGACAGGCTGAGGTTTTATTAAACTCTACTGAGGGATGAGACAATGAAGGAGAATATCACAAGCACCAAAATTTATTTTCACTAGCCCACTTATTTCTGTGCATAGAACAGCAACTGCTCTGGGGACAGGCTGAGGAGCAAGAACTACACTGAGCAAAGGCCAGGACAGAGTTCAGAAAGGCATTAGGCAACACATGGCAGAGTTAGTCTTTGTGATGTTCAAGTTCACTGCTTTGTAAACTCCAGTGGTACCTGCCAATACAGCACAAAACCTTTTACAGCAAGGACCTGACCACAGAGATGAGCATGTTCTGCACTGAACCACTGGTGAACTCATACACACTTGTGAACCCAGCACGCTTAGAGGAAGTTGAAGTTTATCATATGCTTGGTGAACAAGTAAATCTTCCTCCAATGACTCAAGTCAAGAACAACGAACCAGAGAGCAAGTCCAGCAAAATTCCCCTCTCAGAAGCCAGGAGGAGCTACTAGCACATAGGTGTTACTGGCAAGTAGCAACATACATCAGTTATCCTCACCCTTGAAAACAGAGTGGTTATGCTTTACAGCTTTACGTGGAAGCTGAATCTTTTTGAGGCAAATTTTGTATCGAGAAGGAAAAGACCTCAAATGCACTGAAGTAAGACTACAAGCGTAACATCCAAAATACACAGAAATCACACACCTGTAAAGATTTTATTAGGAAAGTTTCCTTCTGTCAGAGATAGAAAGGCACATCAATTTATTTATCTGCTATACTGTTCTTCAATGAATTCTATGCTGGGTATAACAAGCTTGCTCAAATACTACTGTAATTTCAAGTGAAATAAAACCATACAGCTGGAAAGCATATGATGTCACTTGCAGTGAACATCTTCTGGAAGCTGTTTCTGAGGTGGACGTGCTAGCACCACCTACTGTCAAGAGCTGCCCGACACCTTTGAAAGCACAAATCAATACTCAATACCTTTGCCCACAGAACCCCTGCACCATTCAGTGCGTAAAGTCTGGCCTGAGGAACAAGTCAGAATCAAAGCTAAACAGAACTGCTGCTCATAATCCTTCCCTACTGACGCATGTCTCTTGCATTTACTAATAACTAATCAAAGTAAATAATCAGCATCAGGAAGAAGACAATAATTTGAGCTGAAGCCACTAAGTGTCATCCACAATCCCCTTGCTTTTCCCTGTCACAGACATATATCTTGATACTTGGAGGGTTAAATACAGAACTGCGAAGTGCTATTCAAATGGTAAGTGACCTGCTTTGAGTGCAGATTTTACATTTTACAACAATAAAATTGCATGTCTGAGCAGGGACCTGAAATTGAAACCTTTGATCCTCAGTTCTGTGGCTCCACCCAATGCAAAATTTAACACCACCATTTAATACCAGCAGTCAGTCCCTCCCATGGCAAACTTAACAGCAAAAATCCATCCTGCAAGAGACAGGCTTGAAGAGTGCAGCAAGAGCTTCAGGACATTTTATTGTCATTTCAACTAGAACTGTCATTCCAGTATTTGCATATATAATAGCCATTTCAAAAACGAGCATTAATCTCTTCCTCCTACCACATCTCCAGCCAGAAAAAACACAGATACTCCAATGTAAACCTGGCAAGTCAGAAGCATTTACACTTCATGTTTTTCACTGTTTCTTTCTTGCCGTTGTATTTTACAGCCTAGTCGTTCACAGGGCTGGTTTTCTGCAAGAAAGTGAAGGTACTGCAAGATATTTACCTAACAAACTAATAAATACTTAGTTGTCATGGTTTGACCAGGATATGACTCATTTCAGCCTTGTACAGACCATGAACAAGTGGCTTCAGTTCACAAAACATACAAGTGTGCCTTTTTGCTTATGACATCACAACAGGCACTGCTATTCCTTTTAAAAGGTCAAATAAAATGAAAGGAAGCATAAAACCCCCTTAAAAATCACAGGTCTGATTTGCAGGCCTTTATAAATTATAAACTGTTTTGACCCCCACTCTGTTTCCTGGATTAAGGAAACACTATTCAGGTTTTTTTAATGTTTGGGTTTCCATCTGAAACATCGTTCAGAATTAACATGATACTTAAGGCAACAAATTTTAGTCTTCACTTATAGAAATCAGTACTGGTGCCTTTTGTTCTAACTGTAGTACTTTGGGGGGGTTCCAGTTTAAGTGACAAAACTCAAAACTACTATTTTTTAAAACCCACTCAGCTTATTCCCTGAAGTGATGAACATAAATTGAATTCATTGGAAAAAGCTAATAGCATAATACAAGCTAACATCATCCCATACCAGAAAAGCGAAAGAAGAAATCATAAAGAAGCTTCATAAACTTGAAAACTGAATCTTAAGAAAGGCTAACACCCAGACCACTCATAAAGTAAAGAAAATTAAGCCATCTACTCCTGGAAATTCAGAAAGTCAGGGGGCACTAAGTGAGCCTTTGCTACTTCCTGAAGGTAAAAGTACAGAGAGATCCTAGAGAGTCGATACTCCGAAGCTGAATTGCAAGACAACTGTCTGAAGTCCCATGAGGGGCCTAGTCCACATGAAATGCCAGCAGTCACATCTCCTTGGTTCTCAAGTGCATTAAAGCCTAGGCAAGAGAAACATCTATGTAATCCAAAACAGGTGTTAGAAGAGTTTTAAATGAAGCTCTCCACATCAGCAAGTTAGAAGCAGAAGTAAGGATCTAATAGGTTACTCTAACCACACTCAAATGTAAGAATATTCCAAACATCTGTATATGGTAGCAGCAATAGAAGCAGAAGTCAGTACACTGAGGAATAAAACTGAAGAATGCAAATATAACCATTTACCCTGGGAGAAAGGAGGGTAACAAGGAACCAAAAATATAGCAGACCAGAAATAAATTAGGCCAAATCCCCCTGCAGTGAAGATTTCGCTTAAAATAAATTTTTATGTACCAGAGAAAGGCACAAGATGAGAAGAGAGTTCATCAGCATTTTGCTCCAACAACACCACACTGGTCTAGTCAAAGAATCTCCAGCTAAGCAGTTTTGATGAGTGAGAAAAAAAACTTGCAGGTTTCTCCCATGCACACTTGCTGTACACTTCTACACAACTCTGTATGCCTCAGACTGAACGGAAGGGCCATAAATGGGATGTCAGAGAAAGGCCCGTTCTAGAAGGCTCAGGGAGAAAGACAAACCAAGAAATTCTGGTTTAATATCCACTGTTTAAAACTCAGGATTTGCAACAATTACAAGGAAACAACATCAGCTTGAATCACTTTACCCAGAATAAAACCCCATGTTGAAGTGAAATCATTCAGTATTCTACATACCTTATGTAGCCTTTCCAGCTCTCAGCAGCAGGTGTTCAATGCAATGAAACATGGAATCTGAAATGAACATTTAGAATTGATTAGGATATTTTCTTTACCTAATGTCATAGTAGTCAAATAGCCAACAAACTCAAAATCAAATAATCACTATTTGCTGACATGAGTACAAGACAGCCTTCTAAAGGAATGAGCTGTAGTATATACCCTGCTTTACAAGTACAGATTCAGCTGAGAGTCCTTAGGAATGAAAAACAACACATCAAAACCACCACAAAAAGTCTGTGTAAGCCAGGGGCTTACATTTGAACTCAGATACTGAGCAAAATAAGTTGCTAGCAATCCTGTAGGTTCCATGAAATTAAACTAGTAATTTCACAGGTCATATTGGTTTGCTGTTTTGGAGGAGGAAAGCTAAAGGATTCTGAAGTAAATCTTTAATACAGATAGCATATATTTAATGGCAACAACAGTTTCCAAGTATTGAAACTCTTGAGTGATTAAAAACGTTAGCAGCATCCAGATTTACTATTAGAAAGAGTGCTTCCCCGGAAGAGGGAAAAAAAAAACTGCATGGGGAGGAACTACAGGAAAGCATTTGCTTCCTTAGGGTTTGTGCATCATAGGACAGCCAAACCAGTTTTTAACTGAAGTAATAAATACATACAGATATAGTTCAACATACCCACGTAATACACTGCCCAGAACAAGCTCTAGGTTTTTGTCCTTAAAGGAAATTACTGATCCAAAAGAACTCCAGAGTTGAATGATCTGCAGAGTTGGCTTTCTACTTTGCTAGTTGGTTTTGCTTTTTCACTCCTCAAACAAATACATATTATAGGGACAAAGGCTGTACCAGTAGAAAGGCTAGGCTTACACATTATGCACTTACAAATCCGTTTTTAGTAACTGTTTCTGAACCTTTATTCACTTCAGCTATTTGAGCTTTACACGCACACAGAGGCCAGCAAAACTTTTCCACAATAACAGAATATGATGAGAAAGCAACACACACAAAGCTTAAAGAAACTGTATAGAGCTTTCAAGTGTTCATCTAAGCTATGATAAACTTAAACCCCTTTTATTTCTACATGAAAGCCACAGAAATTAGCCCCCGAGTCAGCCAGAATGCACATCCATACCATCGGGAAAAATACCACCAAGAACTTGATCTGCTTTTATGGTGGCCTGCAAGAGGAATGGCACTGCCTCGAAATACTAATTTTGAAGTTCACACAGAATCTGTTGAGTCAGCTGTCCTATTAGCTCTACCAGACTGAGTGGCAAATGACAGCTTTCCCCAGAATTACATCTGCTCTGAGTATTTTTATGGAATTAGTCATGATTTGGAACAATTCACAACAACACCAGAATTAACAGAACGGGAATGGTATCAAAAACAAGCCTGAAAGGGAATGACATCAAAACCAGCCTGTTATGAAAAGATAAATTTCTCACAAAACTGTTTCTCAAGCTGAGAAAGCCATACAGTTATTGATTTAATTAACAATGTCTTCTGATATGGCAAAAGCTACTTTTAATTTCCAAGGCCAATAGTAATGACCATTCCCCATTCTGGAAAGCTACATCAATAGCATACTCAAAGTATTTGTTAAAGTCATTGTGTGTAACACCCCGGGACCTACTTGCATGCAGCATCAAAAACGCACCAAATAAAACCTCTGCAAAACTATTATTTTAATTGCTCAGGCATTAATCATGCCAAACCTACATTAAATTTTCCACACAAGATATCCCACTGATTTTCAGTAAGCACCCACGTGTACAAAATTCAGTGTGCAAACGCACACTACTGTGATTTGATGTTGAATGGCAACCCCAGAGCACAGATAAAAATACTCTCCTTTGGTCATTAGCTACGAAGAGTAACGCAGTCAGAGCTGATCGAAACACAGCATTTCATCTCCCCTGCTGTTTCCAGGCACACCTTCACAAGATTTGTTTTTGCAGGTTACCTGCTGATTTAATTCATTCATCAATTATCTAGGAAGCAAGTGGTGACAAGAACTCTCCTACACTCAACTCAAGTTTGACCAGTTGTAACACTTCTTAAAACAGCCTCACTCTAGTAGGGATAAACACTGAAAACTTATAAAATAGTCAAAAGGGCAATAAACTAAAAAGTAGTTTGGGTTAAGCACAGTATTGTGCTTTTATTTCAACTTTTTGTAATTTAATTAATGCTCTGAAAATAAATAAAATATCAAACCTACCTTTTGATATTTCTCTGCCTTTCTCCACAAGTAAAGGTTTTCAGTAAAATGACAATATCTAAATGTAAAGTTTAACACCACTTTAGTGGTTGAGAACTAACTCATTTTAGACTTTTTTCAAGCCACTCATTTGGTCCAGTCTTATTGGTATCTTTTTTGTGTTGTGTGTTTTTGTGGGGATTTTTGTTGTTTTTCTTTGTTGTTGTTTTGTTGGGGTTTGTTTGGTGGTGGGGTTTTTTTGGGAGGGGGTGTTTGTTTTTGTTTTGGTTTACACACAGTTTTCTCTCTCATGCTGGCTTACCTTACTGAATTCTAGACCAAGCCAAAGGCACTATCTGCATGGGCATGGCACCGTGAAGATTTAGCAGTCTTGAAATCCTTAGTGATTCAGGATAATTGGTGTACAAGCAATAACTTTATCTTGACATTGCTTAGTGGCTTGGACAATAGAAGAATATAGCCCATAAAGCAGAATTTGGAACAGATTAATTGGACCTAAACATAGACCCTAAGCACGCCACCACAAAACATACCCATATGGCCACCATCAGCCTCAGCATCAGCAGTTCTACAGAAACTTAACCAGAGTTTTGTAACTTAGTTGGGCGAACAAAGGCAAACTTCAGTAATCTCATCATATTAAAAACACCAAAAATCAAAGGAGTCTACACTTACTATCACCTCCTATTCCTAAGAGCTGTTACGCAATCAACTTTAGAAACAAAGATTTAACAACAAAGAACACAAGTTCAGCATAACACTTAAAACTGCTAGCACATACTCAGGCCAAAAATGCTATCATATTTCAAGTGACAGCTGTGCATTAAGTACTCACATTATATGCACATGGGCATCAGCTTTCCCCTCCCCATTTACTTTTGCCTGTGCTTCAAATCCTTTCTTAGGACTCACAGCTTTGATCTTGCCTTTCCAGAACTGATCTCGACTCAGCAATCCACAAGATTTTATTTTACTACTTCTATCCACTTGAAGAGTAAAGTATCAAAGCAAGCGTGCTATATGTGCATTTATTTTCATAACTTGCTGCCAAGTCCTCACCCTTCCTGTACTTCCATTCTATGATATCTTGCTTGGTATATGATAATGCTTCTACTCCCACTTGAGAACACTGTAGTTCAAGATCTGTTTAAAGAGAAGTAACAAAGAGTTTTGAATTAAAGAACTTCAATGCAATCCCCATTTATTGCCAGAGTCACATAGATAAATACATTACAGAGGTCCAAAATTTGTTTCCTAGGAAAAACAGGTCCTGTGTTCAATATTCTTCTCAGTTTAAAGGTTTTATTTGCCTTTAAGAGAGGGAAAAAGCTGCCTCAGTTGAAAAAATTAAGCCAATGATACACACTACTGTCTTTACAGACTCCCTCTCCTCTTTTGATGAAAAGAGAACAAGGCATAACACTCTGTTGAAAGCACTGAAACAGCATGAGGCAAGCACTACTGACATCACACAAAGAAATTCTCCCCTTCTACTGAGGCTAAATAAGCAGGGGCTTGTAGCATAATAACACAACAGAACATTCACTTCATTTAAATCTCTAAGAATTAATCATCTATGCTGCACACTAGCTTCATCTAAAGCTGCCTAATCTCTTAAATAAATCCACTTGGCTGTTTATTCATTTTATGTAGGTAACAAATTTCCATCAACAGGGGAATGAAATATAGAGTACTACAGCTTAATTTCTTATAAAAATGAAATAATGACATGAACTGCAGGCAGAAGACAGAACAGAAGAGTATCTGGTGTAACAGCCTGCTCCTTCTTTCGATTACATTCTTCGACTAAGTTTTACAGGGGGCTGTTACTTTTGTTTCCATTCACAACCCCAAAACCACAAGTAATAAACTCAATGCAGTATTCACCAAGTATTTAAGAAGAGAGAGAATATTCCCACAAGAGATGCACACGCCCTATACTCTCCCCACCCCCACATTTCTCTTATAAACTTCAAACTTTAAACTGTACCATCGAGATATTTGGGCAAAATAAAAGGAATACTATTCATTTCTGGAACTTGATTGTTTTTTTCCTGATAATCAATTAAGATTTCCACAACAACTTATGTACATAAGCACTAAGGTATGTAATACTAATGATCTCCTCCTCCACAGAGATCTACTATCAGGCCATTCAACAACAATGCTGAACAAGAAATTCACATAACTCTGAAATTACTATCTTACCCTGAAAAGAAGGTCCAACTCGTCCAACTAGGTGCTTTTATAACTGATCAAACAGAATTCAGTACAAATGACGAGCAAGAGGCTTCCCCTTGCCTCCACACCACATAGGGGGTGTTTAAAATGACTTAGTTCTCCAGAGGATAGCAAAACACTTATGCATTGCACAGACGTACACTTAATTCCAACTTTTAGCTGAAAGGCTCCCTGACAACTAAGATGCAGCACTAAAGGGTTAATTCCAGCAGCTTCTGTCTCTCAATATTAACAGTGTTTGGAAAGCTATCAGATCAATGAGTTTTTTCTTTACTTTCAGCAGTGGCTGTACTGCATACACCCAGCCATTTTCACTAAGGTTTACTTAATTCTGTTTCCCAATCTCAGAAGTGACTTACTTCTCCCATGACAAAAACATTGAGAAACATTTTGACTTTCTTTAAAACAGATCCACCTGAGTTACAATTATAGGAAGTCTACTAGTGCAACATCAAACTACAAGCTACCGTATTAAATAGTGAAAGATAGAAAGCATAGAGTCACCAGAAGTTCCTGTTAGTCTCAAAGTAAAGCTGAGTTTATTAATGTGTAATAAAATACAGACATTAAAGGGCAATACCAAAAGGAAGAAGAAAGTCATCCTTTAAGGTCTCTTTGAAACTATGCAAGCAAGTTAATAAAGTCTTTCATGTTTTCTTTCATGAAACCTGTAACTGTAAAATACAGTGGCAACTAAGCTAATTGTTCCAGTAGCAGTTTGCAATTCCTTTTTTCAAGCCATATCCAGGTAGCCTCTTTGGAAAGAGGGGGAGGCAACTCAAGATACGTTTAAGGATGTTGTTAGAACATGTCGGAGAAAAATTAGAGAGGCAAAAGCCCACCTAGAACTTAAACTGGCCACTGCTATGAAAGATAATAAAAAGCATTTTTATAAATATTTTAATGCTAAAAAGAGGGGCAAGAAGAACCTCCATTCTTTATTGGACCTGGAGGGAAACATTGTAACTAAAGATGAAGAAAAGGCTGAGGTTCTAAATACCTTCTTTGCCTCAATTTTCAACAGTAAGGCAGGAGGACATCAGGATAACTGGCCTCCTGAATTGGTAGATGGGGTCAGCGAGCAGTGTAGTAGTACCCCTGACTTCCATGAGGAATTAGTTTGGGACTTGCTGAGCCACTTGGATACTCACAAGCCCATGGGACTGGATGGGATCTATCCTAGGGTACTGAGAGAGCTGGCAGATGAGCTTGCCAAGCCTCTCTCCATCATTTTCCACCAGTCCTGGCTCACTGGAGAGGTCCCAGAAGACTGGAAACTGGCCAATGTGACACCCATCCACAAGAAGGGACGCACAGAAGAACCTGGGAACTACAGGCCTGTCAGCCTGACCTCAGTGCCAGGGAAAATCATGGAGCAGATTGTCTTGGGGGCAATCACTGCGCACCTGAAGGATAGCCAAGGAATCAGGCCCAGCCAACATGGATTTAGGAAGGGCAGGTCCTGCCTCACCAACCTGATCTCCTTCTATGACCAGGTGATTGCCTGGTGGACGTAGGAAAGGCTGTGGATGTAGTCTGCCTGGACTTCAGCAAGGCCTTTGACACTGTCCCCCACAGCAAACTCCTGGCCAAGCTGGCAGCCTGTGGCTTGGACAGCAGCACTCTGTGCTGGGTTAGGAACTGGCTGGAGGGCCGAGCCCAGAGAGTGGTGGTGAATGGTGCCACATCCAGCTGGCAGCCTGTCACTAGTGGTGTCCCCCAGGGATCAGTGCTGGGCCCCATCCTGTTCAATATCTTTATTGATGATCTGGATGAGGGGATTGAGTCCATCATCAGTAAATTTGCAGATGACACCAAGCTGGGAGCAGGTGTTGATCGGTTAGAGGGTAGAAGGGCTCTGCAGAGGGACCTTGACAGGCTGGACAGGTGGGCAGAGTCCAGCAGGATGGCATTCAACAAATCCAAGTGCCAGGTGCTGCACTTTGGCCACAACAACCCCATGCAGAGCTACAGGCTGGGGTCAGAGTGGCTGGAGAGCAGCCAGACAGAAAGGGACCTGGGGGTACTGATTGACAGCGGCTGAACATGAGCCAGCAGTGTGCCCAGGTGGCCAAGAGAGCCAATGGCATCCTGGCCTGCATCAGGAATAGTGTGGCCAGCAGGAGCAGGGAGGTCATTGTACCCCTGTACACAGCACTGGTTAGGCTGCACCTCGAGCACTGTGTCCAGTTCTGGGCTCCTCAATTTAGGAAGGACATTGAGATACTTGAACATGTCCAGAGAAGGGCAACGAGGCTGGGGAGAAGCCTCGAGCACAAGCCCTATGAGGAGAGGCTGAGGGAGCTGGGGGTGTTTAGCCTGGAGAAGAGGAGCTCAGGGGTGACCTCATTGCTGTCTACAACTACCTGAAGGGAGGTCGTAGCCAGGAGGGGTTTGGTCTCTTCTCCCAGGCAACCAGCAGCAGAACAAGAGGACACAGTCTCAAGCTGTGCCAGGGGAGATTTAGGCTGGAGGTGAGGAGAAAGTTCTTCACAGAGAGAGTGGTTGGCCATTGGAATGTGCTGCCCAGGGAGGTGGTGGAATCACCATCCCTGGAGGTGTTCAAGAGGGGATTGGACGTGGCACTTGGTGACATGGTTTAGTAGTCATGAGGTCTTAGGTGACAGGTTGGACTTTGATGATCCTTGAGGTCTTTTCCAACCTTATTGATTCTGTGATTCTGCATCTACAAAGGAGTGTGACCATTTCCTTTATGGGAAAGATCTTCTCTCCATGGCCTTTACAGCCCTAACCTAGTATAGCATTCAACAAAGAAAATACAAGATGCCTTCCTGCAACAGATTCACATCAAAACAGCACAGTCTTAGGCAATAGCTAACAAGATAACAGACGACCTGCTTCCAAGAGCTTGGAGAAAGCTATCAGTTGCTGCGGTTTCTGTCAACTACATTCTGACTAATAGCATAAACCTGTAACAACCTCATGTTCTTGACCTGCTAGCATCACTAAAATCAGTGCTGAATATGACTCAAGACATCATCTTGTCAATCAGTCACTCCTCAGGAAGGGATAAAAACCATTTCTTTCCTGATAGATGGAGCACCTCTCCTACGAAGACAGGCTGAAAGAACGGGGGCTGTTCCACCTGGAGAAGAGAAAGCTCTGGGGAGACCTTATGGCTACATTTCAAGATCTGAAGGAGATCTACAGGAATGCTGGGGAGGGACTGTTTAGAAGGGCATGTAGCAATAAGACAAGAGACAATGTTTTAAACTGGATCAGGGTAGATTTAGGTTGGACCTAAGGAAGAAGTTCTTTACAATGAGTGGTAAAATATTGGAAAAAGTTGCTCAAGGATGTGGTTGAGGCTCTGTCCCTGGAGACATTCAGGATCAGACTTGATGTGCAGCCTGATCTAGTTGGAAGTGTCCCTGCTCACTGCAGGGGGGTTGGACAAGATGATCTTGGAGGGTCCCTCACAACCTGATATAATCTGTGAACCTGTAACTTGTTAAGTCTTACAAGAGTCCCCTCCCAAATCTACTCCAACTGCTATTCATGGAATTAGAAGTCTTCTTCCCCAAGTAAGTAATTCAAGTCTTCAGCCTTATCATTAAAGTCAACTATATGTTTTAGCCAACAGAAGCCTTTATCTTCTTCATCCTTTTAGGTTATTCACACGCATTAGGCTACTAAGACTACAAGAAGCTAAGAAGTTAACATCTTAATTTGTTCAAGCCCTATGTCATAGTCTTCATACATTTTCTGATACTGAACACAGCCAAAAGGAAAGGAAAATCCTTTCTTGGTGAACAGTGCTCAAAACTGAACTCCACATTCTAATTAAATCCTACCAGTACTGAATTCACAGAACAATTACTCCAGGTATTTATCCCCTTCCTACACCACAATAATGCATTTCTTTTTCTGCACCACAGGAACAAGATTAATCAAAATAAGCACCACTTAATCAGTAACCTGCACATCCCATTTTACTCAGCACATTCAAAACTTGAAAATTCTGTTTTTAGCAGACATTTGAACAACAAAATTCAAAATGCACTAAACAGAGTAGGAAGAGGGGCTGTAGAGTTGACAGGCACCAGAACAAGTAAAGAAAACAGCCAGCTTTGTGATTTATACAGACTGAAGTGAAAATGACAAGATAATTAATAAACCAACTGAAATCTAAAAGCCTCTAGGATATAGTGCTTGGGCCTCAAATAGAAAATGAGAGCTGATAAAAATTCAGAATTACTTCTTCAGCCCTTAATTAACAGCATTCCCCATAATGGTGCTGTTAACACAAGAGCAACTGTGTTAAGAGAACACAGAATCTGTAATTTGTAACATTTGCAGAGCTGCACTGGAAGCAAGAGAACCTTACATGGCAGCAGGGTGGAAAGGTTTCCTGAGTGCAGGCTGGCAATGGAAAATTATTCAAAATGTAATAAAATTAAACAGTCTTCAATACAATGTGTGGCTTTTTTCCCCCCTACTCACAAAAGGTATGTCCATTATATATAGTAAATACAAGCAGCTCTGAGTCTGTCATTGTGAAACATTAACACAAACACTGACAAATGTGAATTAACTGTGATGGTCATGCCAAGGTTTATTCCCAGATGTAAGACTGCACCTCAAATGGACAATTTTGATCCAACATCTTGTTTTCTACTTTTTCTCCTGATGGGTACTTCAAACTCCTTTACAGAAAGCACTTAAGACTTGCCACATCTTTATGTGCCAGAGGACAAAGCCTGTGCAAAGTACTGCTCTTATTTTAAAGGGGAATAAGGAACAGCACAGAAGTTAAATTAGTTCAGCCACCAAAAGGAAAATAAGCAAGCCACGGAAGAGGCAGAAGGAAAATTCTTGCCTCTTGGCTTCCAGTAGTGTTCCTTATCTCTGTAACTAAAGAAGTGGCTTTACAAGAGCAGTGCTATAAAGCATGAGAGGTTCTAGGTATCAGCAAAAATACAGGAACACCTCCATTGCTTTCTGGAACTTGCTGGGGGAAAGGGAGAAGCCAGGGAGACAAAGACTACTACAAAATTTAAAAAGTGTGAAGTTTAACTTTTCAGAAAGAGTTCAAGCAACCCAACTGTGAAGGTACCTGTTACACATGTTACTCCTCTATGTTACTGCCTAGACTGTAACAGCTATTATGAAGTTGTTCTGCCTTTAAACAGCTTCCACTACAGAAGAGCATCATCAGAGAAGCAAAAGGGATGAAGGAGACTTCCTAAAAAAATGAGGTATAAGCAAACAAAAGAACCACGAGTGACCAGACACCAGCAAAAGGAGTCTCTGCTTGAAGTGTGTTAATAGGGGTAAAAACATGCTAAACAGCTTGGTTAATTAACCAAAAATAAAAAGGAACTGTACTCTTTTAAACACTAACTTTATTTTTCTCTTTTCTGTACTAATCTTTACTTGAAAGGTATGGGCAATAAAAATTCTGTAATTTTAAATTAGAACATAGAACATTTTTCCTCCTCACAGGACAACAATCAGGAGCAGATACCTCTGTGAAAATAAGATGGCAGTAGATTTTATGCTTTCACATTGTTTTTCATAAAAAGAGAATTTAAAGATCAGCAAGAGGAAATTCTCTTTAAAGATCTTAGAATGTCTGAATCTCAGTATTACTGAGGACAAAGTTACCTTGTATTCGCACTGAACATAAAACCTGCAAGAGACATGATGAAACAGGTATTGACTGATATAAATATCAATGTCTGGAGTTATACCTAGTGGTGATTTATAAATCTCCTACTAGCACCTTCAGTAGCAGTAATCTTGAAGGCCATGCTGCAAATGAACTATCAAATGTTGATGGACCGGATATCTTACTGTCTATTGTACACCCCATGGGTTCTACCAATAAACACTCCTTGCAGAGTTAAGGCTTAGGAAAAAAGCAGAGAGGTATGTTATGGTTAAAGAGGTATGTTCAGATCTACAAAATACATCATTGAGCCCATTTTGAGTTTCTGTGAAACTAGACTTCTGCCACCCCCTTGCAACCAACTTATTTGCTAGCCTGGCAGAAAAAAAAAAAAAAAAAAAAAAAAAAACCAGGAAGGAATAGCATCTCCTTCTTCACATATTAGAAAATAAATAAATAAATACGCTGCTGCTTCAAATCCTTCCCAGGAAATTTAGTGGGACCAAAGGAAAAGCCTCTGCCTTCAAGAGATACTTCGCCTTAGATGGTCTGCTCATTCTCCCCTCCCCCTAAGCTAAGTAAAACAAAAGCAGGAATTACATTTTCATGTGTGGGTAAACAATGAAAAACCCTAAGCATGGCAGTAGGAAGCAGGAATAGTTAGCAGTTGCCAGAGCCCTCTGACCTCTTTCTATCTGAAGAGCAAGAACAGCTTCAGCTCTATCATTGCAATTTCTGCAAAAACAACGGTTAAGTGCCTCATTTGAGGACTCTCAACATAGACACTGTCTAAATGTTTCTAAATTTATTGTTCAGCAGCATACCTAGAATGACAGCAGTGACAAAGAATATGGAATCTTCCATTGCTGTCTCCAGGACAACTGATGGAAACATTTTGCTTATAGTCAAAAGGAATGAAAATTAGTCCGGTGTCTTAAAATGCATTAAATTACAATTCCATGGGCAGAGAAAGGGTCAACACTAATCATACGGATTAACCTCAAGACTGACCTGTAGTACACTCTACAAAGTTGGAACCCTAAAGCAAAATTAAACTACTAAGACTTTTTAAATGTGCCCTTTCTACATTCGAATACAATAAAAAAAGACAGAGGACAAATGCAGAGAATTAGAAGGTGGAAAAAAGTCATGAAGTTATAGGGGTCAACGGAAATGCAACACAGAAGACTCATCAGTTCAGCTGTGGACTGCTGCAGGTCCAGAGAAAATTGAGATATTACCCACAATTAACATAGATGCAAATGGTCATCAGATGTTTGCTAACAAAGCCTGCTGCCTTCAAGCTTTTGTTATTTACGTCTTCTGATTTTGACTTGACAGAAATCACATTTAAACCCTGTAAACCATATTTCAGAAACTGTTCTCCAATTTTTTCTTAATCTACAAACTACTGATACTATCAGTCATCTGCATCTCCAGATTTCAAGTGTTGTCAGAACCAGAGAGCAGTTTCTATGGTTCTCCTGCCATCTATCAGAATACTTCTTCCAGATACATGGTTCTCTGCATCAGCTCCCTCCAACACCACATCCCTCCAATACAGCTTTCAAAACATCCCCTTACAAATTGTAGTAGTTCATACACCTTTCAGCACAACACACCCAGGTCATCGCTGTCTCTCTTGTGTCTGCTTCAATACAAATAGAGAAAAATCAGACCACTCCATCTGAAGTTTCTTGTGGTTTGGGCTTTTTTGTGTGTGAGAACATGTGCACAGTTTGAGAGTGGATTTTTTTTTTAAACATTCCCTATTCATAAAGGCCTAACACTCAGATGTCCTCCCAGTTGCAAGATTTGCATCCCAGAGTAAAGAACATCAAATACAGAGCAAGCAACAAACTTCTATCTTAGGAAGCTTGCATGGTAGGAAAAAAAAAAAACACAAACATCTAGTTACAAATAAATGGGATAAGGAAAACAAAAAATTAAGCCTACAACACAAAACCTACAGGTTTTTAAGGTGTTCAGTCCCTAAAGAGCCACTTCAACAATTTATCTGATTGGCCATCAACCACTGCCTGAATATGGACAGCAGGACACACCAAAAAAAAGCTTTTAGAAAGATCTACTTGATCTTCACAGAAGTTCTTCCTCTCCTACACTAAAAATACTATTTAAAAACAGGTATCTATCTGGATTTCTCCAGATAGATTCTCCATTCTCCATTTAATTTCCCACTCTTTCAACTTAATGTCTTTCTAAAACACACAATAAATCACATTCATTGAATGCTGTGCTAGAACACACTGGACTTCTGACATTCCTAAGTGGTAGTCATACACAAACCAAGAGACTCATTTGAAATTGCTAGTTATTAACATACCCTAAACTTGCATTAATCTGCAGTAAGTTCTTTTTTTTTTCCAAGCACTTAAGTTTTAAAAGCAGCTTTTAGTACAAATTAACTATCCTGTACAAGTTAGCACTCAGGGACACAATTAACCATCGTAGTTCAGGTGCTAACCGAGTACATTCAAAATTAGAGTTTTGGAGTGTTCCTAAATAATTTTTGCTATGATTCCATACAAGAACTTGAAGTGACACAGTCAGGATTTGTTTGTTGCAGTTTTAAAAATCCTGACCTCTAATTAAAACCTTTTCAAGGAATCAAGTCAGTATGTCCACACTTTCATGTTACTCAGTAATGGTACCTGAAACTTTAGAATTACACTAACACAAGATGAGAGGAAAAACAGATTTAGTCTGAAAACCACAGCTGATAGAGCTAAGTACCAAATACTAAATACTTGCACACTTGAGTTTTCTTTGACAGCTGTCTGAAAAGACAACTCAAAAGCTTACTGGTAAGAAGTAAATAAACTACCATGTTTTCACTGCTAGCATCCCAGAGTGATACTTGTAACACAAAACTAAAGACCTGGAATATGAATTCTACATGAGAATGTCTTTTTGAAGTACCTTCTACCAAGTTACTGAAATTTGTCCAGAACCTGAAAATACAGAGATGCTTTATGCAATAATCCAGATCAGATACAAAGCTACAAATGTTCATTTAAGACTACAAACATATACAAGATTTGAGGATACAGATTTTACAGCAAAATCACAACCTACTTAGACAGTTACCAATATTCTGCAAAACATGATTACTGTTTAAACACCAGTACAGGCAGCTGTGAAAAACCTGTGGGTGAATACACCTACGTGCATGTAAGAACAACCAGCAACACCGTGTACTTCAGAACTGTACTATGAGACCACAAAGCTCTCTGCCCTAGTGAAAAAAAAGGCTCTTTCACAAATGCTAAGAGATATAAAAGGACTGGGAATAGCCTGTATTTTCACTATGAATGTTCCATCCTATGGAAGACCATACTGCTACGCACAGCAATGCCCACCAGAGGGGAAGAAAAAAAGATCTTTGTTATATAAACGGCAAAAAATAACTTCTTGTTTCTCAAGTTACCCTCTTACTGAACACAATCCCACCACGTTTATAGATACACTTAAAAATGGAAATCAATCCCCACAACCATTAAAGCCACCTGGTTTACTACTTCATCTCCAAAAAGTGCTCCTGCTTTTCTCTCATCATCTCCCCAAATACCTTTTAGTTTGGTGAAACTTACAAAACCTAGATTCCCCCATTCAGCTGTTAGTCATCATGTGGTAAACCATTATATGTCTTCAAAAAGAAGTCCTTTCAACATGTAATATACTTAGAAGCAAAGTTACATCACAAGCTATTTCGAAGGTGAAATAATTTTTAAAACTATTTCAGCAAATTACACATTCAAGACACCAGAGTGCTATTCTAAGAATATTAATTTCTGGATTAAGTACTCCAATGCACTGCTAGTTGATTGTTATGTCAACTACACATTGTTGGTGTGGGGGGAATTTCAGCTCACACTGACACATTAGTACTTTTAATAATACCTGAAGCTGAATAAAGCTTAGAGCTTCTGACAGAGAAGTACCATGCCATCTTCCTTTTATGTGTGCATCTTAACCTTCCTGAAAAATAAAAGGTCAACCAACTCCAACATCAATCCAAGCCAAAGTCTACAAAAACTGGATTTAAAACACACAGCACAAAAGACAAATTGATTTCAGAATTTTTTTCTCTGTAGATAGTCTATAGATTTTCCAGTCCTGTGAGAGAAAATGTTTCTCATCAACTAGTGTCACCTCCTTCCTTTGGGTTTTGGGGTTTTCTTGTTAACAGAACTCCATACCTTAGGTCCATGAAATCTACTAGGTACACATTCCTCAGAGACTCATCCATAAACCTTCCTTTAAGGAATCCAAAGGCTGTGACACCCCCACCCTACTCTCCCCTATCCACAAATCACACTCTAAGGGCAAAGGTGTTCCAGCAAAGATACAAGGTAGGATAGTAACCCTATTTCAGGGGTAACAAACAAGAAGCCGGGTGGAGAAAGGAAGTGGTGGAATTTTAGACATGGACAACACCAGTAAGATAACAAGCTGTTCCAAATAACTACGTAACATTTAATATTTTCTGGCCCAAATCCAGTTATGCTCTTGACCTTACCCAGGTCTAATAGAATTGGAGATTATAAAGGCAGATTACCTTTAAGGAATGTGAGATTTCTCCAATTACCACAAGAGAGAAAAAGAAAACAAACAAACAAAAAACAAACAAACAAACAAAACTACTGAACAACAAAAATAATTCAAGGAATACTGCAATACCATTTCACTTTTTAACTGACATTTCCATTAAATCAATATGAATCCTCAAGTGTTTCTCCTTTCAAGTGAACTTTTTGTTCAACACATTTACTACAGTGTTGCTATGACCCCAGTCAAACTGCCAAAATCTGAGCTGCAGGCTGATGCTGCTGGAGTGTTAGGGCCTACAGGATACACTCTGCAAGTCAACTAACAAAGAATACAGTTAACAGTCTTTCCGCTAGAAGAGGGGTAGGGAAAAAAAAAAAAAAAAAAAAAAAAAAAAGAGAGAGAAAGACTACCCCTTTGTTCCAAAACAGCACCGTCCAAGAAAAGGAGGTTTGGAAAAAGAATGGATGTGACAATTGGCAATATACAGCATGTGCTTCAAAATTCATCCCAGGGATCTGAGAAAGTCTGTTACAGCTGCAGAAATACAATTTTCACTACACTTCAAAATCAGGTTTACCACCTTTACAACCTAAAAGAAAAAATAAATATTACATTTCATCACGAAGTGCAAAGGCTTCTCTATCTAAACCAACTTCTGTGGCACTAGCCGAGTCAGCCCAAAGACACGCTGAAGAACACTTGCTCCCCCTGCCCCGCTGCAGATTTCGGAGGCTATCCCCAGGTTAAAGCCTCTATGTGAAGACCTGCCCTTGCTTCTCTTCGGATCACACAATCCCACTCTCCAGCTAATGCAGTAATCAAATTAAAAGAAACAAACAAAAAACCAACCCCAAACAAACCCCCATGCACAAGGAGAAACCACCTCAACCACTTCCCTTGCGCTCCCGCCCAGGCTCTAAGAAGCAACCGCAGATTTACCAGCACGTCTAGAGAGGGGAAGGGGCAAAGCCAGGCAGCCGGACTCCGGCAGCAAGGGGACCTCTCCTCCTCCCTTCCCTTTCCCTTTGTTTACTTTACGGACCGTCCCGCTCCGCTCCGCTCCGCCTCGCCGAGCCGTCAGCACCTCGCCGCCTCCCGCCACATCCGGTGGGACCGACCGGCGCGGCCACCCCGGCCCCGGGGGAAACAGGGTGGGCCGGCCGCGGACTATGCCTCTCGGGCGGAGAGGACAGCCGGCTTCGCGCCGGGGAGGAAGGGACAGGCGGTGCACCAGATGACCTCTCCCCGCAGCCTTCTCTTTTCCCATTCCCTTCTCATCCCGCCCGTCCTCTCAACACCGCCCAACGACGGTCCCTCGCAGGCGGCGCTGGGGAGGGAAGCGACTCTGCTCGGACCCCCAGCCTACCTCCCTTCTCCCCGTACTCGCTTTCTCCCTCGGCTATCCGGATCCGTTCGCTCGCACCCCGGCCGCAGGGTGCATTCTGCCGCGGAAGGCTTCCCCACCGCGAGCACCCACGGCTTGCGGTTCGTGTGTGTACGGACGGCTGTGCACAGAACCGTACCCTGTGTGCGTGCCTGCTGTGCCCCCTCCCCAGGGATACAGGGGCTCCGAAGGCAGCCCCTCCCGAAGAGTACAGAAGAAATGGGCAGCTCTTCCCTCGAAGAGACGGGGCCGCCGCAGCACTCCGAGCCGCGGGGGGAAGACACGGAAGGAGACGCCGCTGCCCCCCACCCTTCTCCACCCCCCCGTTATATAAGTTCGGGCCATTGGGGCCGATGCGCCTCAGTCCGTCTGTGCCCCTCGCCCCTTTCGTCCTCTCCTCTGCAAAGCCCCTGCCGCCAGCACTCACCGCGCTGCGGGCAGCCGCCTCCGGCCGGCTGACCCCCCGACGAGTGGAGGGGTCGCGGCGAGCTAGGGCGAGGGGAAGAGAAGAGAGGAGCAGCGGAGTTGTCCCGCCAGCACTGGTTGCTGAGGCCGCCCGGCTGCCGCCCCGCTCTCGCTATGTCGGTGCGGGCAGCTGCTGCCTACCTCCCTGCCCGCCCCGGCCACTCCAGGCCGCTCCCCCGCCCTCCCGGCGCGCTGCACCATGGGATGCGCGACTGCCCTCTCCCTCCCTACCCGCCCGGCTCGCTCCCACACTAACATGGCTGCGGGGGATGGAAGGGGGGGTCAAGCTGCCGCCCCTCCAACCGAGGAGAGGAGAGGCGGGAGCCGCCCCGCCCGCCTGCGCAGGCGCGGCTGGCGGGCCTCAGGTGACGGAGCAGCGAGTACCCGCCGCTGCCACCTCGAATCTCGTCAGCTGTAGCTGAGGCGGTGGCGGCAGAGCCCATCCCGGCCCTTCCCTGGGCTCAGGGGCTTTTCCATCCCTCCCTTTCCCCTCCATTCCTCCTTCCCTCCATTCCTCCTTCCCTCCATTCCTCCTTCCCTCCATTCCTCCTTCTCTCCTTCCATTGCCAGGCAATGCAGATCCTGAAGGGTCAGTGGAACGGATGGGGTAGTTCGGGAAGAGGGGCAGTTTAATCCCTTGTCGTCGGTGTCTCTGTGTTCATCTCTGAGCGGCTGTCCCAGCTGCTCGGAGACAAACTGGCTCTGTGGCCTCTTCTGGGACCTCTGGCCTTGCTTCCTTTCCACGGTGGCACTGGCTGGCACAATTGTTCTCTTGTTTCAAGGCTGGAATATTCTCTTTTCAAGGAAATCCTTGCATATTTACTTACACATGACTACAGTTTGCATAGTTGAGAGTCGTTGCATCTATTTCATAACATAAGGTTCAAACAGTCATTTTTAAAGCCCTATTAATCCATCACTTGCCTCCAGTGGCAGTTGAACTCGTCTTTTGGTCTTCTGCATGCCCCAGGCAGCCTGAGCTCGAGCAGAGAATCATAGTTTGGGTTGCACGAGACCTCAAAGATCATTGAGTCAAACTGTAAAGCAGATCCTAAACCTCCCCATCTCTGGAAGCTGGCAGCGTGCCTGAAAACTGGAGGTAGGTAGGATGCATGTCACTTTGGTTTAAGTGTGTCTGCATCTGAGCTGACTGGAGGGGCTGTCTTTATAGTTGATGGAGTACTGATCATTATAGTCAATAGCATTTGGGGGGTGATTCATCTGATCAGACATGGGTAGTTTACTTTAGACTAAGACAATTCCCACTCTTTAACTTCCCTATGTTAATTAGTTTCAGTTTTCCAGGTTCTGTAGTTAGACTGTAGCGAGTGAAACCCATGGGAGACATTGCTAAACATGTAGGCACCTAGATTGTAAATAGTTGTTAGGTGAATCTCACTTAAAATGTCCCAAGCCCCTACAGGGGGGCAATCCATCAGGTAAACTCCAAACATGTCACAAATGCATTAAGCACCATACTAAAGTAAGCGCTAGAAACTTCCTTTTGGACAGCAGTACAGTATTCCAATCTGTCTTCTGCAGAAATGCTTGGCCATTAGAGAGTCCTTTGGTCAGCCTGCTCTGGGCTAGACAGGACAGCAAATACACTCTGCCCTTTCTACTGAAGCCAGAGCACTATACAGAAATGAAGGAAGGAAGGAAGAGTGATTTCAGTTATTTTAAAATTATTGGTCTTGGGATCACTATTGATGCTTATGCCAGAAAAAGGTAGAAATGTGCTAATTAAGATTACTGATGACAGAAAGTTGGGAGACATCAATAAAGAGGATGTTCACAGCAAGACACAGGATAAAATGAATGCTCTTTAGGACTGGCATAGTGCAAAAGGAAGGAAATGCATGACTAAAACAGGAGTGTGTTTTCTGATTAATATCAGAATAAGGAGTAGTATAAATACTGGAAAGAGAAAATGAAATAGAAAATGGAGCTTCATAAATTTTTATGATGTGGTTGTTAGCAATAACAGAGTTGCACTAAATGACCCTTCCAAGCATTTGATCCCAAATATGAATCATTTCTCCTTTGCCTCAGCCTTCATCCAAAGATGTCAAAGTGCTCTAGCCTCTGAGCAAACTTCTGAAAAAGATAGTTGTCCCGGTTTTTTTACACTGGAAAGCTGAGGCAGTATTTCAGTTGCCAAATTCACAAATTATTCACTGGATGAACAGGCCTGAAAGCAAATAGTTCCTCTCCAGGGCTATATCCTGTGCACAGAAGATAGCAGCAATACCTACTTTCTGTCATGCATAGTATATCCTATTGATTTTATATACGGTTTTTCATAAACATTCTTTATTTGGATATCTTTTCAAATGCCCTTGCTTTAATACATAATTGCTATTCCTGTGTTTTTATAGCTTGATTCTCTGCAGGCACTCTAGGCAACATTAATGTAACAATTCTCTCCATTTCTTGGTAGAAAAACCATTGAGAGATACATGAGTGATGTATGGGGGAGGCTGAGTAAAGCTGGAGCAATGGTGGAACTGTGAGTCTGATTTGTATATTTTCACTCAGTCTTTTAATAGTTGCACTTTTCCATATGGAGAAGAGGCACACTGTCTGAAGTCCTGGGAGCTTTCCCATTGGTTTAAAGGGATAAAGGCAAGCCGCAAATATTATATAAAAATCATGGTTTGTAGCAATTTCTGAAAAGTCTCTGTTTCCAGTCCTGGTGAGAATTTTTTTTTTTGTTTCTTCTTGCTTGCTTTCATCAGGAAAATGCTTGCAAAACCAGAAGCCTTCAGCAACATTCTTATTCTGATAGAAAACTTGCTGGAAAATCTTTCTTACACTACACAAAACACTTTTTAGTCAAATGTAAAGTTTCATGAAAGCTGGTAATTTCAGCTCTCAGCTGGGAGAGGGGAGCTGCACTGATGTACAATGAAAAGTTCCATGATGCTCAAAAATGATGGTTTCAGCAGAAACTCATGAGACACAAGTAGGATAACAGTCGTGGCATCTAGAGGGTCAAAACTCTGCCCTTTTGTTTTCTCCTCCAACTTCAGGGTCTCATCCAGATGAATTGCCTATGAGAAATGCAATTCCAGAAGCTCATCCATCCTACCTATTTAAAATACAATTAATTGCTCTCTGATTACTCCTATTTTTCTCAATTGACTAGGAAGAGCCTAGGTCATTAGCCTAAATCTTTACATACCTAAACTTGTATAAGTTGTGACTTGTAACTTTGTATTCTAAGATTGTTATTTTCTTCTGATTCTCATGAACTTGCACAGAAAAGTAGATAATTTTCTTGCCCATTCTGTCTAGGCAGAGGTTGTTGGTAGGTAGGAAAAAGACTATCCCATATAATTTATTGTCTAATGATTAATACTGAGGTAAGCATAATACTAATGGTATTATTTGTCCAGTCCATGCCATTATCTCACTTACTTTACAGTCGTTATTAAACATGTGCTGCATTGGTATAAACAAAAAGGTAGGAAACTTCATTATAGTGTAGCATGTATTGTCTTTCCATTTATTAAGTGATGGAGCTGAGGGTAATGGCTCTAAAGAGAATTAGTTCTTTCTGGTGTTCTGGAGCACAGCTGCAGTCAGGCATCTTCAGCTTTTTCTGCAGGATGCTAAATATGCATTACAGCAACCAGAGCAATCAGGCTTCTGAGAGACAGGTAGCTCTGAAATGCAGGGCTAGTTTAGGCTGTGACAGTGAAATACAGGGGGATTTGGGAAAAAGGGAGAAAATGGCAAAATGTTGAATACTTTCACAAAATACACAGTAAAATTTTTCATCATACAAGGAAATCAATTCTTTTAGAACCACTTAAATCAGCCTGAGATGAAGAGGCCTTCAACTGCATGCATAAGGAGTCTACATAGTACTGTTACAGTGGAGAAGGAAAAAAATAATTAGTAAACATCTGGTTTAGAAGTAGATAGAAATAAACATTACAATCTGCTGCAAACCTGATGCTGCAAGTTTTCTGGTGTGGGAGTTCTGTGTTTAATCAGTAGGGTTAGCAGCATGGATCGGCTTGAGGGACCAGCTCTTGTCTGTAACAGTGAATAATGTCACACAGAGGGAGGATGAGTGTTGGAGACACACTGCTATGTGCAGCCTCATGGTTAGAAGGTGCAAACTTGAACAATTACAGGCATCAAAATGTAAATAATGATATTACGTATGTCTCTGCTTCTGTCTGGCTTTAAAAAGAAAGGCAAAACATTCTATTAACTTTTCTGAGCAGCTTCTAGAGTAGAAGCTGAATAGAAAATCACCTATGTAAGTTTATCTAGTTTATTTTCTAAATCCCAAAACAAAACACAAAGAAATTCCTAAGAAAAGATCCAAGGCAAATCAGAATTACACAGGATTCGGAAGGAAGATTCAGATAGAAAATTTGGTGTGGAAAAAGCTAATTAGCAGCTGGAGGACCCACCTGATGAGTTGCTGTTATTAACTAAGACCTCCAAAGCAAATGTTAATGTGTTAATTAGAAGCAGGGTAATAAACTCCTAGATTTCCCAGTGGGAAACAAAACAAAAACAAGACAATTTTTTTTTTCTTTTATAACCAGCTAAAACCAAACATGGCAGCAAAGGAACCCTCCCAGCACTGCTGCTTCATTTTCTGATGTGTGTTTTCAGTGTTGCTCCTCTAATGGTAATGTAGATGACCTTACCTGGCCTTTCGTCATGGTGACTACCTGGAAGTATGGGATCCAGAAGTTTAGTTATTATTCTGGAAAAATCTCTGTTCTGATTGGAAGCTTTAATTAGACTGATTCCAAGCAAGAAGTGGAGATTAAATTCTCTGTCTTGCCACTACAAAAGCACAGGAGAGAAGGCTCTCAAAGAGCCCAGTGTGTTGACATGGAAAGTGAAATTTGTGGTCTGTCCTAAATAGCTGTACTTCCCATGAGAGATTATTTTCTTCTCATTTTATTTTGATTTTCATGATAGAAATCAAACCCTTCTTTTTTTTTTCCCCAACCAAACCATAGGCAAACTTATATCTGAGCCAAATCAAAGGATATATTTTTAAATTGCATTCTGTTGAGACCAAACAGCATAAAGGGATGGAGTTCTTATGAGCATTTAGAAACACTTGCATTCTTTGACTTCTTTTCTGCAGCTTTCTACCATTGTGATGACCCGCATTGTGTCAGACACTTTTCTTAGAAAGGCTCAGGAGAGAAGGAGGGTGTTCAGGAGTGCACACTGTCTGTGGTGCTAGCCTTTGTCACAGCCAGAGTTGCAGCTGCAGTGCTTGCAGAATCACTGAATCACCATGCTTGGAAAAGACCTTTAAGATCATCAAGCCTAATCATTACCTAACTCTACCACGGCCACTACTACACCATATCCTTGAGCACCATATCTAGACAGCCATCCAGGAATGGCAATTAAACCACTTCCCTGGGCAGCCCGTTGTAGTATAGAAGTTTTTCCTAATGTCTAACCTAAACCTCTCCTGGTCGAACTTGAGGTCATTTCCCCTTGTCCTATATCAGTTGTGACCTGTTAGAAGAGACCGACACCAACCTCTCTACAACCTCCTTTCAGGCAGCTGTAGAGAGCAATAAGGTCTCCGCTCAGCCTCCTTTTCCTTTATGTTCCAGAGGTGCACGTGGTGACCATCCCAGTATAGATGGGTGCCTTTTGTCTCTTCCAGTTCCGAGCCAACCCACAATTCTTGTATTTTCATTTAGTCAAACTGGGACCAAAAAAACTCTTTTAAAAAATGTCCTTAGGCAGTTCTGGTTCTTAATCAGATCAAGTCAGCTTCTTTCAGGAACTGTGACAGTAGCATCGTCACTCTGTTCCCCGTCAAATCCCTCCCAGTATCCCTTCAGCTGCTTTGGTAAGCTTACAGTTCTCTGTAGAGCCCCCT
The DNA here is from genome assembly GCF_027791375.1 of Indicator indicator. Taxonomy (NCBI): domain Eukaryota; kingdom Metazoa; phylum Chordata; class Aves; order Piciformes; family Indicatoridae; genus Indicator; species Indicator indicator. The sequence continues at coordinate 20,992,725 of NC_072021.1, forward strand.
GATGTGTAAAATGTATGTGATGTTTTGATCAAAGGAGTTCCTCTACTTAATGCAAATTCCACACACTTATAGCAGTCTGATGGGGATGTATAGATCTAATCCTCCTGATCTCCACTGGGCCTATGGGACATCAATCCAGCTAGCAAGGAGGACAGGGATGATTGGTGAGGAATATTTCAACTTTTTTCTTTTAAGACTGTGTTAAGCTTTATCCATTATTGTAAGATTAACTAATGTTCTGAATGCCTGACCAAATTTGGGAAACACTTGTCTTATTTCCTTTCACTTTTTTTTTTCAACATCTGACCAAACACCAAAAAACAATCTCCTTTTTGCAATCCTTTCAGCCACTGTAGATGACATTTTACACATCACAGGACAACTTTCTGTAGATTTACTTTCAAACACAGAACCAAACACATTAAGAAGGGAGACTATTTTCTGTGGACATTAACAGTCATTGCTGACCAGTCTCATATTCAGTGAATGATTCCAAATGTATGTGAATATTGATTCTTCTAATGTTTTCTTTATTTTCCAGTCCCTGTTTACTCAACTGTAGTATCTACAATTTTGTTATCAACCTGATTTTTACTTCTAGATAGAAGTTCAACCACACAATGTGATCAGTCATCTTGGAATCTGTCCCAGAATCAAGACTTTGATACTGCTTTGATTTGGATACAGGACTAGTACCTGTTCTGTATGCCTTTCCTCTGAATCGTAGGGTTCTTCTCATCCTCCCTAAAGTTGTGGCCCTGGAAATGTACTCTTTGTCTTCTCTCTAATGGAAGAATGGGATAGAGGAGCTCCATTGGAGCAGGTGTCATTTGCTTTGGTAGCTGTGTTGCACTGTGGGACATGGTGAAGAGGGCATGTTCTATCCCTTAACTTCTGTAGTGGGGTGAATCTTCTATCCTATATTCTGTTTTAGAGATGATCCCTTTCAATGCATTTTCCTTTTGTTAAAAAGTTACTTAAAGTTATAGGCAAGATACTTGATTTCAGGTCCTTGGTCTTCACTTGCCTAATTAAAAATTCATCATTTATTCTCATTTATAATTCTGCAGAGAAAGGATACTGCTCTTGCACAAAGTTTTTGAGAACAGCCTCTGCAGTACATAAAATATGGAATTAATTATCATAGCAGATATGTTTAGAAGACAGGGAAAATACTTTCTTTGCAGGACTGTCAAACTTGTGAATATCCTCCTCTTTATCCCCTCAGTACACTGGCTGACATCACTGTGTATGCATTTCCATATAGAAAAAGCTGTTCTGTATTGTCTTCTCCACACAGTTCTCCCTACTGGTTTTCACAGTAAAGCCACAACAATTTTGCATCTTTTGGAGGCGTTCTGTGATGTGCCTGTGCCTTCGTATCTGATTACCTCTATGCCATACTTGAGTTTATTTACTTTGTAGAAATAATATTGCACATGCAAACACACAGGTAAGGGAGAAGACCTGTGACTTAAATTGGTGTGTTTTGCTTTGGAGGACTAAATGAGTTGACTGCAGCACATGTAGGAGCAATACTTCACAATCGGATAGACCACATTCCTGAACAATTGTATTCTTATATATCCTCATGTTGTCTGCCATTGCAGTTTGATATAGCAAGCACTCAGACCAAACATTTCTTTGGAGTTCCTTTATTTTGAAAACAATTGCTAGAACAGAGAGATTGCAGCCAGATGCATTTCTGTTTGCACAAAGACTTCTGTTCTTTGTGGCAATCCAAAATTCTTTGCATCAAACTCACTATGAGCTATAGAAAACTGAATTGACAGCAGCTGAATCATCTATAACATAGCTTGTAATCAAATTTGCTCTTGAAAATGTTTCTGTCCCAAAAAGAAAAAGCTGTCGTAGTTTTAATTTTTATTGAGCTGGTTTTTAAAGTATGACTGTTTAGCTTTGTAATGGAATTACTGCATTGAATGAAGGCTGCTTCAGAAACAGCCAGGGAGTAGTGTATCAAATTATGGATCTCTCCTCTAGTAAGAATCAAACATCTCTTTTCTTATGGATGTCTGCCTCTCTAGAAAGTTATCTGCCTGCTTTGGAATGCAGGATGGGAAAGAGCCTTCTAAATCAGGTGTGATTTATTTTTTACACAGCAAAATATTAACTTTTAAAGAATATTACCTATCAGCATGATACATGTAACACACGGTATTTAACTGCCAAAGAGTTTACAAGTTAGAAGCAGCAGTGAACTGTCAGGTCTTTTATTCTGCCATGAACTTCATGTGGGGTTTAATGTCACTTGGGGTTTTGATGCCTCCAATTCTAGTCTGTGCAACAGGCATAGTAATTTGATAGCTATGGGAAGATACTGGGAATTACAGGTAGGAGAGGTTCAGAAAAGAGGTTGAAGCTGCCCAAGCACTGAAGACAAAGTACATACACCAGAGGTTTTTTTTCTCTTTCATCATATAGTTGTTTTCTCAACCCTCTTATCTGTATCTTGGAAAAAAATACTACGACAGTTTCAGTGAAGGACTGGAGTTATGTGTAATGGAGAAGCAAAGATTTCCTTACTGTTTTTTTTTTTTGGTGTTGCTAGATCAGCTCCTGTGTCAGACTCTTTTTTTTTTTTTTAAAGTCTGTTTATTTTAAGCTAGTTACAGTCTGAGCTGCTTTGTTTATTTACCAAACAGGTGCAACAAGTGTAGAGATTTTTCAAGTTCCCAGTAGTTATCCCAATTTCCCTTTCACTATGATTTAAGTCAGATCAATGCAACCTAAGTGCAATAAAAATAAGTAATAAATATGCAACAAAATATGTGATAAATATGTAATAAAAAAGACCCTTAGGACATTTGAGAGATTTCGTACTTAAAATGCAAATTCCTGTCTGTAGAAGTGCACATCGGTTCCCTGTGCTGTAAGGAAAGGAGCCTTGAAAATTGTCTGAAAACAGAAACTCAGGTGTTGATGTCAAGAATAGAAATAAAGTCCATCAATTCTAACCAGATGCCAAGAAAAAATCTTAATATCTGCAGAGAATATTATTTTTCGTAAATTCACATTGAAATCATATGTCAGTATTCTGGGAAACATATGATGTTTGGGGAATATTCATATATTTTATCATGATTTAGTAATGAAAACAAACCTCCTGGAGGATATCAAAGTATTCCAGTGACTAGCTCAGAAACTCAGAAGCAGCTGCAGAGCCAGCAGTTGAAATACCTGGGAAGGCAAACAAAGAGCAAACACTGCAGTGTTTCTTTGAGGTATGAGCATCTGGCTACTTGGCACATGTAACCTGTCCTACTCTTCCAATAGCAAGAGACCAGTTGCAGGCTTTAGTTTGATTTTACATGATTATCTGTATATGTTCAAGAGTGTCAGTCTCTTTGTAAGTTTTCAAAAGTAAGAATTTCAGAATAATTAGAAGCAAATTGTTTTTGTTAAGGACCAGATTATACCAACTGCCGTAATGTAGTCTGGTTTGTGCACACATAGAATATGCACCTTGCAATCATGTTCTTACAAGCATTTGCACATGATTCTAGTGTGCCACCAGAGAGTGGAAAAATGCATATGGTCAATTAAAAGAGTATTTGTAAGTGGTGCAGAAAGTAGCATTTCATTGTAGTGTTACTAGGCATGAATGCAAACAACACTACGTTTTAAAGGCATTCTGAATTTAGCATGTTTTAAAATTACTAGTTATATACTAAATAGACTTCTAAAGACTTCCAAAATGTATACATAGGAGAAGAAAAATTATTAACTGAAGATCCCTTCAGAAAACCTGGCTTCTGGTTCTATTTTCAGTTTTCCCAGCCATGCACAGCTTCACTTAGCCATGTTAAAAAGCTGAGACTGACTTTACAGATTTTTAAAAGTAATTCTGAAGTTTTTGTTGAAGACAAATTGCAGCTAATTTTCCCTTTAATCGTCATACAGTGCAACATGCTACGACATGCTAGTGTCTCTTAAGTACAACTGGATCATGATACGAGTTACTACTCTTCTTTTACCAAATTTCATCTTTTAATAAGATGAGTTATTAATCATGGAATCATAGAACTGTTTCAGTTGAAAAAGACCTCTAAGATCATCGAGTCCAACTGTCAACACCATCATGTCCATTAGAATGTGTCCCAAAGTGTCATGTCCACACTTTTCTCGAACACCTCCAGGGATGGTGACTCCACCACCTCCCTGGGCAGCCTGTTTCAATGCCTGACCACTCTTTCAGGAAAGAAACTTTTCCTAATATCCAATCTAAATCTCTCCTAACATGATTTCAGGCCACTTTTTCTCATTCTATCACCTGATACTGGAGAGAAGAGATGGACCCCCACCTCACTACAATCTCTTTTCAGGGAGTTGTGGAGAGAAATGAGGTCTCCCCTCACCCTCCTCTTCTCCAGACGAAACAACCCCAGTTCCCTCAGCCAGTCCTCTTAAGACTTGTTCTCTAGACCTTTCACCAGCTTTGTTGCCCTTTCTTTTTGTGAGTTGAAGAGTTTCAAAACAATATTTAACTTTTTCAAAATCTACTCTGTTACAAAAAGCTGACTTCTGGTGTTTTGTGTGCAGAATTACTGTCTTAGGAGGCTTGCTTTAATGTGGTACCAGAGAGATTTAACACTGGTGAACTGTTTGAAAGCAGTGTCTCTGTGCATGTGGAAAGGATGGAAATATTAAGTTTAGATCAAATATTACGTGGAGCTTGGCAATAGAGCTTCTGGAATATCAAGTTTACCTGTAATTTCCCTGCAGTGGAGAGAACAGCCTTTCTCTAGGGCTGGGGAAGTGTTGGAGCAGTTTTATTTACATCTAACAGAGCTTATGAGGAAGTTCTCAGCCCTAGTTTTTATGAGGACAGATCCAATCGATGCACCCCTTCAGTCAGCCTGAGAAGTATTCCACAGGAAGCAAAAATTGAAAACAAATTCAACAGCTGTAGTAGCGTTATTTTAAAACTACCCTGCTGAACAATGTCCCCTCAGTAAAAATAATATAAATACTGGACTATTGAGCACAATGAATGAGGACTGTTTTAGAGTCCATTAGGCTTCTGCTGTGTTTCTTAAACTGCAGCTGTAGTGTCAAGTATTACAATTACTGGAATGTCACCTGTGGAATAGTTGGTGTCCTTAAATAGAGGCTTGGTGATGTTTATTTTTAGTTACATAGATCAACAATCACAGAATCACAGAGTGGTAGGGGTTGGAAAGGACCTGTAGAATCCCTTCATTAACAATCCTGGAACAATTCTTTTACATTTTGCCTATTTACTCTAAATTAAAGTATTTGTCTTGAATTTCAAGAGACATACTTGATGCATTCATTCATTAGCTAAAATAAACCAAAGCGAGCTCACAGGGGAAGAGATTACTATAGGAAAATGACTTTTACTACTGCTAAACTGGCCAAATATTTCTGGCTTTGCAATTATTCATCCTTATTCTTCTTGTTCTGTAGAATTTTAGAATAGACTATTCTCATTGTTGATCTGCCTCTTCATGTTTAAAAACACATTCAGATCTCTGTGTCTAGAATGTGCCAGGGACAAATACTGCATACAGGCAACTGAAATCATGAGAGCCATTTCCAGACAGTTTCATCCACAGCTTTTACCTATGGGTATCAATAATACCTGCACTTCTGTGGTGTTTCGTCTGAAGAGCTCAAAGCATGTTACAGGTACAGGTTTAGCTAAACTGATAGAGGTCTCTCAAAGGTAAGAAGGATTCCCATCTGCAGACATGCTAGGTGGTACCTCACCAGCTAAAACATCCTGCTCAAGGTCAGAAAAATGAGTCGGTGGAGAGACTGGAGGAGAACTGTGAGAGGTGAGTTTAATATATACTGATAGCAGCTAGCTGCCTTGCTGCAGCTGTGCTCAGGGAACATTGATCTTATTCTTGTTCATACAAGTTTACTTCTCTAGACAAAGAATCAGACCAAAAATAAACAGTTTATCAGCTCTTAAGAGAAGTGAACTGTAAAATGTTAGGCTGTCACAACTGTAATGCAGGCAGCAATTAGTAAGCACTAAAGTGGTGATGTGGAAGGAGAACTGTATAGCTTCAATGCCTGCAGTGAAATTGCGGTGCCATTAGAGGCAACATGCAAACTTGGTCTGTAGGTAAATTAAAAACCAATGAGTTAAAACCTTCAGACAGTGCCCTTAATATATATAGTTTACATTTTTGGACAGTGCTGAAGTGGTAAGGCAGTTGGACTAGATGTCCCATTCAAATAAAATAGTCTAGTCTAAAAAAAGGAAAATCCAAATGTCCAGAGTGTGGAGAGCAAAGTATAAATCCGTACTCTTTTCCACAGTTGCACTGTAACAGTAAAGGGTAAGTATAAACTTCACCAAGGTACCTTAGATGTCTTTGATTCCCCCAGCACTGTATTAACTATCTGCTGGTAACACCAACACTGCTGGTAACAAAACAAAATCACAGCTTCCATCCCAGATGTGTAAATACAAAAATGACTGCAGGAATGGGTAAGCAGTGTTTCATCTGTGTAATGCCAGCTATAGTAGAGGTACCCCATTCTTCTCTATGTGTGACAGATGAGTCTCCTGGGCAGATCCAATAAAACCCATCCCAACTTGAGGTCATACAGGGGAATGTATCAAAATGAATAGATCATCAAGTCTGGTGAAGTACTTTGGAGGCTGAAAAATGTGTTTCCCTGTGGCTGATCCTTGATTTTACACGATCCTGAAGTGCCTTTTTTCTCCATCCTTTCTTACAGAAGACCATGAGTAGCTTCATCTCGCCTGCAGGCGGTTAAAGGGATTAAAAGGTCACTGCTAGATCAAGATGAATATGCTTTTTAAAAAAAGTATTCTCTTCAGTTCCCAATCATGCCATAGTACAGCTGTAATAAAAAAACATGCACAGTTTACCTGCCTGATTTTTGTTTATTGTTTATCTAGGCATACTGCAAACCAGACTCATTCTTCTTGCTAGTTTTTGACTCACCAAAGCAGTAATAGTGCCAAAGCTTACAAGGAAATATTTAAACGCTAATTAACTTCTTAATTCTGTGTGGGGGCAGGCTCCTTGTTTCCCCTGGAGCACGACTGATTTGCAAGATATTTATTTGGGATTTCAGGGCGTTTACATATTGTGTATGGCTCTCTATGTATATGTTGGTATGTGTGTGGGATGCCTCTGGCCCTATTTGCCTGCAGCTGAGCCTGCACAACATTCTCCTTACAGCCGACATGTTTTCCAGTATGAAAGTTTAGAAAAAACAATCATCTTCTATTTTATGTCAGTTGTTAGACACAAGGCAGCAAATCACCTGGCTGGAATGGAATCACTGAGCTGTGTTACAGTGGAACAGTTAATGCGTGTCACTCATCCTGGCTGTAGGGTGCTAGGGAAATCAGTTTTCAGCATCTGTCCAGCAGAAGTTCAGCCTGGGGCTGTCATCCTCAGCAGAGGTTTTCCTTTCAAAATTTTCCAATCCACAGATGTGCAGGGTGTCACTGCTAACGCAAATCTGATTTTCTCTGGGAGGTGGTTAACCATGTGGCTAGAATTTGTGTTAGTGGTTACTAAAATTGCTTGTGAACTGCCTTCCCATTCAGATTCCTGTTCACAAGTCACCTCTGCAAGGGCATGTAAGAGTCACAGAATCATAGAATTGTTTCAGTCGGAAAAGGCCTCTAAGATCATCGAATCCAACTGTCAACCTACCACCACTGTGGCCATTAAACAGTGTCCTGCATGCCATGTCCACACATGCCTTTAACAGCTGCAGGGACGGTGACTCCACCACCTCTCTGGGCAACCTATCCCAATGCCTGACCACTCTTTCAGAACCAGCTGAAGGAACAATACTGAGACTCCACACTGAAACTGCACATAAAATGTATCAAGGCTGTGTGCTCCTGCATGTTGCTTGAGAAGACTTCACTGAATGAAAGTTTTTAGTACAAAAATCTGCCCTTAAAGCATTAAGAAATACTGGCATTATGAAAGGATTTTTAAATGGTTTGTTTTGAACCACTATAGAAATGGCTGTGGCTCAACAATCCAGTTTTTAATGATACCCTAAAGCTGCTGTGACGGAGCAGGCATGAGACAAGCCAGTACATACCTGTTCATAGCAGTTTCTTCTCATCATTAAAGACAATGGCACTTCCAGGTGAATTCAGACACCACAGCTTTATAGCCAGAAATCATGGAGAAGCCCCAGCCAGTCATACACAGTTCAGGTAGAATTGCTATCACTGAATTTCAGCTGTGCTAGTTTTATTCCTTCTTGTTTGGTGGAAAGATGTAGGGACTTTACAGTCAAGAAGGCTATGGGAAGCACCTATGCTGTAGACAGCTGAAGTTGGGAGAGATGAGTTCCCCCCTCGGGGACTAAACCTTGTTTCCATCCCCAAGGAATGCCAAGGTAGCATTGAAGGACTTGTTGTTTCCTGCCTGCCCAGCGGGAGACTTAATCTGCGTAAGAGTAGATTAAATCAGCCCAGCTGGTGTTATCTTCTTCATCTATTACTCTCAGATAAGGTGCTGCATGGACCCTCCTCTTCTGTTGCTGCTGCAACCTCCAACACACAGACTCCTACAAAGACTTCTGCTCCATCAGCTATTCAAAGTACAGACATGCCCTTTTGCAGGGGAGAAAAGACACATCAGTAACTTTAAAATAAATTTTCCTCTGATTCGCTTTGTTCTGTGTGATTTGTCATAACACTTCAGAAAGAACCACGTATGGAAGAGATTTCCAACAACATGGATAAAGCCAAGCATTAACCTTCAGTGCTTTTTCTCCTCATTGCATTGCACTTAATAGTGCATAGCTATACTCCCTGTGTGTTGAGAGAGCAGGAAATTCTATAGTAAATGTTAGCAGAAGCTGATGTTTAGGCTTTTATTATCACTTGATAAACCTGTGTAAATCCCATTAATGCTGAGAGGAGTTATATGTGAATGTCAGGGGAGAAAAAAGACCATTTGCTCTCCAGTGCATGTAACTAATTAAAAATTTAAGAGCATACAGTACGTAATTATATTGGGCTGTAGGTTAATACTCCTGAATGAAAATGCCAGATGAGCTGAAACGGTCATACAGAACCAGAGAACCTCTGTCTGTCTCTGTGCAGAGAGCCTGCATGCTCTCCATGAACCGTCCTTGCTCTCCGCTTGGGGGCTGACGGAAATGGGCACATCGCCGGCTGTGACCTTGGTCAGGCTTTGCAGGGCAGAAAACAATGCAGGGAAAGACGAGAGAACAAGCCCTGCACCTACAAACTGCTTTCACATACTCTGTTGAACTTATTTCTGGCAGTGTTTTACTTGTCAAAGCAAGCAGGAAGTAATGTCTTAATCACAACCTTTCTCATTGTCCAGCAGCCTGTCACAACCATCAGAAAAGCTTGGGTTTAAGGCAGGCTGCTCTTCTGGGAAGAGTCCAGTGCCAGCGTACTATATGTGCCCATTGATATGCAGCCTTCAGAGCAGTTTCAGAAATGTGTGCCTGCAGGAAGGGTGTCACCTTCCTCTGAGCAAGAAGCCATCAGCCACTGGTATGGTCCAGACAGGATGCTCATGGGGTTGATAATCAAATAGAAAGCACAAATCCATACCTTCTGCTTCCTACATAATTATTGCAGGAGAATGTCTTAGAGCCATGTTAGAGTTAACATAACTGTAAGCAGGCAGTAATCTTCGTTAAAGACACAGATAATTGAGACAATAGTGGCAGTTGCACAAAACCGTGTCTGTCCCTGCCCAAACAAAGGCATGCGCAGGACACATGGGTGGAAAATGGCTTCCATACAGCTGAAAAAAGAATCTGCAGACCCTGGCACAAAGATGAGAAGCACTTACCCCAAGAAAAGGAATATGAAAAGAGATGTTTCATTGATTCTTCCCAGGATGAAGAAAACAAACTTGCAAATTCTTTGGGAATCTGGGGAGAAGACCAAAGAAATACCCAGCTCTCAAGGTTTCAAGTCTACCTAATAAAACCTCACAGCAAATTAAAACCTCACATTTAAGTTAATACATGTTCCAAATGGTTATTAAGTTTTATGGCAAGACAAAACTTTTAGAGCAAGGGCAGGTGCAGAGCTCAACTTTTTAATTTCATCTTATTCCCACTTTTTTATAAGCATTTAATGGCTTCAGAAGCCTCAGCAACACAAACCCCCAACGTTTAAAGTTTCTGTCATGTGATTTACACTTTTAGAGCCACTGCTGTTTTGAATATCACATCCATTCTCAAAGTGAAAGTTGAGCTGCTCTTTTTCTTTCTTTCTTTTTAATGATAAAAGAGCAGCCTCTGAATTAATAGCAGGTCAGTCTGACATATATTAGAGCGTGGTTTGGCATTTATGTTGAGAATCTCCTGTCGTCTTCACCACCACCCACAAATGCCATAGCAACCACATTGCAAAGGGGCTAAAATGCATGCACAGTTTAACGTGCTGTTAAATGAATGCACTTCTTGTTTTACTATTGTGATGATGAATTCATTTCAGCTGCAGTCACTGATTAGTAGAAAGATGAGTTCCCACTGAACAGAAAATAAACAAACAGCTCAGATTTTGCCTTTTTGGGATTTAGCAGTTATGTGGAATTCAGCTGTGTGGGCAATTAACTGAAAGGACCTCAAATTATATGTTGCACTTGCACTTGCACAGAAGCTTTTAGAAGTGCCATAAGAAAGTAGTCTTTACAGTGAACACGAGGTTCAACCAGAAGCAGCAACAATTTGTTGAACTTAATAGAGAACAATACTTGTTTATTCAGCAGTGTTTGAATATTTAAGTAGTTCATGCAATTATTCTTAAGTATAATGGCCTGAGTTTCAGCAATGTTTTGTAAAGCTTATGAAAGTCAGTAATTTGCTGCAACTAAAAATATGCAGCTAGCATTGTGAGCACTTACAAAATACAGGAATGTTGGGTTTTAACACATTCTTATAATGTGTTAAAGACACTTTAAGAGTGTGCAAAAGCATCCAGCTTTTTCTTCATCAAGTGCTTTCTTCACAGCTTGTTCTCCCATGAAAAGTTACCTCTGATGGTGTGGGCTTTTCTCAAATACTGCTGTGATCCCACTCTGTTACACCTACTTCCAACTTTTCCATATCCCTATATTTTGCTTCCAGGCATTAATTATTCCATACTCCTTGTAGAAATCATTAGTCAAGTATTTCACTCAAAACACTGGCTTGTGTATTGTCCATAGACAGCTCTAAATCCAAGAACAAATTGTTCCTGTTACATATTCACCCGTTATTTTTCCCCTCTTTGTGCTTCCAGCCATCTCCCAGTAGAGCTGAAGAAGAAAACCCACACATGAAAAGGGAGGGACTCACTCAGGGCAGTATCTGCAGCCAAATGGAGTCAGTCTGATGTCAGCCTTCTCTTTCTGACCTTTGTTCTACTGTCACATTTGGCTACTGGCCTTTGAAATGATGGGATAAGAGGTCTCCAAAAAGGGCAGGTAGGACGATGGAAATAAGTGCTGCTGAGATACAGGCCCAGCAAGTAACTGTTATTTTTAATGTCTTTCTCATGTACAGCATTCCAAAGCGCTGCTGCTCTCCAGCCCTTCCATTTTTCTCTTGCTCAAACTGGCCAAGGCATAATTTTTCTTTCACTTGGGGGGGAAAGGCACAGCAGTTTTATTGCTTGGACCAGCTATCTTTGTCTCTGGTTTAGCTTCTCTCTTGAGAGGTTAGATGAGAGCTTTAAAAGTGCTTGTTCTGAGCCCAGGCTGTGCTACCAGATTCAAATCTTTCAAACAATGCAACATTTCTTTGGCACCAAGATCAGAACAGAGACAAAAACCACAGAATGAAAACAGAGCTAGAGGATCCTGAATTCACATTCACACTCAAAACTTGGTGCACAACAGGCTCCCAGCTCCTGACTTCACTAGATAGAAGGACTCATCCAAATATGCTGCAGCTCTTGGTTGAATCAGGCACTTGGATTTCAGTTTGAGAGAAAAGTCAGTATGTTCTGCACCCATGGTGGCAGGACATGGCCAAGACATGTACCTGGTATTGGTCCTTGGACCAAGTCTGTTGGCTGGACTGAAGAGAACTTCTGATACTGGATTTCTCCCTGGAGGTTCTTGGATAAGTGTCCAGCCACTCCTTAGCTTTCTTTTTCTAGCTAAATAAACTAAGCTGCTTAAATCTCTCCCTGCAAGTCATTTTTCTCAGACTTTTGTGCATTCTTGTGTCTCTTTCTTGAATTGTCTCCAACTTTTGAACCTCCTGCTTGTTTTGTGGACACAAGCAGGGCACAATGTGTTGGCAGCAGTTTTGGAAGAGGAGGAATATTCAGACAAGATAATCCTCTTCTTCCTGGATTTTCTGTGCTTGTATATATACAGATTGGGTCAGTTCATGGACATTTGATTACTCACTATAACTTGCAGTCCATTTTTTGGTCATGACATTCCAGCGTAGAAGCGCTGCAGCCCCCACCAGGGAAGTACCTTCTGTCTTCCATCTTGTGAGTTAACTTTGTTGTACTTGCTTAACTTGATTATCAACTACCGATTTGGATCAGTGACCTGTGTTTCTTCTTTTTGCCATTTTCCCAGCCTTTTCATCTGAAAAAAATGTTGATAATGATTTAAAGGGTTTTTTTCCTAAGTTGTTGATAAAATACAATAGCACAGAGCCAAGAACCAGTCCCTATGGGATCTCTCCGAACACACACCCACTCAAAGAAAATTTCTCTGGTTATAATTATATTTGAGACCTGAAGTTAGCCAATTCTTAATCCATTTAATGTGGTTTACAGTGGATTTGTATTGTTTTAGTTACTTCATCAGCATGCTGTACTTTAACAAGGCACATTTCTTACAGAAGCTTAACACCAATTCCCTCACCAGCCAAATATGCAATCTAATGCAAACTTCCCCTGAGCTGCACTAACAAATGGGGTCATGGTAGATACCTGCCCCGTGACACAGCAATGTAGTACAGGGACAACCACATCAGAGTTCAAGTGCCTTGTTTGGGTACCAGCAGCAAGGTGGGCACACCAGTATGGTACTGTGTAAATGCTGTTTGCCCCCTTCTCTCCCCTGCAGCCCTTGTTCTTGGCAAGATGAAAAGCTGCTGCAGACAGTACTGATGTTTCAGGCTCTCTCTTTGGAAAATGGCTATACAATCCACTGAGTGATGTCCTGGAGGAAAGTCTGCTTACCCAGGACTAATGCTACCCCTTTGTGACCAGACACTCTCTTGTTTATAAAGGATTTGTAAGCTGTAGGTGTTTTTAAAAATTTCTGATGTGTTGGAGGTAACCTCAGTCTTCGGTTTGGCTGCCAACAAAGTGCAGCACCTCTTTGGTTTCTCAAGCACTTGGAGGGCAGCACAGGCAGACTGAAACTTTGAGGCAAGGGTTTATCCTCTTCTTCCAGACTGTTTGGTGTATTTTTTATCAGGAAATGAGGCTGAACAAACTGTCTTCCTTCTTTCTAGCTACAGCAGCATCTTATGTGATATGCTCCTACTGTATTTGCCCTGCTACAGATGAATGGAACAGGGTTTAGGCCATGTTACATATCTTTAGCTGTCAGTACAAACGTAGTCATTTCCATGGATGCAAAGGGGGTAATTCAAAGAGTGGCAATTTTCAAAGACACCCTTTGAACACTGAGACCCAAGGAATATGCTAGTCTTCTGTGGGAATGGGAATTCATGGATTTGTAGTAGCCATGGATGTCTTGACTTCTTCAAAAGGTAGATAAACCACAGATTATGCACATATCCACAATATTAAACTATTGTAATCTGGATTTAGATTTGTGAATGAACAGGATGTTAATGAGATAATGTCTAGGCATGATATGGTCTCACTTCTTGGCATAAGAATGCATAATTATACCTTCTATACTGTCTATTATAAAAGGATAAATTCTAATTATACCTTTTCAGTATATATGTATTTATTTCTATATGTTTATTAGGATGAGATTATTTTTAATTTCAGTGTTTCTTAGTGTGAATTAATGCTTATAAATGACTTAAAAATAAAACTTAAAGGACAATGAGAAAACAGGAAACACTGGAGCAGAGGAAGGTTAACTCATCAAGGGCAATGCTGTTCCACTAGAAACGGTTATCTGCTGCCTAAAAAGGACTTGCTTGTTGTGAAGTCCAATAACGCTTTCAGGTTCAGTAGCAACAGCCAGAATAAAAAACATTACAGAAACAAAATAAGAAGGCAAGATCGCTGCAACCAGGCTTTAATTCATGCTAATATGCATGAGAATGCACTTAGAGGAGGCTCTGAATTGCAGGAATGTGTGCTTGACCACATGCAAATCTCATTTCAACAGGGGCAGTCACCCGAGGTGGTTAATAGATTATCTGAGTTCTTATCAGGCATAAAACTATTTGGGATGGAGTTTACTAATATAAATAAAAGAAAAGGAACACCACCTCTGAAAGGATGAGTAGATGGGTCAGCTGTGAGATGGTGCAAATCCTCTCCTGGTAATACTCTCTGGACCACCTGTAGCTGCCTTGGCTTTTTGGAGGCTTTGGCCCTGCTGAGAGCAGGAAGCATGAGGCAGAAATTCTGCCTGAGCTGCATTTTTTCCTCCCTCGATCTGCAGAAGAGATTGAAAAAAATTGTTGCTGCTGCTAATCGTTAATCACTCTGAAAACAAACCTGGCCTTGCAGAATTAACTGCAATCAGAACACTGGGGAAATTAGGGAAAGGAAGAAAGTATTCACATGGTTTCTAGATGCTCCAATTTGAGGTTTCCCATATTTTGCTTGTGTGATTACTTTGTAGTCTCATAAATTACACTGTTGAGAAGTTTTTCTTTTTGCACAATCTGCATTTTTCTTTTTGCACAATCTGCATTTTTATTTGGACAATTGCATCCACTCACTTCTGATTGTAATGGTGTCCTTCTACTGTCCTGTTTGTCTGTTGATTCAGTCTGCTCCAGCTGAGAATGAATGGGTCTGCATTGTGCTACCTATCACAGGACAAAAATCCTGGTTGTAAAGCACCTGCACTTACCACAAGCACCAAAGCCTCTTGAACTGCTCTGTTAGGGAGTTAGGGAGACAGTTAGGGAGCACTGCAGAAAGCAGAAAGTTCCAGTGTAAACCGGTGAAATGTAAATTAAAGGATGTCAGTTAGATGTTGAAGTTTCTCTCTGGAGCACAGGCTTTTCACACACTTGGTGTACTTTGTTACTCTGCAAAAGTGTCACTTAATTGGAGCATGAGGTTTGATTCGCTGATTCCTATCTAAGCTCCTGGCGAAGGATGGAAAAAACCCATGGTGGTCGATGGTGCTGGAAAATGTCCATGATGCAGCTTGTGTATGGCATGGTCTTGTTTTGGTCCCGCATTTGCTGTTAAGAAGGAAGGTTGCTCCACACTCAGGGCACGTGACTTGAAGTCCTTCCAGACCCACCTTCAGGACACACTCCTCACCTCCATCCTTAGTTTCAGGCTCTTCCACTCTCCAAGGCTTTAGAAGATGTAAAAGCAAATCCCAGCAGCTGCATTTTCCCAACACACTCTCAGCTAAAACTCCTGAATAATCTTTTTAAAGATTTCTTCAGATGTCATTTTTATACAGATGTGCATCTTTTTAGTTTCTCCTTTTGGGTCTTTGCACTGGTGTGGTGTTGTAGCACAGCTGGTTATGAGGAAGGGGTGGCTGGCACAAGTGCATGTGAAGGAAGTGGGGAGGAACACTTGTTTGGAGAGGAAGTAAAGGCAAACAATCACCTGGACCTTGCAAACATGTTGAAACACAATAAAACATGGATGGTTTCAACTATTGGCAGTGAGGGAGTAATGTTGTTTAAACACAGACTCAGACACTCAAAGACCATCCAAATAATTTCCAGAGAGGGGAAAGATGACCCTGTGATCTGCTTTGCAGCTTGGACACGCCTTCAGTGTAGTTGCAAAGCCTCACTTGTGTATAGGACTGCCTTGCCTTTTGGTATCTGGCAGGTGAATCTCTCCCTGCAGTGGGCTGTGTGCGAGATTTTCCCAGCCAAAACTTTGAAGTTGACTGTTTGGCCTGTTCTATTATGTGGTGATGGATGTTTATCATTTGTGATGCACCTTGGCATGAAAGGCCTTCTGTAAATGCTGTTATTCATCAAGAAATAACTGAACCTGTCCTTTAAATGTTATCTGGCATCGTTCCCAACCCTCTCCCCTCCACATTCAACTGTTTATTATTTTTACTACAGCAGCACCCAAGGATGAAATGAGAGTGGAGGGCCTGGTGCTAAATGCTGTGTGAATATAAATGTAATCTTCTCAATGACAAGAGAGATAAAGGCTGTGGGAAGAGAAATCTTTTATACTTTCTGTCTGAGATTCTTTCCTTTGCAGCTCAGCAAGGATGATTGAAAGGCAGAAGGTCTGTACATTTTTCATCAGACCTAACCTAAAAGTGGGCCCTACAATGAGAACCACCCCATCTGAGCATCCAGACTCCCCTTTTCACTGATGAAGGCAAAGAGTTATCCTGGGGCAGCTCATCTGAGCTGGTGCAGAAATCAAATTTCAGATGAGATGAACCGTATCCTTTGTGAAACTGCTCCTTTCCACTGACTGAAAGAGCAAATCATAAAACGAATCCAAATGTGGACACTTAAAGGTGAGTTGAATGTGGCCATTGCAGGTTGAGATGAGAGGAGCATACAGGGAGAGAGACTGGGTGATACTTGTGGGTAAACCTCATTGTATCATTCTGTAGAAATGGAAATGTCCCTCGAGATATGTTGCCTCAACCTTGGGACTGAGCCACACACAGATCTCCAAGACCATTCCTTTTCCCTTGCCTTACAGGAGATAAAGCAATCAAAGAAGATAGGAGGCCTCCCAGCTGAAAGCAGCAGTATAATGGTGGGAGTATGTATGTCCAGCCAGAGTGGGATGGGTATAAATACCATAGTGAATTAGATGTTGTGTGTCTGACAAGAGACTAGTCAAAGCTGCAACAAACCTCCATTTATCCCCACAGGAATGCAGCATGTCTTATAGGATGCCAAAGACAGTATTCATGTTAAAAACAAACAAAAAAAGGACTTCTGTGTGAAATTAATACTGAGTGTGAAATTAATAATTGTGTAGGGATTTGGACTCTCTCGGGCAGAACAAAAGTTCTGCAGCACTCTCAGTCTTCTTTCCAGAGCAATTAGTGCCCCCGGTAAAAGCGCACCTGCTTACGAGCCGTGACGGACCATTATGGGTCTAGTTCAAATGATTAGCTAAAAACCAGCTTCGAAAGCCAACAGTTTGGAGTTGGAACTTGCGCAGGAGAAGAAGTGCCTGTGGCTTCCTTGCTTGCTGGCTCCTACTGACTCAAAAAAGCTCCGACAGAGCCTCTCTTCCTTTTGGCATTTTAACGTCCAATTCTGGCAGGACTCCACCGTATCAGCAAGGTATAAAAATACAGAATAAACCAAACATAACAGAAGGAAACAATTTAGAACAGAACACAAACCCCTCCCAATGAATACACTGCGACTGCTCTTTTAAATATCTCACCTCCAATCCTCTTACCTGTTTCTGCTGCCCATTCATTCAGGTTTCACACATTTGCAAGCCTCTCTGCTGAGATCAATTTCTTTCAATCATTTTAATTTCCTGGGCCCAGGTTCTTAGCTGGTTGGGAAAAATTGAGATATTCATGCTACCCGAGTTGAGGTTCACTTTAGGGAGTTCGTCAATCTCCACAGTCCAAAAGGTCCTGGAACAACATCCTCTAGAATTACACCATGTTGTGAGGGCTGGAGAGTGTTCTTTGTCCCTGCTCACTGCAGGGTGGTTGCACTAGATGACCCTTAAAGGTCCCCTCCAACCCAAACCATTTGATGATTCTATGACTTGCAGTTAGATTTTAACTATTCCTGGCTGGTTGAAGGTCTTGAAGGCATTTCGCTCTGCCAAAGCAGAATCACTCCCTACCAGGGAGAGGAATCCCAGTACACAGTGTGCAGTGCTGGTTTGAATTGGTCTTATTTTCATCTTGCTCTGATTATGAAGAGTGTTTTCGGAGACTTTGAGGAAGTGCTGATTATTTCGGGAACAGTTGCCTCCTACTCATGAAGTAATTACTGCTACATCTCCTCCCTGCCCTGTTTACTTATGCCTGGACCAAAAAGCTGATATTGGTAAGGTGGTGTTTTGTACTATCACATGTATCTTTCCCTCTCTAAATCCTGTGCATTTGCCAGTGCTTGGCTTTGTGAGCAAATACCACTGCAGAAGCACTGCACCATGTATATCAACAGAGACAGACTTACCCTGTTACTCATTAGCTTTGCAGCACTAAAATTTGTCACATCAGTGAAAAGTGGTATTACCTTATTTTCCCCTAGAGTAATTTATTCTTTGGACTTTGTGCTGATATTAAAACTACCCAACACCCAAACGTAAACACATGCTCTGACTCAGTCATGGTGTACTTCAAAAGACATAACGTATAAACATCCTTTCCTGCAAAGGTCCAAACAAAGGCAAAGGGCCTTCCTCCTAGCAGGATGCTGAAAGGTTAACTTTGAATATCTTCTGCAGATATTACAGTCCCCTGCAGCTCTCTACCTTTATCCTATTTCTTCTATGAATTGTATTTTTTCCCCCAGATGACTGACAATGCTTGGTAGCATTCCTCAGTCATGCTGCCTGGCATAGCAAGGCAGGGGCAGTTATTTGCCTAAAGGCACCAATCAAAATGTGACTGGCAGATTTGTTTTATCTTTCAAGGCAGATCACATGCCCAAGCAGCAAACCCACATGCAACAATGGGATGGACATAGACATTACCCAGCCCTCAGTCACCAGGATCCACGGTTTAGCACCAGACTTGATAGTTATACAATGGTTGAACTTGATGATCCTAAAGATCTTTTCCAGTCAAAATGATTCCATGATTCTAAATTGTCTGATTTCTATCATTGAGGCTTGAAAGTTGATGGCAGTATGAACACCTTCCTCCTTCATTCTTCATGTTTCTGAACGTGGGCAATGACAGGAATTGCAAATGCCTGATATTTAAAATAAATTCCAAATAATTGCCAAGATCAAGAGGAGGCTGATACATGCCTGGAGCATTACAACTGTTGACTGTGATCTGTGTGTGGACAGAAGTGTATGCACAAGAGAAAAGACAGAGTGCAGAGGAGAACATGACCCATTTAGCTGTTAAATACAGAAATATTAAAGCTCTAACTAACAAAGTTAAGGGGTGTAGTGAGTGTGTGTGTGTGCGCCTGTAAAGGGGATTACAGACCACAGGTTCACATTAAGAGGTGAGCTGCTCCTGGAGCTTTTATCTGTAATAAATGGAAAGAAATACTGGGTAATGAGAGGTTTCAATCATAAAGATGTATGCTGGAAGTCTCACATAACCAGAAAGAAATCTCTTTGAAGCTTCTCAAATGATGTGTGATCATTTTCTAGCCCAGAAGATATTCCACCCAACATAAGATAACAGTATTTCAGATTTCATTCTGACAGATTGGTCTGTGTGTTGGAAGCTGCTGACGCTATCTTAGGAGCATATGGCTGGGACTTCGTTTCAATAGGGGCAGGGGATGGACTGATGCATTAATGAATATATTGAGTAGTTCGGAAGGGACAATTTCTTAGTACTGAAGCAGGATATGAAAGAATGAAAGTTAGGCTTTCTGTAAGAGGATTTTACAAGCTGACCAACCAGATGGATTTCACAGTGATGTGAGAGGGCAATTTTCATTAAAAACCCATCCCACTACAAAGAGAGAATATCACAGAGGATGACATAAATGACCTAATAAGCTGATTGGGACAAATAAAATCTACCTTAAAGCAGACAGATGCAAAGTTAGACACAAGAGCAGCCATGCTGCTAGGGCATGCCAAAGGGCAGCATGAGGGTGGGCTTTTGCCTTCGGGGGCTGAAATGCTGCATCCAGTTTGCATGCTCAGATATAGAAAGTGTTGAAGACTCTGCTGAGTTGGTGTTGGTGGGAAGGAGAAGCTAAAGACATACTGAGGCCCACTGAAAATGCCTCATAGCCAGAATTAGGAGCTCCATCTGTTTAGTTTATCCAAAAGAAGACCAAGGGATGACTTTGCATGTATGCTTATGTACTTTGTAAGGGA
The DNA here is from genome assembly GCF_027791375.1 of Indicator indicator. Taxonomy (NCBI): domain Eukaryota; kingdom Metazoa; phylum Chordata; class Aves; order Piciformes; family Indicatoridae; genus Indicator; species Indicator indicator. The sequence goes on from NC_072021.1 coordinate 21,012,847, forward strand.
AGCACCAGGTAACTGCGGGCCTTTTAATCTTGAGCAAAAAGACATGACAACAGCCAGTGCTGGGAGGTTAAAGCTGGACATATTGAAATGAGAAATAAGAGTTTAATTCAACACAGGAACACAATAGCTGGACAGTGATGGACTCTCCATCTCTTGATAGCTGTGGATTAACATGCAACACCATTCTGTACAGTATGGTGAATTATAGAGTAGATTCCTGGGCTGAGAACAGGGCTAGAGGAAGAGACTGTGCTGCATGCTTTTGGGAGGTGAGCCAGTGGTTCTTCCTGCCTTTAGAAAGTGCTGACTCTGTGAGAAGCTGGTGAGGACATTGATGATATTTTATTATACAAAGCCTATTCAGTGTTCCATGCAGCTTTCTGGGATGATGTGGCATTGTCTTTCACAGGCAACAGACTTGGTAGGGTGCTGGGAGAGACTGGCTCCAGCAAGATATGCTTGGAGAACATTATTTAAAAGCTCTCTGCTTCCGTATTGAGCCTCATGGTTTATCAAAACTCAGGCTGGAGCCAGTAGATGGGAATTTGGGATCCTGGAGGCCTGTCATAGTACTAGGGAAAGAAAACAGATGTAATGAGGATGTTGGGCAGAAAGAGCATTGCTTTGGTTCCTGTAGTTTCCTGATTGCTGTTTTCTAGATAGATGGGGACCACATGCTGACTGGCCCTGGCAGCTCTGTGTCCTTGCATTCCTCCTCTGCCTGGAGAGCGCAAAAGCATCCTGGCAGGAAGAGAGAAAACAGCCAGTTCTGACCAAGTTCCCCAGACACTTGAGGACAAAGTGGAGCACGTTCAGCTCTACCCCAGCATGTGGCATAAAGTGGAAGTAAATTAGATGAAACTACTTGCTGAAGGAGTGACAGGGGAGGAAGATAGGAGGAAGGCCAGGAGAATGGGGAAAAAATAAGTTCAAAATCAGAAATACTGTGAGATGGCACAATATTGTGGAAAAGGCTGGAGGTTTTATGTGAAGCTGACTCTAACTGTGTCACTGCATCCCACTTGGGGGACATTTATCCTTGTCTCAGCTCTTCAGAATGGCAGCAAGCAAGTCACTACCTTCGCAGGTCTCCATTGCCCCAGCTGTAAAACAGTATTTTGCAGAACACATTGGTATTTTGTGTGGAGAATAGTTTTTGTAAGTGCTTGCTGTTACGTTTATATTATTATTGCAAAGCAGGAAAAGTATTTTCTTTCCCTTTGCACCAATAATTGAACTTACCCAAGAATGACACATTGATGAGCTCTGGAAAGGGAGCAGGAGTGATGTCTAAACTGGCCTGAAATTCAGCTGACAGCTTGTGGCATCTCTGAGAAGCTTTCTAAGTACTTATTACTGTGCCTTCTGTCTTTGAAATTCTGAAAGAAATCAAAGACAAAAATCTGTGAAGTTTTTGCAAGTGGTCAAATGAATTTATTTTTTAGGAGTTCTCAGGTAACCAAATTCTTCTTATCTTTTTTCCCCAGAAATGCAGCCCTTTTCTTGATCTCACATATAATACTGGATAATCTGTCACTTATTATAGTGCTTTCCTGGGGAGGAAAGTGATAAAAATACATTTAGGATCTATCTAGCATTTCAGAAGGACCATTTCCAAATAGATTGATAGGTCTTTTTCAGTAGAAAAAGGGAAGAAAGTTTGATCTTGCTAAAACTCATCCATTTGCATAGCTCTTTTCTATAGGTGTAGAAATGAGACCCACAGTAAGACCTTGTGTGCTTGCAAATCCCTCCTGGACATCATGCAGAAGAGCCACTGCAGTGAGGAGTAGTGAAATTTGTTACAAGCCATTTTGCAGCAGCCCTGGACTTGAGAGAGAGAAGAGCCTCAAACAACTGAAAGCACCATGAAATGCAGCATGGAAATAGCTCACACAAGAATCGTGGCTGTGGCTGTGTCAATTGGTTCATTTCAACTGCCAAACATATCCAAACTCACTTACTCTGTTCTCACACCACTTGTTGTATTTCCAACATGGAAACAGCATGGGTGCTCTTTGTCTGTAGTAAGTATTATGGAAATCAAAATAAAAAGGGAAAGAAAAACCCCTCCAGCTCCCCATAGCTAATCAGGTATTCACCTTGAACAAGTACTAATGAAACTAGCACCACATCAAAGGGGAATCTGGCTCCAGCCAGGAAAGTTATTAAAAAATTTAACAGTACCAGACGGCTCCCAACCAGCATAAGTGACTGCATTTTACATTCTGTTTGTAAAAAGAAATGAAGCCCTGTGCTTGCCTTCTCAGCTGCCACCTGCTTTGGGGCTATCACAATCAAAAAGAGGCATTGGGGAAGCCATCCTTGCAGGGAAAGACAAGTTTTCTGCTCAGTGACTTAGTATTTCTCATCCCCTCTAGAGACTCAAGTTACCAGTATGCACTAATGAGGGCCAAACCCACCAGCTGCCTGTGTGCTTTTTGACATAACAGCAACAGTAAGCTCCTTTCTGTCATCAGACTGAAATATCCTGAAATAGGAAAGAAACAAAACATCCCACTTGCAAACACAGTGGAAATTAAATAAATGTGGGTTTGTGGTGGCAATTCACTGGGAGCAGGATACATATAGCTTAGTCTCCAGCTGTATACAAGTGTAAGAGGACAGGAGGGAGTCTCAAGCTGGGATGGAACCATTCCTGCTCCTGTAGGTGGCTGCTGCTTCCACAAAATAAAAATTTATACCAAATAGTGATGCAGGTGAGGAGCACAACCTGCCTTTTTGCCAGGAGCAAAGACTTAAGCATCTCCACATCCCTCCCAGCCTAAACTGCAGGAGGATGCTCCAGAGATACTCTTTTTAATGACAAGTGTGCTTACATTTCTGGATGTATCAGCATGAAGGAGTCTTCTAATAAAGGGGAGAATTTTCACTGGGGAATTTTCCAGTAGACTTCCAGTATGCTTGCATACCTGGAGACTGGGGTAAAAATTCTTCTCACATTAAAGTCTTAAAATCCTTACTTTTTCTATCATTTGGGACTTCTGTTATCTGACATGGTTCCCTCTCAGTGCAAACTGAAAGCATCCAGTGTTTGATCTACAAATAATGGCATAGCCCCCCACACCTAAAATAATGTCTAACGTAGGGTCATCGTTTTAGCCAGAAACTCCTCTGTAGGTCACCAACATTCAGGTTTCAGAGTAAACTGGTGCCAAGTGAATGCACAAGAATCTGTTCCACATCTGAGCCACACATTCTTACAAAATGAGAGAACTGAAGTAGCCAGGTACCTCTCAACTCCTAAACAAACTCTCTTCTGTTGCTGTTTTAAAGGTACAAATTGGTTGTAAAAGACAATGCACAGGGAAGTGAAAACACTGTGTTTTATCTCAACAAACACAACAACTCAAAAGCAAAAAGACAAATCCATTAAAAAGCCACCATTGTGGAAGATGCATGTTGCCATATGAACTCAAAAATTGTAATTTTACCAATAACAGGTCTTAGATCTAGAAATGTCCTAGACTAAGTTTCAAGCAAGGCTGTACCATGAATAAGCAGCTAATAGTGTTTGGGTGCAGTTTTTCTTACAAGGGCTGTAGACAAGCAAAAGGGGGGTGTTAAAAGAACGTGGAAAGAAAAAGTGAGAGCTCTGCTGTAAATACAGGGGCAAAGAGAAATGCCTGCAGCTCTTCACCTTTTCTACTATATCATCTTTCTGCCATAAGTGCCTCAGAGTGCTGGTGTAGACAGAACAGTGGCTATGTAAACTGCAACTTCTCGTTCAGTGTGTCTGGTCTTGTGCTAGGTCTGGTGGCTTTTCTGAGTGAAAGGGTGTTTCACCACACAAGCAGATATTGCCAGGTTCTTGGCTGCTGGCTGGGCCACAAGGCTGTCTGCAAAGTATTGACTTCAGGGATTTTGCTGCTGGTGATGATGTGAGAAGCATAAGAAACAGCTGGATCCCTTAGTTTTCAGGCTGTGTTTATGTTACTCACAGGGAAGAGAAACATCTTTTGATTTGGAAGTGTTTGAACATTCAAAGTGTTCAAGGCCAGGTTGGACATGGTTCTCAACAACCTGGTCTAGTGGAAGGTGTTCTTGCCCATGGCAGGGGGCTTGGAACTAGATGGTCTTCAAAGGTCCCTGCCAACTCAAATCATTCTATGACTTAATGCTCAGAAGAAAACAAATGTGCAAGTCAGTCCCACCATGTCAATTGTACAGTAAGACCTGTGCTGGGATTGAAAGAAAAGATCCTCTATAATTAATTCAAACTTAAATCCAAGAGAAGGCATCTCTCTTGGTTTGACAAATATGTATCACTGCTGAGAGGACAGGCAAAACACACAGGATGGAAGCTGTGGTCAGAGCAAATCAGCCTTGGGGGACAAGGTTTCAGAAGGGAAATTTCACACATACAAGTTACATGGCAGAAGGAGATGTCTCTGCTTGACGTGGCTTGGTGTAAGGGTTTTGCTTGCTGCTCTTTTATGAAAATGTCTGCACTTGTGAAATGGAGGCAGAAAGGCTCCAGAGCAGCTCAGGAAGGCAGCATGAAAGCACTGAGCACCACCTCTGGGGTGCTCACAGTATTTCCAACAAACACAAGGCGTTTTGGCACTGCACTGAGTGGCAGGGAGTGGAATAAAAACAGAAAGCAGAGACAGTCCTTGCCGTTAGTGTCTTGCCTTGCCAGGGACATTAGAGCTTAACTACACAAATACACTGGGTTGTGCCACTTTTACCTGGCTCTGTTATCAATTCCTTTTCCATCTGAGTTTTGAACAACCATGTGTTTTGTATGAACTGAGCATTAGGTTAGCTCAGTCTCCCCACGGTGTTGTGGTTTACATGGTTGACTGGTTTCCCTCAGTTGAGCTGTGGTGTAGATATGTTGATGCCCTGACTAGGAGGAAACCAGGCCAAAGTGCTTCAAAGTATTTAATGTATTTATCCAGTCAGCATCCAGCGAGGTAGACAAATGGATTTTCTGTATTACAGAGGTGCATGGGGTTCAAAGGGCAAAAAAAAGAAACAAAGTGTTATTAAGTGGTATATAGCTGCACACAAAATATATGTTTGTGAAGTTCTGTGTGTGAGAGTTTTCCTAAATGGATAGAGTAGATTTAGAAAATGTTGTTGGAAAACCCACAGACAGTCTAAAATTGTGGCTTAAAAAGTGACTGCAGCTGACCAAAAAAAAAAAAAAAAATTAGAGGAGTCAGCTAAGAGGGATGAAGAGAGATGGAGGAATCAGGATCAGCATGGATCTTGGTGGAGACAGCCTCTCTGCAGCACAAGGACATGAACCCCAAAAGTCTAAGAGCACTGTAAACCCTGTCTTGCAGGACACCCTATATTTCTTTTACCTCCTGGGCCTGGAAAAGCAGCTCCCATGGGCTGTAGTGAGCCTCACCCAGGAAAATGAGATCAGCACAACCTATTTTACTGACCTTACTGAAGGTTAAGGAAGGAGCCCTGACCTCAAGCATCCCTTCTCCAGCTGTGTGACCCGCCTTTGTTTGAAATCTTTATTGTTCAAGTCCTGGAGAAGAACAGGCTGTCGCTGGGAACAGATCGCAAGGAGAAAATTGCCACACAGGCAAAAACTGTCCTTATGTCCTGTTTCCAATAGAACCACATTTTTCGACTGCCTGGTTTCAATAAAAAGTCCAGAAAGAAAGAATTGAAGGGGGCTTTGCTTTTCATGAAGTGCCAGTAAGTAAATGCAAGAATTTGTTTGTTTTTAAAGAATTGCGTGACTAGGGACAACACAGGGTGCTTGGGGCTGCACAGACATGCCAAATTCTGCACCAGTTCTGAATTGAATTCTTCTTCTTCCTCTTCTCCTTGAACACATCTGGCCTGGACATTTTATCCTCATCTTCTAAAGCCTCTCCTGATGCTGGCTAAAGCAAGGACACAGTGAGTGGAAGCACTTGCTGCAACTCATCTGCTTGTCAGGAGTGGTCAGTCGCAGCAGTGTTTCTTTATGGCGATATTGATCCTGGCACTTGACAGACTGCACAGAGGCACTGGGGCTGGTGCCACTTCCCTTTGGTCACCGCAAGGTGACAGCAGGGCTGGGGTGGAATTGCACCAGCAACTCTGTGTCTTCCACTTCAAATTTCACTGAAGCTGGGCACACTCTGTGTCTCCTGATGGCCTGCGCGGCTCAGCAGGTCCCACAGACATAGACAGCGCTAGGACAAGCCAGGCTGCTGTACCCCACATCCTACAGTATGTCCTACAGGATGCTCTTCCTCCATATAAAGATACAGTAAAACTTTGGAGGAAATTTCCATCAAATCTCACAGTTTCATCCTAGAGCAGCTGTATTTTGGTGCTGTTCTGACAGTTTGCTACAGAGGAATGGACACGGAGTAACCATGAGAGTGGTCAGTGCACAGGACAGCATGATTTGTTGTCTGTGAGATGGGTGGGAGGTTTCTGAGGGCAATGCTAGAAGAGGTTATAGATACTACAGACATTTGCCTCAGCTTGGGGCCAAATAAAGTAATGCAGCCCCCCAGTGCCAGTGTGGCTCTTGTCCCTCTGAGTGAAAAATTTGCAAAAAGCCCTGGAAAAACTTTGCAGAAGCAGAAGAAGAGCGAGCAGGGAGATTGCTGCTGGGGACCCTTTAAAACCACTATTCCTACTTGGTGGGTAATTGCAACAAAACACACCAAAGTCAGTTGTTTGGAGAAATCTGTAGCCATACATGCCTCCCAGTCTTTTAGCTCCCTTGGCTTGTGGTTTCCCATCTTCCACAGCCCATCTTGAACAACTGTAAAACATTCCCCCTCTCTAGTGTGTTGAACAGCATGAAGGGAGTGCGAGGAAGACTCCTGCGGCGTACCCTGGACCACAGCTAAATACAGAAATAACAAAAGTGATAAAGAGTGATAACAATAGTAGTAAATAGCAAAGAAATATGGGCATGAGTAGGTGGGAACAGGCAGCAGAAGATAAATGTGTGCTTGTTTTTTCTCAGTCCAGGTTACAGAGCAATGTGGAGACCCTCAGAGGCTGTTAATGTGGTGCCTCAAGATGATTTTATCCTCTCTGGTCATGAAGAGGAGGGCAGAGAGTGGGAGTTCAGGTCAAAGTGTATTGGAATGATTGTCTGGGGAGGTGGTGGAGTCCCATCCCTGGAGGTACTTGAGTCATGTAAATATAGTGCTTAGGAACAGGGTTTAGTCAAGGATGTGTCAGGCTAATGATTGGACTCGAGGATCCTAAAGGTGTTTTCCAATCTAGGCAATTCTGTGATTCTCTGAAATATTCAGGATGGCAAATTGCCAAACTTGTTAGAGGCAATCATAATCCTTAGGGATAGTGAGGCTCTCAGAAAAAGAGAAGATGCATAAGGGAGGTCGTGATTGGCTGGACTTCATCTTGCCATGATCTCAAAAATTCTGACTTTAGGGAACGGCGTGGGAAGGTATCCTGCCATAATGGGAGAAATAAGACAGCTCTGCCTTGAGATGTCTGGGCAAAGATTACATGCTACTTGCTGGGAAAATAATGCTGTGATATTGTGCCAGCAGGCCACATAGCTGCTCTTGCTAAGATTAATTCTTTGTAAGTGGTGCAGGGCCCTACGCCCACCAGTTAGCAAGTCTGGGGAATGCACTCATGCTGTCTCTCCTGTCCTGCAGCCATGCAGGTGCTTGCTGTGCTGCTGCCTCTCGTTGGGCTGGAGCGTGTTCTTCTCAAGAGGCTGAGAATTCATTGCTCCAGCTTTTTAAATGTGATTTTATTAGTTCAAAGCAAGCAATGCTTTTTTAAATTAATGAATATATTTCTCTTTTTGTTTGCTTCATGGCTTACTGCCTTGTACTGCTTTTTCAAGCCATGTGAATAAAATGTTTCGTTCAAAACAAAATTGTCTTTGTCCCTGTGTTTGGCTGCTGCTTGGAGAGGTGAGAGAGCTGGGGAGGCAGCAGCAGATTTGATTTTGGGGGTGGAGGAGGAAAAGGCAAGTTTTGTAGCACTCATTGCACTTAATCCTTCCAATATTCCAAGAGCTATGGTAAATCCTATTTATGCAAATCCTCACCTTAGCATCTTTTGAATATTCTCAGAGCCACCGATGTGAACAGAAGTGGAAATTGGCAAGTATACAATCCTAGTCAAATGCTACATACCTGCGGAGCCACTGCAAATGTTTTGAGTGATGCTGTGGCACATTTAACTTGTGTTTGCTGACCACTGCCCCCCAGCATCAGCTGGTTTTCACAGTTCTTACTCAGCTTATCAGCCCTCCTCAATATTTGGCTACATTCCAAATAAAGCAGGGAAATCAGCTGACAATTCATTTGATGTGTTACATTTTTTTCTCCACAGTTAATTGAGCATTCCACTTCGAATAATCCTCAGCATTAGATTAAATCTCTATTGATCTCATTTTAATGAGCTCACCACGGTGAGCAACAGCCCTTTCTCCTGCAGCAGATGGAGATGTGACCACCCAAATGTGTGGCCAAAATACTTTTGTTTCAGAGGACTGATACCCTCTCCTCTGCTGTTCTTGGCACCCCATTACCCCTGAGCCTGTGGACTCGAAGCCAGCAGGTATGTCCCATTCTTTGTGCCATGCCATTGTCAGATTGCTATCACAGTGAATTTCTGTTTACTGACAATGCCAGTAACTTCCAGCTTGGAGATTTCATTTCTGAGCAGGCAGTGTCTGTGTTCATCAGTATGAAGGCAGACAGGAGAAGGTTGTATGTGAGGTCTCTCCTGTGCTGTAGGGAAAGCAGGTGTGCTGGAGTCCTTGCAGTTCCTGACTGCCTGCTTAAGGGGATATATTACAAATTCAGGTCTGGGGCAAATCAATTTTGTGAGCTACAGAATTGATTCCACTCTTGCATTTCACCTTCTGACACCACATTTAAATTTCCACTTGAGATTAAAACATAAAAATGGAGGAAATCTTCCTTTCCCTCTTTGTAAGGGAAAAGAAAATTGATTAGTCAGAGTTTAAATCCTAATGACAAATGAATCCTTATGACCCAGCACTTCTGAGGTCAAATAATATGCTATGCCATAGCATTTTGTAGACTTCATGGACCAAAGGATCTTTAGGGTCAGTTAATCGCACCTTCTACCTAACAAAGGTCATGGCCATTCTTAGTGATTTTTGAATACAGCCCAAGAGCAGCTGGCATTCCAACTGAACAGCCTAACTCTTTCTGAAGAGGCCTCAATGTAAAGATGGGAGTGTTCTTGGTTGAGGGGGAGAAGTGTAGTGCTATGGAAGAGATAATTAGTTTCATTAGATCTCATTTCCACAAGGTTAAGAGGTTATATTATCAAAAGGTGTCATATTATATTATCAAAAGATGTCATACACTAATTAATACTTTAAAGCTGTATGCCCAGTTTGGTGGTGTGTGGCTTTGTGACATGTGACATTGCTTAAACACGATTGAGATGCAACCACTTTTAGCATAAAGTTTGCAGTGTGCTGCCCACCATAATTTTCAAGTTTGGTTATTGCCTGCTTGCTTTTTCCCTCTTTCTTATCTATGAAAGACAATATGTCTTGCATGAGCAGATTGATTATTAGTCATGATGTGTAATGACATTAATTAGCAATAGCTGTTGCTAATGATTAATAACAGCAGCTAAGTGAAACCTCTTCTGCAGGTTCACTTCTGATTTATTTCAGTACTTGTATTGAGCTGTGCATCTGGCAGTATTGTGGTGCTCTAAGGTCTTCAAGCAGGAATGTCTGTGTGGGGAAGTGAGGAGCTGAGGAATGCTTTGAGTGAAGCAGGTGTGCTGACTTGCCCTTCCTTATTGGTGCATGCAGTGACCCACTGGGAAATCTGGTTGCTTCAGTGGGATGCAAGATGGGAGGTCATCACACAATGTGTCCACTATTGACTGTGAGGGGTTTGAGAAAAAGGCTGTAAGGATTTATGTGGGAATGAGACACGGGATCTCCTCCTGTGAGGTGTCATAAGGTTCATATCACATAGAAACCCTCTCTGGAGCACAGGAGCTTTTGTCATGGTGTGTCTACCTAGAAAGGAATTGCTCTTTCCGTTCACAGGACATTGAGGACTCACTTCAGAAATGGTGAAGTGAATCTGTGTTTAGATGACCAATGAAGCCCTGCCTTAGAGGCCAAAACATAAATTGTGTTATATAGGTGTTACATAGCTCCTTCACAAGAAAACATTGGTTTAATGTCTGTAATGTGTTTTGACATCAGATGGGAGACAAGCCAGAAGCACGAAGCAATACTCTCCAATGTTGCTAGAAAGGACCTGAAACAAATTTTAGCTCTGAGCATCCCTACACTTTGGTAAAACTCATCTCAGATAGGAAATGAGGACTTGCAATATGGGCACATAATTGTAGTTCATTACTCAGCTGAAAGGAACAGAAAGGGCTCCTCTTTAGCATGGCATTAGTGCTGGTTCCACCTTCTGGGAGAACTGAACTTGCATATAGATTAAAGTACATTATTCCTTTTTCCTTCTGCTTCCTATTAATTAAATGCAATTCACTCTGAAAAGATCTGTTACTGTGCTAATCTTAGCAATCACCACACTGCAGCAAAACACCGCACAACACTCTATGTCTGTAAATGCTTACAGAGATGACATTTCAAATTAAAAAGCACCAACCAAAATGTCCTGGGCTACTTTTATAGTTTCCTTCTGTGGAACAAAGGTTTCTAAGAGAAACATTTTCCTTTCCTTATTTATAGTCACTTCTCTTACCACTGCAGTTGTTCTTGTGGTCTGTTCTTTCTAATTTAAGTTGTAGGCAGCATGAGGCCGTACCCAGTTATTTGATTTGTCTTGAATGAGCCAAGCAAACAAATGATGCAGGCTGTGTAATAATAGTCAACTTCTTCTGGGCAGGGACTTACAGTCTGGTTTATACAGAAATGTCCAACTAGTTTTAGGGAAGCCCTGGACAACAGAAAGCTGACTGGCTAGAAACCTTTCAGTTAAGAGCTGGTAGTTGAAGTGCAACTCCAGGTAATTGTGACGGCAAGACCTAAGTGTTGGGAGATCCTGTAGTGTTTTACATGGTACAGATGAGAAAATTAGTATATAAGGAGATGTGAAAAGATGAAAACCACAGAGAGCACCACTGCCAAAGTTTGACAGACATGAGTCAGAAGTCTCTTCAGCACCACAAGCTGTCTTTCTCTGCAGGCCTTCTAGAAGCTCACAGGAGAGGTTAGGAAAAGGAGCTCTGACCTCCTGTAGACCACATCATGGATTTTTGAGGGGGTATTTGGATGATAGCAGCACAGTAACAGCCAACAATCATAAAGGACCAAAATGACTCTCTCTACTGACATCCAAGGAGCAAAAGCCTCAGAGTGTCTTACTTGACCAGTAATTCACAAAGCAATTCAATCAACTTTTACAACAAGGCACTGTCTTTTCAGTGATCTTTGTCAAGTGCTTTGAAGACCAGTACAGGAACCATTCATTTTTATTGCCTTCGCAGCTGGTGATAGTCTGTGACCTGAAAGGGCCAATGGATAGAGCCAACAAATTCTTCTTGGTTAAAGAACTGACCCTGCTACAGTTGCAGTCCAGCCAACTCTGCCTAAGCTGCTACCACATCCTGAAAATTCCCAGGCACCAGATTCATTTGACAATACTGAGATCCCTGGGATTATTTTGGCTTTGAGAAGAGAAAACTGAGAGGGGATCTGATCAATGTCTATAAATATCTGAGGGGTGGGTGTCAAGTGGAGGGGGCCAGGCTCTTTTCAGTGGTTCACAGTGATAAGACAAGGAAAATGGGTTCAAACTAGAACATAGAAGATTTCACCCAACATGAGGAAAAACTTCTTTACAGTGAGGGTGACAGAGCACTGGAACAGGCTGCCCAGGGGGGTTGTGGAGTCTCCTTCTCTGGAGACTTTCAAAACCCACCTGGATGCATTCCTGTGCAGACTACCCTAAGCGATCCTGCTCTGGCAGGGGGGGTGGACCTGATGATCTCTTGAGGTCCCTTCCAACCTTTGATATACTTTGATACTGTGATACAACACAAGGATCTGTGGCATGGGTGCTGAGAACATTCTCAGGTTACCTTTGTAATCAGTAAGGTAACAGAGACCAGTCAGAAGGACTTCAGCATCACTCACTGGGCCTTTGAATCCATGGTGGGACCAATTTTGCTGAAGGTTTTGTGAGTCTTCGCTCTGACACATACAAATAAATCGTTTTGTGCCTGCAACATAGCTACAACTACAAAGTAAGAATTTGTGAGGCTGCATATTCTCCGATCTGAGCTTGATGATAAATGAATACATTAGGCTCTGCACTGGATTTCTATCCAGCAATTTGGCTGGTTGACTTGCAAAAGTAATTTTTGCTTTTGGTGCAGCCTGGTGTACAATTTTTCAGTGGTACCACTGAGCTAGGAAGACTTAACAAGAGTTAAAAGGGCCTTATGAATAAAAGGGAGCCATGCTTGGTCAGGTTATTTTTATCCCTGTTCAATCCCTGGAAGATTTATTGGGCAGCCCACAGAAAGTTGTACTGGGACAACTAAGTGGGCAGCATGAGATGTTTGGATTGCTTGAACTGTCGTAGTAGCTACAAAAAGTGTTTGCTGGCCTATGGCATAAAGGGAAAGAATTCCTTTAAAGTGAAAACCAGTGGAGTGACTTACCTACACACTGTGTGTAGATATCTACACATCTACTGCTGACTTATCCACCCAGCACACCATCCCCAGTGCAGAAAAAAAGACAAAAGATAGCAGAAGGCCAGGGCTTTTGTATGTTCTGTTGAAAAGTACTTGATACACAGAGAAGATGTTCATGGAAATGTGTTCAAGATGTTTTGGTGGACAGTATGGCCAACTATTAGGAAACTCCTCGCATAATTCAAGTGCATAGAGTCAGAAATGAAACTGAGGAAAAGTAAGACAAAACTCAATGCCTTAATGAACCAGAAAAACCAGAAAGTAACAGTAAACAGTAAAGTAACTTTCACCTGAATGTCCAAAAATGCCTACAGATTTTGTATGTGTGGATTGTTAGATTCTGAGTCTAAGATCTCTACATGAGCCTGATTTTTAGAGAGAGCCTAAAACTTGACTTCTTAGTACTGAGCCCTTTCATATCATCTGAAGGGGGTGATCTCTTATCACTGGGGGCTTCTGGGAACTTAGGAGTTCATGGCTGTGCCTCTCAGGTGAACTAAGGTAGCCTGCCATCTCCTTTTCCACTGTGCAAAGCACTGAGCTCCACTAGCTGCCTTTAAAACCTCAGCCTGTGTTTCTTATTACCACTATATATGGAGTCTAGCCCCAGTTTAAGTGTAATACATTGAGTGTATTATCCTCATTTTCCAGCACGGCAGAACTGAATGCAATTACAAAGCCTCTTAGAGGTGATTTAACTATGCAGACACTCTACAGCCTGCTGATTTTTCAGCAACATTTAGTGCCTGCTGAAGAACAGAAATCCTTCTAGGCTGATACTGAAGCCATCTGGTGATGTCTTTTTCAGTCCAGTAAACACTTCTGGGTTCAGTTTAGAGGATATCAGCATATAACAGCTTGTTTAAGAGCCCAAATGGATGCACATAGACTGGGTGACTACAACAAACACATACACATTGGGAATACTGTCTGAGTGGAGAGATGCAAGTATGAAGAAATGATCATTCCTAACATTAATCCCTAACAGTAGACAGGGGAAATCTGAATAGTTTCTCTTTGAGCACACGTTGGGTGGTTTAATGGAATTTCAGTGTCATCTCTAGAAATGATAGCAAGCCTTCTATTTGTGGGACAACTTAAAGGTAAAAGTGTACCTGCATCGAGTGGTCTCCTGCTGCACCACTTGGAGCAGAATAACACCATTGATCTGCCAGGCCGCAGAGGGAGATGCAGCATTTAAAGGATGTGGAATATCTGTTCTATACACAATCATGCCATGTTGCTCCCTCAGGGGTGTTCTTTATTACTATGAAAAGCCCCTGGCTCAGCACTGTGTCTGGTGGAAGCAGGTCACCCACACACCTCCTTCCCACACCCTGGCTTTTCTTTAGATCTTTCCCATCTATGATGGGGTCAGCCTAAACTCCATGGGACTGGCAACCTGCCCAGAGCTCGTACCCATGGCTGGCTTTGCCATTGGCAGCTCCTGAACTTTCTGTTTCAGGTCCAGCTAATTTACATGAACAATATGACTTGGTGTGGGCAGCAAGTTAGAAACAACCATCTCCTGACAGTTTTTCTAAAGAACAGAAAGGTCTTTTAGTTACTGTTTGGTTTTGTTCCAACTGAAGTCCCTCTTATAACTTGTATTGACACCACACACAACTGTGACAGTTTAAGGAGCCTGTTAAGTAATCAATATGATACATGCTCACAGGTCCAGCTTTTCATGCCTCTCCCTGTCCCTCCAGGTCAGTTTTTCAGGCAGCAGATGTGTCCCTGCCTCCCCCATACTTCTACAGTAGTTTGGTACACTTACTTTCTTCATCAGTGCCTGCAGCAGTGCAAGAATATGCTGAGAGCAGGGAAAGCACTGCAGCCTCTTTTCTGTCAGATTCCTCCCTAACAACTGCCCCTTCTTTACATATCTCCATGGGACAAATCAATAGGAAAACTTCCAGAAAACTTTACAATAGTATCAGCCAGATATTCCCCTGGTTGCTTCACTGCCAGAGACTGGAGGCTCTCCCTCCTTCCTGTCTAGCAAATCACTACATTGTGCCCAGGACTAAGCCATGTGCCTGTACTTGTTGCAGTCAGGAGCTTCACCTAGTGCCCTTCCATTTCTCTTTTATCTGTGGTGGCCCCTGTGCTGTCAAGCATTAATTAGATTGCAAGTTCCCCAGGTCTGCAGCCCTATCTGTCACTCTGTGCTGTAAGGCATTCATGTACTTTCAGGTCATGTTAAGCTATAACTTTTAAAATTAACTGCTAGAGGACAAGGTTTCAAGATGCTTCTCAGAAATGTCACATTATGAGCCATATTTTATGGCAGAAATTAATTCTCATGGCCATTCATGACTGCATGTTTCTTCATCTTACAGCACTTTCCTTCTTCCCTGCCAGCCACCGTTGTTCTTTGCATGGCATGGTGCTATTAGGAGGCTGAGAATGAGATTTTTTTGTATTTTTGATCCTAATTAATGTGTAGCTGTTGTTGGAAAAGATAGTCAGGCTCACAAGGCTGCACATTTCCACTGTGTCCATTGTGCTTATCCTGCTGCATGCTGGCACTGGGAATTACACCATCAAAAAAACCCACTCCAGTGGCATAATATCTGGAGGGCTTCATGCTAGTTAAGCTCCCTGGACTGGTACGCTGCGGGTCCGGGATGTAGTGCTGCGGTGAAATGGAAGTTGCAGGATGCATGCTGAGGTCAGGGAAAGCATCAGGGAGCCGGACATCCTTCTTGGCAGAGTTTAAAGGTAGGTTGGCTCCACTGTTTAGTAAAGTCACAGTTACCCAGACCCCTGTGGAGCTGTGTATCCTGTAACAGCTGCCCTTCGGTATCAGTGTGAGAAGGGATGTACTGAAATTTGTTCAACAATGCTATCTCTTTTCTTCTTCAGGAGCTAACAGAGCAGGTTATTATTATTATTATTATTGTTGTTGTTGTTGTTGTTATTATCATCACATTGATTTCATATTTATCACAAATATTTTTTCAGTAAGTCATGGCTTATCAATTAGCCATTGGCAGTTCCCGGCAGATACATTACATTGGATACATTAATGTGCTGTCAGTTTTGACTGGACACACGAATCACAGGTCAAGTTTATCTTCTTTGGCTGGAGAAGTTAATCCAGAACTCTCTCTTCTTCGCGGATATTCACCTCCACATGCATTTCCATAGCAGGCAGCTACTCCCTAAACATTTCCTTCAAATTTGTGTTTGTAAGAACATTTCTCACTGTGAACTGAGCAAATGGCAAAAAAGCAGTGAACATGAGCTGGAAGCAAATGGAGGGGGTGTGATTGCAGTTCTGGTGTTCCTTATTGTGTACAGCTGTATGAGGTTTGGAGCTCAGTATACTCCAGATTTTCCTACAGCAAACCCGATGTAACTGAGATGAATCACAGTTTGATTACACAGGGATTTAAGTGGCAGCTCCAGGATTTTCCATCCATCCTCTGCTACTGTTGCTTGTTTTTATAGGGCTGCTTATTTTCATCTCTGCATTGGTCTCTTAGATGTGCAACAACCCCTGCAGCTGGACAGAATCTTAAAACAACACTGAGAGTTTTCCATAGGAGAACTTCCTTTGCTGCCTCTTGCTTTCAGGGTAGATTTCCATGCATGAGTGAACAAGGACAGCTCTTTGCACTGCAAAGAGGAGGCACTGTTCTGCATATTGGAATTTATCTCACTAGATACCCAGAAGAACAGAGCAGGCTAGGCACAGGAGATCATCGTAGCAGCTGTATTTTAAATTCTCCTTTCTCCTTTGCTGTCAGTTATGGTGGTGCGTACAATATATGATTTGTACAGGTCCAGCATCAACTGAGGAACACAGGAGCAAAAAAGTCTAAGATTAGACACCAAATGCATCCGATATTCTCCTAAGTAGAGCAGTCCTGATTTACAAGACAATCTCCTTATCAAAACTACCTCAGTATTTAAGTTCTTTTAAGGACATTTTGGAGGAAGTTGTCCTGCATGGGCATCTTCTGGAACAAATGAGCAAGGCAACTATTCTCTGAAGTGTCACTACCTAATTGGTAGCTTTATATTAAATTTGGGATGATTGCTTGAGAAGAGTGCCTAGAAGAGACTAGAGACTTTGCACTGCTCTCATTTCTATGGAGGCAGAGTACAAATAAATTAGCAAAAAGAGATTTTGTTCCATTGTTTTCACTGAAGGTGCAATTTTGTTGACACCTCACATTTCAGATTCCATGAACATTTGTTGTGGCATTCTCATGGCAGCTGTTCTGTGGCTGCACTGGTATTTTAGACTGCGGTCCATATTATTTTAATGGTTCTTCCATTTATTAAATAAAATGGATGAAAATTACTTATTTTATTCTCATCATTGTTTACCTACAGTCAAAGCTGGAGTTGGATCTTGGTCTTCTGAATTCATAAGGCTTGGATTTTTGTTTAAGATTTTCCTAAGTCCTTTTTATTTACCTTCATTGTCAATTGGTTACCTGATGTATTGGGAAGGGATTGAATTAAAACGAGTCAGAGATTTCTGTTTAGAACATCATACAGGATAAGGATACCCCTTACTGAAGGTAACAGGAATGAAATGTCCAAAGTCCTGGTAAATCAGATGGGATTTAGACTACCCCTGCCCTCCCTAGGGGGATGAGAGTAAAGTGAATCTTGAGGTTTGCCAGCCTACAGATTCCATCTTTGCTCACATCGAGTGATCTCAGGAACCTTCTGAACAAAACCAGAGGCTTCTTTATTTGGTAATCTGAGAGCATGCGAGGGCTGCAGGGCGCATGCTGTACTTCCCTTGGGCAGGCAAGTGGAAGCTCATCTCCATGATAGGGGACAGTGTGGTTCAAAGCACTGAGAAACTATACTATAGATCTCTGAGGGTCATCTGTATAAGGACACACTGGGTTACACAACCTTATGCATCACAGCCAGCATGTACAGGTATCATGCTTGTGCTCACCTGAATTACTCAGTCTGACGAAGGTTTGTTTCCTGCACATCTGCGCTCCTTCCAGCAGCACTCAATAACATGAGTCACTCTGCAGCGTGTCTGCTAAAATCTTTACAGCTCTTGGAGCTTCCCGGAGAGGTCAGCTTAGTGCTGTGAGCCTAGTGCAATATATGGGAAAGGGTTTTGTGCAAAAGGTCACAGCAATGCATTCCTTGGGGTAGCTCAGAGCTTCAGAAAATCTCTGCAGTCCATGCAAATCTCAAAAGTGCTGGTGATTCACTTCATCCAAAGACTGTTAAAACCTATAAAGGGATGAAGTGTAGTCCTCATGGGAGGGAAGTATGCTTGTTTACCTTTCGGTGGTTTATTTTTGAGGAAATGACCACAATGCTCTTCTTGATCTGTTCAGCAGCTGCTGTTTCCATCATTTATTTTGCTTTCAATATTTTCCAAGATTTAAAGAAGTCATAACCCCACCACCCCAAAAAGAGCAGTATGAGACTAGTTAGATGATTTAGCTAGTCCTTTGCTTTCCCAGACAATCAGTGAATGGATGAATCTCAACTCCAAAAATCATCACTGAAGTGATCAGGAAATAATTCATGTTGTCTTATTTGATAAAGGCAGATTGTCACCTTCATGAATTTTCCACTTAAAAGGGAGGGGGAGTTTTGACTGACTGGTAGTTATATAGGTGTTCCTGAATCATCACAAGGTATCATTTCAGCACACCCTAAATAACCGCTTTCCCTTGAGGACTGACTGCAACTGGCAGCTGGCAGCAACTAACCTGTCTGGTGCTTCCTCCCCTCCTTTGGCAGGACTCCCAACCACTGTTTTTTAGGAGAAAGAGGCATTTCCTGCCCCTTGGTGGTGTAACTGAACGGAGGTGAGTGCTCATCTTGCAGTTCTGACACCACAGAGAGGACTGACTGCAGCAGGGAGTTTATCCTGTGACATTTTGGGGTAGGCAAGAGAAAATGATGCTCCTCTGTGAATGTGTGCACTAGCTTGTATACCTGACCCCAAACAACAATAAACACTAAGAGGAAATACTGGAAAAAATATCCCAGTTCCTGCTTTTCTGGCACCTGAAAGTTGCAGTCTGCAAAATACAGATCCTTTGTCCCAGCCTTTCAGATTAATGTCAGGCCTCAGCTCTTCCAGCAGTGTAAGAATCTAAGTACAGGTTGGTATTGTACTGCTGCTTCATAGGAACTACCACAAAAAAGTTGAATTAGCGAAGACATAGGTAAATGTGATGTGCTGTAGAAGAGTCAGCATGGCTTTTATAAAGGGAAGTCCTGCCATATGGTCCCAGTGGACTTCTCTGAAGGTGTCAACAAGCCTTTGGATACAGGATATCCTGTTGATATAACCAGCTTTTATTTCCTGAGAGCTGCAGACAGTATCTCTCACCAAAGGCTTTTAAGGAAAGTCAAGGCATAAGTGGGAAGGTCCCTGGATGAATAAAAAAGTAATGCATAAAAAGCCTAGGAAACAGAAAGTGGGAGCTCATGGTTGGGTCTTGTGGTGTCACCTGGTGGTATGTGCTATTTTCTCAGCAAACTCACAGATGAGCTGGAAAGGAGTAAAGAGTGAAGTGACGAAGTTTAGTCATGATACAAAACTACACTGAATATTAAAGATGAAGATAGACTGTGAAGAATTGCAGAATCTGAGTGACTAGACAGTGAAATGATTCACAAGGGGGAAAGCAGCCTTTAGCTCACATGTGGCCCAGAGCTGGCCATTATTGGCCAGGAGTGAAAAATCTGGGCTGTAATAGTTCCATGAAAACCTCAGCTAAGCATTTAGTGGGAGTCAATAAAGCAAATAAAATATTAGGAATTGCCAGGAGAGGGGCAGAGAACAAAACAGAGAACAAATCTATGGCTCTTTCAGCTTGAATCTTGTGTGCAGCTCTGGTCATCTTTGTGGGTGCCATGGGCAGTGGCATTGAGTGCACCCTCAGCAAGTTTGCTGGTGACACCAAGCTGTGTGGTGCAGCAGACACACTGGAGGGAAGGGATCCATCCAGAGGGACCTGGACAGGCTGGAGAGGTGGGCACAAGCCAACCTCATGAGGTTCAACAAGACCAAGTGCAAGGTCCTGCATCTGGGTCGAAGCAATCCCAAGCACAAATCCAGGCTGGGCAGGGACTGGCTGGAGAGCAGCCCTGAGGAGAGGGACTTGGGGGTGCTGGTGGACAAGAAGCTCAACATGAGCTGTCAATGTGCACTTGCAGCCCAGAAAGCCAACCAGAGCCTGGGCTGCATCAGGAGAAGTGTGGCCAGCAGGTTGAGGGAGGTGATTCTCTCCCTCTACTCCACTCTGGTGAGACCCCACCTGGAATACTGTGTCCAGTTCTGGAGCCCCTATTCCAAGAGGGATATGGACATGCTGGAATGTGGCCTGAGAAGGGCCACTAGGATGATCAGAGGGCTGGAGCACCTCTCCTGTGAGGAGAGACGGAGAGAGTTGGGGCTGTTCAGTCTGGAGAGGAGAAGGGAGGGACTTTTTAGGATAGTGAGAGGACAAGGAGGAATGGAACAAAGCTGGAAGTGGGTAGATTCAGACTGGATGTAAGGAAGAAGTTCTTCACCGTGAGAGTGATGAGACCGTGGAATGGCTTGTCCAGGGAGGTGGTTGAGGCCCCATCCCTGGAGGTGTTTAAGGCCAGGCTGGATGAGGCTCTGGCCAGCCTGATCTAGTGTGAGGTGTCCCTGCCCATGGCAGGGGGGTTGGAACTAGGTGATCCTTGTGGTCCCTTCCAACCCTGACTGATTCTATGATTCTATGATTCTCTCACTTAAAAAGGAAACAATAGAGCTAAAAAGATTGAGATGAGAATAACAAGGTTAGCAGGAGTACAGAACTACTCATTATAAGGAAAACCTAAACTACTTATTCAGTCTAAGAGATGAGCAGGATAATCTGGAACACCACGGAGAAGGTGAGGAGATTGATTTGTTTTGACCACAAGTCCTATGAGAAGCAGCTAAGGGAGCTGGTTGTTCAATCCAGAGAAGATGAGGCTGAGGGAAGACCTCACTGCTCTTTACAAATACCTCTAAGGAGGTCGTAGCGAGGCGGGGGCTGGCCTCTTCTCCCAGATAACAAGTGACAGGACAAGAGGAAATGGACTCAAATTGCATGGGGGAGATTTACATTGGATATTAGGAAAAATTTCTTCACTGAAAAGATCATCAGGCACTGAAACAGACTGCCCAGGGAAGTGGTAGAGTTACCATCCCTAGAGGTGTTTAAAAGATGTTTGGATGAGGAGCTTAGGGACACGGTCTAACAGTTGTGTACAGGGAGATGTTAGGTTATGTTGGACTCAGTGATCTTAAGGTCTTTTCCAAGCAGGTGATTCTATGATTCTATGATTTTTCATTGCATTTTCCAATAAAAGAATAAGGGAAGCAGCAATTTTAAGTAGGAGAGAATAAAGCAAGCAGAAGGAAATGACTCTTCATGCTTGTAGTTAAACTTTGGAGCTTCCTGCCACAACGTACTGTGGAAACTAAAAGCTGATGTGGCTTCAAAAGCATCCCTTCAAGTAGCCTCTTCAAGGAAGAGAGAGAGCAAGGGTTATTAATACACAGAGGCCACCTTTCCAGAAGGCAAATGATTGCAAACTGGGAGTCTGCTTTGTACAATTCTTACCCCTTCCTGAGGCATCTGCTTTGACTGATGTCAGAGAATTCCCAGAGACATCAGAGATCGGTTCTTTGGGTGCAGTAAGTCAGGGAATAAGCTCATGCACTGACCATCAACGCTCTCCCAGTGGTTAGAACACTGTGACCTAGGAAGCAGACAAAGCAATAATCTCAGACTTTCGGGTGTTTTTTTCTTTTTATCTTGTTTTCTAGAGCCTGTGCTTGCCCCACTGTCCTTCAGCCTGTTATCTCCAAATTTTCCTTCTCTTACAGGCATACCATTTGCAGTCATTAGCAGTTCGAGCATTTTGCTACTATCCACTGCATAGAAAAGGTAGAATGACCACTGAAAATGTGAATTCTTACTATATTATTTCAAGTGCTATATTTAACTAAATTACCCCCTCTTTGGAATTGTTTATTATTCCTTTGGTGATAGAACAGCATCCTGTTTGCCTGCACACACTGCAGCTGCAGTTTAGAGAAATCCTCGTGGGTTTCTTGAAATAGCTTTATAACCAAAACCTCCAAAACGCTGCACTGTGCTTCTGATGTGTTTAACCAGATCCTAGCACAAACCAAGACTGTTCCTCTCACGTTGCTGTTCTTCAGGACACATGACCATAGTATTTAACGCACGTACATAAAAATACCCCATAATTATGCAGCTTTATCTTTACCAAAATATGTGACTCAGATTGGGCAAATTCCAGGAGGTGTGTGTTCCATAACCTTAACTAAATTATGTCGCACATCCTATGTGAATAATCCATTGTCAGACACAGGAAATGTGGACCTCCGTGCACTACCACCACCTGATTACAAACAACGATCCATAAACTGGTAATTCTGATTAATATTAATCACTTTCCTGAACATTTGAGTTTAGATACATAGCTGGGTAATTAATTCAGCACTAATAAATTTGGAGAGTTTGTAAGTGTTAATTTGTGCTACTGCTACAGCAAACAGCTATGTGTTCTACCAAAATTCCTCCTCTGCTATATTCTACAAGGATTTCTTTACCCCACAGGGAGAGCCTGGGAGCTAGGACTGCTTCTTGCTTTTCCAAGAGGTCATCTTCACATAGAGGTTTTATTTTGTAAACACGGAATAGGACTGGGTCCAACGTCAAGCAGGCTTATGAATTAAGGATTCTGGTGTTAATTTTACCTAATAATAATTGAGTAGCTTTGGAAAATATTCAGAATCTGAACATCTGCTACTACATAACAGCAGAAGGCAGAGCTGAAAAACTGGCTGGTAAAAAGTCCAGATGAGCTAGCCCCCAACTAATTCCTTGGAGATGGGAAACAGATTGGACAAACTGCCAGTGTTAGAGGTTTCACAGTCTTCCTAGGCATCTGTCCACTGTTCCCTCCTCTACCAAACAAGTTTCTGTCATCTCTAACTTTTGTGTTTCAGTTTAAACTCATTACACCTAGCCCACTCCCATGAAACATGGAAAGCAGTTTACATTCTCCCTTTCTGCAGCTCCTTTGCCCACTGTCATATAAGATTCTCCAAGGAACTCTGGGCATCAGAACTTGCCTTCCTTATAAAAAGAGAATTGAGGATGATGACTGCAATAGACAACTGTCCAGCACGTTACACAGAAACACAGAGTGGGAGCTTTTTGCTCTTTGGTTAATGGTGTAAGCTTAAAATTAAAAGCATAGGTATTCAGACTATTCTCCTCACCCAAGATGATGTTTCTCAAGGATATCTTCATGCAACTGTATAAAGAATAAAATTAATAAAATGCCAACATTATTTGTCAGCAGTTCAATGACAAATGGACAGAGGCACTGTAATTTTCAAAGCTACCAAAGAAGAACTCGTTCCATACTGACCCCAACATGGCAAGTCAACATGCTGGGGTAAGTGACAGTGTATTCCATCTAGGAGAGCATAAGGTCTTAGGGAGCTAATGATGATGCCTTCTGCATGACAGATGATCTCACATATGGAATCCATTTGGCCACAGGCAGAACCACCACCCATCGAGCTGATTACAATGATCCTCAGCTTCGCGGCTCTGTGCAGCTCCAGCTGCTCTGCCAGGACAGATGGGCCTACACCAGTACTTAAATGTTCATTACCCTGTCCAGAAGATTGAAGAACAAAAAGAAGTGCCAATTGTGGAGATACAAGACTCCTGAGTATGCCACAGGTGACATTAGGGAAGATGCTTAGGTTTGTTTGGTACATCTATTGCACGAACAGAGTGAGCAGCAGTGGGAGTAAAAGGAATCACTTCCCAGATTACTAACTGTCCTTTGGATTTTATTGTTTCAGTGTACAAAGATGCAGTCTCCAGCACTCATCTGCATGAAAGCCTAGGAAGCCACTGTTTCAGCATAAAGCTCTGGACCTGCACCAAGATAAAGAAGAGCACCAACACTCAAAAACTGCCATCTTCAGGGACCACTTGTGGACTGTAAACCAGAAATTACATTGTGAAACTTTATCAGAAGAGATCCTGAAAGAAGAACCTTGGAGATCCTTGAAACTGTATCAGGAGAAGAAAACACAGATTGTAGTGAGGCTGGTATTGATTGGTCTCTTCTCCCAAGTAACTAGTGATAGAATGAGAAGAAATTGGCATAAGTTGTGTCAGAGGAGTTTTAAATTGAGCGTTAGGAAAAAAATTCCTTACTGAGAGAGTGGTGAGGTGTTGGCACAGGCTGCCCAGGGAGGTGGCGGAGTTGCCAAGCCTGGAGGTGTTCAACAAGCATGTAGATGTGGCACGTCAGGATATAGTTTAGTGGTCATGGTAGTTTGGTTATAGTTGGACTTGATGATCTTCAGGGTCTTTTCCAACCTTAGTGATTTTACAATCCTCAGTGCACCCTTGTCTTGTTCCTGCTTCATTTTATCCTGCCCCTTGTTTTCCTCAGTGATGTACTTTTAACTTTGTGCTTTTCATTCAGCTGTTACTTAAGGATTTTGCCCATTTTGATGGTTTTCAACACTGACACCAGAGTGGAAGAGCAAGAAACTCCAGTGAGTGCTGGATGATTAGGATGAGGTGGCACCTGTAAGTGGCTGGCAGAGACAAGGCTCAGATCAAACACATCTGCTCAACAATTCACCCTGCACGTAAATGTTGCCCTTGCCTCCAACTGAACTTCTAATGAACTGCAAATTGCAAAGAAGACCACTTGCTTAAAGTGCTGAGGATAAAGAAAGGTTGCAAGAAGTTGCTAAAAAATACAGGCAGAGAAAATGTGGCATTAAAACAAATTAAGGGGAAAGTGGTGGTTTTTAAGATTTACACTAAAGGACTTTGATGAATGGCACCTCCCAAAGGATGGGCAAACTGGTTGCTGTGTCAGCATCAATGCAGTTTTTCTGATGTCATCCTAATTCACAATCCTTCTTTCCTTCTCTACCCCTTTTCTCCCCTCCTCTCACCAGCATAAAGCTTTGTTTACTTCCTTATATCTTTTCTGATCCTTCCCTCCCACGACCTCTATGTACTCTTACTCCTTGCAACCATCTTCCTCCTGTCCATCTCTTTTTGTTGTGCTGCCCCTGGAATCTGTCCTCTATCACTGACAAGATCATGGACAGCTATCCAAGATCACTTTCCAACTCTTCCAAGTCTTTAAGACTGCATCACTTCAAGGAAATCTGCTATTTGTCCAAAAGGTGGGTGTTCATCATTTCTGTCATGTAACAAGCAATAAGACACAAGGAAATGGCTTCAAGTTGCACCAAGGGAGGTTTAGATTGGGTATTATGAAAGATTTTGTCACTGAAAGGGTTGTCAAACCTTGGAACAGGCTGCCCAGGGAAGTTGTAAAGTCACCATTCCCAGAGGTATTTAAAAGACATGGAGTTTAGGGACACAGTTCAGTGGTGGATTTGGCAGTGTTAAGTTTACCATTGAACTTGATGATCTTGAAGGTCTTTTCCAACCTAAA